>NC_139034.1:21822886-23022886 GCF_964662115.1 Mustela nivalis
CCTTGGGAGCCGCAAAAACGGAAATGCACAGAATGTATTGGGGGCGCCTCGGTGGCTCAGTCAGTTAAATGTCCGACTCTTGGTTTCAGTTCAGGTCATGATCTCAGGGTCCTGAGATGGAGCCCCATGCCTGGCTCCACACTCATTGTGAAGTCTGCTCAAGATTCTTGCTCCCTCTCCCTCCCCTCTGCACCTACCCCTACTTGCTTGGGCTCTCTCTCTCTCTCTCTCTCTCTCTCGTGTGCACCCACATACAAATAAATAAATAAACAAACAAAATCTTTTAAAAATGCATAGAATGTGTTAAAGATAGTATCTGGCACATAGAAATGAATCAATAAATTGTTAACAGTCCTGTAGAGAAGAAGGTCACCTATGGGGGTTGGAGATTTCATAGAAGCAGAAAAAGAAAAAAACAACATAGTAAGGGCAGGATTAAAAATGGCTTCCTTACGCATTACCTCAATTTTCTGGAATCCTTTTGCAATTAACACAGGATAAGGTGGTATAGAGTAGGGAGGAATATGTGGTGTGTTACTGAATATCGGGTACAGAATTATATTCTCACTCATAGAAATTTTTGGTGAATGTTCCTTAAATAAAATATAACGTAATTTTTATCTATCAACCTTCTGAGGCCACAGTTGAAATTCATATGCTTCATGGTCAAAGAGGTAATTGATATAATCAATGAGAATCTGTAAAGTGGAACAGTATGTGAGATATTGCTGCAGTCCAGGCTCTTCAAATCACAAATTTGTGGTTGCTATAATATACCCCGGAAAAGCAACAGTATCTTGATGATACTTTCCAAAGTATTATTTGTAGCTAAAAGAAAAGGAAAGATTCATTTTTAATGCTTTGTTTGTTGGACTAGGTAATTCCTACACATATTAAACAATTTACAGAGTAACAAATAGTCTATAGTAAAAATTTTCTTAGTTACTGTTTCCCCTTCTCAGAAGGAATCCCTGATCTCACTGGAATGAAGATATTTCCCTGTTTTGAAAAGCACAAAAATTCCATAGTGTGCCTATGCTTTCATTTTCACTTAACTTTTCTTACACATTTTATATTTATTCTTAAGGCTCTACATCCAGAAACATACCATTTAAAAATAGAGTTACTCTAGTGAGACACTATAATGGTAATAGCTAGAATTTGTTGAATACTTAATGTGTTCCATGAAATTTACATAGATTATCTCACTTATTTCTCATAATGTGACTGGGTGCCATTATTGTGCCCATTTTAGTAGATGTGAAAAATGAGATCTAGAAATATTAAATGTTTTGCCTATGATCACAGAGTTAATATGTTGTGGAGTTGACTCATATAAGGTAGTCTGATTCCAGAGCTCACACATTAAATGCTCTGTTTCCTCTAAGATTTCAAACTCTTCATTTTCTAGCAGACAATTAACTCTATATGTTATTGTATAAAAAATAGAAGATAGTAAGAAGAATAGAAAATAGAATAACAACGGTGGTGACAGAAATGGCTAATCCCTTTTTCAGTGCTGAAAGGATATCTAAGAAGACCAGAAGCTCTTGGTAGACAAGGCATCTCTGAGGACTGAGCAGGGCAGATGAAGCTGCAGTAGGTGCTCAGGCTGTTGTCAGTGGCAACAGCAGCTATGGAGCTCAAGAGTCAAAAGATGCTACAAAGTCTGAGGAAGTTGTGATGGACGCTGGCACATAATAATTCATAATAGCTGGCACATAATAGTATTCTTGTGAAGATGGTATGATCAGTCACAAGTTCCAGATGAAAAACTGAAGCTCAGATAAGTTGCCCTGTGTCTCACAGAGCTGGAAGGTGACCAGACCGACTCCAATACTTCCTAGAGGGAGTTGTCCTGCTTGCAGCACCTGGTCGGCACATCAGCCTTGAAACCATAGCTTTGTGTCAATTATTGGAATGGTTTGAAAATTTTTAAGTTAAAATTTTTGTAACATGTTTTAAGTGAAAGTTTGTAAGAAAACCCTATATGAGATTGAAGTAGGAGTTGGTATATCCCTGTCATCCTCTTATACTGTCCACCAAGAACTTCCTGCCTTCATAGATATCCTTCCCTTCCTTTAGGATCCCCAAGTGTGTTCCATATAATCAAATTTGAAACTATAATTTCTACTTCTGGGATGAAAATTATTTCTGACAACAAAACATGTTAGGACTGTTCTTCATTAATTAATAGGCTGATATGGTCTGGTCAGATTTCATGAAAACTTCTGTCCTTGGTTTTGCTTTTGTAATGTTAATTTGGGTTATATTATTGTTTCAAAGGACATAATCTGGAGCTAGAGAAAGATGCTATTGTTTCTCAGACTGTAGTTAAGTGCTTTAACCATTCTGAGAATCTAACATAACCCTTAAGATAATAACCGTATTTGGCAGGTTTGTTTCAGTTTTTTTTTCTATCATATGCTTTCAAATTCCAACAACCCAGAGGGCTAGTCTTTGCTTTGTTTAGAATGGTGAATGCTAGAATAATGATAACATGCTAACTTAATTTCAGAAATATTTTATACAAAGCTTCTGTCATCTGCTCTTGTAATGTTCTTATGAACATGCAAAATTTTACCCAAGGACCTCTGGCTTTGGTCATTGCAGTCTGGAAGCTATGAGAGGTGTGCTGCCAGGTGTATTACATGGTATGCCTACACAACTGAGCAGAAAGACAGACTCTCATGTGGAAGCAAGTGAAATAATAAAGGACTTCTGTAAATCTCCATAAGTCTTAAAGAAACCATCAAAATTATTGTATGGAATTACTTACACCAGGCAAAGGGAAACACAGCTGCATTTTAAATGATATTAGGAAGTGCCCTTGGCATATCCCCTGAGGAAGAGGGGAAGGAGGCAGGATTGGGCAGAGCCAAGAAGTTGAGCTGTCATGCAGTCTCATTGAAAGCTCCTGTTGAATCCACAGTGAGCTCAGGGTTGCAGTGGCCCATTGGAGTTGTCATAAGTTGGGCTGAAGTGCTGGGCCTTTATGCCCCATTATGACCAGTCATTGGATTTTGGACAAGGCAGTTTTGTTCAACTGAAGCAATACTTCGCAGAAGAGAAAAAGCACTGAAGATCATCTTCTATAATTAGTGTAACAAGTCTTTTCTTCCTCAAGGGGGACCTGGGCATCACAGTATGAACTAGATCATCCTGCAGACAAGCCCCTTTGCTTTATATTGAGTGAAAATCTTATAATGGCTCTCTTATGAGCCACTCTCATTTAAGTCAATTCCAAGTCTCATCAGTGTTTTTCTAATAGATAATTCTTCAGTATATTCTGAAAGCAGTAGTGCTACAGTACTGATACACACATATATATGTATATATTTCACAGATATAAAGTGATATAAAATTATATACACAAACATACCATACACACAAAGCTCAAATTTATATTTATACACATATTCACATACATATATACCATATTATGAAGAAATATACTTTGAGTACTCTGAGAATATGTTAATAATTGTGTGAATGATGCTCAACTATACTCACCACCTAGTTTTTAGTAGCCATAATGATATCATTCATTGTAGACAATAAAATGAATCTTCTCTCCTAGGAGAACTAGGTTGGGAGATCATAAATTCTGCCTTGGACATGTTGAGTGTGAAGCCCTCTCAAGATATCCAAAGGAAAATGTTGGGTAGGCAGTTGAACATATGTTATGTATCTGGAGTTCAAAAAGAAGTCTACACTAGAGATAAGTAAGTGAGAGATGATGTTTATACAGTAATTACAGCTAGGGGCAACATTTCTGTTGCATTACTGCATGTCAGTAATGAACTGGAGTTCGGTTTCCACTGTAGATGTATATTTTCCCTTCACTGGAGAGCTTTTTCTGGTCTGATTCATTATATTACGTTACCTGCCTAGCTTCTGAGGCATCTAAGTGTGCACTCACTGGTACAGGGTAGGCAGAGAAGAGGACCCATGACTAAGACTTGAGAAAATCCAACATTTAAAGGTTGGTAGATGAAGAGGGGTCTGGACTTGAGCTATAAAAGGAGTGGCCAGAGAAGTAAAAGGGTGAAATAATAGAAGCAAGGAAAGAAAAGAAGTAGTCAAGCAGTGTAAATTGTTTCAGAGAAATGAAGATGAAGATAGTTAATGACCTTAGGGAAGGTGGTTTTGGTGAGAATGGAAGCCAGATTGAAGTGGGTCGAAGAGCAAATGAAGGGTGAGGAAATGAAGAAAAAGCACGTACACAGTGCTTTTGAGCAGTGTAGTTTCTTAAAGTGAGGACAGAGATAGGGATTAGCTGGAGGCAGGTAAGGGTGTATTGAAATGGATCTAAATAGGTGGGCCTGGGAAGGGTAAAGTGAAGAAGACAAATAGAAATATCCCCATACATCAGTGCTTTAAATCTCCTCTTTTCCTTTTAAGTGATTTGAACTATTTGAACTATTAAGTGATATTGAACTATATTCTAAAACAATAGAGAAATGAAAGATTAAAGAGGCTTTATTAAAAACAAACAATAAAAAAAAAAAAACCAAAAATCAAAGTACAGGGGTTGTGGAAATTTATTTTAGATTGTATAGCTCAAATTAAAATGGAGAATAAATATAAGATAAAGGATTTTCACTCTGAATTATTCCATCCAGTGCTTCACATGGTCATTTTGCTAAGAAAATTTTGTCTAGCATGTTATTTAATTTATTTACATTTAAAAAGAAGTCTTTTAATTCAAGTCTCATTTATTGTCCTGGTCCTTAGGACTTTAAGATGTTTGTTGTTCATAAGCTACCTATTTGATGGTATTTTGTTACAGCAGCATGAATGGGCTAAGATTCTTTCTTTCTCTATTTCTTTCTCTCTGTCTGCCTTCCTTCCTTTCTTCTTTCTTATCTATATAAAATAGTAATTTACATAATATGAATTTATTATTCATTTACATTATATTTATTTATATTTATTGAACACCTGCTATGTGCTAATACTGAGGATACAACGGTGAGCTTAGTAAACCTGGTCCTGGGCTTCAGGGGAAATAAATCATTAATCAAATTTTATACAAATATATAATTATATACTGTGATAAAAGCCACAAAAGACTATGTGAGATTGTTTAAGAACTTTGTGTCCAAGAGCTTTAAATCTGGGATAGTAAGATCAGGAAAGACTTTACTAAGAAAATAACCTTAAAAACTGAACAGTGAATAGATGTGCTAAGGCTATTGAAGGTGGGCATGTATTTTTAATCATTTCCTTAAATGAATCATTTCCTATTAGGAGTGAAATTTCTGGGCCGAAGTTTATGAATTAAAAATTATTTAAATGTTTTCTTATAATTTTTCTCTATTTTTAAATTTTTACAATTTATTTAAAAATTTTTTTATATAATTTTTTATTTTTTATAATTTTTATTTAAAATTTTTATACAGTTCACACTTTCATAGAAGTTGCAAATACTGTACAGAAACCTTTTCTACCCCTGAACCATTTAAAGCAAGTGTCCAATATGATGCTCCAGCACTCCAGAATACTTTATGTACATTTCCTTCAAGTAAGGGTGTTCTTTTATATAAGCACAAAATGTTAATTCTAGGAATTAACATTTACTTCTTCATACCATTTAATTCTTAGACTCCATTCATTTTCCCCATAGGGTTTTTAATAACAAAGAATACTGTCCAGAATCACATGTTGCATCTAATAGTCAGATCTTTTTAGTCTTCTTGTTGAGAATATTTCCTCACACTTTCCTTGTTTTCATGACTTTGACTCTTGAAGAGTACTACTGACTGGTTATTTTGTACAATGTCCCTCCAGTTGGATTTGTATGATGATTTGTCATGATCAGGTTCAGGTTATGCATCTCTGACAGGAATATCATAGAATTGATATCACACACACATACATGCACACACACATATTTCTGTATTTATTTTTTTGAAACCTTGATTTCACATAATATCCCCAAATCTAACCACATGGAGTTTGTTCTAGTTTTCTCTCCTTCCTTGTTAGTACTTCCTTTCTCTGACAGTGAGAAATTTGGCTTCCATTAACTTAACATATTTACCTGGAGGCTGCATGTAACCAATATCCAATTGGCACTGCTGTCCCTCCCATTGTGGATGCTGGCCTCAACCAACTCAGGCACTGACACCCTAAACTAAGCTACAACAGCTACTAAGCTACAACATGGATAGCCTCTGTACCCTGCTTGGGATCTAACATATTGGACCAGTTACCTGTCTTTTGTGTATGCCTTCTCCTTACTTGCTCATGCTCTGACACTCAATGCTTAGCTTCCTCTCCCCATCTCATCCTACATATACCCTCATCTTCCTGCTTAGGCTCCAATATTCTACTCTGAGCTGCCTTCCATGTAGATGTCCTCCTCATTCCACTTGGGTTTTGACATTCCATACAGGAGAGCCTTTCTGCATTTATGGTTCTTCAGCCTGCGTAGACTCTGGTGTCCTGCTTCATGCTACTCTTCTGAGTGGATGCACTGCTTACCCTGTTTGACACCTCTCACCGAGCCACATTTTATGTGTAGACAGCTTTTTCGTTTTGCATGAACTTTGACACCTAATGCTAGTGTCACATCATGCATGGACACCCTCTGGACCCTAATTAGGCTCTGATACCTTGTTCTCTGTGTAGCTTAGAGCTCCCTCCCATACATGGATCTTCCATCTTTTGCCATTATCATATTTCCTTTTTGTTACATTTCCTTCTAGTCTTTATGCATTTTTATATATTGCTGATAATGAACTATAGTTCTATTTTTGGTCTTGTTTATACAGCACAAATTTTCTCATATCATTAAGAGTATTTCATAAATGTACTTTAAATAACATTACATGGATAGCACATTATTTGTTCACAACTACAAGTTAATGCTTAGCTTAGACTCCTAGAAGAAGAGTTACTAGGTCAAAAGTCCCACATTTTTAAAAAAGATTTTACTTATTTATTTGAGAGAGAAAGACAGAACATGAGCAGGGGGAGGGGCAGAAGGATAGGGAGAAGCAGACTCCCTACTCAGCAGGGAGTGTGACTTGGGACTCAGTTTCAAGACCCTGAGCTCATGACCTGAGCCAAAATCAGATGCTTAACCGACTGAGCCACCCAGGTGCCCCAAAGTACAAACATTGTTAAGGTTATTTTTAGAAGGTATTTATTTAAATTCTAGCTAGTTAACATATAGTGTAATATTAGTTCTAGGTGTACAATTTAGTAATTCAACACTTACATACAACATCCAGTACTCACCACAACGAGAGCATCCTTTAGCTCTATTACCCATTTAACCCAACCCCCAACCCCCTCCCCTCTGGTAACCATCAGTTTTTTTTTTTTTCTTTTTAAGATTTTATTTGTTTATTTGACAGACAGAGATCACAAGTAGGCAGAGAGGCAGGCAGAGGGGGGGGGGGGAAGCAGGCTCCCTGCTGAGCAGAGAGCCCAACGCAGGACTCGATCCCAGGACCCTGAGATCATGACCTGAGCCGGAGGCAGAGGCTCAACGCACTGAGCCACCCAGGCGCCCCCATCAGTTTTTGTATAGTTAAGAATCTGTTTCTTGGTTTGCCTATCTCTGTCCTTTTTCCCCCTGTGATTGTTCGTTTTGTTTCTTAAATTCCACATATTAGTGAAATCATCAGTTTCCTGATACACATTTTTAAACAACCATTTCAGAAATGTTATTCATTCAACTATTTTTTATTCAATTATTTATAAATTAACTTACAAATGTAATGCTGTGCCAATAAAAAATATTGCCAGATTTTTTTAAAAAGTCAAATACGTTGATTATAAAGTTTGTTTAGTAGACTAAACAATAAATGGCCAGAAAAGTTTTTAGAAAGAAAAGCAGTGGGTGGGTATGGGAGGATTACCCTTATCAGCTTTTCTAAGTAAAAAAGTCTGCCTACTACTCTGCCAACTTGTACTTGCTTGCTTTCTCTCTCTGTCAAATAAATAAAATCTTAAAAAAAAAATTTACCATACCAAAAGAATATCATAAGCAATAAAGATGAATGACAACTGAGAAAAAGTATATGACCCTCATTTCAAAGACAAAAGGCTAACAAATCTAATATATATATTTATATGCATATTTTGTATTATATGTATTATAAATTATTGTATATTGTATATTATATATTATATATAATAATATATTTTATATAAATATATAATGTACTATTTATATAATAGATATATAAAAGGACCAAAATCTTAATAGAAAAATTGGCAAAAGAGAAAAAAAATGCATTACTATGCATTACACATACACATATATAATATTGCATATATATGAATATATCTTGGGCTACCTCTTTAGAAACAGAAATTTTCAGTATATTTGAAATTCTCCTCTCATCTAGCACTTTAATGTTGACTCTTTTTTTTGTTTTGATTTCACATACAGTGATGCAATTAATTCTTTGAATTATTCCTTCAGGGCTCTTTTTTTTTTTAAACTGTGTTATGTTAGTACCATACAATACATCATTAGTTTTTGATGTAGTGTTCCAAGATTCATTGTTCACATAACACCCAGTACTCCATGCAATATGTGCCCTCCTTAATATCAATCACCAGATAGCACAAAGTTGCAGTAGAAATTGGAAGCAATTAAAAAAAAAAAGAAATTGGAAGCAGTGTGTTTCCATGTCTGTTTTTCAGAATTATCTATGATTAACAAATGGGAAAAGCCATGATCTATAGAAGGAAAAATATGTGATTATATTTCCTCCATGTGTTTCCATTAGACCCCTAACTAAAATTTAAAAATGCTTTGCTACAGTGAGTGAAAATTTGGAGAGAATCAGTCTGCATAATCAGTCTTCATAATATTACGTAAGGGGCAATAATAAACTGAATTACATACAAAGCCAGACTTCATGCTTCACGAAACAAAACACAAGATAGTTATTGTAAGTGGAACTTCTGTTCAAAACTTCTATATAACATAAAGGTATCATGGAAGAAAGATTCTTAGAAATTTTTAGTAAGTTTTTAAAAAATATCTTTCTGAAGGATGGTTTATCATGGCTTAGGGGAGATTTAAGGAATGAAAACATATAAAGAAATACAGTAGATATTAGCAATTACTATAAAAAGGAAAATAGTTCATAGCACAGATAACTTGGAAGGTTGTGCAGATGTAGGAAAGAGAGTGATCAAGATTCATGTGAGGCCTTGAACAATATAGAATGATAAAAGAAAAGCAGGCAAGAGCATTGTAAAAATATAAATTCTGAAAGCTAAAGTGGAGTCTGTTGACCTTTTGGCAAAACCCTTAATAACATGAACTTCTCCTATTTTCCTTGTAGCATCAATGTGTACTTGTACATATGTGTATGCATGTTTGATTCTTTCATTCCTTCAGAGAACTGAGAAAATTTAAATACTTTGCATTTCAGTATTTACATGTCTTGGATGCTCTATGTATATAAATATATATTCCCTGTCTGTGTATGTATAATCTACCACATATCTTTGCTCTATGTAGTGTGTATGCTTTTTCTTCAGTATACAGAATTTTTAGGATATATTTCTCTTTTCCATTTAGTCATCTTTCTTGTAACTGTTTTTCATTATCAATGCATTAAGCCCTAATAGAAAGACTCTTTTATTTTCTTATTTGTGGAAATTTCTCGCTGTCATATTCTGGCATTCTTCCACACAATAAGCAGTTGTATACTGTTGGCAAATGTCCATGAATTTATTTCTAAAAAAAAATGTGGCCTTCACTGTGTATCTCCCATTTCCTTTTGACCTGACCTCTCTCTTTGACCTGACTTGATTTATCTAAGTATGCTGGTGGTGCCAAGTTCCTCTGCTTTTTCCCAACACACACACACACACACACACACACACACACACACAAATCCCTTGGGAAAGTTATCATGTTGGCTTTTTAGGAGGATGGTTATAAAAGTAGAATGAGGAAGTTGAAGAGAATTGTTGGAATTCAGCAGATATTACAGGACAAATTGATCGATTCAAATGATGAGTTACTCTCATATTTTGAGTAGGCGACAAGGTATATTCACTTCTTTCCTTTTCACGTGGGTACTTTTCATGTGGGTACTTTCAAGTGGGTACTAATGTACACAGGGGAGAATTGTCCATGTCTGCTCTGTTTCCTGTCCTGTGATTCAAGCTACATTATATTGCCAAAACCCAGAAGTGGATGGAGTCATTGTTTGCTGACATAGTCCACAGAGTTCGGTTGGGAATAGGGGCAGCCAAATGCTTCCAGAGATAGAGACGTCGCTACCAGCTCACCAATGTCAACCTACCTTAAAAATTTACTTTTCTACTCAGGACTGCAGTTGATTACGGAGCCCTCTCCAATTTCTGTCAACATTGCCATCTCCAAAAAACAAAGTTTCTTTAGTGATCCAGGACAGCATTAATTTTCTTTTTTGCCTGGAAGAACACTTTTCCAGTCTTCTGTGAAGTTTTTTTTTTTTTTCTTTCCAATCTGTCCATAGATTCCTTTACCTATAGTGTTGCTTGGGATATTACTGACTTATGGCGAATTTAATTTCAGCCATCACATCACCTACCTACCAACCATCTTTTCTTCTCCCCTAACCCCCCTTCTTATTTTCCTTCTTCTTTTCCTCCCTCCCTTCCTCCCTTCCATTCTTACTTCCTGACTTTTTAAAGATTCAATACCTATTTAAGGCCTATCAGATTAATTCCATGCTAAGCACCAATAACATAGCGATGAAAACATAACAACAGGAAGCTACAGTGTAGAAGGGAAGAAAGATAATTTAAAAATGAGTGAATTATAGTTTTAATATGTTTTACAGAGAGGTAGTACAAGATAATATAAACATGTACAATAGGATAAAGTAACCTGCCTATCGACATGACTTTTAAGGGACACCTGAATGGCTCAGTTGGTTAAGCATCTGTCTTTGGCTCAGGTCATGATCCCATGGTCCTGGGATCAAGCCCACACTGGGCTCTCTGCTCAGTGCGAAGTCTGCATCTCTCTCTCCTCCCTGCTCATGCTCTCTTCTCACTATCTCACTATCTCTGTTGCTATCTCTCAAATAAGTAAAATCTTAAAAAAAGAGAAGTGACATTTAAAAAGAGACTTGGAAATTGAGTAGAAATTACTGGACAAAGGGTATAAAGTTAGGGTTGGAGGCCATGGGAATTTTTTTAGGCAAAGGGAATAGAATATGCAAAGGCCCTAAGACTTAAAGGAAAAGGATTGACTCAAGATTATGAAAAAGCTAATAAGGCCTGAATTCAGAGTGAAGTGAGTCTGGGATGTTACACAGAGGTCATAAGGACCAGATTAAGGGTCATAGGTTAAAAGCTTAAGATTCATTCTACTGTAATAGGATGAGATTTAGGGTTGTTTCTATTTATGGTAGGGTATCTGTGAGATGGCACTAAAGAAAAAGACACAAGTCACACAGATACTTAAGAGGGATAAGCTCTTGTTCTAGTTGTTCTAATTGTTGCAGCAATTTTATTTCTATGGTAAAACCATCAACTGATCTTCTTGTTTTGGGAAGAACTATTTTAATGCCTCAATCATGATTGTTTAAAATAAGTTGGAAAATACTCTTCCGTGGCAGTATAATGGGAGATAGTTTGAGGAATGAAGAATCACCTCATTCCTTCTCTATAGGGACTCATAGTGCTTCTCTCTAGTGACCTCAGTCTTGTGGATTTAAAGACAGGAGGATGAAGAATTGACCCACTTTCATAGGAATTACTGGACTTTCTGGGAAGAAGAGTTTAAAGTTATTATACCCTATATAAAAGATTAGGGTAGTCACCACTGAGTCCATTTAATAGGAAAAAATAGAGTTATTCCTCCCCCTTTTCCCTCAAAGGATGTATAGGTGATGTTTCATCTGGGTTTGGTCAACACAGAAAGCATGTATACATTGTGAATGTGAAGGGTCTCAGTACAGGGAAGTGGAGACTTATATAAATGCTGAAAGCCCTTCAGGAGAAAAAGCAGGAACATTGCACATTAAGTTACTTGGATCCCTATGTTGGCTATCATTGTCTGTCTGCAACTACCTAATAGGGCAATAGCCTCTTCTCTTCTTCTGCCTTTTAGAGTTTATGCAAGTGCCTCTCACTGGAAGATTTTAACCTGTAACCACACAAAGAAGAGAATTATGGAAATGTGGTTCCAGCTTTCTCTTCCGTGATGCATAGGACACCTTTGATGAGGTGGCTGTGATGTCAAGTTAACAATGAGACCATCTAGCACAGGTGGTAACTCTGGCTCAATAGCAAAGGTTTGGCTGTTGTGAGGGAGAAAGTGTTCCCAGTGTAAAAGGCTGCCATTCTGCAAGTGTAACTGTGCCTTGATACTTCCTATATTAGGCTTCCCTGGAGAAACAGACCCAAAGGGTTTGTGTGTGTCTATGAGTGTGTGTGTGTGTGTATGCACGCAGGCACGCGGGAGGTGGGAGGGGAGAGCGAGAGAGAAATTGAGAGTGATTTTTAAGGAATTGGCTCCTGTGATTATAGAGCCTGGCAAATCCAATATCCGGAGGGTGGGCTGTCATGCTGGAGACCCAAGGAAGAGTTGATGTTGCAGTTCAAGTCTGAAAGCTGTCTTCTAGTAGAATTCTCTTGTGCAGGGAATGTCAGTCTTTTGTTCTATTAAAGTCTTCAGTTGATTGAGGAGGCCCACCCACATGGTGAGGGACAATCTGCTTTACTCCAAAGCCAGTGTAAATGTTGATCTCATCCAAAAACATCATGTTTGACCAAGTATCTGGATACTGTGGCCTAGCCAAATGGACACATAAAATGAATCATCACGTTTCCCCTTCCTCATTCACAGCTGAGAAGCTACACCACTGGTAGACGCTGTTTTGGAATAAACTGAGTGTCATATCAGTATGCCCCAAATGAAAAATTCATGATCTTTTTATGTTTATGTGGTTCAGTTCAGCCCTTTTAAAACAGAGCGGGATGATAATTATTTTGCCCCTTTCTTGTAGATTTAGGAGAGTAGAAACACCTCTTTATGCAATGTCCTCTCAATATTCATTCCTTCATTCATTCATACATTCATTCAGCTTTCCAACAAGTGTTATTAAAGATATAGGCACAAAGAAAAATGCAGTAATATAGATAAAATATCAGGTCTAGAAAATAAGATGTCAGTGATGTAATTTGTGAAAACAAATAAAGGAAAATGCAAGAGCGAAAGATATTAGATTAGATTTACAAGCCTGCAAGAGCTGATCCAAAAAAGTTTATGAAGAGGGAAATTTTATAAGCAAATTGTACAAATTAAAATGTATAAGTCTTAGTAGGCCTATTTCCTGAATAAGTGAAGATGAATAAGGGTGATTATTTATTCAATTTAATGTCAACTAATATAGTTTCTTTAGGAAGCAAATTCCTTGGCAAAGAATACACAGATCCTAAATGTATTTAATGACTTTTCATTGCTCGCCCAATCTTCTTTTTCTGTAAGATCCTGATCTTACCAAGTGTTGTCTTGCCAAACACTGTGCTTTTCAGGAGGATGACAGCCATGGTCAGGGGAGGAGTTCTATGTTGAGAAGCTGCTGAGAGAGTAGTTAGTTACCTGCCATATCAAAGTGCACATTTCATGGCATCATGACCAACCTTATAGTGTGAACAAAATTAAAACACAATTGGCAGGTAGATTGCTAAGATAACTTCCAATGACCCTTGCCCTTATATAATCCTCTCCCCTTGGGGTGTGGGTAGAATTTGTGAATGTGATTAGGAAACCATTTCTGTGATGATGTTACACTTTATGGCAAAACAAAGATTTTCTTTAGTGGGCCTAGCCTAATCAGTTATGTCCTTTAAGAACAGAGAGTTTTCTCCAGTCAGTTCCAGAAGGGGATGTCAGAGTTTCAAAGAGCAGATTCATATCCCAGCTGGCCTCGAAGAAGCAAATGCTGTCATGGAAAAGTCCCCTTGGCAGGGAGCAGTGGGAGGCCTCCAGGAGCTGAGAATGCCCTGTTTGCAGCCAACAAGAAAACAGGGACCTCATTCGCAAAATCTCCAGGAACTAAATTCTGCCAACAATTAAAGTGAGTTTGGAAGTAGATTTTTTTTTTTTCCTCAGAGGCTCTAGAATGAAACTCAGCTCAGCTGACACCTTGATTTCTACCTTGTGATAGCATGAGTAGAGGATCCAGTCCCATCATGCTGGACCTCTGAACTACAGAATTGTGAGAAAATTAATAGGTATTGTTTAAATAGCCAAATTTGTGGTAGGTTGTTGTGTGGCAAAAGAAGACTAAGGCGAAAACAAAACAAAACTTTTTTTTTTTTTTTAAATTATGTTCAGTTAGCCAACACTTTTATCTACTTTGCTATCTTTTGGATGTGATATTGCGCTGAGATTGGTTTTGAGGTGCTGTTATTCTATTTAGGTCATGTACAATAAAGTGTGATTTCAGTGGTGAGATGACCTAGCTGGGAGTAGGATTATCATCGTGGAAATGTGGTTTCTTTGGGAAAGGTTCACTTCAAACCTTGAAAAATCTAGGAACAAGTTAAAGAAAGGATTTTTTTCCCATAAACATTCTGAATGTCTTTGGGTATATTTGGGTTCACTGTTTTTATCATTAACATTTCTATGAACTTGGGGTTTAGAATAGTCAGCTAATTCATTAGTCACTTTAAGACTTGATAATAGTTCATGTTTGACCTCAGAAAACTCAAGTATGTAACTCAGATAACCACTTTATAGGGTTTACTTTAGACTAAATACTAATTTTAGTGTCTACAAAATTAGCAATTTAATACATTATTATTTTTTTTTAGTATTCTGAGGGCTAATTAATTGTTTTGGCAAAATGTTTTGTGTTGTTATGTCTTTAGCTGTAAATAAATTTCAGAGCCTTTTAATAAGTTCAATATAACAGCTTGAAAACTCAGAATTATATTTATTTCAAGAGAGGTAGCAGAATAAAGACTCCAAATGTGTAATATTAAAGACTTCCTGAGAAAAAGTTTAATTTTATATCTTATACCGTATTTTATCCCCTATTACAAAATGTTTAAATATTTAGTTTTTAAAATTTTAACCCTGATCTCTGTGTAAGTTCTTTCAACTCTGCTGTCATGCATTTTACTTTTGGGAGTAATTGCATATTGTATTAAGACAAAGTAGATCAATGATTTCTTTGTTTTTAAATTGAAGTCTAGATGGAGTGGGTGGGTGTTGGACATTGGGAAGGGTATGTGCTATGGTGAGAAAAATAAATTGAAGTATAGTCGAAAAAGAATATTATATTAATTTTTAGATGTACAAGGTAGTGATTCGACATATACATTATGTAATGCTCATCATGGTAAGTGTAGTGACTGTCTCTCACCATGGAAAAGATAAATGATTTCTTTAGTAACTTATTACCTGGAAGATGAAAGTTACACCTGTGGTTCCTCTTGTCATTTTTCTTTTCTCTGTGACTCAGACTTCTCATCTCAAAAACCTTTTTTTTACACCCCTTATCCGGGTGCTTCTTTTCATGTCCAATCCTCCTGTTTCTTTTAATTCTTATCCTTGACTTTCCCTAATCTTAATTTTCTATGAGAACTTATCTTACTCTTTTTAAACCATTATTTTATCTACCTTTTAAATATCTTCTCTCCTGGATAATTTCTTAACACCACTACCACCCTGTCCTGCTTAAGAAATTAATGAATTTCTTTCTTCTTCTTGTTTTTCCTTTTCCTTTTCCTTGGTTTCCCTTCTTAGAAATTTATAAATCCCACAGAGAGATTGAGCCAGGATGTAAGTGATTTATACAAATTCAATCCTCTTTCCTTATTTTCTTCTTATTAAGAACCTTCTCACATCCCCAACATAATTGATAAATATATTCTGTTTATCAGCTTATCTTTATCTTTTCTCCCAACTTCTACCTCCTATTTCATCACTATAAATTGCTGATGATCTGGGTGTAACCCTCAACTAAGTTATGCAGAAGTTGGAATATGTAGAATATTACTTAGTAATTTCACCTGCATTTTCTGGATTCCTATCAGAGATTTGCTGAAAAACGTTGGAGGAACATAGGGTTCTGCTGGTCCAGATAATGCTATTTTGTCCATGGGCACAAGCAACCATGTGATGTGGGTGCAAAGCTGGTGAGGAAGAGATTTCCATGCTTTTTAGAATAAATGTGCCCCTTCCTCTGGAAAGACGTGGTCTTATATCAAGTGTTATGGCTTTAGAGGGCACACAGGCTGCCCTTAGCCTCAGCTCATCCCCTTTGCTGGGCCCTTTTGTACAGTGAACAATTTTCACAATTCTATGTGGCTGCACTTGGAATATGCAGCTTGAGTAAATGTAAAACAAGCAGAAGATGAAGGGCAAGGTTTATGGTATGAAAGCTAACAACTCATATGTCCTTGGACAGAATTAAAGTCTAATAAAAAATATTTTTCAAGCCAATTACTAAAAACTTACCAAATGTTCATCAGGCTTATAGTAAATAAGATGTTAGAAATATGTATTTCAATAGGAAGTGAGAGTAAAATTATCAGAGTAAGTAAAGGTAGATGGAGTATAGTACAATGCTGGGCAAACTTTTTGTTAAAGTGCCAGGTAACAAATAGTTTAGGCTTTGTGGACCAGACAGCATCTTTTGTGACTTTATTTTTAACTTTCTTTTAATTAATTTTTCAAAAGATTTATCTATTTATTTGAGAGAGAGAGCATGCACGGTGGGGAGGAGCAGAGAGAGGGAGTCTTGAGCAGACTCTTTGCTGAGCACAGAGCCCGACATGGTCTCGATCTCATGACCCTGAGATCACAACCTGAGCTGAAACCAAGAGTCTGACCAACTGTGCCACCCAGGTGCTCCAATTAATCTTTTTTTTTAACTGAAGGATAGCTGACACACTTATTACATTAGTTCTGTTGCAGCTATTAAATTCTACTCAAAAGCGGTGATAGAAAATATGTAAATGGGCATGGCTGTATTCCAATAAAAACTTATTTACGAAAATAGGCATGGGGAATGGATGATGGTATAATTTGCAAAGTTTTGGTAGAGAGTATTAAGAAAAATGTTCATTGAGGCTTTTTTTTTTGGTGTGAATCTGATATTGATACAGAAAGAGCTTTAAATCTGATTAATAAGTAAATCATCAGATATATTCTATGCAGGATGGAAATAGCCTTTGAAAACCAATTTTAGTTTATAGATCTACAAACACCAAAATTGGAAATTTTATTTGTCTGGCACTTATTTCTCTGTTAAGTTTCTGTGATATATACATTTGAAATATTAAAAGCTGGTCTAGTAGCCTATATATTTCACATAAAATATTATGTAAATGTAATATGGATCTTTACACTTTTTTTAAATAAAGATTTTATTTATTTATTTGACAGACTGAGATCACAAGTAGGCAGAGAGGCAGACAGAGAGAGAGAGAGGAGGAAGCAGGCTTCCCCGCAGAGCAGAGAGCCCGATGTGGGGCTCGATCCCAGGACCCTGGGATCATGACCTGAGCCAAAGGCAGAGGCTTTAACCCACTGAGCCACCCAGGCACCCTGAATCCTTACACTTTAATGTTATACTTTTAAATCTTCTTTTGCAGTGTTCAACTTAATAGGTATGTTATATTAATTTCTGGATCAAGGTGAATTTAATTCCTTTTCTTTCGTAGCAGCTAGCTGATATCAGGACTGATCTTTGTTGAGGCTGGCCTTACTAATAGAATTCAGCTGGTTTGCTCAGATAAGTAATTTTTTTGAGGGGGGCACTCATTGTAAACAAAATACTTGAAAAGATATGAGAAAGAACAATAATTAGGCCATAAAAAACAAACTTTATCTTTTTCTATGGAAAAAAATTTCAGGGTCCTACCATTTTACTTTTGTCTTAAGCATCTGACTATGTGAAACCCTCGACTCTTGAAAAGGAGTGGGTTAAGCCGCTGCCTTCGGCTCAGGTCATGATCTCAGGGTCCTGGGATCGAGTTCTGCATCGGGCTCTCTGCTCGGCGGGGAGCCTGCTTCCCTCTCTCTCTCTCTCTCTCTCTCTCTGCCTGCCTCTCAGTTTACTTGTGATTTCTCTCTGTCAAATAAATAAATAAAATCTTTTTAAAAAAAAGATCCATATATTCTTTTTTGTCATGTCTGCTCTCAAGGCGAGTATAGACTGTTCCAGTAAAGTTTTTATAAAAAGTATGTAGAATAAGTGAGAGCTGATGGTTTGCTGGGCAACTGAACATCTGGGCCTTAATGTTTCGTGCAGGGAGCAGAATTCCTTTGGCTACACCAGCCCTCTAGCATTGTTTATTGTAGTCTGTAACCTCCCCTTTCACCAAAGCAGGCAAATTTATGGAGGAGTTCACACAGCTGTTCTGGGTTCTGAAGGCAGCTAAGGCCAGCTGGAAATCACTTTATTCATTGTAACACACTTTATTTTGTAAGATTTTTTTATTCCAGTGAAAACTAGGAGTTAAGAGGCCTCAGGGTTTAGATCTGGATTGTCGTTTACCATGGCTAGAAGGCTATTAAACAAGTAGGATCTAGTAGGATCAGACCTCAATGAAAATAAACTTCTCACCTCCATATCACATTGATAAAAAGGAAACTCAGTTACAAGTATTTTTTTTTTTTAAATTCCACTGGCTCTTCTTTGCTAGTTAGTAACATGACTTATTTAAGAATGCATCAAGTACTTTGATATTTGCTTTAACTTACTAATTTTATTTTATTTTTTTTAAAGATTTTATTCATTTATTTGACACAGAGAGAGAGATCACAAGTAGGCAGAGAGGCAGGCAGAGAGAGAAGGTGAAGCAGGTTCCCCGCTGAGCAGAGAGCCCGACGCGGGGCTCAATCCCAGGACCCCGAGATCATGACCTGAGCTGAATGAAGGCAGAGGCTTTACCCACCAAGCCACCCAGGCGCCCCTTTAACTTACTAATTTTAATACCACTCTAATATCCCATGGCATCTTTTAGTTCTAAACTTGCTGCTGACAAATGCACAAACTGTGGACAGGATTAATCTTGTTTATTTATAAAACAAAGTTTCATTTATATCATGTATATCATTTATATCATGTATTTGGAATTTGTTTCAAATTTGTAGGAAGAAAATAGTACCTTCTTTCTAAGGGCATTTTGAAATTTTATTTAAAAAATACTTTGTGATAAAAAAATTGATTTGAAGAATGCAGTGGGTGAACTGATTCTGAATCATACTCTGTGTGGAGCTATGTGGATTTTCTGGTGCTGGTTTTGGGGGTGGAGATGGTATATATCTGTGGGGTGGAGTCTAACAATTGCTCTCCTATACTTTTTCTGTCTATGTGTGTGCTCTCTGGAACAAGTGACCTAAAGAGAGTGTGCTATTGAAAAGTCTGGCAGGGATGGACCTAATGAATATTCAGCAACTTGGCTCTACTTATATCCTCACTTTGTTTCAGATGTGATAAGAGAAAAGGGTGAATTCGATGGGTAGTGGGAAAGCTATAATTTTCATTCCTTACTTGAAAGACATTATTCCCAGCAACATAGAGATTTGTCAGCTACACCACAGAGCATGGGTTCAGGCCTGTGCTATTATACTCTTCCTTGTTGAAGAATCATCCTAATGGTTTCTGGACCTAGAGCTCTGCTGCTTCAAGTAAATCACTGATTTACATCAGATCTTTAGATTTACAGACTATCAGAACAAGATGCTCCACATGCTATGCAGAATGAGAGGCTATGCATAGAGGTTTGGGTTATTTACTTCATAGTAGAAATATTCAGTGCATCATGGATTCATGTTTGTTAAGATTTGGGAAAACTTCTGTTAAGATTTCTTCAGCATATTGCTGCTATCCGTTTTTTTTCCCCCTTTTGGTTCACCGAAGGTAAATTCCTTTAGGCCCTGTGACTAACTTCCCTAGATCCAGAGATTATCTAATGAATTCTTTAGAAAATTGTGGAACAAAATTAATTCAAGACTTACTGAGTGACTAATGTAATCATATCTCTGGGGAAGTAAGCTGGCTCCTAATTTACTGGTTAGTTGCAAAAAGTTTTGGCAATGAACTGAAACAAGGATAAACATTTATTATTAAGAAAAAAAAAATCAAGGGCCCTTGATGTCCATATAAGACATAGACAACCTCAGTTTTAAATTTTCTTCCAAAAACATACATTTCTTCCTTGGCCATCAACATTTATCTGTTGGTAAAATTCATCATGTGTATTTATGAAAGTCTGATTTATAGAAGTGTAAAGGCTTTTAATGGATTATTTTTGGAGGAGTAACTGGAAGGAATGTTTGCTTAGAGCACAAGTTGGGAAAGCATATGTAACCATGAAGAATATCATTGGAAGAAAAGAAAAAGGAACTTCACCTGGTTCATTTCAAACTTTGGTAGATCAGATTCGATCTGTGCTCCAGAAAGTATTTTAAATTGTCATAGGGTATTTTCCATCAGACATTTTTGTAGTTAGATAAAGCTTCAAATGTTTTAAAAGAGCAGAGAGATGGTGTGGGAAAAAAATGAGAAACATCTTCACTCTGTTTCTACCTCCTAAATGATCAAAACTCATAGTCCTGGGCAGAATTTTGTTCTGTTTTGTTTTTGTTTTTAATTGATGGATAGTTCTGACACATAGCCACGTTAGTTTCAGGTGTAAAACATAGTGATAAGACAAGTTTATAGGTTATGCTGTGCTCAAAAGTGTAGCTACCATCTGTTACCATCCAATGTTATTACAATACCAGTGACTATGTTGCCTGTACTGAGCCTTTTCTCCTCTTGGCTTATTCATTTCATAACTGGAAGCTGGTCTCTCCCACTCCTATTCATCCATACTGCTTATCCTTCCATCCTTTTCCCTCTGGAAATTGTCTATTTCTGTTTTTGGTGTATTTGTTTGTTTATTCATTTTGTTTATAGATTCAACATATAAGTGAAATTATATAACATTTGTCTTTCTCCTTTTGACCTATTTCACTTAGCATAATACCATCTGGATCGATCCATGTTTTTGGAAATGTTGAGATCTCATCCTTTTTTATGGCTGAGTAATACACTGTTGTCTACATATATCACTTTTTTTTTAAAAGATTTTTTTTTAAAGATTTTAATTTATTCGATAGACAGATCACAAGTAGGCAGAGAGGCAGGCAGAGAGAGAGGGGGAAGCAGGCTCCCTGCTGAGCAGAGAACCCGATGTGGGGCTCGATCCCAGGACCCTGAGATCATGACCTGAGCTGAAGGCAGCGGCTTAACCCACTGAGCCACCCAGGCGCCCCTTTTTAAAAGATTTTATTTATTTCTTTGACAGACAGAGATCGCAAGTAGGTAGAGAGGCAGGCAGAGAGAGAGGGAAGCAGGTTCCCCACCGAGCAGAAAGCCTAATTAATGTAGGGCTCCATCCCAGGACAGTGGAATCAAGACCTGAGCCAAAGGCAGAGGCTTTAACCCACTGAGCCACCCAGGCGCCCCATATACCACTTCTTTACCCATTAATCTATCAATGGACACTTGAGTTGCTTCCATGTCTTGGTTATTTTAAATAATGCTGCAGTACATATAGGGGTACATATATTTTTTGATTTAGTGTTACCCAGTTTCTTTGGGTAAATACCCATTAATGATATTGCTGGCTCATATGATATTTCTATTTTTAATTTTTTGAGGAATCTCTGAACTGTTTTCGACAGAGGCTACATCAATTTATATAACATTCCTAACAAGGCATGAGGGTTCCTTTTTCTCCACGTTCTTTCCAATACTTTTTATTTCTTATCTTTTTGATTCTAACCATTCTGATTGATGTGAGTTTATAGATATCTCATTGTGGTTTTGATTTGCATTTCTCTGACGATTCGTGATGTTGAGCATGTATTCATGTGTTGGCCGTCTGTACGTCTTCTTTGGCAAAGTGTCTATTAAGGATCTCTGCCCATTTAAAAAAATCAGATTACTTGCTTTTTTTTTTCTTTCTGTTGAGTTATAGTTCTTTATATACTAGTATACTAACCCTTTGTTGGATATATCATTTGCAAACATCTTCTTTAATTTAGTAGGTTGCCTTTTTGTTTTGTTACTGGTTTCCTTAACTCTGTGAAAGCTTTTTACTTTGGTGTAGACCCATTTGTGTCTTCAGACTTTTTCCATACTATTTTATACTTTTCATTGTATACGTCTTTCACCTTCTTTGTTAAATTTATTTTACAAAGATATTTTATTATTTTTTGATGCAGCTGTAAGTGGGATTGTTTTCTTAGTTTGTCCTTCTGATAGTTATTAGTATATAGAAACACAACTGATTTTTGTATGCTGATTTTATATCCCGAATCTTCATTGAATTCAACTCTTAGTTTTAACAATTCTTTGGTTGAGTCTTTAGAGTTTTCATTGTATCATCATGTCATATGCAAATAGTGACAATTTTAAAGTTCCTTTCTGTTTTGAATTTCTTGCTACTTTTTTTTCCTTGACTGATTTCTCTGGTTAGGACTTCCAGCCAATTTTGTTCTTCATTTTAGTAATTTGACTCATCTCAAGTGCTCATTTCTTTTTGAGCTTTTGTTTGGAACATATTCCCTTGTTTTTTCATTTTTCTTGCCTGTGTGTGTTGGCTTTTATGTATTAGATAAAGCAGCCACCTTTCCCATTCTTGAAGGAGTGGCCTACTGTAGAAGATGAATCTTATCATTTAACCTTGCCCTGCCTTCTTGTTGTCTCTCAAATCTTTGTGATTATCTAAGTAGCCTACTTTGTTCTTAGTTGCTCCCAGTAGTTGAGGGTGTGCCAACTGTTCCAAAGATGGAAGATCTCAATCGGCACCTAGTTGTGGGCTGATTGGAAGCTAGACGCTCAGGTGGTAGCTTTTAAAGTGCAAATATACCTGTTTCAGGAGGATTGGAAGATGGCCATTTCTGTCTGCTCCCTCTGCACTGAGCTCTTACATGATAGCCAGTTAGAACTGTTTTCTGTTTGCTACCATCCCTTCAAACCCCAAAACACAAGCTTTGCTGGCCACCAGAGCCAAGTTGTCAAGGTATGTTTCCTCTTGGTGGCAGCCAAAAAAGCTGGGGTACCAGACGTGTGCACTAGTGTCTGCATTTTAATGCAAATATATGCCTAGGAAGATTATAGAATTTCTTCTTTATCCTCTCCCTATTCTCTTTCTGTTACTACTATTTACATGTTAGTGTGTATCTTTTTTAGTCCTTAACACAAAGAAACATTAAACAAAAATAAATGTGCTTTGTCTTCCAATTCCACTCTTTTCATTTCACTAATATTAGTCACTTCTTTTTTTCCAAAAACAATAATTGCCATCTTTTTAAGATAAACATATTGGTCTAATAACTAGAGTAAATATAGCCCTTGGTATACAGAAATTGATTTTGAGATTCAAATGTCTCAACTTGCTAGACTATTCATGTAAAACTCTCACTACACTTCCTGTTATGGGGTCTTGTAAAATACTGTACTGAGTTGAATGGTGGTCTCCAAGAGTGTCCATGTCCTAAGTCCTGGAACTTGTGAATGTTATCTTTTTTTTTTTTTTTTAAAGGGTCTTTGTAGGTATAAATAATTTAAGGATCTTGAGATGAGGAGATCATCCTGGAATAACTGGGTGAGGTCTAAATTAAATGACAAAAGGTTTTTTTTTTTTTTTTTTAAACAGACACCAGAGGAGGAGGAACACACAGAGGACAAGGCAATGTGAAGGCAGAGGTAGAGAATGAAGTAGTGTGGCCATAAGCCAAGGAAGACAAGGGATGCTGGGCACCATCCAAAGGTGCAAGAGGAAAGGAACTATTCTTCCTTAAAGCCTCTAGAGGGAGTGCAGTTCTGCTGACATTTTGATTCTGGATTCCTGGCTTCCAGAACTGTAAGAAAGTAAATTTCTTGTTTTAGCCCACCTTGTTTATAGTAATTTGTAACAGCAGCTGCCAACTGATATAATAACCAAGATAATATACTCCCATTATCTAGAAATAGAAGAAAATAAAACAATTGACTCATAATGTCACTCTCAACTAAACAACTTTTATTGTTATAAAACAATATCTCCCAAATTATAATTCTGATAAGCTTCTATTTGGAGTTTTATAATTGCTTGACTATAATACTGAAACTAAAAGATGTATTTCTATATTAATAAGAAAGACTTGTTAAATAGCAATAGCAAAATATCAAATTAACATTAAGACTTAAAAATAGACATTTGGAAATATCTTCTCCCATTCTGTCAGTTGTCTTTTGATTTTGTTAACTGTTTCCTTTGCTGTGCAAAAGCTTTTGATCTTGATGAAATCCCAATAGTTCATTTTTTCCCTTGCTTCCCTTGCCTTTTGCGTTGTTCCTAGGAAGATGTTGCTGTGGCAGAGGTCGAAGAGGTTGCTGCCTGAGTTCTCCTCAAGGATTTTGATGGATTCCTTTCGCACATTGAGGTCCATATCAGATAAAGGACTAGTGTCCAGAATCTATAAAGAACTTAGCAAACTCAACACCCAAAGAACAAATAATCCAATCAAGAAATGGGCAGAAGACATGAACAGACATTTCTGCAAAGAAGACATCCAGATGGCCAACAGACACATGAAAAAGTGCTCCATATCACTCGGCATCAGGGAAATACAAATCAAAACCACAATGAGATATCACCTCACACCAGTCAGAATGGCTAAAATCAACAAGTCAGGAAATGACAGATGCTGGCGAGGATGCCGAGAAAGGGGAACCCTCCTACACTGTTGGTGGGAATGCAAGCTGGTGCAGCCACTCTGGAAAACAGCATGGAGGTTCCTCAAAATGTTGAAAATAGAACTGCCCTATGACCCAGCAATTGCACTACTGGGCATTTACCCTAAAGATACAAACGTAGTGATCCAGAGGGGCACGTGCACCCGAATGTTTATAGCAGCAATGTCCACAATAGCCAAACTATGGAAAGAACCTAGATGTCCATCAACAGATGAATGGATCAAGAAGATGTGGTATATATACACAATGGAATACTATGCAGCCATCAAAAGAAATGAAATCTTGCCATTTGCGACAACATGGATGGAACTAGAGCGTATCATGCTTAGCGAAATAAGTCAAGCAGAGAAAGACAACTATCATATGATCTCCCTGATATGAGGAAGTGGTGATGCAACATGGGGGCTTAAGTGGGTAGGAGAAGAATCAATGAAACAAGATGGGATTGGGAGGGAGACAAACCATAAGTGACTCTTAATCTCACAAAACAAACTGAGGGTTGCTGGGGGGAGGGGGTTTGGGAGAAGGGGGTGGGATTATGGACATTGGGGAGGGTATGTGCTTTGGTGAGTGCTGTGAAGTGTGTAAACCTGGTGATTCACACACCTGTACCCCTGGGGATAAAAATATATGTTTATAAAAAATAAAAAATTAATTAAAAAAAATAGACATTTGGAATTGAATTCCACTTAAACTCATAAAATGGAAGCAATTTATTAATGAGATTTATATTTTTAAATGTACATTTATAAAATACTACCTTTAGAATTACAAATCTATCAACTTCTATTTAAACTATTATATAATTTCCTTAACTAAGGGCAGGAAAATAAAAAAAATTCAAAATTATTTTAAAGAACAAAAAATTATTGCTGTATATTTGAATTATTTTATTGGACTTGTTAAAATCAGCAAATTTACTGTACACTGTTTACAATATAATATAATGGAAATGACTTATAAGATTCATATTACAATATCACTATAGTAAGAATTATAATTCTATCAGATTTCCATTTAAGCCATTGTATATTTGCTTAGCAAATAATGATAAAACTAAAAGAAAAAAATAAAAATTACTGCATATGAGTCACAACAGAACACCTTTTGGTGATCCTGGATCTTTAGAAGTAGGCTTATCAGAAGGCTAGATCAACTCACTTCTATTTTCAGGTTCTAAGACAAAAGACAAAATACAGTACTGGGGGAGAGACATTTTTTGTTGCCAGTGTGGGGTGTGCTGGGATAGGGAAATCATTTGTTGGGGAGGATTCTTGGGAAGGTCCATACTAGCTTTCCAGAGGAGAATAAGGAACATGAGGTCCTCTTCTCAGGAATTGTCCCCTGACATCTTCTGCAGCATCTTATCTCTGACTGAAGTTTGCACTAGAGGAAAAGAATCTGGGCCAGCTATGTCCTATTCAGGTAGGAGCAGTGAATCAGGCATATTTAAATGACCAGGACTACCTGTGGTGTCATTTCTACTGGATTTCATTTCTGAGGATGGGCCTCTAATGTTATCAAATGAAGGTATAGTAAAACTTAGAAGTTCTGATGGTTCTGAGAGTAGGGAACACCAGGAAAAGTTCTGCGTTGCACACGTAGAGGAATTGATTGATCCAAGATAGAGTTGGCCTGATGGAAAGATTCTTTTCCTGTGGTTCTGCTCCCATGGGGATAATGTCCCTGCAACACTGAACCATCCCAGTCATGTGAGTTTGTTATGGTTGCCTAAACAAAGTACTCCCATTGGGTGGTTTAAACAATACAAATGTATTTTTCTCATAGTTCTTGAGGCTAGAAGTCCAAGATCAAGGTATTATCTGGTTTAGATTCTTTTGAGACTCCCTTCTTGGCTTGAGTATGACTGCCTTCACATTGTATTTCTCATTGTTTTCCTTCTCTACATGTGTGCCCCTTGGTGTCTCCTTGTGTGTGGGTTTCTTATAAGGACATAGGTCAGATTGGATTGATGGCTTTATTTAACTTAATCACCTCTATAAAGGCCCTACTTCCAATATAGTCATGTTCTAAGGGACTGGGGTTTAGGACTTCAACATGTAATTTGGGAGCAATATAATTCAGGACATAATATCCACTAATGGTACTCCTTCTTCGATGATCTGGTAATCCAGGGAGTCATATGAATCCTTATTCATGGTGACACTATTTTTCAATTTTACTCAGCAGCAAGATTCAAGATAAGCAATTTTGTTCTGGGGATCAGAGCTGGCCAGTACAGCAGATGCTATATTGCGTTGCTTCAATTCTGGAGGCCTTCAGTACTGTGCTTTCCGCAGACTTCGACTGCCAATACTAGATGAGGGGTCTCCATGCTACAGAAAGCTTTTTCCTTGTGAGTATGGCAGGTTGGACATGCCGAGGAATTAATAACTCCTAGGAGCTGCTTTCAACCAATGACAGAGAAATAGCTATGTAAATATTACAGCTTCTTTGGCCTTAAAGTGGAATAATTCTGATGCATGTATTTTTATCATTTTCCAAATATTCCCCAAATGATTAAACTCCATTTACTCACTGTGATATTTAGTTTGATAACGTGCCCTTCATTGACTGTCTTATTTTCCCTATCTCAAATTCTCCCCCACCCCTTGTTTACTGCAACTCCTGAATAAATATTTTCCTTGGGTCTGCTTGTGGATGGTGGAGAGTCCCCAAATAAGGAAATTTATACCAGAAATTGTTCTACAAGGCAGATGTTCAAGATGGGTTGTGGAATAAGATGTCTTAACATTGAGATTATATTAAAGACTCCATTGCTAGTTTTAGGTAGGGTAGACTTAAACTCTGGCATGTTGTAGCATTACAATCACTAAGACTTTTATTGTAGAGACTTGGGATGGAATGAGGTGCAGGGTGATGCACTTACTGTCTTATGCAGTACCTTTGGAATCTGAGATATGGCAAGATGGTAATTATTAAGACTATGGATTTTAGTTACTTGCTGTTAAATAAGCATTGATATGCTGAAAAAAACAAAAAACAACAACAAAAAACCCACCCCACACATTAGCTGGTTATGAACCATGGGTATTGTGTGAAAGTTAGAAAATCTCTTTGACACTATGTAAGAAAGCTCTCATTTTCTAAAGCTAGAGGATAGACTGTATTGAAAATTAGGCCCAGGATTCTGATTCTCCTATATTAGAATTACAAAGAAGGCTGAATAACAGCTCTGGAAAGTCTCTTTCTAAAATTAGGAACCCAAAAAGAGTGGGACCATGATATCTAGAATAGACTGACTTGAGAATATTGAACTTCTTTAAGATCTTCATAAATTTTGGGGCTTGAAGAAATAGCTTAGTGATTTTCTCTTTAAGATATCCTTGAACTCCTGGGCCTGCAGAAGTTACTTACTCTTTTTAGAAAGAGCCGTCACTTCCACTCCCAATTCTACCTTGCCTAGACATCATGCAGAGTCCTCACTTGGGGTAGATGTTTCACAAGATAATATGCTTGTAAATGTATTTACCTCAAGATTTGCTCGGAGTGCCCCTAAAGTATATAAGCTAATAACTAGTCTCAACCTCAGCATGACCCAACTGGGGAAGGACTATTGACTGAGAAGGTATTTACCGGATGAGTCTGGCTAAAAATATATTATCAGAAAAATGTTCCTAGAAATTAGTCTTTAGAATGCTGCACCAGGATTTAAAATATATGCATGGATAAGGGAGAGTTTACTGATATGAATGTTCTCACATGGCTCAGGATTTAGCATCCTGGCAAGGACACCAGGAATCAGTTATAATCTTCCATTTGGATAACAGAGATTCTGGAACTGCTTTGGCAAAGTACTGAAGGAAAAGTCAAGACTTAAAGAGGTGGGCATGTTAGAATGGATTTACAGTATTTGCTTTACATTGTTCTGATATGTATGAGTTTCAGTTACCATAGTTCTGTTAAATACCAGTGCTCCAACCACAGAGTTCAAATTTCAGTTATCAAGATATAGAAACTGTGAGTAATTGCATAAAGTACACACTTTTCTGCTAGTTCTTCAGTGCATAGAGTACTTTGTAAATTATAGTTGCACGTCATGATCAAGGACTGTGTCTTTTTTTTTCAAAATTTGTACATAATTGGTCACTGAACATCTGTTATTCAGTTTACATACAGATGGCAAATGTATATAGTTGTGTTATCTCTTTATGTCCCAGTGAGAAAGCCATGTAACATTTTATAAAAATGGATAATTTAAAGAGGGAATTGGCCCCCACAAAGTACAGAAAAGAAACTAAATGATAAAGCAAGAAGTGAAATTCTAATTGAATGTAAGTGGGGTTATAGAAGAACTTTCTTCACTTTCCTCCCAACCGAGATAGAAAATCAGAAGAAATACTGAATTCCAGATGGAATATCAGAGCTAAAAAAAAACACCCTCAAGGAATGTTTCAAGTTGCCATCATCACTAGTCTTGTTTCTGCAAGAAAAGCAACAGATGGATCAGAGCAGACAATGTAGACCTCTGAAAGCTTAACCAAGTAACACTCAATTCCAGCTCAGCACTGGATGTATATCTTCACCAAAACATATCAACACAGTCTTTTACCTTTGGTGTGTAGCAAATGATCTGGATAATATATTCTTTCCATTCCCTGCCAGAAAAATGAGTCAGAGGCTGTTCACATTAGTTTGGAGGATATTAAAAGCATGCATTCGTGGACCTATTCAAAGTTATGTTAGCTCTCCTACTCTCACTAACATAGTGTAAAGGGGACTTGATTATCTGAACATTTTGCAGAAACTCATGTTGGTCTACCATTTTTGTGACATCTTGTTAAACAGAGAGGCCATAAGTACTCTAGATGCCTTGGTAAGACACATTCTGGAGTAGGGGGAAAAATTTTACACAAATTTGAGGGTCTGTCACATTGGTGAAAGTTTTAGAGATTTTGTGATCTGCATATAGCAGGACATACCCACCAAGGTAAAAAAAGCTATCATACTTTCCATTTCCTAACAGTGAGGAAAATGCACAGTACTTGATAGGCTGGATGGTTAGGGATCTGGGAGGAGTGAGATTGGAAGATCAGTTAAAAAGAGATTTGACAAAGAGAAATGCAGATTGATGAATAGGAATGGGCACAAAGTATATGGATTTTTTTTTTTTTTTAAATCTTACAGCAGTACTTACCAGAAGACATTCACATCAGAGAAGACAATAGAAAATAATGATTTTTCCAGGAGAAGTTAGCAAGCCTCTCCTCTTGGCCATTCCAACATGACCATTCCAGCATTCCATCCTGGCCAGCCCAGGAATGGAGTAGTCTTGTGGTAGGAATGCAGATTGCATATGGGCCCAACAACAAAGGCTCTCTTTTACTAAGGGTAATCTGGCTATCACTGTTGTGGAATGTTCAAAGTGTCAGCTGTAGAAACTGATGTGGACCATAGGTATGGTCCTATACTTTGAAGACACCAAAGCTAGAGGAGGCAGCCATTTATCTTTACTGGAATGATACATATTCCAGTTATTAGTATACTTTCTCTGTCCCAGTGCCTTAGCACCATCATCTGAGGGGGTCAAAGTGTCTGACTTATGGTATGTCATAATTTTTTTTTTTTTAAACAAAGGGACTAATTTATGGTAAAGAGTAAGTACTTATGTGTGGGATCTACTGTTACTACTTTCTATCACCAAGAAGCTCCCAGCCTGAATGTTGAAAAGGCCACTTGGAGGTACGTGTTGTGATGAACACTGGGTGTTATACACAACTAATGAATCATTTAACACCACATCAAAAATTAATGATGTACTAAATGTTGGCTAACTGAACATAATAAAAAAAAATTGAAACCAACAGAAAACACCACAGTTCCTACTGTAAAAAAAAAAAAAAAAGGTAAAACAAAGGCATCCTCTTGGAGTTGTTGGATGCTATCTTTAAAGATATGTTCCTTGAACCGGTATATATTGCTATATATCTCCTTTAGATTGAATACATGGATCCAAGGCATGGAAGCAGAAGCTGCCCTTATGCCATTACTTCAAGTAATCCACTTGGGAGAAAGTATGCTTTCTATTCCTACAACTTTAAGATTTGTAAGATTTGAGGGCTGGGTTCCCAGGAACAAAGTAATATTCCACTAATCTTCAAGTTAGAGCAGCTGCTTGGTCATTTTGGGTTCCTCATATGAAAAGACTAGAAAGAAAAACGATTAGTATGTTGACAGGAGTGAATGACCTTGACTATTATGAGAAGGTAGGATTGCTGCTACATAATGGGGAGAGTGAGAAGCACTCTCCTGGAACTAGGAGATTTACTTGGGTTTGCCTCCAAACCCAATGATTATTGTAAATAGGAAATTATAGGAACAGTATCCTGACAAAGTCTGGTAACCAGAAGAGCACATTTCTTAGGTGTGAAGGTATGAGATACCCTACTGAGCAGCCAACTTGGAAGAGCAGAAATGCTATTCAAGAGTGAGAAAAATCTAGAATGTGTTTTAGAAAAGGATGACAATGAATATTGGCTGTGGCCTTGGGGCCAACTCCAATAGCCAGCCAAAGCAGTAGCTTATACCAATATTAAGCTGTAAATTTTTTTTTAAGATTTTATATATTTATTTGACATAGAGAGAGAGACATCACAAGTAGGCAGAGAGAGAGGTGGAGGGAAGCAGGCTCCCTGCTGAGCAGAGAGCCCAATGTGGGGCTCGATCCCAGGACGCTGAGATCATGACCTGAGCCAAAGGCAGAGGCTTAACCCACTGAGCCACCCAGGTGCCCGTTTTTGTTTTTGTTTTTTAAATCAGAATTATGACTAGGTGCCACTTTGAAGAAACAGTAACTAGACAAGGTGAAATTCACAGGAAGATAGAGTACTTCTGATTAGTGCAAGGGAGGGGCTAGAGTAGATAGAGTCAGTTCCACATTCATATATTTGGGAAATCCTGTTCATTTACAACTGCTAGCATCTGCATCTATGATTAAGGCTCTTTTTTTTCTGCAACTGTGGTGAGCTGCCTGTACACTTGACGGACTAGAAATGGCAATGAATGAATAATTTCTAGAGGGTAGCCCTCAATTAATAGACTCTCATAAGTAGGCGTATTCAAACCTGAGATCCCTCTTCCCTAGAGCTGGACAATTCTGAGGTGTATTTTTGCATGCATTCTCAGAGTTTTTTTGTGGGATTAAGCTTTAACTACTCAGTGTGGTAACTTGGTGTCATAATAGCGCAGCCTTTATGGGATGCTTCCCTTTCCCAGTATTATTTTTTCATTCTTTACAGTGTTGCTTCTGCTTTCCAACTAAACTACTATCATTTGAATTCCTATCTCAGGGCCTGCTTCTGGGAGAATCCTAAATAAGACCATTCCTAAAACCATAATATATTTACTAGTTGCTTTATCATTCATGGAGTTGTTACAAATTATACCAGTATTTCTAACAATAAACCCAATGAGGCCAGTTTAAGATTTCTTTGCATTATAGTTGTCCTTAGACAATACTACACTTCTGATGTAAAATCAGAATACTATGTTAGAAAAGATACATGTGGTTTGAATTAAAACACATTAACTCAGTATTTGTAGTCAGAATTGATGGTGGGAGGGAGACTTTATTTGTTTAGTCAACCATTTTGCCGGGAAGTTGAATGACATGACATTTCAATTATCTACAGTATTGTTTTCTACTCAAAGGAGACTGCCAGAAGTCAAATGAGGAAAGAACAGGAGGTGGAGATATAAGAAGGGGGAGGCAGGGAAGCATGGATCACAATACCCAGAGTTGGGACGCAGCAACAGTCCTGTGAGTCACATCAATCTTTTAACATCAAAAATTTAGGTATACCGAAATAGCATTTGGTTAGTTAAAAACCCAAGTTAAAACCTCACTACCATTTTTTTTTTTGTTGTTGTTAAATGGCTGACCACATTTAAAGATGAATGAAAATATACAAGAGAACCAGCATAATGGCTATCATAAAAATGGAAAAAAACAAAAAATGAAGATGGAGAATATATCTTAAAAGAGGTGTTTTCCAGGATAACAGAATAAGAATTTACTCAGAAATAAGAATTCTCTTCAACTTACAAAAATCAATATTCTCTTTCTAAACTAGCAAAATCCAACAAAATTGGACAGGATATAATAAGTCCAATTGGATATAATAAGTCATTTGCAAAAGGAAAACAACAACTCTGTATTATATAGGAAATAATCTAATAAAGAATAAAAAGAGAAAAATCTTAAAACTTGATTGAAAGACATAGAAAATAAATAGATGAAGATATATGCCTGTTGGTATCTATCATTATATTTCTATCATCTATTTATCTATCTATCTATCATCTATCTATCCATCCTTTCATCCATTCTGTCATTTGTCTATCCACACAAACATACTTAAAAGTAAACACATCAACTTTTTCCAAAATCATCTATAAGTTCAGCATTTCCAACAAATTGCTTCATCATGGGCCCTACTGAAAGCACAAGTTTTAGGGGGCCATGTGTACTGTATCACTCCCAGCACCTGCAACACTCTCTATCCTAAAGCTACCATTAGAATAATTCCTCAGATCAAAAAGAATGTAAATGTCAACCAATAAATATCGAAGGGTGTGGTGTTTGTAGTTAAGAATAAATCCTCACAGAAACAAAACTTCCATAACCCCTACAGTGTTGATTCAGTGCTCTCATTTTCAGGAATATTGTCTCCAGTGTTAAAAATGATATGGCTGGAGTTGAAGTAGAAAATGTGAGGCATGAGGTAGTAGTGGGAAGGATACATGTAGAAAAGCTAAGAAGTAGTCATATACACATGAAAAAAAAATGCAGAGTTTACACAATGATCTATCATGTCAAAACTAAAGTGAGGATGAAAAAGAGCTGAAACTATGAAGTAGTAAACAGAATACAAAATGGAGGAATGGGTACACCAATAGCATAGCAGGAGATAAATCAGAAAATTGGGCTTTAAATCTTATTCTACGTTTTTTTCATACAGTATTATTATTATTTTTTAAATTACAACTAACATTTATTGAACTAAATACATCAAAATATGTCACCTATAATATCATATATAATTCCTTCCACAGTTCAGTATTATGTTTTAAAGATCTATTCATATTGTTGTATGTATATGTATCTTGTTGTTTCTAATCTCTACATATTATTTCTTTGTCTATATTTACCACACTTATCCATTTACATGAAGTGTTAGAACAGTGATTTGATGAACTCCCTGTCTGTGCTCCTGTACTAAGCTGATTAAGAGGGGTTTTTTGTTTTTGATTTGTTTTTTTGATATATATCACAAAATAAGGTTGCTGGGTTTAGGGTTTATGCCTATATAATTCCATTAAGTAATTTTAGTATTTTCTGCCAGGTTACTTCTCAAGAATGGTTGTAGAATATGAGAGATTTTGTTTCCTTTTATTCTCTGTTGGTTCCATAAAAAATTTTTTTTTTAAAGATTTTATTTATTTATTTATTTGAAGGAGAGAGTGCAGGGGAGAAAGAGAGAGCAGGGAGGGAGCAGAGGGAGAAAGACTCTGTACTGAGAGCATGGAGCCCTATGTGGGCTCAATCCCATAACCCTGAGATCATGACCTGAGCTAAAACCAAAAGTTGGATGGTTGCTATGACCAACTGAGCCACCCAGGCACCCCCAAATTTTCTAATGTTAGCCATTCTGGTAGTATAAAGTAGTATCTAATTACCAAGTCACACATCTTTGATTACTAATAAGTACTAGTAAGTCAGAACATCACTTCATGAAACCTTAGGTTTATGGCATTAAGACTTCATATTCTGCAATTGTTTATGTATATCCTTGTTTTCCATTGGATTCCCTGTCTTTTTTCTTTCCCCTTTGCAAGGGTTCCTTGTATGTTTTAAATATGAATCCTTTGTGGTTTTAGAAATTGCAAACATGTTCTTTGCTCTGGTAATTTTAAGTTGATTTTCATTGGACTGAAATCTTTAATTTTGATCTAATTAGTTCCACAGAGCTTTTGAAAAGTGTGTTTTATTTTTAATTGTGGTTATGTAACTGAACCGAAGTAAGTTTGCTCCTTGGTGAGTCAGAAACTGCACCAGGTTGTTATTACAAAGAAAAACTTTATTTGTAACAAATAAGAAGATCACAGGGAATAATTTTCAAAGCCATGATTCTCCAGCAACCATGGATGCATTCCTTTTATTTAGAGATAGGATGAATATTTAGATAGGGAAGGCTTGTCATCATATGTAGAATTAGGCCTAAGGTTGTACATGCATCTTGAAAGATACCGGTGTGTATATGTATATTTTGTAAATGAGGCTGAGGCTCCTCCTTGGGTAGAGATTTTAATATTATCATGATGCAAAGATTGTCACCAGTCGCTCTAGAGGTCACTTGATAGTCCATCTGTGTAAGTATGAGTCAGGGGTTAAGCTCAAACTTATTAGGTGGTCTGGGCTGGCTGGAGGTCTTGTCAAGGCAGTGTCTATCATTCCAGGGGTGGTTTTGGTTTCCATTTCCCTGAGTTAAGAGAGAAACTGGAAAGAAGAGTTTAAGGGAAAAATGTGGGACAAATGTCAGGAAGTAAAAGCAGGAGGTGGACAGTAAAGATCAGGTCTTGGGGTCTAGCTGGTGATAGTTGTAATCAGTAATGTTAAACTTAGCATCTTAAACATTTTTAAGTGTACAGTTCAACAGTGATAAATACATTCATATTGCTCTACAACAGATCTCCAGAACTTTTTCATCTTTAAAAACTAAAACTTTATGTCCATTAAACACTAAGTCCCCATATTTTATCTCCCTAGTCCTTGGCAGCCACTTTTCTACTTTATGTTTCTATGATACTTTAGATACTTTATGTAAGTGGAACTGTATGGTATTTTTCCTTTTGTTTTAGGTAGTATAATGTCTTCCAGTTCATCCATGTTGTAACATGTGACAAGATGTCATTTAAGGCCGCATAATATTCAATTGATTTTCAATTGAATTTATTCAATTCAATTGAATATTCAATTGAATTTATACATATTTTCAATTGAATTCAAATACCATATTTTCTTTATCCATTCAACTGTTGATGGACATTTGAGTTTTTTTTCACCTCTTGGTTATTGTGAATAATATAATGTACCTGGATAGGGGATAGTGAAATATCTCTTCAAGATTTTCCTTTTTTTTATATATATATATACTCCAAATGGGATTGTTTGATCATATAGTAATAAAATTTTAATTTTTTGAGGAACTGCCATACTGTTTTCCATAGCAGCTGTACATTTTTCATTCTCACCAATAGTGTACAGGTTTCTAATTTCTCTTCATCCTCATCGATATTTGTTATTTTTTATTCTTTTGATTGTGGCCATTATCATGGGTGTGAGGTGAAATCTCATGTGGTTTTGATTTATTTTCTCTACTGATTTGTGATTTTGAGCATCTTTTCATATGCTTGTTGACCACTTATATATCTTGTTGGAGAATTGTCTGTTCAAGTTTTTTTGCCCATTTCAAAAATGGCTTATTTGCTTTGTTGTTGTTGAGTTGTTTGAGTTTTTCATGTATTTTGGACATTAACCCTTTACCAGATATAGGACTTGAAAATGTCCTCTCTTGTTCTCTCAGTTGCCTTTTCATTTTGTTGATTTTTTTTTTCTGTGCAGAAGTTTTTCAAGTTTCATATAGCCCCATATATCTGTTTTGCTTTTGATGCATGTCCTTTGCTGTCATATCCAAGCAATCATCACCAAATCCAACATCTTCAAATTTTCCTGTATATTTTCTTTTAGCAGTTTTAGAACTTTGTGTCTTTCATTTGACTCTTTAATCCATTTTGGTTAATTTTTGTATATGATATAAGGTAAGTGTCCAACTTCTTTTGCATGTGGATGTCCAGTTTTCCCAATACCAATCTCTGTGAAGAGATTGTCCTTTTCTCAATTACATGATCTTGGACCCTTGTAGAAGATAGCTTGCCATATACACAAGGATTGCTGTGCTCTCTCTTTTAATCCATTCCACTCATCTATATGTCTGTCTTTATACAAATATTATACTTTTTTATTTTTTAAATTTTTTTTAAAGATTTTATTTATTTATTTGGCAGCGAGAGATCACAAGTAGGCAGAGAAGCAGGCAGAGAGAGAGAGAGGGGAAGCAGTCTCCCTGCTGAGCAGAGAGCCCAATGTGGGACGTGATCCCAGGACCCTGAGATCATGACCTGAGCCGAAAGCAGAGGCTTAACCCATTGAGCCACCCAGGTGCCCCGAGTTTCCTTTTTTTTTTTTTTAATAATTAAATGGCTAAGAAATGCATGAAGTAAGGGTTAAAGCCATTCTATTTTAAAGGCCTAGTGTTAGGTCTGCTTGGAAAAGTAATTCCCTTTCAATTATGTAGTTTTTTGAGGAAAAGTACATAGAACTATGTAAGAGAAAGGGACACAAACCTCATTAGCTTGGGCAGACAAATCAACCAATGTGATTGATCAATAGCATGGTAAATGTTGCAGTCAGATAACCTCACAACCTGGTACTTGGTGACCCATTAAATGAAGAGATGAAGAAGAGAAAGGTAAGAATGAGATTTCTAATCCAGATGACAGAGATGATTGGGTCACAGCTTAACTGAAATTTGAAATATAGAAGAAAAGCTGGTAATATATATGTAATTCACAAAAAAAGACAATTCTCTGGTACATTAAAAAAAAAAACAAATTTAAGAGTGATTTGATAGAGATGCTTTTGCTGCTGATGAAATGAAACCATGACCAAAAAATCCCAATATATTTTTTAAACACTTGACAACTATTGTGCCAATTGTCTAATTTGTAATTGAAATGAATTCGGAAGATGTGGTAGTGTTTTGATAGGTTGATATCACCATGCCTTTAATTTTGCTTTGATTTCTTTTTTTTTAATTCCAAGTTTTTATTTAAATTCTAGTTAGTTAACATATATGGTAAAATTGATTTCAGGTGTAGAATTTAGTGATTCATCACTTATGTATAATGCCCAGGGCTCATCACTAGTGCCCCCACTTAATACCCATCATCCATTTGGAAAAAAGCTACAAGGATGAGTTTTTTTAAGGATGTATGTTGAAAGATTTCAGACTCAAATTGTTTACAATTTGATGTATGGTTTCCATTTGATGTTATAAATCTCCACTTTATATGGGAATCACTTGGAATTCATTCCAGATGTGTGATCCTCAGAGATTTTCAGTTAGTTAGAACTCTGAAACTGTTGGACTTCTAGTCTCTCTTGGGAGTTTTAGTTCTGGTGAGCATTGTCTTCAAACAGGAAGCAACTCTCTCTCTTTTTTTTTTTTTTTAGGTTTTAAAAAATTTATTTATTAAAAGTTAACATGTGCATAAAAGAAATTGAAAAACACAAGAAACAAAGAACAAAGTGATCCATAATCACAAGCAGTTTATAGTTTGACTTCTAGGTCCCATGTGTGTATCTACAAAAGTAAGCATTTTAGTGTTATTAAGATCGTAGTTATATATCATGCTTTTTTACACACCATGAATATTTACCATTTCAAAGTCCCCAAACTATGAGTATTTTAATAACCAAAAACACTCTACATCAACTCCATCTGAAAGAAAAAAGTGTAAAATCCTGCCTTTCTTGGTGACAAAGATTTCAGAGAAGACAAAAATGGCAACAGGCCTCTAGATAAAGATACTGGCAGGGTTAAAATTAAAATACTGCATTCCCTTAATGTTCAATTAAAACAGACATAAGTAAGAGTACACAATGTATAATGCTCCTAAAATAATTCATTATTCAATCTATACTATTCAAATATTAGCAACAGGGTATGTTTCCATTGAATCACTTAATGTATTCCTATAGTACAGCCAAAGAGATGCACACACATTAACAGTTATTACAAATGTAAGTATGAACACATCCACATATATCTCTCCTTCTTTAATTCCTTCTGCCCCTCTGCTGCCAACCTAGTAAGTACTGACATTTCTGAGACAGTGCAATAATTCCATGTCCAAGATGCTTCTTTCCTTTTGCAATTCTTTCCCTTCCACCTCCTTCAATCCACAAAACAAAGATACATGACAGCATACTTCTCAGAGGTGGTTTAACAATTCCATCACCAAGACGGTTATTTCCTTCTTTTCTTCCTCCTCAAGATCATCTACTTCATGTCCTCTTACCCACTGAACAAACATGGACGCTTGTTGCTCCTGATGCCCCTTCAAGGTGGTCTAGCAATCCCATTTCAAAGTCATTTTCAAAAGACATTTCTATGATTTTTAAAAAACCAAATAGGCATTTCCAAGATGTGTGATTTTTCTAACTCTACTTTATCATATGTTGGCAACCTTTTTACATCTAGAAGGCCTAGATGTGACAAAAAGTTTTCTTTTGAAAGGTTGGGGTTGGGGGAGGGGGGGTTGAGGGCAGCTTTTTCATCTTATATACACAGGCCTTCTAAAAACGGCTGGTGAATCCTCCCAAAGGGTGGTCTTCCTATTGGCCAAATGCCTCATGTAATTCTCTCAAGTCGCTCTTCCAACATGAGGGTCTGAGGGAATGAGGACCAACCACCTGCGGCCCATTAACCGTTCCACCCGTCCTTGACCTGGGCTTCGCTCACCTTCTGGGCCCCTTAGGGCCTCTGTCCACCGTTCTCCATAGAAAGTGAGGTTTCGTCCAGTGGGGACAGAGCAGTCATCCCAGGGCCGGACCTGTGGAGCTCCAAGGTCAAAACGTGGCCGAGTTTGAACTCATGACCCCAATGACCCACATGGGGCTTGAACTCATGACCCCAGTGAGATTAAGAGTCATGCACTCCACCAACTGAACCAGCCAGGTGCCCCTTGAATGATACTTTAAATTGAATTTATCTTATATAGATATAGTCCTCAATTTATGTATCAATTTTAATCATAAATCATTTCCATTTTTTTTAATCTCTCAGAGTCTTAAATGATTTTTAGGGGTGATGAAGTGGTATGGTATGAATCCCATCTTTTAAGAATCTTCTCAAACTTCACCTTTTTGAATCTTACCTGTCTTTTATTTATTTTTTTAAATTTTATTAACATATACTATATTATTTGCTTCAGGGATACAGGTCTGTGAATCAACAGTCTCACACAATTTACAGCACTCACCATAGCACATACCCTCCCCAATGTCCGTAACCATTCTTAAACTACTCTAAGCTTTCTTTTCAGTGCTTCTTTTTCTTTTACTTCCTCCCATAACCTCATTTATAGGAAGTACTACCTGACATTATAAATCTTAGCCATATAAATATTTCCTCCTCTGTATTCTGAATTTATTAAAGCAGGAACCAGCATTTTAATGTTCTATTTTTTAAAATATTTTTTAAAAATTTATTTGACAGACAGATCACAAGTAGACAGAGGGGCAGACAGAGAGAGAGGAGGAAGCAGGCTCCCTGCTGAGCAGAGAGCCCGATGTGGGGCTCATCCCAGGACTCTTGAGACCATGACCTGAGCCAAGGCAGAGGCTTTAACCCATTGAGCCACCCAGGTACCCCTAATATTCTATTTTTGATATCTATAGTCAGTGCTTAATATAGAGTAACCGTTCAATCAGAATCTGTCACATAAAAACCGTTCTTACAACAATCCTGTGCTATGTGTGATGGGTATTATTTTTACAGAAACTGAAACTCAGAATCTAAGTGATTTCTCCAAATTCATAAAGCAGCAACTGCACATACAATGATTGAATCCATAGTTCTGATTTTAGGTTTAAAGATTCCTTCTACATAGGCCACCAGTGCCAGAAATGTACCTTCTTATGAAGCTCAGTCTTGTTTATAGCTTCTAACTGATTTGTAATTTTGAAACTAATGAATACATTATTGTATTTTCCTTATTTGAGGTACTCTTAATATATAAAGATAATTCAAGTATCTGTGTTCCTTTAATGATCTTTAGAAGTAATTCTTTTAAGTGATGGCAGTAGGTTGGGGCACCTGGCTTGCTCAGTTGGAAGAATGTGCAACTCTTAATCTTGGGGTTGTGGGTGTGAGCCCCATACTGGGTGAGATTACAAAAAAAAAAAATGTTGTCAGTACGTTAATTATTTTCTTTTTCAGAACAAAGTTAACCTTGTAAGTGATTTGTGGGGAGATATTTAAGACTGTGAAGAGATGAGTGTTGTAAATGTGCATGTAGTGGTTATAATATTATCAGTTACTCAGCTGTGAAAAGTAATATTTTTAACTTTTTAAATAACTCACGTTAGTCTCTGTTTCAATCCCTTATGGCAGAACACATATTCTTAGAGTATTCTGGGTAAACTCAGCAATATCACATTTAAACCATGTAACTGTACTTTTAACTCTAACATCATGACTTTGGGGAGCACAGCTGACCACTGGCTGTTGCAATCTATCCAGTCTCTCATCTGTAGATAACTTGCTCTATCTGCCACCTCAGCGTGTTCAGCTCCTTCTGACGAGGCTCTGGTTCACTACCGTGGTCGTCATATCAAACCAGAAAGTTCTTTAAGGGCCTAAAGGGCTTAGTCTCATGGGCATAGGGAAATTTGGCTGCTTTCCTACAAACTCCAGAACTGCAGGAGACCTGGTTGGGTACCGGCAGCACTCCTTGCCTTTACCCCACATGCTGTCAGCCAGTTTCTCTCTTCTCCATTAGGGGGAATTCTGGGAAATGGCTTGCTTCTCCAGACCCCTGCAAAGAAGGGAGCACAGGTCCTTTCTACCATCATAGCCCCAAACTCCTCTGAATCTTCTAATTTGCTCTTTCCTTTTGAAGTAATCCTGGTGTTTTAGGGATGAAGGAGAAATGTAGAGTACAGAGACTCTTGCAGGAGTCTATGTTTTTTCTTTTCTTTCAACTCTTTTCAGAACTAAATGTATAATGTTTAGGGAGGGATGCATCTACTACAGTCATATAAATACAATAATATAAAAATATGTTGAAAAGACAAGTCCAAATTTGAATAAAAACTACTTCTTGGGAGAGAAAACAGGATTGCAGAGGGCTACAATCCATTGGTTACATTTAAATACTTAAAAATCTTAATCAAATATGGCAAAAATTTAAGACCTAATGGAGTTTGGTATACATTTTATGACTCCCTGTAATTATTGCATACTTGCAACATTTCATAATAAAATTATTTCTAAAATAATAAAAGAGAACTCTCAATCTAGTTTGGGTGTTAAGTTACTAGTGTATGAATACATAAACAATAAAAAGTTGAGTAGCATGAAGAGGCAATCCAGGAGAAATCTCATGTAGTGTTTGCACAATAAAAAAAAGCACAGTTCATAAGGAGAATAAGCTAAAAGGAACAAAATATTGCAGTGGACTTATTAATTTATTAAATAAACTTGAATAGATATGTGGTGAATATTCCAGATATTAGAATAATTGTGATAATAACTTACCAAAGAAATTAAATATTTGTTGGTAATGTAACCGATCTATTGTATAACTTTTGGGTTTTGACAGAAAGCAGCCTTGTCTTTATTAGCTGCATTAGTATAGATTTTATATAATGACAATCATGCCATTACTAATTTACTTAAAAATAAAATTACCATACATGAGAGGTGTGGAAGTCAAGGTTAGAATGGAGCCAACTGAAATTTTCTTCAGCAATCAAGTAACTAAAACTGATTACCAGTGATCTTGAATGAGATTATACATTGATAACACAGGGACATTCTACTGAATTGGAGGCTTTCTTCTCAATTATTTTATTATATATTTGGTGTTGCTGAAGAATGTATAATCTCTCATAATGAATTAGATTAGTAGATGTTATCTGCTACATTGGTTAAAGAAAAAGAATTTATGGGATATTTGAACTGATTAAGATTTTATATCACGGGGGCACCTGGGTGGCTCAGTGGGTTAAGCCACTGCCTTCGGCTCAGGTCATGATCCCAGGGTCCTGGGATCGAGTCCCGCATCGGGCTCTCTGCTCAGCAGGGAGTCTGCTTCCTCCTTTCTCTCTCTGCCTGCCTCTCTGCCTACTTGTGATCTCTCTCTGTCAAATAAATAAATAAATTCTTTAAAAAAAAAGATTTTATATCACAGCATCATTCTTAATTTTTATTTGGTTAAGAATAACATCATTTCTGAATCTGGACTCACTCTCCTACTGTGCTTAGCGTGAGTTAGGAAATATGCTACTTCAATAGGAAGTTGAACAAGTTAAAAAGAGTCAAAATTTCCCGAGTACCACTAGACACACAGCTGGCTGATGAAGATATGGCAAAAATAATGAGACCAAGGTCAGTCTCAGAGAATAATGAAAAACAGTTCCCTAAATTTACCTTCAAAATGAGGGCAATTATAATCATGCAATATATTCCAAACCTGAATATATATGAAGTTGCTGTCAGACTCTGCCTCAGGGTATTTCAACTTTGAGTAATTGTAAATTTCATTCCTAGCAAAGAGTACACACATTCAGTTGGAAATAATTTTGCTTCCCATAAATAGGCCAAATTAAACCAAACTGGTACTTTCCTAAGGCAATAATATGCATTTCTTTTCATAAATTCTTCTGAAGTACAATATCGTGTTAGCCGCTTAATTTCTTAAATGTCTAGAGCTGTCAGAAAGGCTTTAACTTCTGTGGTACTGCCTGAGGAGCTGTGTGGAGAACGATTTCCAGGCTGGTCCTGCCTTCCAGGAAAAAGTGCAGGAATCAGGTGATTAGTACCCACTTTGTGGCCAGGGACATGGTGGCAGCTTGTCCTGTCTGGCCTCTTGGTACTAACAGAGGTGGCATACAGGTTCCCATGTTTTAATTTTTTTTTTAAAGATTTTATTTATTTATTTGATAGACGGAGATCACAAGTAGACAGAGAGGCAGGCAGAGAGAGAGAGAGAGGAGGAAGCAGAGATCATGACCTGAGCCAAAGGCAGAGGTTTAAGCCACTGAGCCACCCAGGCAGGCATCCCTCATATTTTAATTTTGACTTGATTTTGTAGATAAATCGCAACCAAACAATGGAGGATGGGAGAATTATTTTGAGGAATGAATAACTTCAATATTCTGCTAGTTAAAATAAAAAACAAAATATTGATCATTTGCATTATCCTTTATTCAAGTGTTGCTTACTCATCCCTCTGGGCTGAGCACAAATGCTGTCCTTGTCCTGAAGTTTTCCTTGACACCCTCACTGAACTTTGGCCTTTTCTGAAATGGACCACTGTAGCAATTTATTTGTACCCTTTGGTGATACTTTTCACATTCTGTCTTGTATTAAGTGTGTGTATGTTCTTCTTCCCAAGTACTTGTAATGGTAATACTTTCTGGTATGTGTACAGTTTTGATAGCTTTAAAAGTTTACTTATTTAAAAACTTATTCCTATTATCTTACCAATTTTCACATAGGCCTTATGATTCAATAAATCATACTCATTTTATTGATGCAAGGAATGTGAGGTGGTGCAATGGGCCAGCATGAAAAGACAGATTCTAGCTTCTACTAGAATGTATGAATTTTGTGATCCATGAATAGTCCACTTAACACGTGATATTTTAGCTTTCTTTTCTGGGAAAAGGAGGGTAAGGGGGATGCAGGGGTGTGAGGGTCCATTGTCATATGACATTAATCAGATTGGCTAAGTTTCAAAACACTGTTAAAGTGGCATTAATTTGTCACCATTGAGAGATTGTATTCTCCTTGGGGATAGGAACTGTGTCTCCTTTTTATCTTTCTATTTTCTAAACAGCGCTGCACCTAATACTCAGTAGTTGTTCAGTAAATGTTGGCTAAGTGAAAGAATAGAACAGGGATATGTAAACTTTTTTTTTCCAAAGAGATACAAAGTAAATGTTTTAGGCTTTATGGACCATATGGTTTCTGTTCGAACTATTTAATGCTGATCTCTCGGTACAGAAGCAGCCACTGACAATAGATAAAAAAGAGAGCATAGGCACGTCCCAGTAAAATTAATTATGAATTGAAATGTGAATTTCATGAAATTTTTCACATGTCATGAAATACTCTTCTTATGATCTTTTTCAACCATTAAAAAAAAAGTAGAAATCATTCTTAGTTCACAGGATGTACAGAAACAACATAGCTGATTTAGCTTGCAAGCTAAACCCCAATAAAATATGAATATCAGTTATATTTAAAAACTGGGCTGTATTTTATTGATTTATTGTGGTAATTATATGAGTGTATTTTGTGTAGTATTACTGGAATAGATGAGAATCCTTAATCATTCACTAATAATATTGTGAGGATAAGAACTATAGTTGGAGGCAAAATTAAACATGCTTTATTGGGTTGAATATAACTTTACTTTTCTTGTATTATGCTATATAGATTTTCATCACATGTTGTGGATTCTTAACTCATTTCTGGACTCATTTAATAGTATATTGGGAAAAAATTGTTAAGGAAAGTATTTATTGAGGAACAATTGATGAGGCGATAAGATGATGTCAAATGCTTGGTGTTACAGAAAGTCATGAAATTGTGCAGACCTGCCCACTGAAAATTCATGCTATCTCACTTCGTTTGGGCTCTTAATGCTACTTGTCAATAAAAAATGCAACTTTCTTTATTCTTTGCTTGTTAAATTCTCATTGCATTCCTCATAGCAGCTGTTTTAGATTTTCCACGCTGTTCAACTTCCAATCCTATGACATCTCCCTCACTCGGAGATGACTCCTGCACCTCCTGTCCATGTCATCCAGCATGAGCTCCAGCAGCTTTTCTGCCCTTGTCCTCAGATGGCTCTGCTGTCACTCTTTCCCCACTACTTCCTATTCTTCTGTATCTTCACCTTTTTTTTGTTCCCTTCTATCACAGCACAAAAATGTATCTCTTCTATTTCCATGACTAAATTGTCACTTGTGCTCTCTGTACCATTATTTTTTAACCTCTTTCATAAAATTTTTCAGAGTGTGATCTCCTTTATCTCTTATCTGCATCTCTGTGCCTCTTTCTCTTCTTTTTTGTAGACTTGCTCAGTTCTCCCTGTTCTTAAAAACAGGGCTCATGGGACGCCTGGGTGGCTTAGTTGTTTAAGCATATGACTTTGACTTGAGTCGTGGTCTCAGGGTCCTGGGATCGAGCTCCACATGGAGCTCCCTGCTCAGTGGGGAGTCTGCTTCTCCTTCTGTCTGCCTCTTCCCCTGCTCCTGCTCTCTCTCTGACAAATAAATAGATAACATCTTAAAAACAAAACAAAACAAACAGGGCTTATTCAGCTTTTCTGCACTGCTGTAACCTGACAGCCAGCATCTATTCTGATTGGCCAGCTTCCTTTTCTCACTGGGTGGTGCCTGAGCATATCACCCTTTTATCTTTGTCTTAAAACAATTAAACAACAAAATCCATATCAAAGCTATTCACCTCTTGGAACTTCTTTCTATTTAAGCCTACTGTCCAATTTCCTTTATGGTCAACCATTTAATGTCTTAACAGTATGATCTATACTTGATCCCTTATTCCTTTAGTCTTTGAACTCTGCCTTCCCTGTTCTCCATTTTTTTTTTTTTAAGATTTTATTTATTTATTTGTCAGAGAGAGAGCGAGTGAGAGCGAGCACAGGCAGAGGGAGTGGAAGGCAGAGTCAGAGGGAGAAGCAGGCACGCCGGGATCATGACCTGAGCCGAAGGCAGCTGCTTAACCAACTGAGCCACCCAGGCGTCCCTGTTCTCCATTTTTTTAATCTGTTGGCAAAAACCACCAGATAGCTTTTAGGAGATAAATAGCGTATTTTTTATTAATGATTATCTTTCATTTCCTTAGCATTATGCCTTAGGAGCTCTTATTCTTTGGTCTTTGGGAGAGTGTTCCTTTCTTATCCCAGATTGTTCTTTCTCTATGTTAGTTACTCTTTTTCCTCCCCATTCAAAGATTGGCTTTCTTCAAAGTCACATAACAGTCCCTCTCCTTTCTTTTCCCATCCATCACCCTACTCATCCATATTCTATGTTACCTAAATATGGTGGATATCATCTAAGTATCTCAGACTCATCATGTTTAAGACTGAATTAAGATCTTTTCAACAATTTATCTCTTTCTCTCCTAATTTTTATAAGGGAGTTTCTCTTTCTTCGGGGATGAAATCTGGGAGCCATCCATGACTCATTCCTTTTTACTGTTTCCCAAGGAAAATCAATCCCCAAGTCCTAACAAATTTACTTTTGAGTTATTTTGGCCATCTTTTCCTTCCTGTACTTTTCCACTGCTACTACCTTAATTTAGCCCTTAATTTCCATAGTTTTTAAGAATTGGTGGTATTCTCTTTATTGGCCTCATTTCTTATAGTTACCCTTCTGCAATGCATTTTGAAATCTTTGGTTTATATTATTTCACTTTGGCTATATTACTTTAAACTCAATTCTAATAGCTAACAAATTGGAGGGCTTAGTATCTGTTAGCTACAGTTCTAAGCAGTTTATGTGGATAGACTTAATTAAACCTCACAAGAATCCTTTGAGGTAAGCTAGTATTATCATGTAATTGTGGAGTACAATGAGCTTTATAGAGTTCAGCAACTTATTTAAAGATCAAATAGCTTATAAGACAGAGATTCAGGAGTCAAACTGTGGATGCATGTGTGGGGGGTGCTATACAGTACTATACTGTAATGCCTCCATAAAGCATTGAGTAAAGTTCACACTCACTAACTTGGCTTTCAACTCTCTGATCTCCAACTTCTTTTAATTTTCAGAAATATCTAACACAAAACTAGTGTAATGGCTCAACTATTCTATTCCTAATTCTCATATATTTGCACTGAGCTTTTAGTTCTCATAGTTTTATTTATAGTTTTCTCCAACCCCTCATGTTTCCCCTCATCTCCTACCAAACTGAAAATCTTGAGTATAAAATATCTTCATTATCTTTCAACACTTATTTAAGCACTGTAGGGCCTACTCCACTTAGGAGAGACCCTTATCCTCTGCCTACCCAATTATACTTGTTTTAAATACATTTGTAATTACAATGAATTTTGTCATTTATGTTTCTCATACATTGGGTGGCATTCTGAACATTGATGTTTGTGTGTTATTCTCTGTGAGACTAATTTTTGCATGTATTACAACCATATTAAATAGCTGTAAAATAATTAAAATGAATCAAATATATTTTCTGATTATCATTTTTTAAAATCCCCAAATTCAATTGAATAAAGAGAAAGAAACAGTAGCTTTTCCCCTAAATGCCAGATGATCTCAGATGATGTCACAGTTTCTGGTTTTTAGTTACTATTGGATCTCAAGTACTGTTACCACAAGAATGGAGATTTTCCAGTAGTTCTAAACAGGAAGTACAGTGCCAGAAATCTGGCTTGAAAGTGTGGTCTCGTGAAACTTCTGGTCCTAATGGTTAAGATTTTTCATACTTCTTGCTAAATCTTTTCAAATGTGCTCATCATTTTATATTACACAATTAGTTGGGACTCTAGAATATCAGTTCCAAACCACAATTAGAATGGGTGGGAACCAAATTTTATGAGACTAAAAAACAATGTCCCTGAAAAATAGAGCTGTCATGTTCGTGGGATAAGATACACACAGTAGAATAATGAAGAAGTACCAAGCTAAAATGATGCAGAACTCTATTTCTTTTAACTGTTTTAAATGCAAGTTGTTCTTGCCCTTGGAAAACTGGTCTGCTTGGAGGATATAGTTATAACAACATAAATTTTGACTCAGTTTTTTCCTTCTAAGCTTCAGGCTAGCCAAACTAGACACTTTTTATTAGTGGCTCATTGAAAATTCATATTGTTTTCTGATTTTTTGTTGGCCATGAACTCCCCCAAATTAAATTCAGAATGGTAACAAGAGCTACTAAGCTTTTGAAAATCTAAATTTGCTGATATGTTTTAATGTTTTTAATACCAGCCAAGCATTTGTACTGCATCTCCTAAATGCATTCTTGAAAGGAATTTCTTAGTTCTTCTCCCATTTTTGAAGTAGAATCAGCAAAATGCACAAATTTTACACTTTATGGTTTGTATGGTAACCCAGGCACTCTGTAAATTTCAGTAAAAAGCATACTGTTTTTGTTTGTGATCAGTGGAAGAACACATTGTCAGAGGGGGAATGGGAGCAATCCATTTTCTTAGATGGGATTCAAGAGATTCTGTTCTGTTGTTTACACAATTAAAATGCTGTCAAGCAGAGAAAGACAACTGTCATATGATCTCCCTGATATGAGGAAGTGGTGATGCAACATGGGGGCTTAAGTGGGTAGGAGAAGAATCAATGAAACAAGATGGGATTGGGAGGGAGACAAACCATAAGTGACTCTTAATCTCACAAAACAAACTGAGGGTTGCTGGGGGGAGGGGGTTTGGGAGAAGGGGGTGGGATTATGGACATTGGGGAGGGTATGTGCTTGGGTGAGTGCTGTGAAGTGTGTAAACCTGGTGATTCACAGACCTGTACCCCTGGGGATAAAAACATATGTTTATAAAAAATAAAAAATTAATAAAAAAAAATGCTGTATTCCGTCCAAGCTGCTTTGAGCTGGGATCTGATTTCTTTCTTTCCTTTTTTTTTTTAATGCTTTTCCCCTGTCTCAGTAGTCTATCTAGGATTCTAGGTTAGGAGGCATAATATGAAAGAAATGTACACATAGAGGGCTTGAAACATGTCACATGATGAAAAGATGAACTTTTGGTGGAGATGGAGGTTAGAGAAGGCTTTATAAAAGAATCAAGGCCAGGAGGAAAAAAGACCTGGGCTGGTAGTAATATACACTGAAGTTATAAGTTGATGTTTGATATAACTAGCTATTTAGTGAACTGCATAGATAATCAGTATAATACCTTCTAGGAAGATACTTAAGGCTAGGTTTAAGCCTACATAAAATTACATACTTCATAAAACTTTAGGTGTTAGCCATTAGTTAATAGAACATGTTTTCTTTCATTTACCAGCTTAAAAATAGTGCTCCTTTTTGGGAGCATATATTAAAAAGGATTAAAAGAAAAAAAATACCCTCCACCAGTCCTTCTAGGAAACTGTAAGTCAAGATTACATTGCTAAGAAAAACCTGCAAAGCATCTATCTTCTGTGTATTTTTTCCAGATCTCTCATTAAGATTGATACTTTTTTCTAGGCAGTTGAAAGGATCATAAAATTCAGTCTATGTTTTAAATTATTTACGGTTGAACTTAACAACAACAAAAAAGCCTTCCAAGTGAGGTATGTGCAGAATTCCCTTTAAATACTTGAGACTCAGGGCACCTGGGTGGCTCAGTTCGTTAAGCAGCTGCCTTTGGCTCAGATTGTGATCCCAGGGTCCAGGGATTGAGTCTTGCATTGGGCTCCCTGCTCAGCGGAGAGCCTGCTTCTTTGTCTGCCTGCTGCTCTGCCTACTTGTGCTCTCTCTATCTCTCTGTCAAATAAATAATAAAAAATAAAAACTTAAGAGGATGAAAAGCTTGCTAGATAGAACATGGCAACCAACAAAAATAAAGGCCTTGTGTAAGTGTTTCCAAGATTTACATCTTCAAATTTAAAAGGTTTTCCAGTTATAGTCACCTAATGCCTAAACATTCCTCAAGGGTCCGTGATGCAGTGATGGGAGAAAGTGATTGCCGGGGTTCATCATACTGACCTCAGGCATTAAGGGAAAGAGAGGACAGAGGCTGGGACAAACCTTGTTCAAGAGACATGACTAAACTATCTTTATGATTAGTCTAGAATGGGGCGCCTGGGTGGCTCAGTGGGTTAAGCCACTGCCTTTGGCTCAGGTCATGATCTCAGGGTCCTAAGATCGAGCCCCACATCGGGCTCTCTGCTCGGTAGGGAGCCTGCTTCCTCCTCTCTCTCTGCCTGCCTCTCTGCCTGCTTGTGATCTGTCTGTCAAATAAATAAATAAAATCTTTAAAAAAAAAAAAGAAGTTTGAGCAAAATGGTGAGACTCTAGGTCAGAAATGGAACAGTAGGCAGGGTCAAGCTAAGTATTTCAGTATAAGTCTGTGAACTGAGTTGATATGAGTCTGAGGGTGTTTCTGTGGTTACCTACCACATGACTTTTTCTTGGGTTGGTCTGGTTTACAGACGTGGGTTAAGACCACTCGTGATAAAATAAACTGGGCAACTGATCAGATAGCCAGCTAGTCTATGATAAGACTAACTCCTCCCAGAATATCACCCTAATTCATTAATTTAAAGCTCTCTGTTTTCTGGGGCCCCTGGATGTTTCATTGGTTAGAGTCTGCCTTCGGCTCAGGTCATGATCTCAGAGTCCTGGGATTGAACCCTGTGTCTGGGCTCTTGCTCAGTTGACAGTTTTCTTGTTTCTCTCCCACTCCCTCTGCCCTTCCCCCTCCTTCTGCCTGTCCCCCAGCTTATGCTCTCTCTCAAATAAATAAATAAATAGATAAAAATCTTAAAAAAAAAAAAACCAAAAAAAACTCTCCTTTATCTGATTTTAATAGTCCCCACCTCTGCCACTTCCTCTATTTTAAGTTACTTTAAGTTATTTTTATAGTTCTCACCTTTTTGAGAATCTAACCCTCCATCTGGCCGTTCCTGTCTGGTAACTCCTACTTGTCCTTTAACCAGCTTGAACACCACTTTCCAAACCAAACCAGTCCTAGGCTGGTTTGAATAATCCTTGGTGCTTCCATAGAGTCTTCCATAGAGTCTTACGTCAGTGGTCTCACACACTGGTGTCCATCACCTGCAAAACACTAAAAATAGTGTGAATGAACACTATGAATGAATCATAATCTCTGGATGCAGGACCATGAATTACATATTAAGCACTTGCCCAGGTGATTCTGATGTACATAAATGATTGGGGTCTTATCCTCATGCTTATCATATTTATTATAATTATCTCTGTGTATAACTTCCTCTGTCTCAGTTGAGCACAGTTTCAGTGAAGAGTCAATGTTTTGGTCATCTCTGGATCCTTAGACTCTAGTTCGAAGCCTGGAACATGGGGCACACAAGTATAAATTAATTTGATTCAGTTAATGAATTCTTTACTTAACAATTATTCATTTTTAAAAACTGTGTAGAAGCTACCCAACTGGTTTGGGATTTGAGTTGTGACTCTCTAAGTAGACACTGCTTTATTTTTGGTCCTTACAGGAAAGGTATTTGAAAGATATAGTTCTTTCTGGTTAGATTTCATTGGTTACCAGCAGGTGAATAATTAAAGTATAGCATATATTGGCATTAGACTATTTCTATGAAAGAAACTGTACAAAATTTATTAGTTTAGCCCAAAGGCAGAGCATTAACGTGCAGATGAGAGTTACTTGATTATTACACTGTGTTACTTTTGTGTTTAATTTTTCTGCTTAAAGCCCCTGAAAATTATGAAAACTTCGTAAACCTCATCCTCATCTTTATCTACTTTCTCCCTGCACACTTAATGTCATTTTTTCTTCTCCCCATCCTCTAGCTCTTTATTTTCTCTTAACTCTCTTTTACAGTGAAAGTTTGCAACAATATAATTTTAAATAATTTTATTAGGGCTTAATTTGCATAAAGTAAAATTTAGTTTCAGTGAGTTTTGACATAGGTCTGTGACCATGGACCCACTACCACAATCAAGTTAGAGGACATTTCTACAAACCCCAAATTTCCCTCGTGATCCTCTTTTACATTCCTTGCCCCCACCTCTCTTAGCTCCTGGCAAACACTGATTTGCTTTCTATTGCCATCGATTTGATTTGTCCTTTCTAGAATTTCATAAATAGAATTATACACTATGCATTCTTTTATGAGTGCTTACATAATTCATCATCATGGTTTTAAGATTCATCATGTTGTTCTGTGTTTCAGTAGTTCATTCCTTTTTATTATTATATGGATATTTTATAATTTGTTTATTCATTCATCTATTCCCACAGATTGTTTTCTAGTTTCTGGATATTATGAATAAAGCTACTCTAAACATTTGCCTATCTTTGTATGGACATATGTTTTTATTTTTCTGAGGCAATTACCTGAGAGTTGATTTGCTGGGTATATGATAAATTTGTATTTAACTTTTTAAGAATTTTTCCAAAGTGGTTGTGCCATTTTAAATTCCCATTAACAATGTATGACAGCACCAGTTTTTCCAAGTCCCCATTGACACTTGGCATTGTTAATTTTTATAATTTTAGTCATTCTAGTAAGTGTGTAATGTGATATCTTACGGTTATTTGTTCTGCATTTCTCTGATGTCTAATGGTACTGACCACCTTTTCATGTGCTTATTGGTCATTTGCATACATTTTAAGTGGCTTATTTTAATCTTTTGTCCATTTAAAATATATTTAGTTTAATACTCTTATTGTGAGTTATAAGAGATCATTATGTCAGCAATACACAATTTGTTACTAATTTAAAACTTCTTTTTTTCTGTTTAGTCAGAGTGGACATATCCCTGATTTAATTAAACAATTCTTGTTCTTTTGCTTATATCTAAGTCAAGTGCAATAATTAGCTAAGAAGAAAAATCTGTCACTTCTGTAAGATGCTGCTTGATAATTGTCTTTTACCTTTGCAAAAGACCTGAACCTGTCATAAATATTATATAGTAATATAATCAAGAGAAATACATCAGTCAATGAGTAGTTTACACAAGCCAACTCACCCACGTGGCTTGAATGATTGGATAAATACTCTTATATAGCAAATGGAGAATTTGGTTTTTAAAAACTAGATAGCATATAAATTTGTGCAGTTAAATTGGCAAATGATGTAATAATATTGAAGAACATGTAAAAATAAGTATACATAAAGTCTGTAAGTAAGAATTATCTCTGTGTCCTCTTAGAGTGGAAACTTTAGTAACTGTGATACTTCAGTCTCATCACCAATGCCTAGATATAGTGGATTTTTTTTAATTTAAATTTTAAAATTTTTTTAATAAACATATAAAGTATTTTTAGCCCCAGAGGTACAGGTCTGTGAATCTCCAGGTTTACACACTTCCCAGCACTCACCATAGCACATACCCTCCCCAATGTCCATAGCCACATCACCCTCTCCGGACACCCCTCCCTCCAGCAACCCTCAGTTTGTTTTGTGAGATTAAGAGTGATATAGTAGATTTTTGATATTTGTGGGAGTTATGTTGTATAAAGTTGCTGTAAACACTGAATTAGCACACACATTGAACTAGCTATTAGGGGAGACAAGCAAGCAAGCAAACAAACAAATTTATATATCTCACATACTGTATAATATTTAACCCTAAAAATAACTCACCCTACTAGATGCCATTCTCTATTTTACAAAACAGAAGACAAATGTAGAATTGCCCAGTGATTTGCCTGAGGCTGTCCCACTAAACTGGTGCCAGAGCTGGGATTAAAACTCTATTTAGCTGCACCTGTGACCAGGGCTTCCCACATTACTGCACTGCCCTACCATCTCCATTCTTTGGTCATCTCTTTATTAGAGTGAATAAGAAAGGAGACCATTGTTTTTTTGACCTCAGCTGAAAATGAGTGCTTTGGACACTTAAATATTTTTAACTGCTCTGAGCATGTTCATGGATTATCACAAAAGTGATAGGAATTTTTAAAAAATTATTTGACAGAGAAACACAGTGAGAGAGGGAATACAAGCACGGAGAATGGGAGAGGGAGAAGCAGACTCCTCACTGAGTAGAGAGCCCGATGCAATGCAGGGCTCAATCCCGGGACCCTGAGATTGTGACCTGAGCTGAAGGCAGACACCCAATGACTGAGCCACCCAGGGGCCCTGGGAATACTGATTTTTGGGTTCACAACTAGCTTTTGGAAAGTGGGCAAATTCACAGTTATGGAATCTTTGAAAAGTGAGGGTTGAATATATATATCTATATATATATTCACAAATGGGAGCACAAATGCAGAGATTCACATACATACAATTATATGCAGTTTTAGGAGGGTGGAAGTGAGAAAGAACAGGTTATCAGTATGGTACCAGACAATGGTCTCTGAAATTTTTTCACCCTGCCTTAAATTAGATGCCAGGGAGATTTTTTGATCACCTTTTAGATCTGTGGCTTATGTCTTGACTATGTCTAAATGGCTAGTTCACTTTTTGTGGCTCAAAATGAGGTGATCCATTGGCTAACAGAGCCACAAAATCTGGGTCATATAAATATCTAATTATTTACCTGCTTTTATATGGACTTACATCTCAAATTAAGCAAATGTTGATAGATTTGATATAATTTAAATCACAAAACAGGAGAATTTCACTAGCTATCATATCTTTACTTTTTAAAATTTTTTTATTTGAGGTCATTAAAGGTCTGTATAAGATGATTCCAACTATTTCCATAGCTCAGTTTGAGAAATGAGGTAATGACATTTGGCAGAATCATTAAAGCTATACTAACTTCATACAACTGCTAACATTCAGAATATTATTCCAGACAACTTGGACATAGGAAGCAATTGGAAGAACTCAATGAATCACAAAATTGGAGCTGGTGAAAATTTCTCAAGGTGGAAAATCATTTAGGTCTAAAATCTATTGTTTTAGATTTTCCCCCTCACCTCATTTAATAGTTTTGAAAAGAACATTATTATTAGAAAAAGACTTTTTTTTTACTAAGTTTTTATTATTTCTAGAATGTGCTGGCTATAATTAGAATGAATGAATGAATGAATGACTTTGTTAGCTTACTATTTTATTTTATTTTTTAAAAAAGATTTTATTTATTAATTTGAGAAGAGAGAGCTTGGGAGACAGAGAAAGAGAAAGCTGCAGCGAGTAGTAGAGGGGGAAGCAGGCTCCCTGCTCAGTAGGGGGTCTGATGTAGGACTCGATCCCAGGACCCTGGTATCATGACCTGAGCCAAAGGCAGACACTTAACTGACTCAACCTCCCAGGCACCCTGGTACTTTGTTACTTTAAAATAAAAACATTGCCATGCCAATGTATAAATCATGGGAGATAGAAATGCTATTTTTAACCTGTAGATTGACTATTTAACAACTTGATTTTATTTAATAAATGTTTATTTAATATTTAAGGAACATTTATAGACATTATAGATATGAAAATTAATAATGTGTTGTCTCTGGCTTCCAGGGATTTACATTCCAGTGAGAGGATTGTAAAAGTTGCTCTGTAGAGTGTAGCAAGTGCCCTATTGCTGTCACAAGCCAATATACCTGTTATGAGCTATAGTAGCAGCTAAAAGCATGGAAAAGTTTCACAGAGGAGAACTTTAAAAAATTCATGAGACATAGAATGGAAAGATGGTATATATGAAGGGGCGTTTAGACAACAGGAGCAACATTTAAAAAACACAAAAGCATAAAATGTGCTGTGTTTGGGATTATGCATTATAATGTAGGGTATGGTACATGGGAGGGGCTTGTGGAAGATAAAATTGGAAAAAAAATAAGTTGGGATAAGGTTGAAAGTGGTTTTAACAGCCATATTAAGAAGTATACATTTAATCTAAGGCAAAAAGACCTCAAAGATCTTTAAATGACAGTGGACCCAGTCATATTTGGTGTTTAGAGTTAACGCTAATGATATTTTAAGGATGGATTCAAAAGAGGAAGGTTAAGAACAAGGAGACCAGTTTGGAGGCTGTTAGATTGTTTAGTAGAAGAGGACGAGGAGCTGACCATGCTTCTTCCTCTTCCACTCTCCCTGCTTGTATTCCCTCTCTTGCGGTCTCTCTCTGTCAAATAAAATCTTCAAAAGAAAAAGTGGTGGGGGGGATATGGAGAAGGAAATGAGTGGGAGAGAATGGAAAGAGAAGAAAAATATGGAGAAAGGAAGGGATGGGAGGGAAAGTGTTTACAGAGAATTGTCAGGAGCAGTTATGATCTATTATGGTAATGAGGAACCAGGGAATGCAATCTTGATAGAATGGACAGGGGAAAAGCCATTTGAGTAAGGGCAAGAAGATGCAGAAGTGTAGTTTCTTTTTCTTTTTTTTTTCTTTTTTGTTTTGTTTTGGTTGAGAAAGGACAGTTTTCACTTACTTAAAAAGACAGATTTTGTTGTTATTGTTTTAAGATTGGGTCAAAAAGTGCTCTGAGAGAGGAGGACTAGAATATACAGGGCAAAGACACATCGAGCAGCCCCTCTTGGGCTCTTGTTAGTTATAGATTGGTCCAGGCCATACAGAAGGAATGTCACAGTGTATGAGCAACAGCCTAGAATGGTTTATTTTGCACATAGATTTCTATATTATTTTATCATGATACCATTCTATTGACCTTTATGTCCTGTTTTCTCCTATCTTGTCCTCGCCTAGCCCACTTTCTCACCTATGACTACTCTTCTTGAATTCTGATTACATTAATCTGATTAAAGTGAGCTGAAAGAGAAAAATGAAATTTATTAGGAGAGTACAGAGGTATTTCATTGAACTCAAAGGCAGGCAGGGACTTGATCAGTATACTAAAGCCAAGAGAATCCTTACTAGATTTTGTATCTGCAACATTGTTTTATTTCTTTGCAGAATGGATTCTCTGCTTTGCTGAAGCAAGTGTGATAGGTAGAAGATGCCGACACACAGTATCCAAGTTTCACTTGTATATAGTCTAATTACATGAAAAAAGACTAACTCCTTTCTCTCTGCTAGTTCTGAAAAACCATTTTCAGGACTTTTTGCAGTCTTACCATCTATCAGTCTTCAAACAGTACAGATATTGTTCTTATTATGCATAAAGCTATATGTTTTCATTGGAATAATGAGCTAAAATATAAATTAATTACAACCTGAAAATCTAGGCTTTCCTGTAACTGACACACTTTATTAGTCCATTCGAGCCTAAAGTAACATAGAAATTTCTTTTAAGAATCCCTAGTACCCTGTACTGTGGCCATGCTACCAGGTCATTACTGATGTATTAGTCTACAATAATTGGTGATGCTTGCTAGGTCTCAACAGGTTGCCTTGAATTGAGACTGAGACCTGAATTTCAGAACTTACTACAATTCCATTTCTGTCCCCCTTTGCCCCCCCCCCCCCATAATTTGGCTCATGTAGCAGATAGTTATAGGCATATGGATTTCAGACTCTAATACCTCCCATATACAGTTTCTTTCAACTCATAAAAAGCAAAGAGACTGGGAATAGGAGGAAACTTATGGGACAACTCAAGTTTGAGGAAGGAGGCCCTGTAGTTTCATCAGATCAGGGATACACTACAGGAGGTCACAGACCATTAAGGCAATTATCACAGTTAACTTGTATTTATATAAAATACAAGTAAACAATAGGAAAATATGATGTTTGGGAAACAACTTGGTAATCTCCCTAAAAAATAGGTTGGTAGATATAATTTGCCTTTATGACAGGGGAACTGTCATAGTGCCATGTCAAGCCATATATATATATATATATATATATATATATATATATATATATATTTATAATATTATCATATATATATGAAAATATTATAAAATTAAAAGTCAATATATAAGTCAATAGATATTAATAGCCCATAAAATCACAGAAGAAAGTCAATCCTTAGATATATTTTTAAGTTCCTTATACATGATATATTTATATTTTATAGATTGAGTTGATCTCCATTTTCAACTTATACCACCCCTATCCCAACGGGGCGGAGAAAGGATACAAAAGATAAAGTACTTGCCGGGAGATCTGATCTGACTCATCAACAAAATTACAGATACTTTAGTCTGGAAAAGCCCTTTAATATAGCAGAAACTTTTTGTACTGTCATTCTGGTTTAGTCTTTTTATAAAATGTCTCAATGGATATCTAGTGATGTGACTGATGATGTGTCAGCTCTAGCTTCTTGACCTGCAGAGGCAAGCCTCCTGTAAGGAATGCAGGTAGTTTGGGGAGACCTCCCTTCTGGCAGAAACCCTGGAAGCTGTTGTCCCCCGCCCCCTTTAGGTAAGAAAGACACACCCAATTTCCCAGGAACTGAGTGAAGATGGAAATCTGGCTTTGCAACTATGTTCCACATTGTGCATGCTGTGGGTGAAATTTACCTTTGGCCATTTACAAGGACAATTGAATTTAGAGGAGAAAGTATGTTTCAAGTCTTATGTTTGAAAGTTACATTAACTTAAAAACAGATACTCTTGCATATTTTCCTTGAATTTCAAGAATACAAACAACAGATCAGAACAAATTCAACAAATCAGTGAATGAACATAACATTCATTTACTCATTTATTCAACAAGTATTCAGTGTTTTCTATGTGTTAAGCTGTGCTATTTTCCAGGACTATAATACAAACATAGAATGAGGGACCCTGACTTAGAAATGGTTAGGAAACACCATGCAGATGATAGTTAGGAGATACCTTGTAAAGAGAGGGAAGACAGAGATAGAGAAGAACTCTAGACAGAGGACCTAATGAAGAGTCTAAGTTGGGAAGGGCCATAGGGAATGAAAGAACTAAAGACTAGAAATAATTGGAGTAGCAAAAGCAAAAGTGGGGATGTACTAGAAGTGAGGCAAGAGAGATAGGCAGATCGTGCAGTATACTGTTGCTTATTTAAGGATTGTGGTTTCTCAGTTGAAGGACAACTAAGGATTGGAAGGAAGGATTTTAAGTAGTGTATTGTCTGTTTGCACGATAATTGTTTAAAAAGATAAAAATCACAAATTTCATACAAATATAAAATAAAGACATGTCAGGATATTATTTAATTCATTAATTAATGATGTTCCAGCAGGTTCAAAGGAGAATCCAAAAGCCGATATATATACACTCATGGGCTATCAGGAATACTGAAATGCCCTATTATAGTCATCGAGAAGTCAGTATCACACTCATTCAACTTAAAAAGCTTGGCACTCATCAGGGCTCTGTCCTGAGCCATTTTCACTTTTATGTCTACAATCTTGCCTTGGTTGATTTCATTTTCTAACATAACCTTTATGTGCCATCTACCTGCTGAACACTATCAGATTCTCAACTCCTACTTGTTATTTCCACTGACTTGCCTTCTGGGTGGCTCAAAATTAAGGTGTATCAAATAGAACTTATAATCACTCTTTCCCCCTCCACATCCTGGTGGCTCTTCCCCCAGATTTCCCTAATCTAGTCTACCGTACTTCTATATACTTGGTAGATCATTCCATAAAGAGGAAGCCATCTCCAGTGCCCCTCTCTTCTTCTCCTTCATATCAGATCTATCACACATATACATTTCGTTCCCTACCCATTCCCACAGTTCTGGTTCACAACACTACTGTCTCTTCAGTGCAGGGCATTCTTCTTTTCTTTTTTAAAAAACATCTTCTTTGAGATGTAATTCACATTAACATTAAATTCACGCAGTTAAAATGTACAATTGAGTGGTTTTTATTGTATTTACATCTTTCAGCAACCATCATGAAAGTCTAAGTTTAGAAAATTTTCATCACTCTAAAAATAAATTCCTAATGCATTAGTAGTCACTCTGCATATCCAACCCTACCTCCTCTTAGCCTCAGGCAACCAATAATCTACTTTCTGTTTTTGTACCTTTGCTTATCCTGGTCATTTCATATAAATAGAACTCTACAATATGCAGTCCTTTGTTACTGACTTCTTTCACTTAGGATAAGGTTTCAAGGTTCATCCATATTGTACCATGTGTCAGTACTTGATTGCTTTGTATAGATGAATAATATTCCATTGATTGTATATAACATGTTTTGTTTGTTCACTCATCACTTGATAGACATTTAGGTTATTTCCACTTTTGACTACTTTGAATAATGCTGCTATGAGCATTTGCATACACGTTTTTGTGTGAACATCTGTTTTCATTTCTTTTGGGTATATATCTTGAAGTGGAATTGTTGGGTGATATGGTAACTATTTTTAACTTTTTGAGGAACTGCTGCATCTTATTAAAAAATCAATACACCAGATTTACATTCCTAACAGCGATGAATGAAGCTTCCAATTTCTGTCTTTACCAACACTTGTTAATGTTTGATTTTTAAAAATCGTAACTATTGAAGATGAGTGAAGATGAATTGCAAAGATAAAAACTCATTGTACTTTTGATTTGCATTTTCCTAATGATCAGTGATGTGAACATTTTTTTTTCATGTGCTTATTGGTCATTTGTATATCTTCTTTGGAGAATGTATGTTCAAATCCTTTGCCCCCCCCTTTTTTTCTTTTTATTAACATATAATGTATTATTTGTTTCAGGGGTACAGGTTTGTGAATCTTCAGACTTACACAATTCACAACAATCACCATAACACATACCCTCCTCAGTGTCCATTACCATGCCATCCTATCCCTCCCTCTTCCCTCCAGCAACCCTCAGTTTGTTTCCTGAGACTCAGAGTCTCTTATGGTTTATCTTCCTCCCTGGTCCTCTCTTTTTTTTTTTTTTTTAAGATTTTATTTATTTATTTGACAGAGAGAAATCACAAGTAGGCAGAGAGGCAGGCAGAGAGAGAGAGAGGAGGAAGCAGGCTCCCTGCTGAGCAGAGAGCCCGATGCGGGACTCGATCCCAGGACCCTGAGATCATGACCTGAGCTGAAGGCAGCAGCTTAACCACTGAGCCACCCAGGCGCCCCCCTGGTCCTCTCTTGTTTCATTCTTCCCTCCCTTCCTCCCACAATCTCCTGCCCTGCCTCTCAAATTCCTTATATCAGAGAGATCATATGATAACTGTCTTTCTCTGATTGACTAATTTCACTTAGCATAATACCCTCTAGTTCCACCCACATCATTGCAAATGGCAAGGCTTTGTATTTTGATGGCTGCAAAGTATTCTATTGTAGATATACACCACATCTTTATCCATTCATCTGTTGATGGACATCTAGGCTCTTTCCATAGTTTGGCTATTGTGGACATTGCTGCTATAAACATTGGGGTACACATGCCCCTTCAGATCACTACATTTGTATCTTTAGGGTAAATACCCAGTAGTGTGATTGCTGGGTCATAGGGTATCTCTATTTCCAACTTTTTGAGGAACCTCCATACTGTTTTGCAGAATGGCTGCACCAGCTTGCATTCCCACCAACAGTGTAAGAGGGTTCCTCTTTCTCTGCAACCTCACTAACTTCTGTCATTTCTTGACTTGTTAATTTTAGCCATTCTGACTGGTGTGAGGTGGTATTTCACTGTTGTTTTGATTTGTATTTCCCTGATGCTAAGTGATGTTGAGCCCTTTTTCATGTGTCTGTTGGCCACTTGGATGTCTTCTTTGTAGAAATGTCTGCTCTTGTCTTCTCTTTGCCCACTTTTTAATTGGATGATTAATGTTTTTATTATTGAGTTGAATATATGTTGTTATAACTACAAGGTTTTTATCAGATATATGATATGCAACTATTTTCTCTCATTCCATGGACTCTTTTCACTTTCTTGATTGTTGTCATTTCCAAGAAAGAAGTTTTAAAATTTTGACATACTCCGTTTTATCTAATTTCCTTTTGTCTCTTATGCGTTTGGTGTTATAGCTAAGAAACCACTGCCTAGTCCAAGGTCATGAATTTTTACTCCAAGTTTCATTATAAAAGTTTTCTGTGTTTAGTTCTTTAGGTCAATGATCCATTTTGAGTTAATTTTAGTTTTAATTTAAAGTAGGTATCCAATGTCATTCTTTTGCATGTGGATATTCATTTGTCATGACACTATTTGTTGAAAATGTTATTATCTAGGCACCCTTGTCAAAAATCAGATGACCCCAAATATATGGATTTATTTTAGAACTCTCAATTCTTTTCATTACACTATAAGCCTATCCTTATGTCAGTACCAGACTGTCCTGATTATTGTAGTTTTACAGTAAGATTTGAGATTGAAAAGTGTGACTACTTCAAATTTGTTCTTATTTTCAATATTATTTTGGCAAATTTGTGTCATTTGTCATTTCCATATGAATTTTAGGACACGTTTTTCAATTTCTGCAGCAAAGACAGCTAGGATTTTGAAAGGGATTTTGTTAATCTGTAGATGTATTTGGAGAATATTGCTGCCTAATAATATTAGGTTTTCTGAACACATGAGATTTGTTTTCATTTATTTGTATCTTTTTAAATTTCTTCCAACAACATTTTGTATTCTTCAGCGTACAAGTCTTGTTTTCCTAAGTCTTGTATGTTTTTCCTAAGTATTTTATTCTTTTTGATGTATTATAAAGTGAAGTTGTTTTCTTAATTTTGGATTGTTCATTGATAGTGTATAGAAATACAACTGATTTTTATATTGATTGTGTATGCTGCAAACTTGCTGAACACATTTTTTAGTTTTATTAGTTTATTTTTGTTTGTGTTTTTGCTTTTGTTAGTGCACATTAGTATTTTATATGTACAGATTATGGCACCTGTGACTACAGATAGTTTAACTTTTCCCCTTCCAATTCAGATGTGTTTCATTTATTTTTTACTGCTTATGTGTTCCAGCTAAAACATCCAGTTCCAGCTAAAACATCCAGTGGTGAAAAAGAAATGTTCTTTTCTTGTTCCTGATTTTGGTGGGAAAGAATTCAATCCTTCACCTTTAACTATGAAATTAGGTGTTGTTTTTGTAGCTCTCCTCAATTGGGTTGAAGAATTTCCATTCTCCTCATTTGTTGAGTGTTCTTTATTATGAAAGGTTGGATTTTGTCATTTTTTTCTTTGACTGTTGAGGTGATCATATCCTTTATTTTATTAATATGGTGTGTTATTTTTTTTTTAAGATTTTATTTATTTATTTGACAGAGAGAAGTCACAAGTAGATGGAGAGGCAGGCCGAGAGAGAGAGAGGGAAGCAGGCCCCTGCTGAGCAGAGAGCCCGATGTGGGACTTGATCCCAGGACTCTGAGATCATGACCTGAGCCGAAGGTAGCGGCTTAACCCACTGAGCCACCCAGGCGCTTCTATGGTGTGTTATATTAATAGATGTTTGGATGGGGATGCCTGGGTGGCTCAGTTGGTTGAGTGTCTGACTTTTGGTTTCAGCTCACGTCATAATCTCAGGGTCATGGGATAGAGTCCTGTATTATGGTTAGAGTCTGCTTGTCCCTTTCCCTCCCACCCTACCCCTGCTTGCTCACTGGCAGCTCTACCTAAAATCAATCAATCAATCAATCAAACAATCTAAAAAAAAAAGATGTTTGGATGTTAAACCAGCCTTGAATTCCTGAGGTAAATGCCACTTTGTCATGATGTATAATTGTTTTTTATATATTGGTACATTAAATTTGCTCGTATTTTGTTGAGTTTTGTATCTATATTAGTAACAAGTATTTGTCTGTATTTTTTTCTTGTGATGTGTTTCTCTGGTTGTGGTATCAGGATAATAGTATTCTCAAAGTGGCCTTCTCTGTCCTCTTCTATTTTTTGGAAGAGTTTGTGAAGAATTGGCATTAGTTTTTCTGTAAATATTTGGTAAAATTTACTGGTGAAGCCATCTGGAAATTTTAATCACTAATTCATAATTTTATTTGATACAGATTTATCCAGACTTGCTATTTGGAGATGGGGGGTCAGATTGGTAGCTTGTGTCTCTCTAGGATTTTTCTCTCTCATTTAAGTTATCTAATTCATTGGTATTCTATTCTTGGTAATGTCCTCATATGAACTTTTAAAAAATTTCCATTAGGTTTGTAGTAATTCCTTCGCTTTCATTCCTGACTTCAGGAATTTGAATCTTTGTCAGTCCAATCTTTGTCAGAATCTTTGCAGTAACATTTTTACTTGCCTCCTGGTCTACTCTTACTGCCTTCTAATTCTTCATTCAACATTCAGAATGATCTTTTAAAAATAAAAATAAGATCATGTACTTTTCTGCTTACAAACATTAATGGTAAAATAAAAATCTCTTCTCTAGCTTATAAGATCATAGATAATGTGGCCCTGGACCTGCATTTGAACTTGTTTTTTGCCATTTCCATTCATTCATTGTGCTTCTGCCATACTGGCTGTTTTTTCTAATCCTAAATATGCTGAATTCTTTCTTTTTGGCCACTGCATTTATTTACTTCTGTCTGAAATGCTCTCTTCCTCTTTCTTAAACTGAAAAGATTATATTCATAATTTTGGTGTTGTTTTAACTATCAGTTCACATAGAAACTAACAGATCCAAGTAAATCCTTCTTGTTATTCTATTGCCACACTTTCATCATTTATAATCATAAATTATTTAACATTTGTTTAAAAATTTTCACCCATATTGGACATTAAGCTTTATAAGAGTGTGGCTCATGCTGCTATGTAATTAAAGCCTACCGTTACACCCGGCATATAGAAGATATTGAGAAATATCATTGAATAAATGAATAGGGAACATATTTAAACTCAGTGTATAGTTCTGTTGATGACTTTAATATGAAATATGAAATTATGCAGTTATACCATAACACTTTTTTGACCATTGTGGGGTTCATTATTACATGTAGGAGCAAAAGGCTGAGCAAGGAGGCTACCCAGCTTGTAACCTTGACTCATCGCTGCCACTCAGTAGCTGAATAGGCCTGGTCAAGTCACTCTTCTTTAGCTTTCCCTTTGATCAATTAGAAGATAGATGAAGAGTCTTCCTTAATGACTTAAATAACTAAATCTAATGTTTCTGGAGTCTAGATTTTGTGATGGCATGTTTCATAAAGAATTAGAAGAATTCTCTTTTTTGGGTTTGCTCTACTCAAATTTTTTTTTAGTAAAAAACAATCACCTCTGTTATAAAAGTGGGGAAATTGTTTGAGGATTTTCAGTTTATTTTCTATGTTAGGGAAATTTCAATGTATAAAAAATATTTCCTATAGCTTTTTAATAGTATAAGACATTTAATTTATCTTATAAAATGATTATTTCTAGGGCTTTAAAAAAAATATAACATGTATTGCTGAAGCAAAAAGATAAGTTTTAGAAAACTAAATGATTTTTCAAATCCTTCAACTATTGCTTCCTATTTTCTTTATAATGTATGTTATAAAATATATACCAATACAAATGTAGAATGTAGAAAGTTTAGGCACTTGAAATTTTTTTTTTCACAGAAGCTCTATATTTAATAGCTAAAACTTTGAAACAAACTGAATGTTCATGAACTTTTTAAAAAAATTTTTTTATTTTTCGGGGCGCCTGGGTGGCTCAGTGGGTTAAGCCGCTGCCTTCGGCTCAGGTCATGATCTCAGGGTCTTGGGATCGAGTCCCACATCGGGCTCTCTGCTCAGCAGGGAGCCTGCTTCCTCCTCTCTCTCTGCCTGCCTCTCTGCCTACTTGTGATCTCTCTCTCTGTTAAATAAATAAATAAATAAATCTTTAAAAAAAATTTTTTTTATTTTTCATAAACATATATTTTAATCCCCAGGGGTACAGGTCTGTGAATCGCCAGGTAGGCACTTTGAAATTTTATATTTATGTACTTTTCTATGAAATGTTGCTGTTGGAAAAAGTCCTTCCCATATTCTACTAGTCAAATGACTGACCATAATATTATCTCAGAACACACACACATACACTCACACAGTGCTCTTACTTTTTTTTATTTGTCACTTTCAGACACTTTATTTTTATTTTATTTTTTAAAATTAAATTTATTTACTTTCAGCATAACAGTATTCATTATTTTTTCACCACACCCAGTGCTCCATGCAATCCGTGCCCTCTATAATACCCACCACCTGGTACCCCAACCTCCCACCCCCCCGCCACTTCAAACCCCTCAGATTGTTTTTCAGAGTCCATAGTCTTTCATGATTCACCTCCCCTTCCAATTTCCCCCAACTCCCTTCTCCTCTCTAACTCCCCAGGTCCTCCATACTATTTGTTATGCTCCACAAATAAGTGAAACCATATGATAATTGACTCTCTCTGCTTGACTTATTTCACTCAGCATAATCTCTTCCAGTCCCATCCATGTTGCTACAAAAATTGGGTATTCATCCTTTCTGATGGAGGCATCATACTCCATAGTGTATATGGACCACATTTTTCTTATCCATTCATCCGTTGAAGGGCATCTTGGTTCTTTCCATAGTTTGGTGACCTTGGCCATTGCTACTATAAACATTGGCGTACAGATGGCCCTTCTTTTCACTACATCTGTGTCTTTGGGGTAAATACCCAGGAGTGCAATTGCAGGGTCATAGGGAAGTTCTATTTTTAATTTCTTGAGGAATCTCCACACTGTTCTCCAAAGAGGCTGTACCAACTTGCCTTCCCACCAACAGTGTAAGAGGGTTCCCCTTTCTCCACATCCCCTCCAACACATGTTGTTTCCTGTCTTGCTATTTTGGCCATTCTAACTGGTATAAGGTGATATCTCAATGCAGTTTTAATTTGAATCTCCCTGAGGGCTAGTGATGATGAACATTTTTTCATGTGTCTGATAGGCATTTGTATGTCTTCATTGGAGAAGTGTCTGTTCATATCTTCTGCCCATTTTTTTATATGATTGCCTGTTTTGTGTGTGTTGAGTTTGAGGAGTTCATTATAGATCCTGGATATCAACCTTTTGTCTGTACTGTCATTTGCAAATATCTTCTCCCATTCTGTGGGTTGCCTCTTTGTTTTCTTGACTGTTCCCTTTTTGAAGAAGACACAAAAAGATGGAAGACCATTCCACGCTTTTGGATCGGACGAATAAACATTGTTAAAATGTCTATACTGCCTAGAGCAATCTATACTTTTAATGCCATTCCAATCAAAATTCCACCAGTATTCTTCAAAGAGCTGGAGCAAACAATCCATAAGTTTGTATGGAATCAGAAGAGACCCTGAATCGCTAAGTAAATGTTGAAAAACAAAAATAAAACTGGGGGCATCACGTTACCTGATTTCAAGCTTTATTACAAAGCTGTGATCACCAAGACAGCATGGTACTAGCATAAAAACAGACACATAGACCAGTGGAACAGAGTAGAGAGTTCAGATATGGACCCTCAACTCTATGGTCAAATAATCTTCAACAATACAGGAAAAAATATACAGTGGAAAAAAGACAGCCTCTTCAATAAATGGTGCTGGGAAAACTGGGCAGCTCTATGTAGAAGAATGAAATTCGACCATTCTCTTACACCGTACATAAAGATAAACTCAAAATGGATAAAAGACCTCAACGTGAGACAGGAATCCATCAGAAACCTAGAGGAGAACATAGGCAGTAATCTCTGCGATATCAGCCACAGCAACTTCTTTCAAGATATGTCTCCAAAGACAAAGGAAACAAAAGCCAAAATAAACTTTTGGGACTTCATCAAAATCAAAAGCTTCTGCACAGCAAAGGAAACAGTCAAAAAAAACAAAGAGGCAACCCACAGAATGGGAGAAGATATTTGCAAATGACAGTACAGACAAAAGGTTGATATCCAGGATCTATAATGAACTCCTCAAACTCAACACACACAAAACAGGCAATCATATAAAAAAATGAGCAGAAGATATGAACAGACACTTCTCCAATGAAGACATACAAATGCCTATCAGACACATGAAAAAATGTTCATCATCACTAGCCCTCAGGGAGATTCAAATTAAAACTGCATTGAGATATCACCTTATACCAGTTAGAATGGCCAAAATTAACAAGACAGGAAACAACATGTATTGGAGGGGATGTGGAGAAAGGGGAACCCTCTTACACTGTTGGTGGGAATGCAAGTTGATGCAGCCTCTTTGGAGAACAGTGTGGAGATTCCTCAAGAAATTAAAAATAGAACTTCCCTAGGACCCTGCAAGTGCTCTTACTTTTTGATGCTTAAATGAAGAAATTGAGTTGACACATAATGTAGTCTGATAGAGCAATTTCTTATATTTTGCATTTACAAATAATGGCTTTCTGCTGAAGTCAATTCTTTCAGTGCTTAGTTGCCTACAATGTTATTCTCTCATAGAAGAGGTTTAAGTCTATTGTCTTTGATTGGGAAGTGCCCGATAGGGACAGGCAAATGGAAGCTATGTTTACATTCAAAATAATTACTGTTAACCAGTCTACTTCCCCCCCAGAATATATAGTTATGAGACTAGACTCTGATGATTCTAGAACATACTTGAAGAAGTATCTTTAAGGAAGCCTGAATGTTATATACAAACATGAGAGGCATATTTAAAAGGTCTTAGTCTTTCAAGGTGCCTGTGTGCCTCAGTTGGTTAAGCATCTGACTCTTGATTTTGGCTCAGGTCATGATATCAGGGTCAAGAGTTTGAGCCCCCATTGGAATGTGTGCTTAGCGTGCAGCCTGCTTAAGATTTTCTCTCTCCCCCTCTTCCTATGCCTCTCCCCATTCCTATCTTAAAGAGAGCAAGAGAGAGGGAGAGGGAGAGAGAGTAACTCCTAGTTTTTCCTACCTATCTGTAAGAGATCAAATAAGTCATTATTTTCTTTTGGTTCAGTTTCTCTTCCTAAAAATGGAATCCATTAGATTTTCACTTGTTTTCAAATTACATGTGGAAACACTCAAAGCAGAGAATCTTGTCTTTGTTTTTTTTTATTCCTAGGTACTTGTAATTCTATGGTAAAATATATTAACCTGCATTTCCTTCTCTTCCCCTAGGAAAATATATAGCTTTCTAAATTTCATTGAAGATATTTCAAGTCTCCTTATGTTGCATTTTAAAAGCTTTTTAAAACATTTTAGAGTATATACTCTTGAATCTTTATAATACACTGCAAGGTAAGTATTCATAGTCTTATTTTGCTGTGAAAAATGAAAGATTAGTGAGATTAAGGGATTTCACCCAAGGCCAAAGCCATAAAAATTAAGATTTAAACATAGATTTGTGTTCAAAGCTTCTTTTCAGAGGTTCTTTTTTCTTCTCTTTATGGACTTGGTGATTCAGAAAGGCAAGAATTTGATTAGCAGGTGATAAATTCTAAGAAGGAATCTATTAATATGCTTTATTTGTGAAAAGAATGGTAAACCTGCTGTGCTTGGTTCTCAGAGTACTTTACTTTTGTCATAAATTATGGATGATTTTTAGGTCATTTGGCAGAATATGTAGACCTTATCTCTTCTTCTCTTGGAAGATTTCTTGAAAGCATAGAAAAATTATTGCATTTATTTTTTCTGTAATTGATTATTAATCAAAAGCGCCAAAGAAGCAGGGCTAGAATTAATTTCACTTACTTGTAGATGCTTTTAGGTATTAGTGCCAATAAAAGGCAATGAGGTGGACCTTTGTCACTTGTAGTCTATGCAGCATCTAATGTATTTTCTACTTGGGAGAGGCTCCTCTTTTTGAGTAGGATGAAGATGATCTGTCCTAGAAAAGCTGAAAACACTAGATACACAACTTTATTCTGTAGCTCCACCATCGCACATATCTATGAAAGACTCTGAGGAGATAGCAAGGGAGAAGTGTTAGTGAACTCTTTTTCTTTCTTGAACTTGACATTAGAAGTGCTTATAATGTCCAATTTTTAATATAGACTATGCTTTTAAAAATTAAAAAAAATTTTAATTAACATATAATGTATTATCCCCAGGGGTACAGGTCTGTGAATCGCCAGGTTTACACACTTCATAGCACTCACCATAGTACATACCCTCCCCAGTGTCCATAGCCTCCCCACCCGCTCCCTACCCCCCCCCCCCCACCGCAACCCTCAGTTTGTTTTGCGAGATTAAGAGTCTCTTATGGTTTGTCTCCCTCCCAATCCCATCTTGTTTCATTTATACCTTTCCTACCCCCAAACCCCCCACATTGCATCACACCTTCCTCATAGCAAGGATATCATATGATAGTTGTCTTTCTCAGATTGACTTATTTTGCTAAGCATAATGTCCTCTAGTTCCATCCATGAATATAGACTGTGCTTTAATGCTGGTGGCATTAACAACTGGAATGAAACCGTGTTCCTGGATGAGTAGATAGAGCAATGAAATTGTAGTATCTAGTGCTTGAATGTGAAGGTAAAATCTTTCTCATTATTAAAGGCCCTGGGCATATTATTTGTTTCTTTTGATAGAAGTTATTTGTAATACAAAAGCAAAGGATTATTCTCTAGACCAATTATAGGCTAATTATCTAGAAGAATTTGTACATATTAATTAAAACACCAACAACCTAAAAGAAAAATTGTCAAAGACCATATATAGGAAACACAACGGGCAAAGAAACCTATTAAAATTATGACAATAATGTGATTATCTTTCACATTCTCCAGAATGGTAAATATTATATAATGTCTGGCACCTCCAGTATTGGCGAGGATGTGGGAAAGGGACTCAGTTAAGCATTATGAATAAAAGTGTAAATCAGCATAATACAATTGGAGAGCCATTAATCAATATCTAATAAAATTGAAGATGCATACACCTTACATTCAGCAAGTGTATCTGCCCTAGATGTATCTACACTAAACAACTCTCATATATTATAGAAATAGACATGCAAAAAATATTCATTGTAAGTGCTTTAGTAATAAAAAAATGGGAAATGATCTGATTACCCATCAATCTAAGGACTAATAAATAAACTGGTTTGTTATTACAATGAACACGTCACAAAAAAATGAAATAAAGGAACAAGACCTACATGCAGCCAACATGTATAATTACTCAACATATTGTTTTTTTAAATATATAACAAAAAACAATATAATTCTTATATATATAAAAAAACCAAGACATTAGTAAGCATTGTTAGTAGACAAACATGTATAGACTCAATATATAAAAGCATACCAACTTCAGAAGAGTGACTACTTTTGGGGAACAAAGGAGGAAAATCATGGGAGAATTATTTTTTCTTTAAAATCAAAATAGAAGAAATGAAGAAAGGTGAAAAATGTTACTAGGTGTTTCACTTGACTGGGGGTTCATAGATATTTGTTATGTTACTCTTATGTTTAAAATATCTCAAAATTCGGGATGCCTGGATGGCTTAGTTGGTTGAGCAGCTTCCTTCGGCTTGGGTCATGATCCTGGGGTCCTGGAATCAAGTCCCGCGTGGGGCTCCTTGCACCGTGGGGAGCCTGCTTCTCCCTCTGCCTCTGACTGCCACTCTGCCTGCCTGTACTGGCACATAAATAAACAAAATCTTAAAAAAAATAAAATATCTCAAAATTGGAAATTAAAGAATAATCTGCTTTAAGTACTTTAAAATGACACAGAGGTTTTACCTTATTATTAATGTAGCTCTAAAGACTATTAGTAGAAAGCAACTTATTCTGAGGTCTTTGCTTTTATCTATTCTCTGCTTGAGAATTTTATTAAACATATGGTAATTTTAAAATATAAATATTTATATTTATTATGTATAAAATAAATGTGTAGATACACGTTACAAATGTGTATGTATATATGCATATTTGTATACACATATATACATATTTGCTGTTTGTTTGTTTTAAGTTTTATTTAAATTCCAGTTAGTTGGGGCACCCGGATGACTCAGTCAGTTAAGCGTCTGACTCCTGATTTGAGCTCAGGTCATGATCTCAGGATCCTGGGATTGAGCCCCTGTGGGGCTCTGGGCTCAGTGGGGAGTCTGCTTCAGGATTCTCTCTCTCCTTTTGCCTCTTCCCTGGCTTGCTCTCTCTCTCTCTCTCTCTCACTCTCAAATAAATAAATAATAAATCTTAAAAAAAGAAATTCCAGTTAGTTAACTTACAGTTATATTAGTAACTAGTTAACCTATACTAATTAGTATAGGTTATCTTAGTAATTAGTTAACCTACACTAATATTAGTTTCAGGTGTACAATGTACTGATTCAGCACTTCCATACATTAGCTGGTGCTCATCACAGTGCACTCCTTAATCCTTGTCACCTATTTAACCCATCCCCTCACCCACTTTCCTTCTTGTAACCATTAGTTTATTCTCTAAAGTTAGGAGTTTCTTTTGGTTTGCCTCTCTCTCTCTTTTTTCCTCCTTTGCTCATTTGATGTGTTTCTTAAATTCCATATATGAGTGAAATTGTATGGTATTTGTCTTTCTCTGACTTGTTTTGCTTAGCATCATACTCTCCAAAGTTGTCCGTGTCATTGTAAATGTCAAGATTTCATTCTTTTTTTTTTTTTTTTTTTTGGTTGACTAATATTCCATTGGTATATATGCCACATTTTTTAAATCCATTCCTCAGTTGGTGGACACTTGAACTGTTTCCATAATTTGGCTATTTATAGATAATGCTGTGTAAACCCTGGGATGCTGGTATAGCTTTGAATTAGTATTTTTATATTCTTTGTGTAAATACCTAGTAGTTTAATTGTTGGATCATAGGATATCTCTATTTTTAACTTTTTGAGGATCCTCCATACCGTTTTCCAGAATGGCTACACAAGTTTGCATTACCCCCAACAGTGTAAGATGGCTCCTTTTTCTCCATATCCTTGCCAACACCTGTTGTTTCTTGTGTTGTTGATTTCAGTCATTCTAACACGGGTGAGGTGACATCTCATTATAGTTTTTTTTTTTAAGATTTATTTATTTATTTTAGAGAGAGAGAGAGAGAGCGCACACAAGTGTGGGGAGGGGCAGAGGGAGAGAGAATCTTCAAGCAGACTTCTTGCTGAGTGCAGAGCCAGACACAATTTGGGGCTCTATCTCACACCCATGAGATTGATCTGAGCCTAAACCAAGAGTTGGTGTTCAATTGAGGTGCCCGTCATTGTAGTTTTGGTTTGTATTTCCCTGATGATGAGTGATGTTGAGCATCTTTTCATGTGTTTGTTTTGATCTCCCTATCTTCTTTGGGAAAATGTCTATTCATGTCTTCTGTCCATTTTTGATTGGATTATTCATTTTTTGGGTGTTGAGTTTTATAAATTCTTTATATATTTTGTATACTAATGGTTTATTAGGTATGTCATTTGCAAATATCCTCTTTCATTTGGTAGGTTGCCTTTTAGTTTTGCTGATTGTTTCCCTTGCTATGTAGAAGCTTTTTATTTTGATGTAGACCCACTAGTTTATTTTTGCTTTTGTTTCCCTGACCTCAGAAGACAGATCTAGAGGGAAGTTTCTATGCCTGATGTCAAAGAGGTTATGCCTCTGTTTTTCTCTAGCATTTTTATGGCTTTGGGTCTCAAATTTAGGTCTTTAATCCATTTTGAATTTGTTTTAGATAGCGAACAGAATAGATAGTTTTGGATAAGAGATGTGATTTGAATCTGGTTAGTTGATCTCTTTGAGGCTTAGCTCTCTCTATTTTTTTTTCCAAACTTCTCTCCCACCTAACTTCAGAAAAGATACAGTCATACACTCAATATGTTGCTTAACTCATTGGAGATGCATTATTCTTGTGTATAAATTTGAATACTGTTAATCTATCTGGAGGTTTGTAAGCATTAAAGAACATCATGTATCAACATTTTAAACTCTAAAAGTCTATATTAAAAACAGATATTAGCATTTTTAAAAATTTATGTTTCAATGCTCTTGGACTGAAAATCAAGAAATTCATACACATTTCTGTATTTATTTATTGCATGCCTAGTGCACAGAGTACAAAATTCACTGGTGTCATGATATGAAATTTAAAAAAAAGAAAGAAACTACTCAATACATTTGTCTGGAGAAAGCCAGGATTCCAATTCAAGAATGGGAATTGGCTTATATGACTCTTTTTTTTTTTCCCCCCTAGAAGGAAGCTGTGGACTACTTAATGGGAATATAAGCCTCAGATCCTTCTTTTGTAACATAAATTCCAAAAATGTAATGATTTCCTAGCAGACTTCAGGAGGAAGAAAAATAAATTTTCTTTGAACTACCTGAGACCTAGTACAGTATTCCTTTTAGTGTGGATGTTTTGGTGACAAATTGCCTTAGTTTATTTTATTATAGAAAATATCTGTAGTTTTTTTTTTAATTTTTAGAGGATATTTCAGCTGGATAATAAATTCTAGATTAGCATTTTTTCTCTTCTTTCAGCATTTTAAAGATGCCCTCTCATTGTCTTCTAGATTTTATAGTGTCGTTGAAAGGTTAGCTGTTGGTCTTGCTGTTGCTCTCCCAGAGGTAGTGTGTCTTTTTTAACTCTGGTTGCTTTTAAGTTGTTTTTGTGTGTTGGGGTTTCAGCAGTTTGATTATCATGAGCCTTAGTGTTTTTTGTTTGTTTGTCTCTTCTTCATTTATCTTGCTGTAGGCTTGATCAATTTCTTGAATTTATGTGTGGCTGTCTTTTATTAGTTTTAGAAAAGCCTTGGCCATTATATATGATATGATATGATATGATATGATATGATATGATATGATATGATATTACTTCCCCTAAATTTCTTTCATTCCTCTTCTTTTGGAGTTTAATTTATGTGTATGTTATAGCTTTTGACTGTGTCTTATGTGTTTCTTATTTCCTGTGTTTGTGTTTTGTTTTGGCTTCTAACTACCATTGACCATAGGGGATTTTACCTTATTTCCAGTTTAGAATACCAGGCTTTTACGCTACTCTTGTACAAAAAAACAATATTTCTTGGGAGAAAACAAGTCATGATTTCAGAGTTACTCTAGTTTTTAAAACATCATTTATAGCCAATATAAATTACAAGGGCTTCGTTGACTCCCTTTCCTTAATAGAATTAGAATGCCTCTACTTAATTCAAGCTGAATCCTCAGCATGCTCTTAAAAAATCAGCAATTCTTCTCAGCAACAAAAACATCTGAAGATCATCATCTCAATTATCAAGCACTAGACTTTCAGACTTTTTAGTCCTCTTTGTTTTCATGGTTCTATAATGCATTTAATAATGTAATTCTTGTTCTATCCATTTTTTCTCTGTCTGCTGCAGTGAAAATGTTGACCTGCTGCCAACATAGAACAATATTCTACTCCAAAGTGGAAATCCTAAAGCATAATTTTGGATTGTGTTTCTAGAAGTCCATACTCAAGTCAGGTTCTCTATAGACTTCTCAATGTTCTTTGAAGCCTCAGAAAACCTTTTAATAGCTTTTCTTCCCCACCTTCCCCTTCTCCCCCTTTCAGGGGGAATCTACTTCTGTTGCTTGTGACAAAGAAAGTTGCCTATTACAATAAAGGTTGAGGATGGGAAAAGAAAGTGGTGAGAAAATCACTGGTATAAGATGACTGAGGTTGAGATTAGGAGGTTGTGGGCATTTCTGTATTGGAAGCAAAGTGAAGTTCTGTTATTGTTAGCATCACATATGAGTCTAACTTTAAATAGACTGAGTGGGAGCAACCACATCTCTAGACATACTGCTTTAGGGTATGCAGTGACCGGGTAGGCCAGAGTACATCTTAGCAGGTACAGTGAGAACAGGGGTCTCTGCTCTGACCAAATGGGTTGAGTCATGCAGTCAGTGCAAATCATGAGGACGAGACATTTCCTACCCTCTGTCAGAAATTTAAGTTTTTCTTGTACCTGGAGACCATGTTGCAGAGAAGGAGTTAGAAGGAAAGTACAAATCTAGAAATAAGTAATTATTCTAAATAAGCTATTTTCAAATAAAGCCACTAGGATGCATTTAGTCGGCAAAGTTGGAAAGTCAGCTTGAGAGCCAGGATGAGGTAAGTAATTTAAAATACAGAAAATCATATTTTCTACATGTCTGAGTATATAGACTGTAGACTTCAACCTCTTGGCAGTACATGGTGAGACATAGTCTAATGTTGATGCAGGAAATATTTTCTCTGTTCCTTTAGCTGTGCTAGACAAGAACTAATAAATTCAGTAAAAGTTATATATTTTTGATAACTTACTAACCATAGATTTTACTAACAAAAACTTTTTTTTTTTACCAAGTTGGATTTTATCTGAAAAGGTAATACAAAGGTATTTGTTTACTGTGAAATGAATGCTTACAGAAAACATTGCAAATCCTATCCTTTAGTATTAATTTCCATATAAGGAATGCATGAACTCTAAGAATAATTGTAGTTTTCATAATTATTGCTTTCTGTCATTTACAAAAACAAATTTGGAATTATGCCTTCCCCACCTCCAAAAAAACTGATGAAAATGAGAGTAGATAATCTTTCATTGATTTATATTTTTCAATTCTTCATTGGATTAAAAAAAAAAAGATGAGAGAAAGCTATATCACCTCCCTGTTTATCTAAGAAGTTATCAATTAAATAGACAGTCTAAATGAAAATATCAAAGCTCTTTTGTTTGAGCTCTTCCAGATAATTAGGGAAACAGTTTATATTAGTGAATGCAGGCTTATTGTAAATGTAACCAGTTTATTAAGCAACCTGGACTTAGTGGTGTACAACTAGAAAATAACTGTCTCCCACCCTTTAGTTGCACCCCCACCTTCAAATATGTTAGATCACATTTCCCTTCCCACCCATGATGACAGCTCAGAAATATCCTATAATCTTTTATTAACTTTTAGCCCCGAGGATTTTCTTAATTTCAAATAATATACCAAGAATGTATCATTATACTAATTAACATACTAAATATATATCCAGCCCAGACTACATTAAAGTTTTAATCTCATACTCATTTCAAAGATTCTGCCCCTTTTCACACAGCTCCAACTTCCACTCTTGCACAGCCAGATCTGGGGCCCAAGTGTTAGTAGTAATCGTCTCTTCCTACCTCTCTTTTTACCATTCCATTTTCTCCAGAGTCTAGGCAAAGAGAATGGGAATGAGAGGGAAAGGGATAACACCTTTTGCTTAGCTAGGGCTCTTCCTCCTTTGGCTCACACTGGCTGAACATGAAGCCTTTGTTTTTGGTAGGAATCCAAATACTTTCTCTTCAGTGTGATGTATTACTAGGTTTTTCTTAGACACTCCCCTTTTAACACTGACCTCCATACTAATGCATTCCCTGATGTAGGCAGTGCAGTTTATGGCTATCTTACTGTAATACCCTTTCAGAACCAGCCCTGTTGGGTACCTCTTCAGTCATTTACAGTGGAATTTCCTGCTTATCATCTACCTTTCTTGGACAAGGTTTCTCAAGACACTTGAACTACTTTTGGAGGTGTCTCCTGCCTTTTAACTTTGAGAATGAGGGGAATATTTAGAAACTAGGGAGGTACTTTGGCATGAAAGGAACTCTTAAAGTAGGTTTAAAATAGGAGTGATTAAGATTCCACATTGATTCCTCAGGAACTGAGAAACAAGCCCATTTTAGTGTTTCTACATAATTTTCAGTTCTAAGATTTTAAGATTTCAGCAATTCTGTATCTGTAGTTTTAAAACTTGTATATTCCTTACAAAGAATTATTGAATCACTATATTGTACAGCTGAAACTGATATAACACTGTATATTAACTATACTAGGATTAAAGATAAAAATTTTAAAAAAGAGCGCATGCCAAGGAGAAAGTTTTTAAAGATTATTCAGTATTACATGGCTTGTATTAGTAATAGTAGAAGAAACCCTGCATATGCTCATAAATTAGGAATGCTTCAAGAAATACAGCCATTCATTAGATGGAATATTATGTGGCAATTAATGGGACAGATGTATATTTAATTCTTTGAAATGGATCTCTGGAACCTAATAAATAACTTTTTAAAAAACAAGTAGAAGAGCTTTATAGTGTAAATTTAATCTGTCTTTAGATCTGTTAAAAAAAAAATAACCTTATACATTCTTAAGGGAGTGGATGGAAAAATGCGATATTGGCCTAAAATCTAAAAGAATAGCAGGTAGTCTGCATTTTGGGGGAAGAGTGAGAAGTATATTTCTTTAAATTTTAACTCAATAATTTTTAAAAAGATTTTTTAAAATTTATTTATTTGACAGAGAGAGATCACAAGTAGGCAGAGAGGCAGGCAGAGAGAGAGGAGGAAGCAGGCTCCCTGCTGAGCAGAGAGGCTCGGTCCCAGGACCCTGAGATAAGGATCTGAACCAAAGGTAGAGAGGCTGAACCCACTTAGCCACCCAGGCTCCCCTTAACTCAATAAACTTTCGATATGTGTACATGAATTTAAAATATTTCTTCTTAATGAGCTCACTTTTTGTTTCTTTATTCACCTGTAGACCTTGAAAATTATAAATAATAGATGACATGTGGGTTTAAATGAAGTTAAATTTATCTGACAGAGGGTTTCACCTCAGTCACTATTGTTTCCTTTGGACAATATTTACTTTTTACCATTCCATGTTTGTTGCCACAGAGCACTTTTGCACATTTTCCCCAGAAAATTATGCTCTATAGAATAAGCCCGAAAGAAGAGAATCTACTATACCCAGCTTTGAAGTAGACTCCATGCATAAAACTTTCCTGTGATAAAGCCAGATACAAATGCAGAGTGATTAAATAACAGAAATGAAAAACACAGAATTTGACCACGTGTATGGTGTTTCTTCTTCCCTGTGGGAATTTCTTTAAGCAGTTGATAACTTTTTTGGAAAGAAAACCTTCCACAGTATGAAATGCATTTATCATTCATGTGTCATGGTGCATGTTCACTTGGACAACAAATTCCTTTGAGAAATTCAGACTCTCTAGAACAAAATAAATGATTCAGAAATGAAAATAAATATACCAAAGGTTGTCTTTACTTTTTAAAAAATTGTGTGCTTAATTTTACTGGTCTTGGAAGAGAGAGAGAGAGAGTGTGTGTGTGTGTGTGTGTGTGTGTGTATCTTATATATGCATATATATATTATATATACTATGATTCATATGATTATATACATATATACATAGTATATAGATAGATATATTATATTCATTATTCAGTACTTTTGTACTTGAACATTTTTGTTTCTAATAAACTAGAAGGACATTTCAATATCTATAAAAATAGTAATTTACAATATTCTATAGCCTGATTTCTTTCAACTTGAATATAATATCTCTTTAACACCTACTGCAATGCTATAATGAAAATCATATTAAATATAACTCAAATTCTTGAATGCTTTCTGTGTGCTAGTAGATTGTTCATAGCAATTTACATGCATTTAATAATATAACCTTGACAATAACTATGAAGTAGATACTAATATTATTTCTGGGTTTTTTGGCTAAGGGAAATGAGGAATGGAGAAAATTTCTCAGGGTTACTGAAAGAGCTAGTATGTGACTATACTTGGATTGGAACCAGGCTGCATGTCTTCCAATTGTATGTCTTTAAGTTCTATATTACACTTAAGTTGTAAAATGAGAAGTGGATAGCAAAAACATTCTGATCAGTGAGAGTAACATTCTCTAGGCTTATATTAGGTCTTTTTTTTTTTTTCTAAAGATTTTATTTATTTATTTGACAGGCAGAGATCACAAGGAGGCAGAGAGGCAGGCAGAGAGAGAGAGAAGCAGGCTCCCTGCTGAGCAGAGAGCCCGATGCGGGACTCGATCCCAGGACCCTGAGATCATGACCTGAGCCGAAGGCAGCGGCTTAACCCACTGAGCCACCCAGGCGCCCCTATATTAGGTCTTTTGCTTTAAAGCCACTTGTTTTCATTGGAATTGACATTTTATTTTGATTGCTTATTGTTATAGAAACTTTGAGACAAGCACACAAGATAAAACAAACTAGAGGAGAACAGTTAGAGCAGGAACTGACAAAGTTTTCTCAGGGACTGCTAACACCACTTATTAAAAATCTTGAACCATGGAGATTCTGATTGGCAGGTTTGGGATGTGATATAGATATATATCTGTATTTTAAATCTCCCCTGGATGTTTGGGTGTGATTGAGATCATAGGATTCCAATTTAAATTTTCTTGAGTTGTTACATGGTGATTATTTCAGTTTCTAAATTTTGTTATTACTTACACTGTAATCCAAAGTTTTAAATTTTAACTTATTAAAAATAGATTTGTTTTTTAAAAATTTAATTAAGTTGATTAATTTTGAGCATTTTCTATGAAGGGACCAATGTAGTGTTGCCCTGTAGAGAACAATGGCTTAATGGAAGTATATGGTTTTATTTCTTCCATTCAAAGTTGCCTTTATTTTCTTTTCATTCTTATGTTTCTGAAACTACATACCAATTACAGTTGAGGGTTATGTGTAAAGCATATTGTTTTACCTTTCAATATTATTAAATAGGTAGTCATTTTGACTTGGGGAAACAGACTGCTCCTATCTCCTTGTATTGTGCACTTTCTCCCAAGAAATGTAAAAACTGCACAATATTTGTGTTAGGAGGCAGAGTTATGAGAGCTGGATTTGAGATGGCAATGGAGTGGTTCAGGAGGCTGCATCTTTGGGGCAGGAATGAAATCCAGTCCAGATAGATTACCAAGTCATCATTCCAAATGGATAGTCTAAGGGGGAGTAGAAACAGAAAAATTAGACTGAGATAAGAGAATATCAAGTTCAGAGAGGAAATCTGGAAATAAGATAATTTTCTGAGTAGCTAAGGATTGTTAAAGTTGCATTTTATCATGTACCCACAAACTTAGCTCTGGATGAAAAGAAAGTCCTGATATATTTCAGAACTCCATCGCTGGAGGGTTGTCTTTGTAAAGATGGAGGAGATGAATTGTAATGAATTGTATTGATAAGGATTACTAACCTTTTTATTTGTTTCATATAGAAACCAGCCAATCACTGTTAAAAGTATAATTGAACAGACTAGTACTCATATTGATTTATTTATATATACTCATAAATTGCTTTCATTCCTTGGTAATAGAAGAGTCAGAAGGTAAATGGTAGTAGCAAGTGAATTCTGAGCCAAAGGAAAAAAAAAATGTTTTTTGAAAACAGAAAATATTTCATTTTAAATGATTGCAATTTCAGTAACAAAATAAAGATAAACAGATATAACACCAACCGTAAGATTTAATTCACACATCTACATACACACACACATACACTTGTGTTCATCTATGGAGGAAATATATCCTTTTTGTTGAAATTATGTATTTCTTTGAAATATAGTTAAAAGTGAGAAAGAAAACTTTAAACATTTTCTTTCACTTTTTTAAAATGAATTTTTTAAATTAACATATTATTTGCCCCAGGGGTACAGGTCTGTGAATCGTCAGGCTTACATACTTCACAGCACTCACCATAGCACATACCCTCCCCAATGTCCATTGCCTAACCACCCTCTCCCTACCACCTTCTCCCCAGAAACCCTCAGTTTGTTTTGTGAGATTAAAAGTCTCTTATGGTTTTTCTCCCTCCTGATCCCATCTTGTTTCATTTATTCCTTCCTACCCCATAAACCCCAACTTTGCCTCTCAACTTCCTCATATCAGGGAGATCATATGATAATTGTCTTTCTCTGATTGACTTTTTTTGCTCAGCATAATACCCTCTAGTTCCACCCACATCATTGCAAATGGCAAGATTTCATTTCTTTTGATGGCTGTATAGTATTCCATTGTGTATATATACCACATCTTCTTGATCCATTCATCTGTTGATGGACATCTAGGTTCTTTATGTAGTTTGGCTATTGTGGATATTGCTGCTATAAACATTCGGGTGCACATGCCCCTTTGGATCACTACGTTTATATCTTTAGGGTAAATACCCAGTAGTGCGATTGCTGGGTCGTAGGGTAGCTCTATTTTTGAGTAACCTCCATGCTGTTTTCCAGAGTGGCTGCACCAGCTTGCATTTCCACCAACAGTGTAAGAGGGTTCCCCTTTTTCTGCATCCTTGCCAGCATGTGGTATTTCCTGACTTCTTAATTTTAACCATTCTGACTGGTGTGAGGTGGTATCTCATTGTGGTTTTGATTTGTATTTCCCTGATGCCGAGTGATGGGGAGCACTTTTTCATGTGTCTGTTGGCCATCTGGATGTCTTCTTTGCAGAAATATCTGTTCATGTCCTCTGCCCATTTCTTGATTGGATTATTTGTTCTTTGGGTGTTGAGTTTGCTAAGTGCTTTATAGATTTTGGACACTAGCCCTTTATCTGATATGTCATTTGCAAATATCTTCTCCCATTCTGTCAGTTGTCTTTTGGTTTTGTTAACTGTTTCCTTCGCTGTGCAAAAGCTTTTGATCTTGATAAAATACCAAGAGTTCATTTTTACCCTTGCTTCCCCTGCCCTTGGTGATGTTTCTAGGAAGAAGTTGCTGAGGCTGAGGTCAAAACTTCCTGTGTTTTCCTCAAGGATTTTGATGGATTCCTTTCTGAGGTCATTCATCCACTTGGAGTCTATTTTTGTGTGTGGTGTAAGGAAATGGTCCAGTTTCATTTTTCGGCATGTGGCTGTCCAATGGAAATTTGATTTTTGTATCATCAATATTTTATTGATACAAATGATTTTCACGTTGCAAGGGGCTGTGTATGGTCCCTAGAATCCATAATATCTAGTGTTTCCAGGTAGCGAAAGAGAACAAATTCTTTCTCCCTTACCTTACTTTTTATTCCATTGTAGAACTTGACTACTCAAGTTAGTGCTGACTTTTCATACCATATTTTTCAGATCTTTTGGTATTTAGAAAAATGTGCTTACTCAAAAAATAAAAAGGTTTTGGAACTCACCTATCAGAGAACATATGTGGAGCAAGACTCAAATGATTTTATGCCTGCAATGGGAGAAACATGTAACTAAACAAGAAAGACTAGATAAATCTGTAGCAAGGATTCTAACAGGAAATTTAAGAAGTTCATACTTAATTTATCAAATTCTATCATCACCAGAAATTGATTTTTTTTTCAGAATTCTTTGACTCTGATCACAATAAAGTTGCATTTTAGGAGGAGAATATGTGAATGGGGAAAACATGAGATAAAGTCTTGAATTTTCCTAGGTCTCTGTCAACTTAAAAAAAAAAAAGATGTGTTTTTGGTTGATTGATGCTTTCTGTGTCTTACTCCTTATTCAGTAGAGAAGGAAATCATGTAGTTTGGATAAATTATGGCTATTCCAAGAGCTGACATTCTTAGTACTCTTTCAATTATAATAGCTGTTAGCTCATGTGATTCATAAATGTAAATACAGTTTTTTTTTAAAAACACTAACTTCTGTATATGTTTAAAAATTTTAAGACATATAAAAATATAGGAATGTATTGCTTATAGTATCAACTTTTCTTAAGTTACGTTTATTTCATTAGGTCCTGAAGTGGCTCACTAAATACATTTTTTAAATAAAATTTTTAATTGCCTGGTGTGAATTGTTGGACAAATAGAGATTTGCAAAATTTGTACAATGTTAATAAGACATTGACATTTGACTTTAACATATGTGATTACATGATGGATTCTTTAGTGAAGTTACTCAGATTCCAGTAACTTACTATTTTCTTTGTAGAATATTTGAATACTGAGTAAATGTTTTAGCTGGTAACTTTTAGTCTTTAAAAACCAAATATACTCATATGAAAAAAAAAACAAATATACTCATTTGTCCTTATTTATTTATCTTCAAATCTTAGTTCTTTTGGTAAAATTTCACTCTAATGTTGGCATTTCAAATAAAGCTCTCTCAAGTTCCATCAGTGTGGGGAGATAGCAGCCTATGATTCAGAGATTTGAGTTAATTTGAAAAGGAAAATACAGTAAAGTTTTTGTTTGTTTGTTTGTTTTGTTTTGGAATGGATTATGTTTCCAACGTAGCAGCATTCTCATAGCAGGCCAGTCTTGATATGTGATTCTGGGAGTAATTTCTAAGAAACCGCATTATTGATTCTACTCCTTGTGACATGAATGAAGTATAAAGGGTATTGTAACTTTGACTATAGTAATTGGGCCTGATTATCAATGTGATACTGGAATTCCTTCCTTTTCTTTTTTTAAGATTTTATTTATTTATTAGAGAGAGAGAGAGCACAAGTAGGCAGAGCAGCAGGCAGAAGGAGGGGGAGAAGCCGACTCTCCACTGAGCAGGGAGCCTGATGCAGGGCTTGATCCCAGGACCCTGGGATCATGACCTGAGCCAAATGCATCTGCTTAACTGACTGAGCCACCCAGGTGCCCCTTACAGGGATGCCATCCTAATGAAGTCTAATAAAAATAAGCCTGAAGCTCAGATCTTTAGAGTGACCAGAGTGTACTGCTAGTCCAGTTATAAAAGCTACTTGATAACTATAGGCAGGATCATCAAGAAATAAAGACTCTCAGAAAACAATGTTTGGGTCATCCAATAAATAAGGATCACTGGATGAGATGTTTTAAAAATGTTTCTTGTAACTAGGTATTTAAAAATATCATGTAAGGGGTTCTGATTCAAGATGGCTATGTGGGAGGATGCTGAATTCACTTCCCATAGACACAACAAATCTATAGCTACGTATTCAAATTTCCTCTGAAAGAAACCCAGAAACTAGCTGAGCAACTCTATACATGGAGTAAATCAGAAAAAACAAAAACAAAAAAAACCCACATCAAAGTGGGAAGGAAAGGTTAAGACACAATCTTGCCATAGCCTCCATCACTGGAGCAGTGGCCCATAATCAGGAGAAACTCACATTCTGGCTTCTCCATGAGGAATGAAGGATTTGAATGCTGCTACTGAAGCTCCAACTTTTAAGACCCCCATCTGAGAGATGAGTCCACAAAACTCCAAATGTTAAAAGCCAACAGGGCTTGCATCCATGAGACCCACAAAGGTGGGTAGCAAACTGAGAAACAGTTTTTAAAGGCTCATTCAGACTGTTCTAGCCACCTCACAGAACCCAGTGCAGGGGCTACTGAAAAACACCCAGCCTTTTTGTGAAAGAGGCCTATTTGCTTATCATAAAACTTTGACCTGAGGGGCAGACATCAAATCTAACACACATTTGGGAACCTATTGAAATACTTCCTAAAGATGGAAGCCAGAGAGTGCCATCCTCACACATTCCCTTTGTACTGCTTCAAGTGGTCAGTATCTCCTAAGGGAACTTGTACACATCAGGAGCCCTGATTTTTGTGGTTGCCATCCAGGGTACACACCATGATCTTTTGATTCTGCTGGCCAATTGGGCTTTTATTTAAAGGTTCCACAGGATTGGAACAAACAAACAAACAAAAAGGTTTTTAAGAAATTTCCAATCAGCCTGATTCTAGGTGCAGTCAGACATCCTCTCCTTTTAAACACTGACAGACCTTGTGACACTCTCAACTACCGGAACGACTAAGAATAAAGTAACTTGCTTCAACAATCACTTGGTTTAAGAGATAGCCAAGAACCAAGGCAGAGTTGGATGGTAAAGTTCATCTATTGAACAAGGCCATTTCTTCAAGAGTGGGAAAGGTGGCTATTTAATTTAATTCTAAGAAAACAACAGAGAGTCAAGAAAATGAAGATGGCGGGGAATGTATTCCAAATTAAGCAACAGCAAGATAAAACTTCAGGAAATAAACCTTAATGAAATGGAGATAAGTGATTTACTTCATGAAAAATTTAAAATAATGGTCATAAAGTTGTTCATGAAGTCAGGAGAATAATGTATGCACAAAATGAGAATCAAAAAGAGAAAGTATAAGAAAGTGCCAAAGAGAATCACAGACCTAGGATTTCTTCTAGGATAAATTCCTAGAAATACACAATCTTTTAAGAATGAATCATGAAGGGACGCCTGGGTGGCTCAGTTGATTAAGCAGCTGCCTTCGGCTCAGGTCATGATCCCAGCGTCCTGGGATCGAGTCCCATATCGGGCTCCTTGCTCCGCAGGGAGCCTGCTTCTCCGTCTGACTCTGCCTTCCACACTGTCTGCCTGTGCTGGCTCTCGCTCACTCTCTCTGACAAATAAATAAAATCTTAAAAAAAAAAAAAAGAATGAATCATGAACACAACCTCACTGAAAAATATAATTGCGGAAGTTTAGCAGCAGATTAGATGAAGCAGAAGAAAGGATTAATGAATGCAAAAACAAGTCAATGGCATTCATCCTATGAGAAAAGAATTAAACAGAGTAAAGGAAACCTAAGGAATTAATGGGACCACATCAAGCAGACCAACATTCACATTGTAGGAATCCTAAAAGGAGAATAGAAAGAAAGGGCAGAAAATTTGTCTGTGGAAATAATGGCTAAATACTTCCCTAACCTGTGGAAGCAAACAGGCATCCATGTTTGGGGGAGCCACAGAGTTCCAAGTAAGATGAATTTAAAGAAAAGGAGAAAATATTTTATGTATTTTTGTATGTGTGTATGTATGTATGTATTTGTGTATATATGTATATATGTACTTATGTATTTTTTTAGAAGACAATCATAAAAATCATGAACAGAAAAAAATGTACAAGGGAATCCTAATAAGATGATGAGTAGATTTTTCATCAGAATCTTTGGAGGCCAGAAAGGAACAGCACAATATATCAAAATGATGAAAGAAAAAATTTGGTAGTCAAGAATACTCTACCCAGTAAAATTGTCCTTTGAAGGAGGCATAAGAAGAGTTAAAGGAGTTCATTACCAATAGACCAACCTTACAATAATATTAGAAGAACTTTAAGTTGAAGCAAAAAGGCACTAATTAGTAACAAGAAAACATGTGAAAGTATAAATCTCACTTGTAAAGGTAAATATACAATAAAATTCAGAATAATCTAAAGTTGTAATTGTGGTGGGTTAATCACTTACCAAGCTAGTATGAAGGTTAAAACTGAACATAGTAACAATAATGATAACTATAATAATCTGTTATTAAATATACACAAGATAAAAAGATGCAAACCATGACAGCAAAAGCATAAAGCATTATGGGAGGTGAATAAAAATGTAGAACTTTAGATTGCATTCAAACTTAAGTTAATTTAAAATAAACTCTTATAAATAGGAAATGATGGCCTTAAGTGATACATTAGAACAGATGGACTTAATAGACATACATGGGACATTCTATCCAGACTTAACAGAAAACATTCTCTGGGATATATCAGAAAAGAACTCTTAATAAATTTAAGTAGATTGAAATAATATCAGGGCACGTCTCAGAGCCCGGGTGGCCCAGACGTTAAGTGTCTGCCTTCAGCTCAGGTCATGATCCCAGGGGCCTGGCATCAAGTCCTGCATTGGGCTCCTTGCTCAGTGGGAAGCCTACTTCCCCCTCTCCCTCTTCTACTCCCCCTGCCTGTGTTCCCTCTCTCGCTGTGTCTCTCTGTCAAATAAATAAATAAAATCTTCAAAAAAAAAAAAAAAAAAACGTCAAGCATTGTTTTTCTGACCACAATAGCAGAAACTAGAAATGAATTATAATAATTAAACTGGAAAGTTCACAGATATGAGATTATACAGTATGTTACTGAACAAACCAATGGATTACTGGCAAGGTGACTGAATCGGTAATTAAAAACCTTCCAACAAACAAAATTCTGGAGCCAGATAGCTTCACTGGTGAATTATGCCAAATATTTAAGGAATAATTAATACCAATTATTTTCAAACGCAACCAAAAAATAGAAGAGGACAGGACATTTCCCAACTCATTTCACAAGGTCAGCATTGTACTGATACCACAACCAGACAAGGACCCTACAAGAAAAGAATATTATAGGCCAAATCCCTATAATATCATCTCACTTACAGTGAAATCTAAAACCAAACAAAATATGTAACTCATATATGCAGAAAATGGATTTGTTGCCAGAGACAGGAGTGGGTAATGGGTAACATGAGTGAAGATAGTTAAAAGGTACAAATTTTCAGTTATAATAAATACATTTTGGAGATGTAGTATATGGGCAACTAACATTAACTATATTGAATATTTGAAATTACTAAGAGAGTAAATCTTAAAAGTTCTCATCACTACAAAAATTTATACCAACATCCATGGTAATGGATGTTAACTAGACTTACCATGATGATTATTTTGCAGTATATCCACTGAAATTAAAATAATGTTATATGTCAATTATATTTCAATTAAAAAATCATATGAGAGGATTTGAATTGCAATAATGAATTTAGTACTTTAAAATTAATTAAATTTAATAACATTTGGGTTTGCCTTTTTTTAAAAAGATTATTTATTTATTTATTTAACAGATAGAGATCACAATTAGGCAGAGAGGCAGGCAGAGAGAGAGGAAGGAAAGCAGGCTCCCTGCCGAGCAGATAGCCCCATGCGGGGCTCGATCCCAGGACCTTGGGATCATGACCTGAGCCAAAGGCAGAGGCTTTAACCCACTGAGCCACCCAGGCACCCCATTGGGTTTGCCTTTTTTAAAAAAGATTTGTTTATTTATTTTGGCAAAAGAGAGAAAGAGTACACAATTGGGGGGGGCACAGCGAGAGAGAGAGAGAGAGAGAGAATCCTCAAGCAGACTCCCCACTGAATGGCGAGTCCAATGTAGGGCTTGATTCCTGAGAATCAAGACCCTGAGATCATAACCTGAGCCAAAATCAAGAGTAAGATGCTCAACTGAGCTATCCAGGTGACCCTGGGCTTGCTTTTTTTAAGATTATTTTTTTAAGAGCAATTTTAGGTTCACAGAAAAATTAAGGTGAAGGTATAGAGATTTCCCATACAACCCCTGTCCCCCACCTGAATAGCCTCCCCCTATTATCAACATCCCCCACCATTATGGTGCATTTTTTACAATTTATGAGCCAGCATTGATACATCCCAATTACCAAAGTCCATAGTTTACATTTGGTTTGTTCTTGCTGTTGTACATTCTGTGGGTTTAGACAAATGTATAATGATGTGTATCCATCATTATAGTATCATACAGAGTACTTCTGGTGTCCTAAAAATTTTTTGTGCCCCCATTATCCATCTCTCCTGCTCTTCTACAACCATGGCAATAACTGAACTTTTTAAAATTTCTGTGGCTTTGCCTTTTCCTGAATATTATGTAGTCAGGTCATACAGTATGTAGCCTTTTCAGATAGGCCTCCTTCACTTGGTAATGTACATTTACGTGTCTTCCATGTATTTTCATAAGTTGATAGTTCAGTTCTTTTTAGTGCTGAATAGTTCACTGTCTGGATATACCACAGTTTATTCACTAACAGAACATCTTGGTTGCTTCAAAGTTTTGGCAGTTATGATAAAGCTTTTATAACATCTCTTTGCAGGTTATTATGTGGACATAAGTTTTCAGTTCCTGTGGATAAATACCAAGGAGTGCAATTGCTGGGTCATCAGTTAAGAATATGTTAAGACTTGTAAGGCATTTCCAGACTGTCTTTCAAGATACTGTACTATTTTGCATTCCCACCAGCCATGGATGAGAGTTACAATTGCTTCAGATTTTCACCAGCATTTGGTGGTGTTGGTTTTCTGGATTTGACCATCTACTGGGTGGGTAGTTATGTCTTATTGTTCTTTCAATTTGCATTTCCCTAATGACATATAATGTGGAGCATCTTTTCATATGCTTATTTTCCATCTGTATATCTTCTTTGGTGAGAAATCTGTGAAGTTCTTTGGCCTGTTTTCTAATCATTTTGTTGTTGTTGAGTTTTTAAGTGTTCTTTGTATATTTCAGATAAGAGTCTTTTATCAGATGTGTCTTTTGTGAATATTTTCTCCTAGTGTGTGGCTTGACATTCTCTTGTCATTTTCTCTCACAGAGCAGAAGTTTTGAATGAAGTCAAACTTATTGACTCCTTCTTTCATGGATCATACCTTTGGTATTGTATCTAAAGAGTCATCGCCATATTCAAGGTCTGTTTTCTCCTACATTTTCTCCTAGAAGTTTTGTAGTTTTGTGTTTTGCACTTAGGTCTATAATACATTTTGAATTAATTTTTGTTAAGGATATAAAGTCTATGTGTAGTTTATATATTTTTCCCCATTTAGGATGTCCAGTTGTTCCAGAAACATTTGTTGAAAAGACTATCTTGGATCCATTGTATTGCCTTTGTTCCTTTGTCACAGATCAGTTGATTATTATTTATGGGAGTCTATTTCTGAACTCTTCTATTCCACTGATCTGTTTATTATTTTACCAATACCACACTGTTTTGGTTACTGTAGCTTTATAATAATTATTGAAGTTGCATAGTATAATTCCTCCAAATATGTTGTTCCCCTTCAATATTATTTGGCTATTGTGAGTCTTTTGCCTCTTCATATACATTTAGAATAAGTTTGTTGATATCTACAAATAACTTGTTGGGATTTTGATTGGGACATCATTGAGTATATGAATCAAGTTGTAAATAACTGACAACTTGACAATTTTAAGTCTTCCTATACAGGAACATGAAATATTTCTTTAATTTTGCTCATCAGAGTTTTTCATTTTTCATATGTAGGTTTTGTATGTATTTTATTAGATTTATCCTAGGTATTTATGTTGGGGTGTGTTAACATGAATGGCACTGTGCTTTTAATTTCAAATTGCTCTTGTTCACTGCTGATATAGAACAAAGTGACTGACCTTTGTGCATTAAGCTTGCATCTGCAACCTGATATAAGTGTTTATTAATTCCTGGAGTTTTCCTCTGTAAATTCTTTCTACATAGATTTTTATGTCATTTATGAGCAAAACCAGTTTTATTTATTCCATCCAATTTTGTGATGTTTAATTCCTTTTCTTATCTTTTTGTGTTAGCCAATACTTCCAGCATGATGTTGAAAAGAATGGTAAGAGAGGACATTTCTTATTTTTGATTTTAATGGAAGACTTCAAGTTTTTCAACATTATGATGTTTACTGTAGGTTTTTATAGATTTTTTAAATCAAATTGAGGAAATTTCTCTTTATTCCTAGTTTGTTGAGATTTTGTATTATGAATGGATGTTGGATTTTATAAATGCTTTCTGTACATCTATGGAAATTATCATGTGATTTTATCTTTTTTTGCCTATTGATGTGATGGATTACATCAATTGGCTTTTGAAAATTGAATCAGCCTGCATAACTGGGAAAAATCCTGCTGGTTTATGGTGTACAATTCTTTTATCCATTGTTGGATTCAATTTGTTAATATTTTGTTCTGGATTTTTGCATCTATATTCGTGAGAGATATTGTTCTATAGTTTTCTTTTTTGTAAAGGCCTTTGTCTGGTTTTGGTATTAGGGAATGCTGGCTTCATCATGTGAATTGGGAAGTTTCCTCTGCTTCTATTTTTAGAGAAATTATATGATTTCTTTCTTAAATATTTAATACAACTCACCAGTAAACCCATCTGGGCACAATGGATCCTGTTTTGGAGGTTATTAATTATTGATTCAATTTCTTTAATATAAGCCTATTTGGATAATCCATTTTTTCAGTATAAGCCTACTCACATGTCTATTTCTTTTTGTGTGTGTTTTGGCAAATTGTGTCTTTCAGGGAGTTGGTCCATTTCATGTAGGTTATTAAATTCATGAGCATAGAGTTGTTTATAATATTTCTTTATTATCTTTTTAATGCCCATGAGATCTGTAGTTATTAAAGGAGCATATTTTGGGATGAATCCTGCATCAATCTGGTATCTAAGAGACTATAATATATAAGATATTATAAGAGATATATAATATGATATATAAGAGACTACTTACTATAGTAAATAGACTTTCCCTCCTGACTCATACTAGATATGTAATGTTAGTAAGAAATAAACTATTACTTTGTTAAGTAATTGGGATTTGTGGGCTGTTTGTTACTTCACATAATGTAGCCTACCTATCTGATGCTGAATTAGTTTCTGACAGTGTGATCCTGGCTGTATCAGAAACATGAAGTAGAGGAATTGTGACAACATGGATAGACCCAGAGGTTATAATGCCATGCGAAATAAGTCAGACAGGGAAAGACAAATATATGATTTCAGCTGGAATCTAAGAAACAAAACAAATGAACAAACAAAACAAAAATATTCTTAACTAGAGAGAACAACTGGTGGTTGTTAGAGGGGAGACAGTTGGGAGGGATGAGCAAAATAAATAAAGGGGATTAAGAGTATAAACTTTCAGTTACAAAATAAATAAATCACAGAAATGAAAAGTACAGCATAGGGAATATAGTTAATACTATTATAATAAAATTATTTGGTGACAGATTATAGTCACAGTACTTCAATAAAAAAAGAAGAAGAAAGTTAAATATTTTGAAGTGGGAAGATTATATTGAATTATCTGGGTGGACCCAATGTACCATGATCTTTATAAGAAAAAGACAGGAAAGTAAGTGCCAGAGAGGGAAGTGATGATAGAAGCAGATGTCAGAGTTATGGAGGGCCACAAACCAAGAAATGAAAGTGGCCCATAGAAGCTGAAAATGGCAAGAAAAAAGATTCTCCCAGGAACACATACCTACCAATCAATTTTAGATACTGGACTCCAGAACTATCAGATAATAATAAATATGTTGTTTTAAATCATTAAGTTTGTAGTAATTTGTTACTATAATAATAGGAAATTAATACAGGGGAGCTGTATTTATATATTGTGACAATTTAGAGAAATAAAAGTATTAAAATACTGAATGAGGCAGGAAGATTTTTCCATTGTGAAGAATTCTAAAAGCCAAATATCCAATTGCTTAGTAATCTGATTTGCATCATCTAGTTCACTTTTTGCTAAGCTACCATTTCCTAGTAAACATTCCAAATCCATTTTATTTCTATATGACATAGAAAATTTTAAGTCAGAAAATAAAAATTTTAAGCATACTTTCCAATAGTACCTGAAATATCAAATAAATCCAGTAAAATATGTACAAGAATCTGCATATGAAACTTTAAAACAATACTGAAAGAAATTAAGGAAGTTTTACATAAGTAGATAAATCATAATTGTATATTAGAATACTAGTATTATTATAATTTTTATGTAGTGCCTCTTTTGGTGTCTTGCTGTAGTCTTTGTTTTAAAGTCTACCTTGTCTTAACATGCATATTTCTACCCTACCTTTTTTTTTCTTTTTCATTTGCATGGAATATCTGTTTTCATCCCTTCACTTTCATTCTGTATGTGTCTTAAAGTCTAAGGTGAGTCTCTTGTAGGCAACATATAGATGGGTCTTGTTTCTTTTTTACTCCATCTAGTCACCCTATGTCTTTTGATTGGAGCATTTTGTCCTTTTATATTTATAGTAATTACTCACAGGTTTGTAGTTATTGTCATTTTGTTAATTGTTTTCTAGCTGTTTTGTAGTTCTTTTCTGTTTCTTTTTTTCTTTCCTGTTCTCCTCCTTGTGGCTCGATGGTTTTCCCTTGTGGTGTTATGCTTGGAATCTCTTCCTTTTGTGTGTATGGGTGTCTGTTACAAAAGGTAACAGGTTTTTGGTTTGTGGTTACCATTGCATTTATATATAACATTAAGACACTTAACTTAATTACCTCTGAAAAGTCTGTTTTGCTATGTATACCACATATTCACAGGTTCTGGGGATTTGAAGATAGACATCTTTGAGGAGCCATTATTTAGTCTACCATGTTCTCCTTGAACCTATCGTATCCTCAAAAAGATTAGACTTCTGCTGAAAATAGTGAATGAAATGAAAAAAATTGTCATCAATAATTGTTTTTTATGTGCTGCTAAAATATTTTGAAAATCTCTATGGACAATTATTAGTGACCTCAATTTTTGGAACATCTAGTTCCAAAATAGTACGTAAGTGGCAATAGAAATCTTACTTTGCTTGGAGCATTTTGTACTCATACAGCCTTCTGCTGTTTGTTCAAAATGTCCTGGGTTTATTTAGTTATTTTAATCATTCCCTGGGACTTCATCATGATCAAAAGCTTTTGCACAGCAAAGGAAACAGTCAACAAAACCAAAAGACAACTGACAGAATAGGAGAAGATATTTGCAAATGACATATCAGATAAAAGGCTAATGTCCAAAATCTATAAAGAACTTAGCAAGCTCAACACCCAAAGAACAAATAATCCAATCAAGAAATGGGCAGAGGACATGAACAGACATTTCTGCAAAGAAGACATCCAGATGGCCAACAGACACATGAAAAAGTGTTCCCCATCACTCGGCATCAGGGAAATATAAATCAAAACCACAATGAGATACCACCTCACACCAGTCAGAATGGCTAAAATTAACAAATCAGGAAATGACAGATGCTGGCAAGGATGCAGAAAAAGTGGAACCCTTCTACACTGTTGGTGAGAATGCAAGCTGGTGCAGCCACTCTGGAAAATAGCATGGAGGTTTTAAGATAAGAGACTCTTAATCTCACAAAACAAACTGAGGGTTTCTCGGGGGAGAGGGGTAGGGAGAGGGTGGTTGGGTTATGGACATTGGGGAGGGTACATGCTATGGTGACTGCTGTGAAGTGTGTAAACCTGGTGATTCACAGACTTGTACCCCTGGGGCTAATAATATGTTAATAAAAAATAAAAATTTATAATCATTCCCTGGGATTTATAGTATTTTTGTGTCTAAATATAAAAAAATTGAATACCATATTAGGGTTTAAAATAAAAAATCTATATAGAACTATTTATTAGTTATATTAATCATATCCTTTTGCTCAGATATTTGAATATAATCAAAGTTCTAGAAAGATGTTACACTTACACTATGTTTTTAGTTTTTACCACCTGACATACTACTGAACACCCCACCCCTGAACTTATTTTTAACCTAAGGTTGAAAAACACAAGATCTAATTCATAAAACCTGGTGCTGCTAATTACCAACAATGTAATCTTGGGAAAGTCATTTGCTATGATTTGAATGCTTGTGTCTCTTAACACTTCATATGTTGAAATCCTGGTCTTGAGGTAATTAGGTCCTGAGGTGGGTATGGGTATGAGGTGGGTCTTTGGGTGATTGGGTCATGAAGGTTCTGCTATCTTGCTGAGTTAGTGTCCTTATAAAAGAGTCATTAGAGATGTAGTCCTAATAGTTTAATTTTGCTTCTGTTTCCCTTGCCCGAGGAGACATCTCTGGAAAAATGTTTCTATAGCTAATGTTAAAGAAATTATTGCCTATCTTCTTCTAGGAGTTTTATGGTTTCAGGTTCCACATTTAGGTCTTTAATTCATTTTGAGTAATTTTTCTGTATGGTGTAAGAAAATGATCCATTTTCATTCTTTTGCATGTCTTGTTTCTTGTTTCCACAGCAGCTTTTGTTGTAAAGACTGTCTTTTCCGCAGTGCATATTCTTGTGTCATATGTTGTATGTATCGATCATATATAGTATGAGTTAATTTGGGGCTTTCTATTATGTTTGATTAATCTATGCACATATTTTTGTGCCAGTGCCATACTATTTTGTTTACTACAGGTTTGTAGCATATCTTGAAATCTGAGATTGTGATATCTCCAGCTTTGTTCATGTTTCTTGAGATTACTTTGGCTATTCAAGGTTTTTTTGTGGTTCCATACAAATTTTAGTGTTATTTATTCTAGTTCTATACCAAAATATAAAACTTTTGCACAGTGAAGGAAACCGTCAGAAAATCACAAGGTAATGTACTGAACTGGAGAAGATATTTGCAAATGATATATCCAATAAAAGGTTAATATTCAACCAAAAATGTAAAGAACTAATACAGCTCAACACCAGAAAGACAAATAACTTGATTTAAAAATAGACAAAGGACCTTAATAGACACTTTTCCAAAGAAGATAAATAGATGATCAACAGACACATGAAAAGATGCTTAGTGTTTCTAATCATTAGGGAAATGCAAATCAAAACCATAATGAGATATTACCTCATACCTGTCAGAATGTCTAAAATCACAAGAAATAAGTATTGTGAGGATGTGGAAAAAAGAGGAATTATTGTAAACTGTTAGTGGGAATGCAAATTGGTGCAGCCACTTGGAATACAGTATGGAGGTTCCTCAAAAAATTAAAAATAGTAATTCCATATCATGTAATTCTACTACTGGATACTTACCCAAAGAAAATGAAAACACGAATTCAAAAGGATAAATGCAGGCCTGTGTTTATTGCAACATTATTTACAATCGCCAAGATATAGAAACAACCCAAGTGTCTGTTGATAGATGAATGGATAAGGAGAAATGATACACACACACATACATAGTAGAATATTATCAGTCATAAAAATAATGAGATATTGCCTTTTCAACAATATGGATATATCTAATGGTTACAATGCTAAGTGAAATAAATCAAACAGAGAAGGATATGTACCAGATGATTTCACTCACATGTGGAATTTGAGAAACAAATGAACAAAGACAAAGAAAGAGACAAACAAACAAATAAAAAAACAGACTATTAAATACAGAGAAACAACCAGTGGTTTCCAGAGGGGAGCTGGGCAGAGGAGGAGGTTGGTTGAAATAGATAAAGGTGGTTAAGAGTACAGTTACCATGACGAACACTGAGTAATGTATAGAATTGTTGAATCATTATATTGTACACTTGAAACTAATATAATGCTATATGTTAATTATACCTCAATAAAAATAAAAGAAAGAGGTTTCAGAGACTTTGCAACCTCCCTTTGTATTTTGTGAATATACAACAAGAAGTCTATGAACAGAAAGGGGGCTTTTAACTCAATCATACTGACTCTCTGATAGACTTCTAGCCTCCAGAACTTTGAGAAATACATTTCTGTTTTTTATACGATACCCAGTGGTATTTCTTTTATCAAAAAGTGGTATTTTCTTTCAGTAGCCTGTACAAACTAAAACACCATTTATTCTCATCTGTAAAATGGGAATTGAAGTAACACTTATTAATAGAATCATGACAGTAAATGTGGAAAAGATGTTTTGTAAACTGCAATGGCTCTGGTTTTTGTTTATTCATCCTTGCTCCTGAAATTGGAGTTTGATTATTAAGGGCTTTTCTAGGATCAATAGATAGTAAATCCAACCCAAACTGGGTTAAGATAAAAGGAAAGCTTCGTGGTTCACGGGACTCAAAATTCCAGAGGAACATCTGATTCAGGAGCAGTTTGATGAAGGGGCTGCAATGTCATCAGGACCTACCATTTATCTCATCAGCCTGTTCTTCTGTATAGTTTGTTTCATTCTATTTTCATGTGGTATCAGTATGACTGTCAGAAGCTTAGATCTGTAGTCTCCTTTGCTCAACTCCAGAGAAAAAGAACGTATCTCTTTCAGATAGTTTTTGTGAAAACTCTAGAATTTACTCTAAATTGAACCAGTCTGAGAGAAATGCTCATCCCTGACTTGACCTGATTTGGTCATAAGACTTAGACTGAACCAACATGAATCACCCCACCGATCCCCAGACCCTAAAGGGATGTCTGAACCGCAAGTATCAGGAGTTGCAAAAATTTGGGGTGTTTTAACCAAAAGTAGGGGGTTGGTTCTAGATGATAAAGTGTCCATTCCATGTATACTTAATGTTCCTAAAAAATATGTCCTTTTATCCTTAGTTTGTCCTACTCTGAAAAGAGTTTTCATGGAAGAAACTATGCCTTTTTGTTTTTAATATATTCGTTCTCCCTTTGTTTACCCAAAGCTCATAATTATAACATGTTGTATATCTTTCCTTTCTTTCTGGCAACCAACTTGCTACCATCTGTTTTTTATTGAATGATGTATGGGAAAGCCACATTTTCCTAGCTGGGAAAGTTTGATGAGCCGTTCTCTGTCTTTGTGCATTCTGTTTAACGCATTCCTATTTTTAGATTTTTGGGAAGATTTATACATGTGATTGGTAGCCAGTATTTGGTCTTAAAAACTCTTTTTTAGAAAATTTAAGGTTTCACTTATTCTTGAGCACTTTTCCAGGCTACTTAGGACAGTGTTCTAAAAATATATAAAACCATAGTGGATGTAGATATGCTGCTTAATATTTTATGAACATAATATGAATTTGTTATTTTTCTCTAGCTAATTTCATTTATTTATTCATGTTTTTAAAAATATTAAATGCATACAAGTAAAACTTAAATAACATGATTTTCTTTTTCCTTTTCTGAGTAAGGCTAAAAGTGACCATAGATAGTTTCAAATGATAAAGCTGAAGAATTCATTTTTAGATAGAGGCATTAGAATTTTCAGCCTCCATCACAACTTCACTGTTACTCTTGTTAAGCTTCACTGGAAGATAGAAGCTTAATTAGATCATCACTGGTGGTACTTTTTCTTCTAGTACACTTTCAGTTTTACAAGGGCAAGTTTTTGGTGTTTTGATTTTATAATCTCTTTCAGTAATTAATGCTTTTGGTTAGATTAATTATTTGTGAACAAATGGATAAATAGCTCAATTGATCAAAATAATTTCCATTTCTATAAAAAATATGTATATTTTTTACTTCACTGAGTTGCATTAAGAGTACAGTTGTCATTCCGTTGTCGCTTAGTAAAGCAGCTTCTTTGATTCACTTTGCTTTTGCCAGCCTGTGCTCAGCACATGTAAATGAAGAGGTGGCATCTTCCTAGGTTATTTATCACATATACATGTGATAGAAGATAACACATGAGATGAAAACTATTCAGTCACTCCTCCCATCACCCTGTGAGATATTCTGGCAAAAGGGTAGGAGAAAGAATTTGAAAACTTTTCTTGAAACCTTATCTAAACACACAAGTTATAAGAATCAGGTACTGGGAGGTGCTTCTACACTTTGAATTGAATATACTTTGTTTATAATTTTGAGTTAACCAATTCATATCATATGGCTTTGTGGGAATTCTTAATTTTTCTGTTCTAATTTTCCTTATCTTTAAAATGGGTTTTATAATATAGCTTTATAGGGCTGTGGTTATGATTAAAGTAGTTGTACCTACATGGTATTGAGAACAGTACCTCTATGATATTGAGAAGAGATAGTATGTATTCAGGTAAGAGCATTCAGGTAAGAGCCAAGGCTTTAGGGTCAAAATTGCTTGATTTTTTTTTTTAATTCTGCCTTGAGCAAGATATTTAATCTTGCTGGAACATAATTCTCTTGCATGTAAAATTGGTATAATAATGGTAGAAAAGTCATAGTGTTGTGACTTTAAATAAGATAACATATACAATGCACTTAGAATAATAATCCCTCAGGTATGTAAGGACTCAACAAATATAAATAATAATAATAATAGTTATTATTATTTGCAGCATCTGTATTGGATTATGAATGCCACCAGAGCACATACAAGATATTTACTTAACTTAATTTGCATAGATTTTAAGAGAGAAGCTTTATGGGTAAATGCCTTCAAATATTGTTTTAAATGTGGATTAGTTGTACTTCATTTTTTTTTCAAATGTATTCTGCTAAGTGGTTGAATTCTTCTAACAAATATAAATAAACACACATGTACTAAATATGAAAGAGTTAAACAGCAAAGTCCTATGTTAGATAGATTTGGCTCAACTCCAAGGGAAAATGGATCCTGAATCATACAAATATTTGTATCAAAAGTCAGGAAATAAACAAAAAGGAATGAACTTTGCGGAATAAAGGGATGGAGGAGAGTCTCAGAGAAATATTTTAGTATACGCAAGAGTGTATTCACCTTAGTCCTTACTTCTTGAATGGCATAGTGCAGAAGATGTTCACAAACTTTCAGTTTGCAGTGGATAGATCTGCCTTCTGTAGTTTTGGTGTTGTGCATATTAGTGTAAACATAGCCATAAAGAGAAAAAAGAAGTACTAGCACAAAAGTTATAGAAATACAGTTGATGAACTACATGAAGATGAGGCACTAAACTAAATACTTTGTTAATTGAACTTTCAGCAGTTTCAGACAACAATATCTTTTTTTTTTTTATTTTTTTAACCTGCCCAATGGGAATTAGCTTAGGGAAAACAAACCTCCCCCAAACCAGAAAGTTTGTGCTGGCTGAATATTGCTGGGATGACATTAGAAGAACAACATAAAGATGAGGGTAGTGATGTGACCCAAATTACTCATACCCAAGAATTTTATAATCTTTAGAGGGTACTTACTAACTACATATCAGGTACTGTGCTAAGTGCTTTAGACATATGATTTAATCAAATCTTCATTTCAACCTTTTAGACACTATTATTGTCAGTTTCATTTTATAGTGGAACAAGTTTTCCAGTGTTGTTTCAAGATTAGGAATGGTTGAACTATGTGAAAATTCAGACTTTTTGCATCCAGAATCCATGTTTTAATAATTGTTCCAACCTTCATGTGATCCATTATAGAAGAAGAATTTAGAGTTTCCCAAAACAAAAAACAAAACAAAACAAAACAAAAAAACACCCTGTACACTGTAGTTATAGCCATATCTAAATTCATTGCTGATGAGATACTTAGAGTTAATAATGCAACTTCCCTGATGAACAGACAGGACAAGCAGCTCTGCTAGCCTGAGGTTGTGGTCCCATTTGGGGTAAACAGTGGACTAGTGGATTAGCTGGGAATTTAATAGGGGTTTTTAGGAAGTGCAACAGTCATAGAGTTTGATAAGTTCTCCACACATCTTAGATTAACCATAACTGTGTTCATGTGCAGCAGAGACAGATATGGGCCCAAGCCATCCATCCATTCCTGGCTAACAGAATGTCACATGCATATGGAAGATTCCAAAGAACTTGGTAGAAAGTAAAAGCTGGAGGAGACTTGAAACTGGCCTGAAATTTGAATGTACTCTCTAGGCCACACACAGATCCATCCCAAGAGCAGAAAGCCTTATTGGCCTGAGGTCTTTGAGTACAAACTGTGAAAAATCTTTGTGTGAACAGTAACCTATATGAATACTCAGTGATTCCTGGGTAAACAGGCTTAACAAGAAAAAAAATTAGTAAAGACTATGAGATACACATGACAGATTTAGATCAGGCTAGTTATCAAACAATCAACAATGACAACTCCCAGTAAAATAATAATCTAGAGTTGCTATAGTATGTAAAATTTCCAGTACTTAATAATAAATTAGAATATATGCAGGAAAATCATAAATTATGTTCCATAACCAGAAAAAAGTCAAGTGAAACTTTCTCTGAATTTCCTGAGATTTCGCATTTAGCTTACAAAGACTTTAAGCAACTCTGATAACAATATTCAATGACCTAAACAAAATCATGACTATAGAATGAAAACAAGTTATGATAAGAATGACTTAACAAGTCCCAGAAGTTTATTTTGGCTTTTGTTTCCTTTGCCTTTGGAGACATATCTTGAAAGAAGTTGCTATGGCTGATATTGAAGAGATTACTGCCTATGTTCTCCTCTAGGATTCTGATGGATTCCTGTCTCATGTTGAGGTCTTTAATCCATTTTGAGTTTATCATTATGTACGGTGTAAGAGAATGGTCGAATTTCATTCTTCTACATACACCTGCCCAGTTTTCCCAGCACCATTTATTGAAGAGACTGTCTTTTTTCCACTATATATTTTTTCCTGTATTGTTGAAGATTATTTGACCATAGAGTTGAGAGTCTATATCTGGGCTCTGTACGCTGTTCCACTGGTCTATGTGTCTGTTTTTATGCCAGTACCATGCTGTCTTGGTGATCACAGCTTTGTAATAAAGCTTAAAATCAGGTAATGTGATGCCCCCAGCTTTATTTTTGTTTTTTAACATTTCCTTAGTGATTCAGGGTCTCTTCTTTTTTTTTTGCATTCTGTGTTCTTTTTTTTTTTTAATTTTTTATAAACATATATTTTTATCCCCAGGGGTACAGGTCTGTGAATCACCAGGTTTACACACTGCACAGCACTCACCAAAGCACATACCCTACCCAATGTCCATATTCCCACCCCCTTTTCCCAAACCCCCTCCTCCCAGCAACCCTCAGTTTGTTTTGTGAGATTTAGAGTCACTTATGGTTTGTCTCCCTCCCAATCCCATCTTGTTTCATTGATTCTTCTCCTACCCACTTAAGCCCCCATGTTGCATCACCACTTCCTCATATCAGGGAGATCATATGATAGTTGTCTTTCTCCGCTTGACTTATTTCACTAAGCATGATACGCTCTAGTTCCATCCATGTTGTCGCAAATGGCAAAAATTCATTTCTTTTGATGGCTGCATAGTATTCCATTGTGTATATATACCACATCTTCTTGATCCATTCATCTGTTGATGGACATCTAGGTAATATCCATAGTTTGGCTATTGTGGACATTGCTGCTATAAACATTCGGGTACATGTGCCCCTTTGGATTACTACGTTTGATTCTTTAGGGTAAATTCCCAATAGTGCAATTGCTGGGTCATAGGGCAGTTCTATTTTCAACATTTTGAGGAATTTCCATGCTGTTATCCAGAGTGGCTGCACCAGCTTGCATTCCCACCAACAGTGTAGGAGGGTTCCCCTTTCTCAGCATCCTCGCCAGCATCTGTCATTTCCTGACTTGTTGATTTTAGCCATTCTGACTGGTGTGAGGTGATATCTCATTGTGGTTTTGATTTGTATTTCCCTGATGCCGAGTGATATGGAGCACTTTTTCATGTGTCTGTTGGCCATCTGGATGTCTTCTTTGCAGAAATGTCTGTTCATGTCCTCTGCCCATTTCTTGATTGGATTATTTGTTCTTTGGGTGTTGAGTTTGCTAAGTTCTTTATAGATTCTGGACACTAGTGTTTATCTGATATGTCGTTTGCAAATATCTTCTCCCATTCTGTCAGTTGTCTTTTGATTTTGTTAACTGCTTTTGCTGTGCAAAAGCTTTTGATCTTGATGAAATCCTAATAGTTCATTTTTGCCCTTGCTTCCCTTGCCTTTGGCGTTGTTCCTAGGAAGATGTTGCTGCAGCTGAGGTCGAAGAGGTTGCTGCCTGTGTTCTCCTCAAGGATTTTGATGGATTCCTTTCGCACATTGAGGTCCTTCATCCATTTTGAGTCTATTTTTGTGTGTGGTATAAGGAAATGGTCCAATTTATTTTTCTGCATGTGGCTGTCCAATTTTCCCAGCACCATTTATTGAAGAGGCTGTTTTTTTTCCATTGGACATTCTTTCCTGCTTTGTCAAAGATTAGTTGACCATAGGGTTGAGGGTCTATTTCTGGGCTCTCTATTTCGTTCCATTGATCTGTGTTTGTTTTTGTGCCAGTACCATGCTGTCTTGATGATGACAGCTTTGTAATAGAGCTTGAAGTCCGGAATTGTGATGCCACCAACGTTGGCTTTCTTTTTCAATATTCCTTTGGCTATTTGAGGTCTTTTTTGGTTCCATATAAATTTTAGAATTATTTGTTCCATTTCTTTGAAAAAGATGGATGGTACTTTGATAGGAATTGCATTAAATGTGTAGATTGCTTTAGGTAGCATAGACATTTTCACAATATTTATTCTTCCAATCCAGGAGCATGGAACATTTTTCCATTTCTTTGTGTCTTCCTCAATTTCTTTCATGAGGACTTTATAGTTTTCTGAGTATAGATTCTGTGCCTCTTTGGTTAGTTTCATTCCTAGGTATCTTATAGTTTTGGATGCAATTGTAAATGGGATTGAATCCTTAATATCTCTTTCTTCTGTCTTGCTGTTGGTGTAGAGAAATGCAACTGATTTCTGTGCATTGATTTTATATCCTGACACTTTACTGAATTTCTGTATAAGTTCTAGCAGTTTTGGAGTGGAGTCTTTTGGGTTTTCCACATATAGTATCATATCATCTGCGAAGAGTGATAATTTGACTTCTTCTTTTTTCCGATTTGGATGCCTTTAATTTCCTTTTGTTGTCTGATTGCTGAGGCTAGGACCTCTAGTACTATGTTGAATAGCAGTGGTGATAATGGACATCCCTGCCGTGTTCCTGACATTAGCAGAAAAGCTTTCAGTTTTTCTCCATTGAGAATGATATTTGCGGTGGGTTTTTCATAGATGGCTTTGATGATATTGAGGTATGTGCCCTCTATCCCTACACTTTGAAAAGTTTTGATCAGGAAGGGATGCTGTACTTTGTCAAATGCTTTTTCAGCATCTATTGAGAGTATCATATGGTTCTGGTTCTTACTTTTATTGATGTGTTGTATCACATTGACTGATTTGCGGATGTTGAACCAACCTTGAAGCCCTGGAATAAATCCCACTTGGTCGTGGTGAATAATCTTTTTAATGTACTGTTGAATCCTATTGGCTAGTATTTTGTTGAGTATTTTCGCATCTGTATTCATCAAGGATATTGGTCTATATCACTCTTTTTTGATGGGATCCTTGTCTGGTTTTGGGATCAAGGTGATGCTGGCCTCTAAAATGAGTTTGGAAGTTTTCCTTCCATTTCTATTTTTTGGAACAGTTTCAGGAGAATAGGAATTAGTTCTTCTTTAAATGTTTGGTAGAATTCCCCCGGGATGCCGTCTGGCCCTGGGCTTTTGTTTGTTTGGAGATTTTTAATGACTGTTTCAATCTCCTTACTAGTTATGGGTCTGTTCAGGCTTTCTATTTCTTCCTGGTTCAGTTGTGGTAGTTTATATGTTTCTAGGAATGCATCCATTTCTTCCAGATTGTCAAATTTATTGGTGTAGAGTTGCTCATAGTATGTTCTTATAATAATTTGTATTTAGTTGGTGTTAGTTGTGATCTCTCCTCTTTCATTCATGATTTTATTTATTTGGGTCCTTTCTCTTTTCTTTTTGATAAGTCATGCCAGGGGTTTATCAATTTTATTAATTCTTTCAAAGAAACAGCTCCTAGTTTCGTTGATTTGTTCTATTGTTTTTTTGGTTTCTATTTCATTGATTTCTGCTCTGATCTTTATGATTTCTCTTCTCCTGCTGGGCTTAGGGTTTCTTTCTTGTTCTTTCTCCAGCTCCTTTAGGTGTAGGGTTAGGATGTGTACCTGAGACCTTTCTTGTTTCTTGAGAAAGGCTTGTACCGCTATATATTTTCCTCTCAGGACTGCCTTTGTTGTGTCCCACAGATTTTGAACCGTTGTATTTTCATTATCATTTGTTTCCATGATTTTTTTCAATTCTTCTTTAATTTCCCGGTTGACCCATTCATTCTTTAGAAGGATGCTGTTTAGTCTCCATGTATTTGGGTTCTTTCCAAACTTCCTTTTGTGGTTGAGTTCTAGCTTTAGAGCATTGTGGTCTGAATATATGCAGGGAATGATCCCAATCTTTTGATACCGGTTGAGTCCTGATTTAGGACCGAGGATGTGATCTATTCTGGAGAATGTTCCATGTGCACTAGAGAAGAATGTGTATTCTGTTGCTTTGGGATGAAATATTCTGAATATATCTGTGATGTCCATCTGGTCCAGTGTGTTGTTTAAGGCCTTTATTTCCTTGCTGATCTTTTGCTTGGATGACCTGTCCATTTCAGTGAGGGGAGTGTTAAAGTCCCCTACTATTATTGTATTATTGTTGATGTGTTTCTTTGATTTTATTATTAATTGGTTTATATAGTTGGCTGCTCCCACGTTGGGGGCATAGATATTTAAAATTGTTAAATCTTCTTGTTGGACAGACCCTTTGAGTATGATATAGTGTCCTTCCTCATCTCTTATTATAGTCTTTGGCTTAAAATCTAATTGATCTGATATAAGGATTGCCACTCCTGCTTTCTTCTGATGTCCATTAGCATGGTAAATTGTTTTCCATCCCCTCACTTTAAATCTGGAGGTGTCTTCGGGCTTAAAATGAGTTTCTTGGAGGCAACATATAGATGGGTTTTGTTTTTTTATCCATTCTGATACCCTGTGTCTTTTGACAGGGGCATTTAGTCCATTAACATTCAGGGTAACTATTGAGAGATATGAATTCAGTGCCATTGTATTGCCTGTAAGGTGACTGTTACTGTATATGGTCTCTGTTCCTTTCTGATCTACTACTTTTAGGCTCTCTCTTTGCTTTCAATATTTCCTGTAGAGTTGGTTTGGTGTTTGCAAATTCTTTCAGTTTTTGTTTGTCCTGGAAGCTTTTAATCTCTCCTTTTATTTTCAATGATAGCCTAGCTGGATATAGTATTCTTGGCTGCATGTTTTTCTCGTTTAGTGCTCTGAAAATATCATGCCAGCTCTTTCTGGCCTGCCAGGTCTCTGTGGATAAGTCAGCTGCCAATCTAATATTTTTACCAATGTATGTTACAGACTTCTTTTCCCAGGCTGCTTTCAGGATTTTCTCTTTTCACTGAGACTTGTAAATTTTACTATTAGGTGATGGGGTGTGGGCCTATTCTTATTGATTTTGAGGGGCGTTCTCTGAACCTCCTGAATTTTGATGCTTGTTCCCTTTGCCATATTGGGGAAATTCTCCCCAATAATTCTCTCCAGTATACCTTCTGCTCCCCTCTCTCTTTCTTCTTCTTCTGGAATCCCAATTATTCTAATGTTGTTTCATTTTATGGTGTCACTTATCTCTCGAATTCTCCCCTCATTGTCCAGTAGCTGTTTTTCCCTCTTTGCTCTGCTTCTTTATTCTCTCTCATTTGGTCTTCTATATCACTAATTCTTTCTTCTGCCTCATTTATCGTAGCAGTGAGAGCCTCCATTTTTGATTGCACCTCATTAATAGCTTTTTTGATTTCAACTTGGTTAGATTTTAGTTCTTTTATTTCTCCAGAAAGGGCTTCTATATCTCTCGAGAGGGTTTCTCTAATATCTTCCATGCCTTTTTCGAGCCCAGCTAGAATCTTGAGAATTGTCATTCTGAACTCTAGATCTGACATATTACCAATGTCTGTATTGATTAGGTCCCTAGCCTTCGGTACTGCTTCTTGTTCTATTTTTTTGTGTTGAATTTTTCCGTCTTGTCATTTTGTCCAGATAAGAGTATATGAAGGAGCAAGTAAAATACTAAAAGGGTGGCAACAACCCCAGGAAAATATGCTTTAACCAAATTAGAAGAGATCCCAAATCGTGAGGGGGGAGAAAGGGGATAAAAAGAGGTTCAAAAAGGAAGAGAGAAGAAAAAAAAAGAAAAAAGGCAAAAAAAAGCAAAGAAAAGAATTAAAAAAAAGAAAACAAATAAGAAAAATATAAAAAAGAAAAAATATATATATTAGATAAACTAGTTAAAAAACGTTAAAAATGAAAAATTTAAAACTTAAAAAAAATTTAATCAGAAGGCGAGAAAAAAAACAAAAAATGAAAAAGAAAAAATCAAATTAACTGCAGGACTAAAAAAAATCACAGGGAAAAAGTCATGAGTTCCGTGCTTTGCTTTCTCCTCCTCTGGAATTCTGCTGCTCTCCTTGATATTGAAACCGCACTCCTTGGTAGGTGAACTTGGTCTCGGCCGGATTTCTTGTTGATCTTCTGGGGGAGGGGCGTGTTGTAGTGATTCTCAAGTGTATTTGCCCCAGGCGGAATTGCACCGCCCTTATCGGGGCCGGGGTGAGTAATCCACTGGGGTTTGCTTTCAGGAGCTTTTGTTCCCTGAGCGCTTTCCGTAGAGTTCTGGAGGACGGGGAATACAAATGGTGGCCTCCTGGTCTTCGGCCCGGAGGAGCTGAGAGCCCAGGGCCCCACTCCTCAGTGCGCCCTCAGAGAACAGCGCCCAGTTACTCCTGTGTGCCTGACCTCCGGCCGCACTCTGAGCTCACCGAGCCTGCGACGGGTTCAAGGTAACACCGAGCTGTGAGTTTACTGTCGGCTCTGTCTCTGTAGCCGGCTTTCCCGTTCCAATACCCACAAGCTCTGCGACACTCAGACACCCCCGATCCTTCTGTGACCCTGCGGGACCTGAGGCCACGCTGACCCCGCATGGGCTTCACCCCGGTTTAGCTTCTGGAGCGATGTCCCTCAGTGGAACAGACTTTTAAAAGTCCTGATTTTGTGCACCGTTGCTCCGCCGCTTGCCGGGAGCCGGCCCCTCCCTCCGGGGTGTATCTTCCCGTTGCTTTGGATTCACTTCTCCGCCGGTCCTACCTTTCAGAAAGTTGTTGTTCTTCTATTTCCAGAATTGCTGTTGTTCTTCTCTTCGGTCAGCCGATGGATTTTCAGGTGTTTGCAAGCTTTAGATAAGCTATCTAGCTGATCTCCGGCTAGCTGAAGTAGTCTCAGCCTGCTACTTCTCCACCATCTTGACTCCTCCTCTCAGAGTCTCTTCTGATTCCATACAAATTTTTGGATTGTTTGCTCTAGCTCTTTGAAGAATACTGGTGGAATTTTGATTGGAAGGGCATTAAAAGTATATATTGCTCTAGGCAGTATAGACATTTTAACAATGTTTATTATTCCGATCCAAGAGCATGGAATGGTCTTCCATCTTTTTGTGTCTTCTTCAAAAAGGGACCAGTCAAGAAAATAAAGAGGCAACCCATGGAATGGGAGAAGATATTTGCAAATGACAGTACAGACAAAAAGTTGATATCCAGGATCTATAAAGAACTCCTCAAACTCAACACGCATAAAAAAAGGAAATGATATAAAAAAATGGGCAGAAGATATGAACAGACACTTCTCCAATGAAGACATACAAATGGCTATCAGACACATGAAAAAATGTTCATCATCACTAGCCATCAGGGAGATTCAAATTAAAACTGCAATGAGATATCACCTTATACCAGTTAGAATGGCCAAAATTAGCAAGACAGGAAACAATATGTGTTGGAGGGGATGTGGAGAAAGGGGAGCCCTCTTACACTGTTGGTGGGAACGCAAGTTGGTGCAGCCACTTTGGAGAACAGTGTGGAGATTCCTCAAGAAATTAAAAATAGAACTTCCCTATGACCCTGCAATTGCACTCCTGGGTATTTACACCAAATATATAGATGTAGTGAAAATAAGGGCCATCTGTACCCCAATGTTTATAGCAGCAATGGCCACAGTCACCAAACTGTAGAAAGAACCAAGATGCCCTTAAACGGATGAATGGATAAGGAAGATGTGGTCCATATACACTATGGAGTATTATGCCTCCATCCGAAAGGATGAATACCCAACTTTCGTAGCAACATGGACGGGACTGGAAGAGATTATGCTGAGTGAAATAACTCAAGCAGAGAGAGTCAATTATTATATGGCTTCACTTATTTGTGGAGCATAACAAGTAGCATGGAGGACATGGGGAGTTAGGAGAAGGGAGCTGGGGGAAATTGGAAGGGGAGGTGAACCATTAGAGACTATGGACTCTGAAAAACAATCTGAGGAGTTTGAAGTGGTGGGGGGGATGGGAGGTTGGGGGATCCAGGTTGTGTGTATTAGAGAGGGCACAGATTGCATGGAGCACTGGGTGTGGTACAAAAACAATGAATACTGTTATGCTGAAAATAAATTAAAAATAACTAAAAAGAAACTAAAGAAAAAAAAAAGAATGGTTTAACAAAATATGAAGAGATAAAAATTATAAAAAAGTCAAATGGAAATCCTGTAGTTAAAAAGTATAGTAAGTGGATTGAAAATTTTACTAATGGGATTCAAAAGCAGGTTTGATATGGCAGAAAAGAGAATCAGTGAAGTTGAACATAGATCAATAGAAGCTTTCCGTTCTGAAGACATAAAAATAATTGAAGATAATGAACAGAGCCTCAGAGAACTATGGGAAAACATAAAGCATACCAGATAACAGGAGTCCCAGAAAGAGGAGAGGAGATAGAGTCAGAAATAACATTTGAAGAAATAATGCCTGCAGATTGTCAATATTTGATGAAAATTGTTTATTTACAGAGTCAAGAAGTGCAACTGAACCCAAGAAAAGTAGACATAGTTATAGACCTAAACACATTATAATCAACCTGTTGAGAAACAAAGAGAAAATTTTGAAAGAGGCAAGAGAAAAATGTTTCATCAAGTTCAGGGTATGTCTTTATCAAAGTAGACACTAAAGGATTTCAAATTGAGAAAAGTTAGAATTGGGTTAAATATTATCTACTGGAAAAGATTCATTAATAAGGAGAATTAAGAATAATTATTAAAAGGTGATTCATTAATTTTCATTAAGAGTGTTTTTCAGAAAAGCTTTTTGTATTTTCCTGACTGAAACATAAAAATAGTAAATGAGGGGCACCTGGGTGGCTCAGTGGGCTAAGCCTATGCCTTGGGCTTGGATCATCATCTCAGGGTCCTGGAATTGAGGCCCGCATCTGGCTCTCTGCTCAGCAAGGAGCCTGCTTCCCCCTTCTCTCTGCCTGCTTGTGATCTCTGTCTGTCAAATGAATACACTAAAAAAAAAATAGTAAATGCATGTCATAGGGCCCATCAGTCAGAGGGTTATTCAATAGTATTTGGCATATTGTGTTGTTGGTGATATTTTCTACAAGTTTAATGATAAATCCATATCATATCATTTACCCACTGTAAGTGCACAATTCAGTAATTTTTAGTAGTCACTGACCTGCCTTCTGTGACAGTAGACATTTGCACATGTGATGAATTTTATGGTATTAGGGAAGTTAAGTCTTTGTGAGTATGTCTTTAGGAGTGGATGTATGTTAATAATGGGAGTAAAGGAATGCTTATTTGTTTATTCCCTCAGTAAAAATTTATTAAAAAACGTATTTACTCACTTAGTGCTCACTATATGCCAAGCTCTGAAAAGAAGGAGATATAGACCAACAGATAAAGAAGACTTACTTAACCAGGTTCAGAAAATCTAGTCACAGTCTGAAAATTTGTAGTTTCTTTATGAGGTGTGTGTGTTTGAAACATCAGCAGCAGGATTTCCTGCTTAGTCATGACTTTGTAATGCTGTGAGTGGGTGTGTGCATTCAGTTTTCTAATGTTTAAGTGGATTGTTCATGCTAATCATCATTTAAGAAGAAAAATTAAAAAACACATGTATGTCTTCCCCCAAATATTTTTTAAACTTTACTGTTCAATTACAAGTTTCAACAGGAAAAAATTTATGAGGCATTAAAATAATAAAATAAGTAGTACTATAGTATTTATGAATTATCATGGAGTGGAATGTTGTTACAAAATGTTTATAATTTTAATGCCTTGACAGTTCATTCTGATGATGGTACATTTTTGTAGACTTGTGGTTCTCAGAAGAATTTAGATAGACAGAGCTGCCAAATGTCTTTTTGATATATGTATTTGAAATGTTTCATAATTCAAACATTAAAGGCCTAGGAAAAAAAGTCAGGAAAAGCTGTATATCAAGCATACAATGTTCCTGGTGAAATAAATTAATTATTACTGCTTGAATATCTGTCATTTTAATTATTTTCTTCTGTGCATAATTTCTCCTGACATAATTGCAATCATGTTACATAAGTGCTAAAAAGTTTACTTTAATTAGTCATAATTGCTTTTCATGTCATAACACAGTCTTTGTAAGTCATCCTGGAAAATAGCGGGATAATCATTGAGTGCAGGTTCTGTAGTTTACTTAACTATTTCTGTATCACTGATCATTTAGATAGTCTTCAAATTTCTACGTATAATATATGTATGCCCTTGCTGGCATTAACATTATTTCGTTGAGGTAATTTTATAAAGTTAGTGAATATTTTTTCCATTTTTTAAAGGATTTATTTATTTGAGAGAGAGTGAGAGAGAGAGGAGAGTACAGCAGGAAGAGTCAAAGGCAAAGGGAGAGGAAGACTTAAACAGACTCCTCAAATAGAGCAGAGCCCACCAGAGGGCTTGATCTCACAATCCTGAAATCATGACCTGAGCCGAAAACAAGATAGGCTGCCACCCAGGTGCCCCAGATATTTTATCATTTTGATACATATTGTCAAATCACTTTCCATAAGATAGAATTTTCCACTACTACTAATGTATAGAGTATAATTAATTTTCTCTTTTGTGAGTTATTTGACAGCTGAACATTTAATGTATTTCTCTCATCAATTTGTAGGTTATTTATATGATTAAATTGTTAAATACTCTCTATAAATATATTTTCTAATCTGTTGTTTATCTTATAGTCTTGGTGATTTTTTTATCTTTATTTTTTATTTTTTTATAAGCATATAATGTATTTTTATCCCCAGGGGTACAGGTCTGTGAATCGCCAGGTTTACACACTTCACAGCACTCCCCAAAGCACATACCCTCCCCAAAGTCCATAACCCCACCCTCTCCCAACTCCCCTCCCCCCAGCAACCCTCAGTTTGTTTTGTGAGATTAAGAGTCACTTATGGTTTGTTTCCCTCCCAATCCCATCTTGTTTCATTGATTCTTCTCCTACCCACTTAAGCCCCCTGTTGCATCACCACTTACTCATATCAGGGAGATCAAATGATAGTTGTCTTTCTCCTCTTGACTTATTTCGCTAAGCATGATATGCTCTATTCCATCCACATCGTCGCAAATGGCAAGCGTTCATTTCTTTTGATGGCTGTATAGTATTCCATTGTGTATATATGCCACATCTTCTTGATCCATTCATCTGTTGATGGACATCTAGGTTCTTTCCATAGTTTGGCTATTGTGGACATTGCTGCTATAAACATTTGGGTGCACGTGACCCTTCGGATCACTACTATTGTATTTTAGGGTAAATACCCAGTAGTGCAATTGTTTGGTCATAGGGCAGTTCTATTTTCAGCATTTTGAGGAACCTCCATGTTGTTTCCAAAGTGGTTGCACCAGCTTGCATTCTCACCAACAGTGTAGGAGGGTTCCCCTTTCTCCGCATCCTCGCCAGCATCTGTCATTTCCTGACTTGTTAATTTTAGCCATTCTGACTGGTGTGAGGTGGTATCTCATTGTGGTTTTGATTGTATTTCCCTGATGCCGAGTGATATGGAGCACTTTTTCATGTGTCTGGTGGCCATCTGGATGTCTTCTTTGCAGAAATGTCTGTTCATGTCCTCTGCCCATTTCTTGATTGGATTATTTGTTCTTTGGGTGTTGAGTTTGCTAAGTTCTTTATAGATTCTGGACACTAGCCCTTTATCTGATATGTCATTTCCAAATATCTTCTCCCATTCTGTCAGTTGTCTTTTGATTTTGTTAACTGTTTCCTTTGCTGTGCAAAAGCTTTTGATCTTGATGAAATCCCAAGAGTTCATCTTTGCCCTTGCTTCCCTTGCCTTTGGCAATGTTCCTAGGAAGATGTTGCTGCAGCTGAGGTCGAAGAGGTTGCTGCCTGTGTTCTCCTCAAGGATTTTGATGGATTCCTTTCGCACATTGAGTTCCTTCATCCATTTTGAGTCAATTTTTGTGTGTGGTATAAGGAAATGGTCCAATTTCATTTTTCTGCATGTGGCTGTCCAATTTTCCCAACACCATTTATTGAAGAAGCTGTCTTTTTTCCATTGGACATTCTTTCTTGCTTTGTCAAAGATTAGTTGACCATAGAGTTGAGGGTCTATTTCTGGGCTCTCTATTCTGTTCCATTGATCTATGTGTCTGTTTTGTGCCAGTACCATGCTGTCTTGATGATGACAGCTTTGTAATAGAGCTTGAAGTCCAGAATTGTGATGCCACCAACGTTGGCTTTCTTTTTCAATATTCCTTTGGCTATTCGAGGTCTTTTCTGGTTCCATATAAATTTTAGAATTATTTGTTCCATTTCTTTGAAAAAGATGGATGGTACTTTGATAGGAATTGCACTAAATGTGTAGATTGCTTTAGGTAGCATAGACATTTCCACAATATTTATTCTTCCAATTCAGGAGCATGGAGCATTTTTCCATTTCTTTGTGTCTTCCTCAATTTCTTTCATGAGTACTTTATAGTTTTCTGAGTATAGATTCTGTGCCTCTTTGGTTAGGTTTTTTCCTAGGTATCTTATAGTTTTGGGTGCAATTGTAAATGGGATTGACTCCTTAATTTCTCTTTCTTCTGTCTTGCTGTTGGTGTAGAGAAATGCAACTGATTTCTGTGCATTGATTTGATATCCTGACACATTACTGAATTCCTGTACAAGTTCTAGCAGTTTTGGAGTGGAGTCTTTTGGGTTTTCCACCTATAGTATCATATCATCTGCAAAGAGTGATAGTTTGGCTTCTTTGACAATTTGGATGCCTTTAATTTCCTTTTGTTGTCTGATTGCTGAGGCTAGGACTTCTAGTACTATGTTGAATAGCAGTGGTGGTAATGGACATCCCTGCTGTGTTCCTGACCTTAGCAGAAAAGCTTTCAGTTTTTCTCCATTGAGAATGATATTTGTGGTGGGTTTTTCATAAATGGCTTTGATAATATTGAGGTATGTGCCCTCTATCCCTACACTTTGAAGAGTTTTGATCAGGAAGGGATGCTGTACTTTGTCAAATGCCTGTTCAGCATCTATGGAGAGTATCATATGGTTCTTGTTCTTTCTTTTATTGATGTGTTGTATCACATTGACTGATTTGTGGATGTTGAACCAACCTTGTAGCCCTGGAATAAATCCCACTTGGTCGTGGTGAATAATCCTTTTAATGTACTGTTGAATCCTATTGGCTAGTATTTTGTTGAGTATTTTCGCATCTGTATTCATCAAGGATATTGGTCTATATCACTCTTTTTTGATGGGATCCTTGTCTGGTTTTGGGATCAAGGTGATGCTGGCCTCTAAAATGAGTTTGGAAGTTTTCCTTCCATTTCTATTTTTTGGAACAGTTTCAGGAGAATAAAAATTAGTTCTTCTTTAAATGTTTGGTAGAATTCCCCCGGGAAGCCGTCTGGCCCTGGGCTTTTGTTTGTTTGGAGATTTTTAATGACTGTTTCAATATCCTTACTGGTTATGGGTCTGTTCAGATTTTCTATTTCTTCCTGGTTCAATTGTGGTAGTTTATATGTTTCTAGGAATGCATCCACTTCTTCCAGATTGTCAAATTTGTTTGCGTAGAGTTGCTCATAGTATGTTCTTCTAATCGTTTTTATTTCTTTGGTGTTATTTGTGATCTCTTCTCTTTCATTCATGATTTTATTTATTTGGATCCTTCCTCTTTTCTTTTTGATAAGTCTGGCCAGGGGTTTATCAATCTTATTAATTCTTTCAAAGAATCAGCTCCCACTTTCGTTGATTTGTTCTATTGTTTTATTGATTTCTGTTTCATTGATTTCTGCTCTGATCTTTATGATTTCTCTTCTCCTGCTGGGTTTAGGCTTTCTTTGTTGTTCTTTCTCCAGCTCCTTTAAATGTAGGGTTAGGTTGTGTATTTGAGACCTCTCGTTTCTTGAGAAACGCTTGTACTGCTATATATTTTTCTCTCAGGACTGCCTTTGCTGTGTCCCACAGGTTTTGAACCATTGTGTTTTCATTATTGTTTGTTTCCATGAATTTTTTCAATTCTTCTATAATTTCCTGGTTGACTCAGTCATTCTTTAGAAGGATGCTGTTTAGTCTTCATGTATTTGTGTTCTTGCCAAGTTTCCTCTTATGATTGAGTTCTAGCTTCAGAGCATTGTGTTCTGAAAATATGCAGGTAATGATCCCAATCCTTTGATACCAGTTGAGACCTGATTTATGACCCAGGATGTGATCTATTCTGGAGAATGTTCCAGGTGCACATGAAAAATGTGTATTCTGTTATTTTGGAATGGAATGTTCTGAATATATCTTGATGTCCATCTGTTCCAGTGTGTCATTTAAGGCCTTTATTTCCTTGTTGATCTTTTGTTTGCATGATCTGTCCATTTGAGTGAGGGGAGTGTTAAAGTCCCCTACTATTATTGTATTATTGTTGATGTGTTTCTTTGATTTTGTTATTAATTGGTTTATATAGTTGGCTGCTCACACATTCAGGTCATAGATATTTAAAATTATTAGATCTTCTTGTTGGACAGACCCTTTGAGTATGATAGAGTGTCCTTCCTCATCTCTTATTATAGTCTTTGGCTTAAAACCTAATTGATCTGATATAAGGATTGCCACCCAATCTTTCTTCAGATGTCCATTAGCATGGTAAATTGTTTCCACTCGCTCACTTTAAATCTGGAAGTGTCTTCAGGTTTAAAATGAGTTTCTTGGAGGCAACATATAGATGGGTTTTGTTTTTTTATCCATTCTGATACCCTGTGTCTTTTGACAGGGGCATTTAGCCCATTCACATTCAGGGTAACTATGGAGAGATATGAATTTAGTGCCATTGTATTGCCTGTAAGGTGACTGTTACTGTATATGGTCTCTGTTCCTTTTCTGATCTACCACTTGTAGGCTCTCTCTTTGCTTTCAATATTTCCTGTAGAGCTGGTTTGGTGTTTGCAAATTCTTTCAGTTTTTGTTTGTCCTGGAAGCTTTTAATCTCTCCTTTTATTTTCAATGATAGCCTAGCTGGATATAGTATTCTTGGCTTCATGTTTTTCTCGTTTAGTGCTCTGAAAATATCATGCCAGCTCTTTCTGGCCCGCCAGGTCTCTGTGGATAAGTCAGCTGCCAATCTAATATTTTTACCAATGTATGTTACAGACTTCTTTTCCCAGGCTGCTTTCAGGATTTTCTCATTTCACTGAGACTTGTAAATTTTACTATTAGGTGACGGGGTGTGGGCCTATTCTTATTGATTTTGAGGGGCGTTCTCTGAACCTCCTGAATTTTGATGCTTGTTCCCTTTGCCATATTGGGGAAATTCTCCCCAATAATTCTCTCCAGTATACCTTCTGCTCCCCTCTCTCTTTCTTCTTCTTCTGGAATCCCATTATTCTAATGTTGTTTCATCTTATGGTGTCACCTATCTCTCGAATTCTCCCCTCGTTGTTCAGTAGCTGTTTGTCCCTCTTTTGCTTTGCTTCTTTATTCTCTCTCATTTGGTCTTCTATATCACTAATTCTTTCTTCTGCCTCATTTATCCTAGCAGTGAGAGCTTCCATTTTTGATTGCACCTCATTAATAGCTTTTTTGATTTCAACTTGGTTAGATTTTAGTTCTTTTATTTCTCCAGAAAGGGCTTTTATATCTCTCAAGAGGGTTTCTCTAATATCTTCCATGCCTTTTTCGAGCCCGGCTCGAACCTTGAGAATTGTCATTCTGAACTCTAGATCTGACATATTACCAATGTCTGTATTGATTAGGTCCCTAGCCTTCGGTACTACCTCTTGTTCTTTTTTTTGTGTTGAATTTTTCCGTCTTGTCATTTTGTCCAGATAAGAGTATATGAAGGAGCAAGGAATATACTAAAAGGGTGGCAACAACCCCAGGAAAATATGCTTTAACCAAATTAGAAGAGATCCCAAATCGTGAGGGGGGAGAAAGGGGATAAAAAGAAGTTTAGAAAAAAAAAATTAAAAAAAGAAAACAAATAAAGAAAAAAATATTAAAAAGAAAAACAATATGTAGATTAAATAAACTAGTTAAAAATCGTTAAAAAAGAAAAGGGTAAAATTTAAAAAAAATTTAGCAGAAGAAAAAAAAACTGTAAAAAATATTAAATTAACCACAAGACTAAAGAATTATGGGGAGAAATCCATGCGTTTTGTGCTCTGCTCTCTCCTCCACTGGAATTCGGCTGTTCTCCTTAGTACGGGAACTTGGTCTTGGCTGGATTTTTGTTGATCTTCTGGGGGACGGGCCTGTTGTAGTGATTCTCAAGTGTCTTTGCCTGAGGTAGAATTGTACCACCCTTACCAGGGGCCGGGCTAAGTAATCTGCTCGGGTTCGCTTTCGGGAACTTTTGTCCCCTGAATGCTCTCTGTAGAGTTCCAGACAATGGGAATGAAAATGGAGGCCTCCCAGTCTCTGGCCTGGAGAAGCCGAGAGCTAGGGGCCCCACTCCTCAGTGCATCCTCAGAGAAAAGAGCCCAATCACTCCTGTCTCCCTAGCCTCTGGCCATGCTTCGATCTCACCCAGCCTGCAACCGGTTCAAGGTAATCCCAAGCTGAGAGCTCACTCCTAGGCTCTGTCTCTGTAGCCGGCTTCCCTGGCCCATTACCTATGAGCTCTGCAATACTCAGACACCCCTGATCCTTCTGTGACCCTGCGGGACCTACGGTCATGCTGGCCCCACGTGGGCTTCACCCAGGTTTAGCCTCTGAAGCAATGTCCCTCAGTGGAGCAGACCTTTAAAAGTCCTGATTTTGTGCTCCATTGCTCTGCCGTTTGCCGGGAGCCAGCCCCTCCCTCCACGGTCTATCTTCCCGTCGCTTTGGATTCACTTCTCTGCCAGTCCTTCCTTTCAGAAAGTGGTCGATTTTCTGTTTCTAGAATTGCTGTTCTTCTTCTCTTCGATCTCCCATTGGATTTGTAGGTGTTTGCAATGGTTTGATAAGCTATCTAGCTGATCTCCTGCTACCTGATGTAGACTCAGCCTGCTAATTCTCTGCCATCTTGACTCCTCCCCCATAATCTTGGTAGTTTTTTTATATTGTCAGAGAAATGTTCACATTTCTATGTAGTCAAATCTTCCAATTCATTTTCTTTTTTCTAGGTAATTTTTTCCCCATTAATTCTGTAAACACTTCTTAGGGATGTTGATTATTATTGTTCTGTCTTTTCATTTTTATATTTGATTTGAAATGTACTCTATTTTACTGCACAAGTTTGAGTTGAAGGGATATTTTTTCTATTCAGTTACTAACCAATTATTTCAATGTCATTTCTTCCATAATTTTTCTTCTCTGTGAATTTCTGATGATACCCTTGTCGTTGGCATAATGTTTACATACAAAATAGTGTTTCTGAGTTACTTGTGATTTTTTATTAATGTATCTGCCATCTATTCTTATATAAGTATAAAAATATTTCTAAAATCCACCTGGAAATAATAGATAAAAGCAAGAGGAAAAAAGACCTATGAATTATGTCTATTTTGCCTCCCACTCATTCTTGGTTCACACCTAGAACATGGCCTTCCACAAGACAGGCACTCAGTAAGTAGTAGTTAGTAACTGAATGGATGATAAATAAAAAGAATGTGAGTAACTTGGCATAATTTTGTAGATTTAGAATGAACATCTATTAATAATATCTGTTGAATATACCTCGCAGTTGATTTCTCAATAGCCTGTCGCTGCAGATTTAATCTAGATGGGAAAGTGGATGGCAATCTGTGATTACTGGTAAATAATCTCAGATTGTGGACTTCTGGTGGACAGGGACAAATGTGTTACTCTTTTGCGTGATTTAAGAAGTTTAATCTGGATTCTTAACTGGTAGAGGGACATTTATCTTCATGAAGTGGTTCAGGTGACAGGAATACTTGAAATTATGGTACATCTATTTGTGACAGTTTTCATGAGTTTCCTTAAATAATGTTTCATGGAACATCGCTAGTGGTATATATCCCATTTCCCAGCAACATTTGGAATGTTTAAAACAATGCAAAATCTTGTTAAGAAATTTAAGCAACATAAAATATGGGTCAAACACGAATCTATGGTAAGAAACTTTAATTAAAAGAAAATCCTGTATCACACATCTAATAGTAAGTACGTAGACAAATTTCTTGATAAGCAATGATATCCATAAATAAGCGACAACTTTCTTTTTAGTGATATATAACACTTGCGATCGTTTCTGGTTGTCCCCATGTGACCTTACATTTTCCATTTTGCATATGTCTCCATTATAGTTATTCTTACGAAAGTGACAATTCTGTTAGCCTTTGGTGGTCTAACTAGATCTTACAATGAAGTCTACATTTTCTGTCTTCAAAGATACTTCATACTATGGCATGGTCGGGAGATACTCATTTAAAGAAAGATGGTATCTTTAGAATCTGCTGTCAATTGTTCATATATTTGAAGTGGGTGAGAAACCTAATGAGTTTGAAGTAAAAGGTATTAAATTCAGTAATTATAATAAAGTCTCAAATGAGAAACTTACTTTAGTTTTAGAAGCTAATTAATTGGAGTGCTTGGGTGGCTCAGTTGGTTAAGTGTCTGTCTTCAGCTCAGGTCATGATCCCAGGGCCCTGGGATAGAGCCCCGAGTTGCGCTCTGTGCTCATTGGGGAAGCCAGCTTCTCCCTCCCTCTGCCAGTCCCTCCCCTGCTTGTGTTTTCTTTCCCTCTGTCAAATAATTAAATAATTAAAGTCTTTAAAAAAAAGAAAGTAAGTCCTTATTGTTTTTGTTATTTAATATCTATATTAGGAGACAGAGCAGTATGGTTTCAACTTAAAGGACAGCACAGAGATGAGTTAGGATAAATTAAAGAGGTTTTATTTACAAAGGGACTTTTTTCAAAGATTTGAGCAGAATGTAGGAAAATGAGAGGGATAATTAATAACCTATGGTAGACACGGCAGGGGAATTGTGTCACTACTACTTAGAAAGGAATAAGGGAAGAATACAGAAGCAGAGAGTTATGAAGAATTGGCAGTGTTGAGAGGTACAGTGACCATGGAGGTTACAGCCAGGGGAATAAATATCCTGACTTACCTTCCTTCCTCCTTCTGATTACCTGACTTGGCTTTTCATTGGCTGAATCCAATAAGAAGGCAGAGGACATGGAGATCTGTTGATGTGGTGTACACAGATCACGCTCTTGGAGCCAGAGATCAGAATGGAGAAAGAATTTGGAGAAGGAAGTGGCAGTGTTCAGCACAGATGAGGGGGTGGGGGTGAAGGCCATTGGCAGAATTATCTGATTTGCATCATGCCATGTGCATGTTCTACTACAAATAACCTCAACTGTGAAATGAAGTTTAATAATATTATAGCTTGAGAAGTCCTTAGAAATGGTAATTCTGGACAACCATTCTGTGAATAATTCCCACTATACATAAGATATGATTATTATATTTATTATTTTAATAAATTAATATATAATATTAATAATAATTAAAATTTCTTCATTTGGAATACCTGTTTATCATGACAATCATGTTTCTTTTGGAAGGATCCAGATCAATTTTCATTCTAGGTTAGGTTAGATTTCAAAATACACAAATATAAATTAAATTGATGGTGGAATTTAACTTTCAAACATTGAAAAAAGTTGAGTTTCCCCAGTATTGGCAAAGTTGCACTGAGATAGGCTTTCACAGAGTCCTTTGGAAATTTGTATTGATACCATCTTTTTGGAAGTCATTTTGATAATACAAATTAGTAACCTTAAAATAGTTCATACACATTGAGTGTAAACTTCATTTAGTTCCACCAGAGAGAAATTAAATGTTCAACATTATAGATATGCTTGAGGGGATTATGTATTATCCATGAAATAGACAGTTATTTCATTACTTCAGTATAATTTCACCTGATTCTACCAGAGAGAACTTAAATGTTCAACATTATAGAAATGTTTGAGGGCATTATGTATTATCTATGAAATGGAACACTATGCAGTTACTTACTATTTTTTTAGTTATTAATGCATGGAAATGCTTATGATATCTTGCTATATTTAAAAAATATAAATTGTATTTCCAATAGTGTGACTAGAAGGGTAGAAATAGCTCAAAATGCCAATAGTGACTGCTTAATGGTAATGAAATAATGGATGATTTCTATTCTTCACTTTCATGTTTTTTTAGTTTTGTGGGTTTTTTTGTTTTGTTTTGTTTTGAAGTGAGCATGTTCAATTTTATAATATACAAATAATCATAAACATATTTTTAAAAAATTGTTTCTTTCTGTTGCCAGTTCTGTGAGCAAATATATAAAGTGTTTGACAATCAGCTATAGGCATTAATGTTGTCCATTCTTTCTTTATAAAGAATAAAAGTGAAGAAATTAAATCCAAACCATTTTGGAATGTGAATGTCCCAGAAATATTTATATTTATACTCTTTTTATTTTTTATTTTTTTAAAAGATTTTATTTATTTGTTTGACAGAGAAAGAGAGCACAAGTAGGCAGAGAAAGAGGGGGAAGCAGGCTCCCTGCTGAACAGAGAGCCTAATGTGGGGCTCAATCCCAGGACCCTAAGATCATGACCTGAGGTGAAGGCAGAGGCTTAACCCACTGAGCCACCCAGGTGCCCCATTTATATTCTTTTTTTAAAAATACAAAAGTTTTAGGGCGCCTGGGTGGCTCAGTGTGTTAAGCGACTGTCGCCTTTGGCTCAGGTCATGATCCCAGGGTCCTGGAATCTGGCCCTGCATTGGACGTTCTGCTCCATGGGGAGCCTGCTTTTCTCTTTCCTGCTTCCCCTGTTTGTGCTCTCTCTCTGTCAAATAAATAAACAAAATCTTTAAAAAAATAAAAAATACAAAAATACAAAAGTTTTGAGAAGAGTGATTTTAATATTCTTTTTTAAGTTTTAATATTCTTATTTAATATGTTTTCAAAGTAACTATAATGAGCATGTCACTTTTTAAATTAGGAAACCAGTTTTATATAAAATATAAATGACAAATTGGTAATGGTAGGAATAATTAAGTAGTTAGAAAGTTTTTCTTTTGTGTGCTTTGAAAATACTTTTTAAGTTCATCATAATTTTACTTATTGTATTTGGTTATTTTAATAATAGAGTAGTTTTAGAGAAACAGAACCTATTAATAGTTACCCTCAATTTCATATGTTAGTCAGATGATAACTACATAGTCGAGATTTTCTTTGCTTTCTGAAGGCCTAATGCAGGGCAGAGATAGAGAAAGAAGAGGACATATGGAAAAACTTTTCTCCTCTGTCTTATTTTTTTAAAGGTTTTATTTATTTATTTATCAGAGACAGAGAGCAAGAGGGTGAGGGACCACAAGAAGGGAGAGTGGCAGGTAGAGGGAGAAGTAGGCTTCCCACTGGGCAAGGTGACCGATGTGGGACTCGATCCCAGGACACTGGGATTGTGGTCTGAATGGAAGGCAGATGCTTAACCGAGCCACCCAGACATCCATCTCCTCTTACTATTTTAATATTGAATTACCATGTGGAGTAAATAGCGTGTACTTCAGAGAACAAAAGAACAGAAGACATTAGATTTTTAAGAAAATTTGTTAGGAAAGCAAGTATGATCATTTTTAGGTAATATTCAGGGGCATGAGAGGAGAAGGGGAGAGGTCATCTGTCATTCTTCCTTGTTTTCTCTTTTCTGAATTCTTCTGAGTTTCTGATACTGCATAATGAACTCTCCCAGTCCTCAATTCTTTTTGCTCCCTGCCATTTAATTTTCATCTTCAAAAACAAAATCTGTCTCAATTTCATTCTCTCCCCCTTGATCCCTCCCATATTCTCTCTCTCTCTTTTCCACCCTCCCTACCCCTCCTCTGTTTCTGGATTTTTTTTTGTCTCTCTTAATATAGACATTTCAGTTTCCTAAGGCTGTTGTAAGAAATTACCATATACTAGGTGGCTTAAAACAGTATAAATGTGTTCTCTCACAGTTCTGGAGATTGTAGGTCCAAAATCAAGGTGTCTGCAGGGTTCTTTCTGGAGGCTCTGAGGGAGAGAGTTTGTTCCATGCATTTCTTTTAGCTCTCGGTGGCTGCCAGAAATCCTTGGTGTGTCTTGTCTTCTTGATGCATTACTCCAGTCTCTGCCTTCATTGCCTTCATATCACCTCTTCTTTACACGTTCTCCTCTTCCCTTTCTATTAAGGAGATTTATCACTGGATTTAGGGCTTACCCTGATCTAGAGTCATTTTGAGTTTCTTAATTACATCTGAGAAGACCTTTTTTTAAAAATAAAATCACACTCACAGGTTCTGGGTAGACATATCTTTGGGAGCCACCATTCAGCCTACTATAAAAGGAGATCTTTTCTGGCAGCATTTCTTTTTACTTTATAACTATTCTCTCTCCTTATTCCTATCCTCCTTTTTGTTAGTCTTCTCTCTGCTGTATAGAACTTTTCTTTTACAGAGTTTCATGGTGCAGCAATGCTAGATATACTCTCTGGAAAGTTCTAACATCAAACCAGTTTGGGAAATGTTGCATTTTCTATCTTCTTGTTGGAAATTCATGACATACATTACCATATTGAAGGGCTGAGAAGTCCTTCTGTCCTACTTTCTAAATTATGGCACTCCTCCAGCATAATATCTAGTAGAATCTTGTGAAACTATGCTTTGTAGGACACACTTTGAGAACCACCATGGGACAGGTTCCTTTCCTTCTAACTGCAGTGCTATTTTGGTAGCTTTTTGAAAAATCTGTTTCCTGCATATCTCTGAGCAGATCTTAGTTTTTGTTTTTCAATGCCCTCCTACTTTTTTGTAAAAATTATTATGTTGTCCTTAGATTTTCTACTCCACATTTGTATAGGTGACTGCTAAATTCACATTTCTAGGTTTCATCTATGTCAGCTTAAATTTTCTACATTTCCTGTCTAGAATTAGCAGAGAATAAACAATTCCTTTCTTTCTCTAGATTTTCCAGTTGTTTAAAACTCTTGTTTCCAAGTTTAAAATTCTTGCTTTCTATCATTTTTCAAAATAACAGCCTTGAATAATTTAAAATGAATTTTTGTTTCAAATTTCCTATAGAGAGATAGAAGAAAGTAATTGGTCTAGAACTTTTCATATCTATATGCGAACTAATAAAACTTTAAAACATTTTAGTAAATGGCTTCTAGAGCAGACCATATTGTATCACTAAAGCTTCAGAAAGAAAATGCAAAATGGCTGCATATTTAGACACATGGTTCAGGCATTTAGGTTACTCCTCTTACTCATGAGATTTTCTGCACATTTTGAGTGGTGTTGGAATTTTAAAAGGTACTAGGCAACAATACATTGATATCTTAGAGCTCATTCGTCTTTATAAATTCCATGTTTTACAGTTACTTTTCCATACAACTGATAGCTTTTCTTTCTACAGATCTAAAACAAAAAGAAGTTTAGCTTTTTAAAATGACTCTAAAATAAAATTTAAATCAAATCTCTTAAAGTAAAAATATTCCTCTTTCAGAATAATATGCCTAAATTATAGTGTTCTTCTGAACTATATAACACCAAAGGACTGTGTGGAGGCTGAGACTATTCTCTAGATAGTCTTAAAACCTTTAATACACTGAAATGCTGACAAATTAGTCAGAGTATCATGTAACTCTCTGATTCTGAATTTCCATTATCATAGATGACACATACATTTGGTTTCCTTTACATAGACCATTACTCCATTTATTCCATTGTATTTAAGCCCATCTACAAACTTCTGGTTCTACTAAGGGGCAGTACTTTGAGAAGCTTGCCAACTTCTTATGAAATACTTAGGTGTTTGCTGAGCCCTGTCTGACAGCTGCTGTTCTCATTTAATGATTTTGCCATGGACTCTGTAACTCACTTTACCTTTGGCTTGTTTGCATGTACTCTTGCTTCTTATAATTTTAAATTATGGGGAAAAAAAGCCCTCTTATCCCAGGTTAAACCAAATGAAGAGAAACCTTACCCTAGGGAGAAAGGGAATACTGTACATAGCACATTGCCAAAATTTTGCTGTATTTATGGAATATGAGAATCTTTAGAGGTGGAGATTAATAAAATGATTCTATCAAAATGACATTTGGAATGCGATAAAGCTTACATTTGAATTTAATTTTCCTTTCTCTCCCAGCATTCCAGAAACTGACTGAAAGAGGGGCGACCAAATTCCAAGGTATTTCTTCATGGAGAAATAAAATTAAATTAAAGAAATTAAAGAAAACTTTAAATTTTCTCTATAAATAAATTGGGGATAGAGCTGAGTAGGTTTTTCTGGACCCATACAAACTAGGAATGGTAGACTTATTGAACTGGTTAGTTACTTTCATGACTTTTGGAAAACAATTCTCTGTGGGGCTCTCCTGTATCTGTACATCTTGTGAGTAGAGGTACTAACTGCCCTTTTATTTCACATTGTATTTTCAAGGATATATGTGTAAAGAATAGCTTTGTGAGGGGGGGGGGGGATGCCTGGATGGCTCACTTGGTTAAGCATCTGCCTTTGGCTCAGGTCATGATCCCGTGTCCTGGAATTGAGCCCTGCATCCTTCATCGGGATCCCTGCTCAGCAGGGAGCCTACTTCTCCCTCTTCCTCTGCCCACCCCTCCTCATTTTCTCACTCCCTCTCAAATAAATAAACAAAATCTTGAAAAAAAAAAAAAAGAATGACTTTGAAAGATAAAGATAATGTCTACCTCTCTAACAGGCAGCAGATGTGCTTATTTTCCGGTATAATAATGTCTCCTTTCAGAGCAAAGATCGGGCAGGTTTGCTTACTGCTTATTTCCTCATTATAAAACAAGTATAGTGTTCAGGGTGCCTTGGTGGCTCAGTGAGTTAAAGCCTCTGCCTTCGGCTCAGGTCCTGATCCCAGGGTACTGGGATCAAGCCCTGCATCGGGCTCTTTGCTCAGCGGGAAGCCTGCTTCCTTCTCTCTCTCTGCCTGCCTCTCTGCCTACTTGTGATCTCTATCTGTCAAATAAATAAATAAAATCTTAAAAAAATAAAAAAATAAAACAAGTATCGTGTTCTTCAACTTTGACACTAACTCACTGAGTGTGTAGCATCCACCTGACCCACTTTGCATTATTCTTATGGGACTTGGGGGTTAGAGGAACAGACACAACCATAAAGTTGAGTTTTCTTGAGTAAAAAATGTCATATGTCTTTGAGGCAGAGGTCTTTTCTCAGATCAATAAGGTGTTCATTCTTTAGATTAACTTTGAAAAGCAACTACACTTTCCCAATTTCTAGGATTTCAGAGGGTTGTTCATAATTGTCTTCTTTACTGTTTCATAGAACTCAACTCAGATGAACTAAGAACTGAAATTGTTTCCAATTCATTGAGAATTGGATAACTATAAGGCAACTTCATCCTTCATTCTCCACATGATTCACTCAGGCTATTCCCATTTTGGGTGTTACCGTCTGAATTTATATACTCCTGATGGCAAACAAAGCAGGGGATGAGAGTAAGTGGAGATCTTCCACCCACCCTTTTGTGCTTTGACACTCATCACTTCTTATTCATTGACTAGATCCAGTCACATGACTCCACCAAGATGCAAAGTGGTTGAGAATTTTAGAGGAGACGATGAACATTCCGTAACAATAATGTGTCTGTCAATTTCATGATATCTTTGCAAATACTTTTAAATGTAGGTTGGCTTGCCTGAGACTTGCCTGAATAATCTCATGCCAATACTGCATTTTAGAAATTATTATAGTCTCATAACAAATTTCAGTAACTTCTATGTGTGAACCCCTATTTCCTTAAAAAAAAAAAGGGTCTTTGCTATTTTTGTCTGATTATTCTTCCACATGAAGTTCAAAATCCTTTATGAGCATTAACATTCTATAAAAAATTTGGCATTTTTATTGGAATCAAATTAAAGCTATAAGGTAATTTAGGAAGAACTGATATTTTTACAATATTAAACCTTCAGGGTAGAAACAGGACTATATTCTAGTTTATGTAGCAATAAAGATTTATAATTTCCTTCATAAGATTCAAATACATTTCTAAAATAACTATTTATAGATATTTTAAGTTTTGAATTCTTCTTGTGAATGGTATTTTCTATTGCTTCATACATTATCATGAAAACTGAAATATGTTTCTTTAAAAAGATTGATAAGCTAGATAAATCCATACAAAAGTGGATCAAACAAATGTGAAAGAAAGAAAAACAAAATATTGAAAACAAAATGTAAATAGTTATATATATATGTAAAAATAGTTTGAAAACCAAAAGTAAATGTTATGAACAATCATATACTAATTAGGAAACCAAAATGCATGGTTACATTTCTGGAAAAAATAAAATGCTGAAGTTGGTTCCTTGTCAAATAGCAATAGAAATAACAAAAAAGCAAGAAAATTGAAAAGAAAATGACTGTAGAATAAATTGAAGTGGAAATCAAAACCCTTCCTCTATAAAAAGCACCAGGATAGATGATTTTTCAGGCTAGTTCTACCCAACATTAAAATGATACATAACCAATACCATCTTCTTTTAGGATATAAAAGAAAATAGAAGAGGTAAAAATTGCTTGGTACTTTTTATGAACCTAGATAAGATACCAAATAATAATTTTTAAAAATAGAAAAAAGGAAAATCATAGGTCAATTTCATTTATGATTAGAGATGAAAAATGTATAATAAAATCATTCGGTAGTAATTGAATGAGTTAAGCCTACAGCTTTGGCATTTTGAAGAATATAGTGAGATAGCTATAATGGTAGAAATACACTGGAATTAACAATATCTTGAGTCCCCAATCCTTTCTGTATATTTAGAGTATGTAGAATTAACTAGGTGCCTCTAAAGAAAGAATAATAGGTATACTTAAAATCAATGTGATTAATTCCTCTCAGAAAATGTGAATGTGAACAGCACTACTGATTGTATGGCAGATCCTTTTGCAAGCAGTTGGTTTCCTAATCTTTGTTTTCAACAGTATTGGGGAAAGACCTAATTGAGTTTCTGACTGTCTTATATTTTTTTATTTTTAGATTACCATATGGTTTTGGTGAAGTAGTGGAAAGAACTGTATGACATTTGCTAAAGAAAGAAACTCCTTCCATTATTTTCTCTTTGTTTATGTGACTAAAGTTTCTTAGCACTGTGTCTATAAAAATGGAAAATAGACATAGAATTGACTGTTACCTTGTTTTAGTAATAATTAAAATTCCACTATGGATTCATTAATACATTAACTAATTGGGAAACAAAAAATACCCCTATTTAATTAAAAAGCACATTTCCAATAAATTTTACTTTTATGTTTAAAATGTATTTATGAAAATTTATAATGTTTTGATGAATTGTGCACTAATAACAATATTAACAAATCAATTCAAACTAAAGTCTTTAGCTCAGTTTTGTTCCCTGTAAGCTCTCACTTGATTACAAAGCTGCTGATTTGGGGCTCTCCTCAAAAAGCAGGTTCTAATATGCTTGGGAAGTTCATAGTTGGATGAAAAATCTCTGTCTCACATAATAAGGGCAATAAGGACACTGTGGTCCTGTGTGTTCCAATGAGATGAGGCACTAGAGAGTCAGTCAGAAAAAAGTGAAACTGTGGACATTAACCAAAGTCCAAGTCAGACACTTGTGAGTGAGGATGACATGAAGTTGACATGATCAGAAACAGAATTTCATTTTCTGGACTCAGTACTTCATGAATTAAAGCACAAAATGAGGGAAATTATTTTTGCATAGCCAACTAACCTTTTTCTTTATTTTCTGAAGTCTTTTGAAGTACAATATTACTCTCTCATCTTAAGGTTGGATCAAATACTTGCTTTATTCAATGATGCCCTCAGTGTAAGCTTGTTGACTGGTGTGGCTTAAAACAGTCTTTTCATAGGTGTAGAATTCAGGCAGAATTTGAGTATACCTGTACTTCTTTGACTTGAATTAGAGGTGAGGGTTCTAATTATGAAACTCTGAGTACACTTTTTTTTTTTTTTTAAAGATTTCATTTATCTATCTGACAGAGAAAGAGAGAGAGAGAGAGATCACAAGTAGGGGGAGTGGCAGAGGGAGAGGGCAGTGCAGGGAGCAGGATGAGTGGTCAGGGACCCTGGGATCATGACCTGAACTGAATGAAGGCAGATGCTTAACTGCCTGGGCCACCCAGGCCCCCCTGAGTACACATTTAATAACCTCATTATTCAGTATAAAAAATTACTGGGTACATGTCAAATTGAATTGTTAAGCTTACAAAATGAGCTAACGATAAAAATTTTATTTAAAAATGGACTGAAGACTGTAGTTACTAAGAAATAAAGCATAACAGCTAACTTATGTCACTGATATTCCAAATCTGGAAATGTATCTTGAAAATATTTAAGTTGTGATATCCCCATATTGGAAGGATTCCTAGAAATGTTATTCCTGCCTTGAGACAACTTTATACTTAAATAGTTCTAGTGGGATGTTTAGCATTTGTCTGTTTTTGTGGGACAGTTTAAACTTTTGACATTTTTACTCCCACGATGGAACCTTAGCTAAATTAATAGACCTAGTAGAAATTTGTTCCTCCTGTTTCATAAAGATAGTCTCGTTCAGAATTGTGTAATAGCAATTTGAATGTGGTTAAAAGAACAGGATCCAAAGTCAGGCTGCTAATGTTGAAATTCTAGCTCTACGATTTAATAGTTACTTAATATAAAACAAGTTTCTTAATTTCTCACAGCTTTTGTTTTTCTCATCTGTAAATTGGGAATAATAATTAGATTAATTAAAATGACACATGTAAAATCCTTAGCATACTGGGTGGCATAGATAAATAAATCCAATAAATGTTAGCTCTTATTGTTATTGTATGTAGCCATCTATTCATTTATTTATTCAATCTAAAATTGTTGTATTCCCAGAGATGAGGTGCATAGACATCAGAGATAAAGATTTTGCCCCACCATCAAAGAACTCACTGCCCAGTTGGAGATATAGACAAGTAAAAAATGACTATGAATAAGTGTCATAAATGGTAAAACTGAGAATATCTTTGTTATTTTTTTATTAACATGTAATGTATTATTTACTTCAGGGGTACAGGTCTATGAATCATCAGTCTTTTTTTTTTTTAAGATTTTATTTAATCATTTGACAGAGAGATAGAGAACACAAGTAAGCAGAGTGGCAGGCAGAGGGTGAGAGAGAAGCAGGCTCTCTGTTGAGCAGGAAGCCTGATGTGGGGCTCAATCCCAGGACCCTGGAATCATAGCCTGAGCTGAAGGCAGCTGCTTAACCCAGGTGCCCCTGTGAATCATCTTACACAATTCACAGCACTCACCATAGCACATACCCTCCATAACCCACCAGAGAATATTACAAGCCACCGAATCTGAGTGAAAAGTGGAGGCCATGGAAGATTACTTGGAGGAGAGAATATCTATCTTGAGGTTTAGAGGACAAACGAGATTTATAGGGCAGTAGGTAATTGTGTTCTAGGCAGAGGGTAATAGGATTGGTGACTGGTGTTTTAGGCAGAGGGAATAGGACTGGTGAAAATGTATCTGTAATAACTCATTCATGTAAAATCTTATTTTAAAGTTTATTGGTAGGACTCATAGATTTTTTTTTCAAAAAAAAAACTTTTTTTTTTTAATGTGTCTACCTCTGTTTCTCATTCTCCTATATTTAATTTGATCTTACTGGACTGTGAGCTCTTTGAGATAGGATGATACCTCAGTGACTAATACAATGGCTGCATATGGTAGGAGATAATAGGTATTTATTGAATCAAATTAAATGAAATTAGTCTTTGGAGAGGAAGTCTCTTAGAATTAAAAGTATAAACCAGAATTTCTAATCCTAGGAAGAGCTGGCAAGGGGGAGATTAATTACAAATGTATTGTATGTTGCAGTGGGGACTTAACTCAAATTCAGGTGGAAAGAGCCATTACTTTCTAACTTCTTTTGGAGAAAAGCAATCAAAATATATTTTTTGAATATCAGATAACTTTAAATATAAACACAAAAGGCATTTTAAAGGTAATTTAAAGTATTTTTAGTATCTCATATACCTCTGTGTATTAGTATGAATAATTGAGAAATGTATGTCTCATATATTTGAGGTTGAAAATAAACATAAGAAAACATAGTTTAAAATATGTAAAAGGATGTCTAATGTAGTAGGCATTAAAAGATAATCACATTCAGGAATGACAACCTGAGAAGCCTTTCAAACTCTGTTTTAGAATAAAATACTTTATCACTGAGGGAGACTTTTCAATGTCTGTATCTTTTCGGAACAGTGTAGAGTCTAAATAGAAAAAATCTCAAGTGATAAATTGTGAACATTTAGCTGTATTGAAGATGAAGGTCTGAAGCAGTAAATTGACCTTCAAAGGAAATTTTTAGACTTTGAATTTTTCACTTCAGAGAATTTATACTTATCTTTTATCTTTGTGCTAAATACAATCCCTGTATGGCTATACCAACAAATAAAATAATCTCAAAATTTTTTTGTGACCTCACTGATTATTTAGTAGTATATCAGATTATACAAGGTAAGCTGAGTAGGGAGAATAGGATGGAGACACTGGTGATTTGCATTTCATTTCCCGTCATATTTGTTGGCAAATAAGATGATTGAGTCAACCTTACTCTTCTTATCTTGAGTAGACTTTAGACAGGTTTTTTCTGCATCTTTTTCCCTGACCTTTTTCTTTGAGCATTTACACTGGAAAATTTGTACTGTCAGTTTTTTCTCTGCTTTACTGAGATGTATGTAAAAACCTCTTGCCAGTTTTATAACCCAGGAGTTGTCTTGGTCAAGGACCTGGTAGCTGTCATCTATGGTCTGTTAAGAGCAGCACAAATGAATTCTTATTTAAGATAGTGAAGTCAAGTCAGACTTAAAAACCTTTTTCCCTTCAGACAAAGCTCGGGAAGAGGGTGGAATAGGAGGACCGTGATCTCACCCTGTCCCACGTTTTCAACTAGATATCATTCATATCTAAGCCAATAAACTGCCGAGTAATCCAAAGACTGGCAGAACAAATTCCACAACTAAATATAAAGAAGAAGCTGCATCAGAAAGGTTAATAGGTCAGAAAGGTGGAGGGAGGCTTCTGGAAGGAAGGAAGGAGGCTGCAGGCAGCATGCACAGAGCAAGCAGAGAAATGGGCCTTCATACCAGGGTGTTCACACAGAGAATACTAATCCCCATAGCATTTGGCTTTAAAAACCAGAGGGGCTGAATTCCATGAGTTGGTAAAACCAGCTGGACTTGGAACCTGAAGCTTAGGAGGTCAGCTGACTCAGCACTGGGTGAGCTAGGAGAGCAGTGATAGCTGGGTCTCCCTCCTTAAAGAGACAGCAGCCTGTATGAAGGGGTACTATAAAAAGGGCATTTTTCACAATGCCAGGAGGTGGTGTACAAACAGGAGACAGATCTGTTCATACTGATTTCTGAACATATTGGGTGACCTCTGAAAACATGGGAACTGGCAGGTAACACTTTCCTGCCCCATCCCCAGCATAAGTACAGAGACACCTCCAGGAGGAAGGGCTACATAGACACTTGCTACCTAATCTGTTAACAATGTGCCATGCCATAAGTTCTCCTGAAGACCCATCTACTCCAAGGCAGCTAGTCTCAGCCCTGGACTCAGGGCAAATTTTGTTAAAGCCAGGCATGCCCCCTACCCAGCTACTGGCTACAGAGTTGTCATCTCATGCTGCATTGAGCTACACATCCCCTACCATCACAGCACTTCAGGGGATCTGGCATAGGATTCATGGTCCAACACTCATTTTGCTAAAATGGCCACCCTGCTCCCAAGTGTCATGCTCTCCCCCTCTTCCCCCCAGAGCTGGCAGACCTGGGTCCCACTAACAGCACAGAGAGCAAGCACAGCCCACAACAAGCAGAGTCAGTTCAGAGAACTGCACAGAAAGGAAGAGTGACTCAGACACAAAAACTGGGGATAAGCAACATACATAGGATACTTTCCTGAAGTACCAGGTTCTGGTGAACAAGGGACACTGCACTGAAGAACACTCCAGGACCTCTTCCCAGAAAGTCACAACTTTCAAGAGCAGAAGACATTGGTAATTTTCTTAATATGCAGAAATAGACAGAGAGGAAGCCAAAATGAGGAAATAGAGAAATTTATACCAAATGAAAGGACAGAACAAGGCCACAGCCAGAGATCTAAGTGAAACATATATTAGTTACATGCTTAATAAATAATTTAAAACAATGATCATAAGGATCCTCACTAGGCTTGGGAAAAAGTGGAAGACATGAATGAGACCCTTAATGCACAGATAAGGAATAACATAGAGATAAATGGTAGAATAAATGAAATGAGAAGTATGTTGGAGGGAATGAACAGATGGCTTGAAGAAACAAAGGAATGAATTTGTAATCTAGAAGACAGGAGTAATGAAATGCAATCAAGCTGAGCAAAAGAGAAAATAATTATGCAAAACAAGAATAGATTTAGGGAACACGATGACTCCATCAAATGTAGTAACATTTATTTTGTAGGAGTCTCAGAAAAAGAGAAAGAAAGGCAGGGCAGAAAATTCATTTGAACAAATAATAGCTGAAAACCTCCCTAATCTGGGGAAGGAAACAGATATCCAGAATCAACAAAAGACTGACTGACATCAAGACATATTATAATTAAATTTACAAAACTGCAAAATAAAAAATTCTTTAAAAGCAGCAAGACAAAAGAAGTCACTAACTTACATGGAAAAACCCATAAAGCTAGCATGAGATTTTTCAGCAGATACTTTGCAAGACACAAGGGAGTGGCATGATATATTTAAAGTGCTGAATGAGAAAAATCTGCAGCCAAGAATACTTTATCCAGCAAGGCTATCATTCAGAGTAGAGGAGAGATAAACTGTTTCCCAGACAAATAAAAGCTAAAGGAGTTCATGATCACTAGACCAGGTCAATAAGAAATATTAAAAGAGAATCTTTGCATGCAAAGAAGAGACCAATGGTGCCAGTATAGAGGTAGGAAAGAAAGCAGTAAAAATGAATATTTCTTTAAAAAAACAGTGAAGGAATTCACAAAAAAAAAAGGACATAAAATATAACATACCTAAAACATGGAGAGGAGAGGAGAAAAGAACAGGTTCAAACTTAAATGACCATAAACTTAATATAGACTACCATATGCAGAAGAGGTTATTACAAACCTAATGGTAATTGTATATTAAAAACCACTAATAAATATGCAAAGATTAAAGAGGAAGAATTTCAAATATATCACCAAAAAATCAGCAAAACATGAAAGAGAGAAAGACAGAGGAGGATCAGAGAAAATCTTCAGAAACAACCACAAAATATGTAATAAAATGGCAACAAATACATATCTATCAATAATTACTTTGAATGTAAATGGACTAAATGCTCCAACAAAAAGACATAGGGTGGGGGAATGGATAAAAAAACAAGACCCATCTATATGCTGCCTACAGCAGACTCATTTTAGATCTAAAGACACCTGCTGATTGAAAGTGAAAAGATGGAGAAACTTCTATCATGCCAGTGGATGTCAAAAGAAAACTGAAGTAGCAATGCTTATATTGGACAGAAGAAACTAAACAAGACACCATATAATCATAATCTTCCAAAAGAAGATATAATAATTCTAAATATTTATGCATCCCCACATAGGAGCACCTAAATACATAAAACAGTTAATAAAAACATGAAGGGAACTAATTGGTAGTAATATAATAATAGTAGGAAACTTGAATACCCCACTTATGTCAATGGACAGAACATCAACAAATAAAAAATGGCTTTGAATGACACACTGGAACAGATGGATTTAACAGATATATTTGGAACACTCTATCCTAAAGGAACAAAATACACATTTTTTTAAAGTGCACATGGAACATTCTCCAGAATTGATCACATCAAGTACACAAAGCAAACCACAAAAATTCAAGATTGAAATTATATCATGCATATTTTCTAGCCACAACACTATGAAACTAGAAGTCAATCTCCAGAGAAAATCTATAAAGACCACAATGCATGGAGGTTAAATAATATGCTATAAAACAATGAATGGGTCAATCAGTAAATAAAAGAAGAAATAAAAATGTATACATAAACAAATGAAAATGAAACAGTGGCTCAAAACCTTTGGGATGTAGCAAAAGAAATTTTAAGAGGGAAGTTTATAGTAACAGAAGCTTACCTCAAGAAGCAAGAAAAATCTCAAATGAACAACCTAACCTGCACCTATACAAACTAGAAAAAAACAAGCAAACTCTAATACCAGCAGAAGGAAAGAAAGAAAAAGATTAGAGCAGAAATAAATGATAAAGAAATTAAAAAATAATAGAGCAAACCAATGAAACCAGAAGTTAGTTCTTTGTTAAAATCAATAAAATTGATAAACCTTATGCCAGACCTATCAAGAAGAAAAGAGAAAGGACTCAAATAAATATGATCACAAATGAGTGAGGAGAAATAACAACCAACACCACAAGAATACAAACAATTATAAGACAATATTATGAAAAACAATATGGCAACATATTGGATAACCTGCAAAAAGTGGATAAATTCCTAGAAACATATAAACTACCAAAATTGAAACAGGAGGAAATAAAAAATTTGTACAGACCAGCAGCCAGCAAGGAAATTGAGTCAATAATCAAAAAATTCCCAACAAACAAAAGTCCAGATGGCTTCACAGATGAGTTCTACCAAGTGTGTAAGGAAGAGTTAATACATGTTCTCCTCAAATTATTCCAAAAAATAGAAAAGGAAGGAAAACTTCCAAATTCATTTTGAGGCCAGCATTACCCTGATACTGAAACCAAATAAAGACATCACTGAAAAAGGAAACTGATAAATATAGATTCAAAAATTTGCAATAAGATACTAGCAAACTGAATTCAACAATACATTAAAAAAATCATTCACCATAATCAAATGGGATTTATTCCTTGGTTGCAGGGGTGGCTTAATATTCACAAATCAATCAATGTGATACATCACATCAATATGAAAGGATAAGAACCATATGGTCATTTCAATGGATTATAGAAAAACATTTAACAAAGCACAGGATCCATTTATAATAAAAACCTACAATAAGATGGGTTTAAAGGGAACATATCTCAACATAATAAAGGGCATCTATGAAAAAAAACCACAACTAACATTATCCTTAATGGGGAGAAACTGAGAGCTTTTCTTTTAAGGTCAGGAGTAAGAAAAGGATATCCACTCTTAATCACCTTTAATCAACACAGTACTGGATGTCCCAGCCATCGCCATCAGACAACAAAAAGGGGGAAAAAAAAAAAAAAAGGAATCCAAATCGGTAAGGAAGAAGTAAAACTTTCATTCTGTGCAGATGATATGATACTCTATATAAAAATCCCCAAAGACTCCACTAACAAACTGATAGAACTGACAAACAAATTAAATAATGTCACATACAAAATCAATATATGGAAATCTGTAGTATTTCTATACACCAGTAATAAAGCAGCAGAAAGAGAAATCAAGGAATCAATCACATTCACAATCACACCAAAAATAATAAGATACTTAGAAATAAACCTAACCAAGGAGTTGAAAAACCTGTTCTCTGAAAAGTATTAAAAACTAATGAAGAAAATTCAAGACAACAGAAAGAAATGGAGAGACATTCCATGCTTACGGACCAGTAGAATAAAAATTATTAAAATGTCTATACTACCCCATCTATAGATTTAATGCAGTCCTTACCAAAACACCAACAGCTTTTTTTTTTTTTTAAACAGAATTAGAACAAACTCCTAAAATTTGTATGGAAACACAAAAATCCTGAATAGCCAAAAGCAGTCTTGAAAAAGAAAAACAAAGCTGGAGGCATCATATTTCCATACTTCAAATTATATTACAAAGCTGCAGTTATAAAAACAGTATGGTAGTGACACAAAAATAGATGCATAGATCAATGGAACAGAATAGAAAAAGTGGGTAGGAGAAGAATCAATGAAACAAGATGGGATTGGGAGGGAGACAAACCATAAGTGACTCTTAATCCCACAAAACAAACTGAGGGTTGCTGGGGGGAGGGGGGTTGGGAGAAGGGGGTGGGGTTATGGACATTGGGGAGGGTATGTGCTTTGGTGAGTGCTGTGAAGTGTGTAAACCTGGCGATTCACAGACCTGTACCCCTGGGGATAAAAATATATGATTATAAAAAATAAAAAAATTTAAAAAAATGAACAAGAATAGTGGAAACGAATTAAAAGTAAATGTTGTATCTAAAAAAAAAAAAAAAAAGAATAGAAAAATCCAGAAATAAGCCCACAACCATATGGACAACTAATCTTGACAAGGCAGAAAAGAATATGGAATGGAAAAAGCCAGTATCTTTATCAAATAATGTTGGGGAAATTGGACAGCAATGTGCAAAAGAATAAAACTGGACCACTTTCTTACACCATACAAAAAAAACAAATTCAAAATGAATTAAAAATCTAAATTTGAGACCTAAAACCATAAAAATTCTAGAAGAGAACACAGCAGTAACTTTTTTGATATTAGTCTTAGCAACTTTTTCTAGATATATCTCTTGAGGCAAGGGAAACCAAAGCATAAGTAAACTATTGGGACTACATCAAAATAAGAAGCTTTTCCACAATAAAGGAAACAATCAACAAAACCAAAAGGTGACCTACTGAATGGAAGAAGATATTTGCAAATGACATATCCAATAAAGGGGTACTATCCAAAATACATAAAGAACTTACAAAACTCAACATCTAAAAAATACCCAAATTAAAAAATGGGCAGAAGACATGAACAGACATCCAGAACAAAGAAGACATCCAGATAGCCAACAGACATGTGAAAATATGCTCATCATCACTCATCATCAGGGAAATGCCAATCAAAAAACTATGAGATATCACTTCATACCTGTGAGAATGGCTAAAATAAAAAACAAGAAAAGACAGGTGTCAACAAGGATGTAGAGAGAAAGGAACACTTGTTGATGGGAAGGCAAGCTGATGCAGCCATTATGGAAAACAGTGTGGAGGTTCCTCAGCAAGTTAAAAATAGAACTACCTTACAATCTAGTAATTGCAGTACTGGGTATTTACCAGTATATAAAAACACTAAGGGATATACCTACCCCTGTTTTTGTAGCAGCTTTAATGTATAATAGCCAAGATATGGAAGTAATCCCTGTGTCCATTGATTAATGAATGGATAAAGAAGTGATATATGTATATTATCAGCCATAAAAAGAATGAAATCTTGCCATTTGCAATGACATGGATGGAGCTAGAGAGTATAATGCTAAGTGAAATAAGTCAGATAGAGAAAGACAAATACCATATAATTCCACTCATACATGGAATTTAAGAAACAAAACAAACAAGCAAAGGAAAAAAAAAAAAGAGAGAGTCAAAGCAAGAAACAGACTTTCAATTATAGAGAGGATGTGGGTGGTGGGATGGATGAAATAGGTGATGGAAATTAAGGAGTGCAGTTGTTGTGATGAACACTGGGTGATGTACAGAAGTGTTGAATTACTATATTTGACACCTGAAACTAATATTACACTGTCTGCTAACTAACTGGAATTAAAATAAAAATGAAGAAAATAAAAACATCTACTTCACTTATGGAGACATTTTGTATGACAGTTATACATAGGAGACTCTCAAGAACGATTTCCTCACTAAAAAAAAAATCAAACAAACCCAAAACCAAAAAAACCTTTCTTCCGCTGAAATGTACTGGTATAACTAAAAATCATTAGGAAAAACAAAGACTTTAGCATAAAAATGTTGGCATGAATTAACAATGCAAACAAAGAGCTTGTGGCTAGTGAAGGAAGAAGTGAAGTCTCTACAAGTTAGGATGGCATTGCTTAGAGTACATCAGCTTCTGACTTTCTCATACAGGAGCATTGGAAATGAAGGTCAAGCAAGATGGAAGTGAGGAAAGGGCTATGTCTAAACAAAATCCTGAAAAATCCAATGCCTCTTCATGTAGTAGTGGCAGAAGCAGAGAAAGAGAGATGTGGGCAGCCATGGAAGATGTAGAACCGTACTTGAAATTAAAAACCTCTTTTCTGCCTTTATATTTGCCCTTCAGGGTCAGGGAAAAAGTTGATATTTGGAGCCTGCTGTTGGGGATGAAAAAGTAAGAAAAAAGATGAAAGGATCCTAAAAATACTTAATACCTATTAACATAGGAATACATAGAAATAAGGGAGAAAAGGAGATCTAAGACTAGATCTTCTGAGGGAGGCAGGGAAGAGATGAGTTTAGAGCTTAGAGCTAGCTGGTAAATTCCCTTCACCAAACCACAGGCTTGTAATGCAGGGGCCAAAAGACAACACAACTCCACCCCCTGCAAACCCCAATTTCCTCTCTTTCTTTTGGAGAATAGGAGCGGCTGATGGAAGAGTAAAAGTAAAATGCAGTTAGGGAAAAATTCAGGCTGATTTGATGGAGCTAAGTTTCTAAAGATTCATATTGAATTGGAGGAATTATTTGAATTTCAAATTATTCACACTGGATTAAGATAAACTCAAGATTAGGTAGAGAGAACTGGGGCAAAGAATATTTGACAGAATCTCTGAAGACAGAGAAGAGCCCAGTCTTGCTAACAAAAACTACAGCCCCAATTGAAACTTAATTTTCTCCAAATTGAAGCAATAAGGCCTGATGCTACAGTAAATAAAACTGAAAGTTCAGTGCAGAAAGGAAGTCAAGAAGAGTTGATCCAGATCCTAGCAGACCAAACAACAGATGTTGACTCAGTTGTTCAGTCACCCTCCTTGCATGAGCAACATACAAATGAAATAAAAACCATTTTCCCAGCCTGGGATATATATAAATAAATTATAGTAAATATATTATGGACAAGATGGGAGAAAAAGAAAGAAAGCATCACTGAAGCCAAGAAATGGATTTAAAAAATTTATTTGAAAAGTGAGTAAGAACCAGCAAAAAGAAGAAACATCTCCATGAAAGTATCTTATTATTAAAGAATTTATAAAGAATATGGACTTAACAAGACATTTTCAAAGATAAGAGCATAAATCAGACTCAGAATAGAAAAAAAGATTGTACAGAATAGGAGTCACATTCTATTTCAGAACTAATAAAAAAAACTGCAAACAGGAAAGATATGACTTAAAGTTTTTTTAATAATAAAATACTTAAGGTAATGAAAATAAAAGTAAGAAAAACACATGAAGATTAAAGCAATTAAAGAGAACTTAATTGCTGCTATAAATAGCAAAATAAGTCAAGCAGAGAAAGACAACTATCATATGATCTCCCTGATATGAGGAAGTGGTGATGCAACATGGGGGCTTAAGTGGGTAGGAGAAGAATCAATGAAACAAGATGGGATTGGGAGGGAGACAAACCATAAGTGACTCTTAATCTCACAAAACAAACTGAGGGTTGCTGGGGGGAGGGGGTTTGGGAGAAGGGGGGTGGGGTTATGGACATTGGGGAGGGTATGTGCTTTGGTGAGTGCTGTGAAGTGTGTAAACCTGGTGATTCACAGACCTGTACCCCTGGGGATAAAAATATATGTTTATAAAAATAAAAAATTAATAAAAAAAAAGAGAACTTAATTAATAGAAAGAAGAGATAAAGATGATCCAACAAAAGGATAAATGGTGTCCCTGAAGCAGAGAATTCAACAACTTGGAACAATGAATATATTCAAGGCATATTATGAAAGACTTTTTCCTTAATTGAACAGAAAACTGCCTCTGTAGATTGAAAGGAACACTCTGTTCCAGGAAAAATTGATTACATTATGAAATCTACTTATATGGACTCTAAACCAATAAACTTTCATGGTAGTTGAACATAATTTTGAAAATATATGTTCTCCTCTGCCATTTTATTGCTAGTACATTTAATTTGAATAGAACATAAAATAAGACCCCACTTAAAACAATTTATAATTGATTATTTGAGGCTAACTTGTATTTTCCAAAAATGTTAGAACTTGAGCAAGTTAGTTTTAAGGGGAAAGTCAATGAAATGTTAAATTTTTGCTAATATTTGATGTACATATTTGTGATTTGGTGACCATATTTTCTGGACTTAAAATGAGATGACACATGTGTCAGAAATATGTTCACATTTTTTTCTACAAGTTCTTTTTGGTCTTTGAACTTTTTTAACAGACCATTTTAAAGAGGGATTTATTAAAGTTGAGGCAACTGTGATATTTAGATATGCAAAGACAAATAAATCATTGGCAGATTCAGTATTCAAAAGCTCCTTGCTAGATGCTTACTATATACAAGGATTTGTGTCAGGATTTCTCACATTAGTTCTCTTGTAATGTAATATGTGAGTCAACGCAGAAGAGGCAGTTGCAATGCTATGTAGTAAGTAGCACAGTGTGCTTGCTGTAGGAGCACAGCTCTATAGGGCCAGGGTATGCATTATTCTAGAGAAGTTGACTTTTAAGTAAGATCTAACTCAGGAGATGATTTCCATTATACCACATAGCTTTCTTTAAAAACTAAGCTTAAAATGGTTAAAGGGGGGCACCTAGGTAGCTCAGTGTGTTAAGCCTCTGCCTTTGGGTCAAGTCATGATCTCAGGGTCCTGGGATCAAGCCCTGCATTGGGCTCCCTGCTCAGCAGGGAGCATGTTTCCTCTTCTCCCTCTGCCTGCCTCTTTGCCTACTTGTGATCTTTCTCTTAATAAATAAATAAATAAAAATAAAATAATAAATAAACAAATAATCAAATAAATTTATTTAAATAAATAAATAAAATCTTAAAAAAATAAAAAATAAAAGGATAAAGTTTTAATATTTAACTGATGATTTGACTTTTGTTGTAACTTTCAATGTACTTCTGTATATCTGAAAAAACTAACAGAGTTCCACTTGTTTTACAAATAAACTCTAATTTAGATTTCTCTATATGTAGGACAAGCCTTTTTTCCCCTTCATTCTAAGGAAGCATATCATTAAGAATGATTTAATTATGGAGAAGTTACTGTAGATAACCCTATCCCTGAGAACAATTTGTTCTCTCCATGATGCTCCTATAGATGCTCCTATCATTATCCTTTTACAGTGCTTATAGATTGTGTTTAATTATGTATGCGCATCTTGATTCATCCTTCATCCACCAAAGACTGTATGTGCTTCCAAGGAAAGGGAGATACCATACTTAATTTTGTATCTTATCATGTAGTAGAGAGCCTAACACAAAAGTGTTCTCAGACATCTTGCCAATACAAACCTTAGGTGGCCAAAAGAGTGTCTTAACTTTCAATAACCATTAAAGTATAATATCTTAGACTAAAGAGATTACATTTCTGTAATACCTTCAGAAGACCAGGGAATTATTTTATATGTAAAGTAAAAAGAGAATCACAAAAAAATAGTGATTTTTTTTTTTTTAATCCAGTGGCAGGGGAAATGTTTCCCCATTGAAATGGAAGCACAAGAAACTTGTTTTCATTATCTCAATTTTTTTCTTATGTAATGTAATGTAATGTAATGTAATGTAATGTAATGTAATGTAATGTAATTATTATTATTTCTTTCAGTAAGTTTTCTGTCTTCCCTCCCCTACTTTCAGTTTGGCCAGAGCCTCAGTGAGGAGATCTTGTTTTGTTGAGAAGAAACCTGATAACCTCTCTGTTCAGCTGTTTTGAGCATGTAGGAGACCAAGCGGACATACCTGGATGATTAGATATAGAATTAGGAGGCCAACCTTCCAAAAAGCAGGGCAGGGAAGGAGGAAGAGGCTGTTTATGCATCTACCATACATCTTCTGTGGCTTTCTGAGTCCTAGAGAGACTCTGTAGTAAACTCCCAGGCTTGGAGCATAGCTTCAAAAACACTTTTGAAATTAAGATTAAAGACTAACTAGGTGGGCAGAGTGCTGGGCAATCATATTTTCCTTTAGGCTGTTCTTTTGCAACTTTAGTTTAATTTTTAGACAAATCGTCTGATCCAAAATTAAAATAGCAAAATGTCTGTGGAAAAAACATGTGCATACTAAGCCAATGGTAAGATAGAACACGTGTTGCCCTGGGAATGCCAGCAGTCTCATGTCCTATCAGTCTCATAATTAACTTAGTGATCTTATCTCAGGCCAACTTGTGATCTTTATCTTTCAGACTTGGAAATGGGATTTTGGCAGCACCAACATCAGATCTATATCACAGAAGAGAGTCTCAGAAACCAAGTTCAAAACACTGATATCTAAAATGAAAATGATAATAATTCACAATGAGAAGAGAAAAAAGTCTCATGGGGAATAGGATATTTGTATTGGCATCAGTGCTCTTTTCTTTCTGCCATCAGGAAACCTGGGAAATAAAAGTATAACCAAAGGTTGCTTGGTACAAACACTCAGCATGAAGCGACATTGATTGTGGACTTCTGCAATCCCAGGAGTGTCCCCACGGGATAGTGGTTATGAGGCTGTCCCTCTTTATCTATTTGTTAGCTGCACAATCATTTTATGCATTCTTCTGTATGCCCAATATTTCACAAAAGATGTTTAAAAAGGAGTATACACATATGAAATTGTAAAGGTACTGTTTATGTATGAAAAAACTATAAGGAAATACATTAACATAGTAAAACCATTGATTGCTGCTGGTATAATTTTCTTCTTTATAATTTTTACAGAGTCTTTAAAATTATTATATATATATACACACATATGCATATATATGTGTGTATATATATATATATTAAATTTGACAGAGAGAGCACAAGTAGGCAAAAAGGCAAGCAGAGAGAGGGGAGGAAGCAGGCTCCCTGCTGAGCCGAGAGCCTGATGCAATGCAGGGTTCGATCCCAGGACCCTGAGATCATGACCTGAGCTGAAGGCAGAGGCCTAACCCACTGAGCCACCCAGGTGCCCCAACATGTGGGTTTTTAAAAGATTATTTTGATATAGTTTAACTTCATTGGCTTCTTTTTAAAATTTTTAAATTTAAATATATTATTAGTTTCAGAGGTAGAATTCAGTGATTCATCAGGTGTCTGCAACACCCAGTGCACTTTCATGTGTCCTCCTTAATATCCATCAAATTACCTCATCCCTCCCAGTCCCCTCCAGCAACCTTACTTTTTTCCCTATAGTTAAGAGTCTCTTGTGGTTTGCCTTCCTCTCTGTTCATTTGTTTCTATTTGTAAAATCCTATTTTAGAAAGGGAAATGTGTCTAAAAGTTTTGAACAAAGGAAGAAAATTTTATGAAATTTTGTGTGCCTTTTTATTGTACCAAAACCTCTCAAATATTTAAGATTCATTGAAGGCTTGAAGAATGAGAAATAATGAGAATAAGCTTTATACTATTTTTCATTGCAATGAGCACTGCTAATTTTAGTTCTGTGTTTACCTAAATCATTTTTTCACATTCATCAGTTTTTTTAAGGCTCACACTATGTCTCAAGTCAGGGAAACTATAATGAAAGGAAGGAAAATAATGGAATAGAATACATTGTTCAAACATCCCTTAAAATGCCAAAGCTTTTATTTTCAGCTTTTGAAAATTTTCTTAATATTTCAGTGCTATGGGTAGAAGAGGAACTCACAAGCTAAGACAAATCAAGCCTACTAACTGGCAGCCAGCTCCTTTGCCTGGTGTGATTTCCATTTTTCCCTGGCTTATATTAACACAAATTATATTTATATATATTTCTTCCTTCAAATGGCACAGCTTCAAGCATGCAGCTCTAAAAGTAGGAAGGATAAACAAAAAGCTAAGAAGAGATTCTTCAAAATCGCTTTTGTGCTAGGTTGTGCTCTTTCCTCCCAAGGAACAGCCTGTTTCCTGATGGTGGGAAGGTTCTGAGCCCTGCTGGGACTCTGTATCCCTGCATCTCAGGTTAGGCTGGCAGCAAATTCTCCACCTGCTGTGCCTCCCCCAGACTGACAAGCAGTAGCACCAGCTGGTCTTCATAAGAGTCTGATTGTTGAGAGAACTTCTGTCCTCCTACTTAGCTCACTTTTTTCTGGGGCAACCTAGGTTCTCAACAACTAGAATAGGACTGGTTCAGAGTGAAGAAGGGGTGAGAAGTACAAAGTATCTAAGGATACCAAGTAGAGAAGAAAGGAGGTCCTGATGAGTAGTTTGTCTCATCCCTGGCTCCCTTTTTTAAAGCAACAATTCTTCTCATTCTTTTAGTCTTTTTAAGCTCACAGTCATTTTACATGATCATAAGATATAAATGCAAACCATAGCTATAGATTATAATCTCTAAAACCAGAAAAAAAAACCTTCTGATAAAAATAGCCCAGCACTTTTAATGATAAACATGATGATATTGCACTGTATGGTAATTTGGAATTAATGAATGCTAAGATGTTCATAAAAGCTACTGTAATTTCTGTTACTTTTTTTTCTTACATCTTTTAACCTTGTGACTTCTCTAACCTCTATTATTACCATCATCAATATTGATGTTATTCCCTGAAAAGCTTGTGGCATTTAATTATCCTGTGTGTATGCACACACACACTCCACACCACATACTGCACAGGTACCTTTCTTGGCTTTTACTTCTACTCCCAGCACATTTCAAGGCCTCATCCTGTGTCCACATATCCATTTTCTGTACTGGCCATTCTGCACCATCTGAGAGCCTCTGTACCATGTAGGGAACTTTGGAGATGCTGAATGATTTGGGTGAGGAGAAACATGAGGTTGTGGACTCCCTGACCATAGAATGATAGTCTGATCACCTTGCTCAGGAGTAGTAAGAGCAGATTCAGGCAGAGTGATGGTACAGGAGAGAGGGTATTTTTGAGGAGGTTGAGCAGGGAAGATGGGCATTCATGTCAGGAATATAGCATGAACAAAAAGACCAGGAGATGTAAGAGCTTTTCCTGTTCAGATGATATTATGAGTTGAACTCTGTTCCCCCCAAAAAAGATATATTGCAGTTATAATGCCTAGTACTTTAGAATATAGCCTTTTTTGGGGGCACCTGGGTGGCTCAGTGGGTTAACCATCTGCTTTCAGCTCAGATCATGATCTCAGGGTCCTGGGATAGAGCCCTGCATTGGGCTCTCTGCTCAGCAGGGAGCCTGCTTCCCTTTCTCTCTGCCTGCCTCTCTACTGACTTGTGCTCTCTCTCTGTCAAATAAATAAATAAAACCTTTTTTTTTTTTTTTTTTTAAAGACTATGACCTGATCCCAGGGTCCTGAGATCGAGCCCCACATCTGGCCCTCTGCTCAGCAGGGAGCCTGCTTCCTCCTCTCTCTCTGCCTGCCTCCCTGCCTACTTGTGATCTTTGTTTCTCAAATAAATAAATAAAATCTTTAAAAAAAGATTTTATTTGGGGATAGGGTTTTTACACATATTTTATTTGGAGATAGGGTTTTTACACAGATAATCAAGTAAAAATGTGGTTCTTGGGGTGGGCTCTAATTTAGTATGACGGGCAGAGGGGAAATGGTATGAAGAGACAAAACATGTGAAGGCAGGCAGATATTGGAGTTATGCAGTCATAAGCCAAGGAACCTCTGGGGTTACCAGAAACTAGAAGAGACAAAGAGGAAGCTTTCCTAAGCATCTTCAGAACGAGTGTGTCCCTAGTGACACTTTTATTTTACACTTCTGGCTTCCAGGTCCGTGAAACAATATATTTCTGCTTTAATCCAGTCAGTTTATGGTACTTTGTTACAGTAGCTCCAGGAAATAAATACAGGTGGGTTCAGGTGGGGTTCTAGTGCTGGAAGGTAAGGCATGCAGGATCAAAGTCATAAGGGCTTTGAATGACATGCTAAAGACATTATATTTTATTTTACAGACAAAAATTGGATGAGAGAAAAAAAACTAAAGCAAAGGTTGGAGTTATTAAAGCTATTAAAGAGATGAATAGCATCATCAGATAGATAGATCCAAGGAAGTATATTTGAAGGTGCTCTGGCAAAAGTATGTTTTATAAATTGAAATTTTCATCAGCATAGACATTCTGGCAACAGATGGTGAATTAGAAAGCGTATGTAATAGTGGAACAGAGCCTAGTTAGGGAGGTTTTGCCATTATTCAGGTAGTGAGGATGTGGCATTGTACTAAGGCAGTGGCTGTGAGAATGAGAGGGAAAAGGCAGTTTTCAGAGACATTATATAGGATGATCTAGAGAACTTGATGATGGATGGATGGTTCATTTGAAAGAATTTAATTTGAAAATACCTCACATGCATGTATTGCATGGAGCACTAGGTGTTGTACATAAACAATGAATCTTGGAACATTTCATCAAAAACTAATGATGTATTTTATGGTGACTAAAATAACACAATAAAAAAAGAGAGAGTGATAATGTCTCAGCTTGGATGTCATGACGGAAAGAAGTGAATAAAACATTATTATGGTGGTAGAAAAAAATCATGTCAATAGGGTTGGTTGTGTTCATGACCATGTTTTTTTTTAATTTTAAAAATTTTTCAATGTACCCGAATTCATTGTTTATGCACCACACCCAGTGCTCTATGCAATACATGCCCTCCATAATACCCACCACCAGGCTCACCCAACCTCCTACCCCCGCCCCTTCAAAATGCTTAGATTGTTTTTCAGAGTCCATAGCCTTTCATTGTTCATCTCCCCCTCCAAGTTCCCCCGACTCCCTTCTCCTCTCCATCTCCCCATGTCCTCCATGTTATTTCTTATGCTCCACAAATTAGTGAAACCATATGATAGTTGACTCTCTCTCCTTGACATATTTCACTCAGCATTATCTCTTCCAGTCCCATCCATGTTGATACAAAAGTTAGGTATACATCCTTTTTGATGGAAGCATAATACTCCATAGTGTATATGGACCACATCTTCCTTATCCATTCATCCGTTGAAGGGCATCTTGGTTCTTTCCAAGTTTGGTGACTGTGGCCATTGCTGCTATAAACATTGGGGTACAGATGGCCCTTCTTTTCACTACATCTGTATCTTTGGAGTAAATACCCAGTAGTGCATCTGCAGGATCATAGGGAAGCTCTATTTTTAATTTCTTAAGGAATCTCCACACTGTTTTCCAAAGTGGCTGTACCAGCTTGCATTCCCACCAATAATGTAAGAGGGTTCCCCTTTCTCCACATCCTCTCCAACGCATGTTGTTTACTCTCTTGTTAATTTTGGCCATTCTAACTGGTGTAAGGTGGTATCTCAATGTGTTTTTTTTCTTTTTTTTTTTTTAAGATTTTTATTTGTTTATTTGACACAGAGAGAGATATCACAAGTAGGCGAGAGGCAGGCAGAGAGAGAGGCAGAAGCAGGCTCCCTGCTGAGCAGAGAGCCTGATGTAGGGCTTGATCCCAGAACCCTGGGATCATGACCTTAGCCGAAGGCAAAGGCTTAACCTCAATGCAGTTTTGATTTGAATCTCCATGATGGCTAGTGATGACAAACATTTTTTCATGTGTCTGATAGCCATTTTTATGTCTTCATTGGAGAAGTGTCTGTTCATGTCTTCTGCCTATTTGTTGACATGATTATCTGTTTTGTCTGTGTTGAGTTTGAGAAGTTCTTTATAGATCCTGGATATCAGCCTTTTATCTGTACTGTCATTGGCAGATATCTTCTCCCATTCCATGGGTTACCTCTTTGTTTTGTTGACTCTTTCCTTCTCTGTGCAGAAGCTTTTGATCTTGGTGAAGTTCCCAAAATTCATTTTCGCTTTTGTTTCCTTTGCCTTTGGAGACATATCTTGAAAAAGTTGCTGTGGCTGATATCAGAGAGGTTACAGCCTATGTTCTTTAGGATTCTGATGGATTCCTGCCTCATGTTGAGGTCTTTTATCCATTTCGAGTTTATCTTTGTGTATGGTGTAAGACAATGGTCACATCAATGAAACTAGAAGCTGGTTTTTTAAAAGAATCAATAAGATCGATAAACCATTGACCAAACTAATCCAAAAGAAAAGAGAGAAGGCTCAAATTAACAAAATTATGAATGAAAAGGGAGAGATCACAACTAAAACCAAGGAAATAGAAACAATCATCAGAAATTATTATCAACAGTTATATGTCAATAAGTTAAGTAACCTAGATGATATGGATGCATTCCTGGAAAACTATAAACTTCCAAAATTGAACCAGGAAGAAATTGACAACCTGAATAAACCCATATCTAGTAATGAGATTGAAGCAGTGATCAAAAACCTCCCAAAAAACAAGAGCCCAGGACCTGATGGATTCCCTCGGGAATTCTACCAAACTTTCAAAGAAGAAATAACACCTATTCTCCTGAAGCTGTTTCAAAAAATTGAAGCAGAAGGAAAACTTCCAGACTCTTTTTATGAAGCCAGCCTTACCCTGATCCCCAAACCAGGCAAAGACCCCACCAAAAAGGAGAATTTCAGACCAATATCACTGATGAATATGGATGCTAAGATTCTCAACAAGATCCTAGCTAATAGGATCCAACAGCACATTAAAAAGATTATCCACCATGACCAGGTGGGACTCAACCCTGGCTTGCCAGGATGGTTCAACATTCCCAAATCAATCAATGTGATAGAAAAAAATCAATAAGAGAAGAGAGAAGAACCACATGGTCCTCTCAATTGATGCAGAAAAAGCATTTGACAAAATACAGCATCCGTTCCTGATTAAAATGCTGCAAAGTATAGGGATAGAGGGAACATTCCTCAACTTCACAAAGTCTATCTATGAAAAACCCACAGCAAATATCATCCTCAATGGGAAAAAGCTCACAGCCTTCCCATTGAGATCAGAACACAAGGATGCCCACTCTCACCACTCTTGTTCAACTTAGTATTAGAAGTCCTAGCAACAGCAATCAGACAACAAAGAGAAATAAAAGGTATTCAAATTGGCAATGAAGAAGTCAAACTCTCTCTCTTTGCAGATGACATGATACTTTATATGGAAAATCCAAAAGACTCTACCCCCAAACTACTAGAACTCATACAGCAATTCAGTAATGTGGAAGGATACAAAATCAATGTTCAGAAATCAGTGGCTTTCTTATACACTAAAAATGAAAATAAAGAAAGGGAAATTAGAGAATTGATTCCACTTACTATAGCACCAAGAACCATAAGATACCTGGGAAGAAACCTAACCAAGAAGTAAAGTATCTGTACTCGACGAACTACAGAACACTCATGAAAGAAATTGAAGAAGACACAAAAAGATGGAAGACCATTCTATGCTCATGGATTGGAAGAATAAACATTGTTAAAATGTCTATACTGCCTAGAGCAATCTATATTTTCAATGCCATTCCGATCAAAATTCCACTGGCATTTTTCAAAGAGCTGGAGCAAATAATCCTAACATTTGTATGGAATCAGAAGGAATTGCTAAGGAAATGTTGAAAAAGAAAAACAAAACTGGGGGCATCATGTTGCCTGATTTCAGGCTTTGCTACAATGCTGTGATCACCAAGACAGCATGGTACTGGCATAAAAATAGACACACAGACTAGTGGAACAGAGTAGAGAGCCCAGATATGGACCCTCAACTCTATGATCAAATAATCTTCGACAAAGCAGGAAAAAATATGCAGTGGAAAAAAGACAGTCTCTTCAACAAATAGTGCTGGGAAAATTGGACAGCTATATGTAGAAGAATGAAACTCGACCATTCTCTTACACCATACACAAAGATAAACATAACCATGTTTTTATTGATGTTTTGTTCTATTGATACTGTGAGTTGCTGAGAATACATGTTGGAATCTCTACTATAGATTTGGGTTTGTGAATTTGCCTTTTTATTGCCATCAGCTCTTCTTTATGAGTTTGAAACTCTGAATAGTTGCATGCACATTAAAGTTTGTTGTATCTTATGGATAAATTAACCCTTTATCATAAAAAAAAAAGAAAAAAGAAAATAACCCACATGTCTTAGCTACAGCATAGTGATTAACTAGAATAGTGCTCAAAGAAGAAGAAATATGTTTGGAGACTAGCTAATGAGTTCAATGTGGGAGTGCCTGAGGGACACAGTGAACTTTAACTGGCCATTTGAAAACTTGAATTTAAGAGAGGCTAAATTCAGATCTTCTAGTTCCTAATCCAAAGCACTTAAAGCTTATCACACTGGGTGTGAGAGGAACTGCTGGACTTCTGCTATATGGTAGAAAGTGTATAGTAAATACTTCCTTGTGGGCTCCAATATTACAATGAAAGTATTAGTATATTGTGATCTTGCGGTTATTTAAAGAGCATAGATTTTTCCTAAATATGAAATACTTTTGGATGGACATTATGGGATATAAATGGGATATAAAGCACATTTAAAAAGTTCTATATTTTTTCTCTGATGTCCTTCAGACATGTGATAAATAAGAGTGAGGAACTAAAAGTAATTATTTCTGTGAAAGCAGAACTACAATGAGTAATAAGGCAAATGTAAGTGGGTTGTTTTTTGGGGGGCGGTGGGGGGAGGTGTTAAAATAAATAACTTGAACTTGAAAACTATGAAGACCTATATAAGAATAGGAAAAATATTGCTAGGCAAATTCCCAAGTACGCTGGATTTACAGAATTCTGGAACCATAAGAGAACATCTATTGATATTGGACACTGCTTGAATTCTCATTTATAAAAAAATCTTAAATTCATATAATTGACCCCGTTATTCATTTAAAAACTAACCAAATCATGAATACAGTTGAGCAAGTTAAATTGTCTGGGACATAGTATAGATTAACCCATTCTTTAGAAAAACACTAAAAGAATGTAATATTTTACCCTACTTTAACATGTAAATAAATAAATACTGGGTAAAACAGTTGCTTTAATATGTAAATAAATAAGCAAATACTGTGGTTTTCTTTATTGCCTTTTGCCCTTGGCTGAAGTACCCTTCCACTTGAAGGATGACTGAAGAAATAGGCAGTCTCTGACATCCAAAATAGGACATCACAAAAAGCAACTAGCCTTGCAAGTTAGATTACTCTCTTGAGGCAGGCTTTAAAAAATTTTTTTCTCTCCTTTGGGATTATCAGTAACAAAGCCTGGAGAATACAGGCTCACAGAATTCCATTTCCATACTGAGATGATATTATTCTGCCTTTGGCAGTAAAGCCATGAAGCCTCTGCCCAGTGGGAGAAGGTGGACACAGAGGAAGTAAAACAAATGGCAGTCTGCTTTCCATCATGAAAGAATTGGTGGGTAAAGAGGAGAGACCAATCGGGCAGATATATGTTCTGATTTTCTATCGCCAAGCTTTGGCCTTGAAAAAGAGAAGCTCATTAGTTGAGTGGAGGTAATAAGTTAGGAGGAAATTTCCTTAACCCTCACCACTTCCACCCTGCTTCCAGACTCTCCCCTTTACCCCCTCACCTCCTTTGCCAACCATAGTTTCCATTTAGAATTCTGGAAAGCCGCAGCCTTTGGATGCAGCCACACTGACTGGGTGATTCTATAGGAAAGCAAAGGGAATGCCTGAGGCTGTTTTCCTCATTCGGTTTTGGTTTCCTAGAGACAGAGGTAGGTCTCCAGGAGAGTCTTCCCTGGGTTGAACTTGTCAGAGAGAATCACCTTAGCAGGGGCAAAGTAAATGGCCAAGGGAGAGAGAGAGAGAGTGAACTTGCTAAGAAAATTCCTTTGCCCAGAAAGCAGCTGTTTTTGGCTCATTCATATGTTTAAAAACATAGATTTGTTTTGATTTTTTTAAGATTTGCCATTGGGGAAACTAATACACTATAAAAGTGGGCAAGGATATAAATAAACAATGTATAAAAGCCACCAAAATAAACTTCATTGTAGAGCTATTAAGAAAAAGAAGTATCTGGGAATACCCAGGTACCTGTATCAGAACAAATGAACCTTGCATGGTGTGTACATATAATTTGGTCTAAAGCAGTGGTCCTCAACTGGAGGGGGCGGTATTTTTTCCCCCTTCCCCTACTCGCCTGTTCTCCCTGGACATTTTGCAACGTATGGAAACATTTTTGGTTGTCATAACCAAAGAGATATGGTAGTACTGAGAGTGTTACTGGAATCTGGGGGTTACAGACTAAGGATATTGCTAAATATCTTACACTGCACAGGACTGTCTCTCGCACCAAAGAATTATCTTTCGCCAATTGTCAACAGTGCTGTGGTTGAGAAATCCTTTTTAAAGAGATCATTTAGTTCTTGAGAAAGCAGTGACCCAAATAGGTGACATAAAGTGGTAACTGTGAGAATGAGGATAATCTATTTGGTAGTGTACCTAAATTGAAGGCTATGTGAACTGATGAGTGTCCTTTTTTCTTATTTTTTTAAAGATTTTATTTATTTGTTTGACAGAGAGAGACACAACAAGAGAGGGAACACAAGCAGGGGAAGCTGGAGAGGGAAAAGCTGGCTTCCCACATGGCGGGGAGCCTGATGTCAGACTCAATCTCAGGACCCTGGAATTATGACCTGAGCCGAAGGCAGACGCTTAACAACTGAGCCACCCAGATGCCCTGATGCGTGTCCTTTTTGGGAGACATAGCCTTAGGCAGAAATTTTAAAGACTAAAAAGGCCAAATCCCTCCTAAAATGAAATCGTGTATATTTAGTTATTTATGTTAAACACCTGCTTTAGGATTGCTATAACAGACCAAACAAGACCTGTAGTCAGTCACACTGCCTCTTTCAGAGAACCCTCAGAATAGTTCCCACATCCATATTCTTTATGTACATGATGCTCTGCTCTTAGTCTGTTTGGACTCCTATAATAAAATATCATAAGCTGGGTAGCTTTATAAATAATACAAATTTATTCCTCATGCTTCTGGAGACTGGAGGTCTAAGATCAGGATGCCACATGGTCAAATGAGGGTCCTTTTCTGCGTTTCAGACTTCTCATTGTATCTTTACATGGTGGACTCTGTTAGGCTTCTTTTATAATGGTGCTAATGTCCTTTATGAGGGCCTCCTCTCAGAGGCCCCCCTCCAAAAGCATTTGGGGAATCACACTGGGGAATAGGTTTCAGCATTTCAATATTAGGTTTAGGTGGGGTAGGCACATAAACCCTCAGACTCTAGCAGCTCTATTCCCTGAGAATCTCCTCTCTCTACCCTCCCTACCACTGGCCTCTGTTAAATTCCACCAGACCTGGATACATAACTCTATAAGTTTTCTAACTGTAACATTTCCAAGAGTCGAAATGTGATCTTTGGCTACTGGTAAATGGCAGCCTAATCAAATTCATTAATGGGAAAGTTAGAATTTTGTACTTGTATAGTGAGACTTGATTAGCAACTATGAAGAGCAATTAGAATCTTTTTCTCTATGTCATATTAAACTGAAGTGATTAGGAACGGGCCAAAATCTACTATCAGCATGGTTCAGTTCTCAACCACAGGTTAGCAGAGGTAGAAGTCATGGGACAACTTCCCAAGATCCAGAGTAGCACCACTCAGTGGGCTAAGAGAACCAAAAAGAGAGGCAATAACTGTCTTATGGACAGGTTTGGAGCTCAAAGCTTGACGCCCTTTGCTTTCTCTTGAGGTGTTCTTGGGGTGGGTAGATAAAGACAGGCATGGTCAATAAGTAGTTGCTGAAGCTTCAGCCCAGAAGGTCTGTGATAGTGACTTTGGCAGTAGGTAGGCCACTGGTTGCTCTGGGAGTCTGCCTTGCTCCAAAGCATATGTACCTTTTCCTAGACTACACTGTGGGAAAATACTTCAGAAAAGTACATCCTAGGTGCTGAGAGTTTGGAGGCAACTGGTTCCTTATTCAATGGGTGATGTAGTTCTTTGGTTTCCATAAACATTATTAAACCTCTCAGACTATGGAATATTGCTAACAGTTATAGAATATTGTTGATAACTTTCAACTTTAATCTAAATTCTAGATGGCATCATTATCATTTCTGAATGTTTCCTATGTGACAAGCAGGGTTCTAAATTCTTTCAATGTATCAATTCTGTTCATTCGGATACAGAGCCTGTGAAGTTAGAACTGTTTTTTATCCCCATTTATTCCACAAGCTTTAGAACGGAAGCAAAGACATTCTACAACTTGCTTATGGCCACATGGCTAGCAAGCAGCTGACTAGGATAACCTCCAGGCAAAATCTCCAGAGCTTCCTATCTCAGCTCTCTTTACTCCGTAAGGGCAGCATCTTAGTATTCATATTCAGCTGGTCCCATTGGGTATAGAGGTATCCACTCCATCTCACGGAAGCTGGTTAGCATGAATATTTTGCCTTTCAAGTCAGGGAATGGAGCCTCATCCTACCACCCAATACGTGTTCAGAGGATATCCACAATGGTTGCGAAAGCTCAGCTTGTAGATGGCTCTTTCCACAGTAACTGGGTAAATTACTTTGTGAATAAGGAGAAGTTCTTACTCAAAAGGTGACATTGGCTAACTAGCTAGGACTGTGCTACAATAGGACCTCTAAACATTTGAACAGTCGCCACAGCAGCAATTCTTGCTTGCTGTTACCTCCTAAGGCAACATCCCATTCTTGGAACTCTCTTAGCTTGCAGGCTGCTGGCACTTAGATTCTTTCTTCCTCCCGTTTTTCTTCCATTCCTTTCTAAGAAATCCTCACTTCTGCTTTCTTCATGGGTTTGTTTCCCTATTTCTTTTCACTGACCTGGATATCTGGTCTGGAATGTCTGAGATCTCCCATTTAAAATTCTTCCAAACACAATTTCAATAAAAAATCTGACTTCCCTTCTTTTTAGGTAGAGAGAATTCCTCTTTAGAAACACAGTATCTGGTTCTCATTCCCTGGGTCTGAGGGCAAAGTTTCCAAATCCCTTAAGGGGAAGGTTGCCTTGCCCATTACCCCAAATAATAAATATATGGACTACAACTGAGGTTTTATATGTAAAAATAGGTTAAATATTTTTCTTTTGTTATAATTGGTTGATAGAACGTTATACAGAATCTTAAACTCCTTTATATCTCTTAATAGGGTATTATCAAAGAAGTTCAAATAGTCCTTATTCTACCATACTCTAAGAAAAGTTATGGTGAAGAAATTCAAGACATGCCATCCCAGAATATGCCACTTGCATACTGATTATTCTAGCTAAAGTCACTTGAAAATCTAGTAAGAAGGATGTTCTGGCCTCCCCTTTCCTTCTTGAAACAGGAGCTGAAATTCCCATGTGAAAGATGCCCTCCCAGTAGAAAAGAGACATTCGTACCATTAGAGATAGGAATCTAGATGAAGAGGAATTTGTACAAACAGACCTTGTTAAAATAACTCTTATTTTCCTCCAGTCTTCCCATAATTTTAGTTAATTTTCTATAAGCACCACTCTTTGTTCTATCTGGTATATAAGCACTTAGGCCTAGCCACTTCTTTGGATCTTTATTTTTCTTGTAAAGACTCTCATATGCATATAAAAACCACTAAGTAAAATTTGTATGTTTTTCTTCTGTTTAATTCTAAGTCCCAGCTAAAGAGCCTAACAAGGTCTAGAAAAGAAATTTTTCCTCTCCAACACTGGAACATATCTGGGTGGTAGAAAATAAGTTTAGTCAGATGGTTTGGGATTCAAATTTTGATTCTAACAACTGAGATTTATAGCTCTTGAATAAGTAACCTGAAGTTTTCTATGTGTCTACTTACAACACTGATTATGATTATGTGGTAGGAACTGTTGGGTTTGGAAGGCAGGAGGATACTTTCTCCTTCCTCTAAGAAATCCTTCCAGTGGAAGTAGCTTTATTAGCATTTGGCTTCTCCTGCCCTAAGCACCTTTCTAGGGAAGGAGTGGTTTATGATAGGTAAATTAAAGCGAGGAACTGGGCATGCTTAAGTCAGGCCATCCTCTGTCCAATCCCACTCTTTTGACTGTGGGTCAATCTGACTAATTCTATGGTTCAACAATACCTAGCCATGTCCTCTGTCAGTAATGAGGTGATAATTCAATCTCTGTCTTCACTGTTTGCTTTTTTTTTTTTTTTTAAGATTTTATTTAATTGAGAGAGAGTATAAGTGGTAGGGAGGCAGAGGGAGAGGGAGCAGCCTGCTGAGCAGGGAACTAAATGCAGGGCTGGGTCTCAGGACCCTGAGATCATGACCTGACCCATATGCAGACACTTGACTGACTGAGCTACTCAGGCATCCCTTAACTATTTGCTTCTTAATGGGTTCTGATCCTTGGCCAGGAAAGGGGGAAATATTTATGGGGTCTCTAAAATTCTAAGATAGATAATATACTTATAAGTGACCATTTTTTAAAAGTGTTTTACAAATGTTAGTTCTCTTTCTGCCTTTCGGTTGACTATTTTTTTTTTTTTTTTCTTTAGGAAGTCTTACTATCAGTGATTCATGACACATATCTAAACCAGTCTGTTCTACCACAGACTGTTTCTTCTTACTCAGTTTTCAGAGGAAATAAATTGATGATGGAAGGAAAACAGCTGGTTGCAGTTTCTTTGAAGTCTTTAATCATAAAATTCCCTGGTTTATTTTATTTGGCTTCTTTCTAGGGCATGGCTGTTTAGATTAAACATTTAAATATCTTTCTTAAAACTTCTACCAATGATTCGCAACCCAAAGAGTGTGAACTTATAAACTAGACTTAGTGGAGATGAAAGGTAAACCTTAAACATAACTAAATTAAAGATCCTCCAATGTATTTAAACTGAGTCATTATATAACTTAGGAAACTAAAAATATTTGTCCTTGGGGACCATTGTACTAATGATACATTTCTGCATTTGAATATACTACATTAAAGAAGGGAACAATGAATAGGTTATTACTGTATCACTGGGAACTTTGTTTCCAGAGTTTTTCCTATGCCATAATTGCAGCTTTTTTGTGACTTATCCTACTTTGGTGTAAGTTTTTGTCTTAAATGCTTCTCACTTTTATAATATTTATTCAAGCATAGTCTGACTTTCTCTGTTTAGGTCAAGAGAAGTGATAGGAGAAGCCCTATAATTGAGAATTTGATTCCTTATTTGGATTTATCAAGCTGACCATAGCTGCTCACATTTACTGTAACTATTAGTACCCAGTTTATTTTTGGCAGATACAAACTCATTGAGAAAAGAGCAGAAAAAAATGAAGTCACAGAGGGACACCAAGTGCTAAAAATTAATATGTTCTAATGTTCTCTTCTTCCATTTAGTTTTAGTTCTCCAGCCTATTCTCCATAGTTCACAAAGTGATTTTTCTAAACATCAATCTGTTTATGTCATTCTGGCATAAAACTCTTTAGTGACTTCCTGTCTCCCACAGGGTCAAGTCCCAGTTTGTGAGCTTTGCATACAAAACCATGCAGGAACTGACCTCTCATCAGCATACTCTTTCCAAACTCTAGATTGTGAAAGTATTTATGCTTCCCAGTGTTAGTTGTGAAGAAGGCAAACATCATTGGTTCCTTTAGTTAGCAGGATTTTATGGTGAAGATGTGTGGGAAAGTATGGGAAGTCTCAGTCTCTTATTCAGCCTTATGGGGAGCAGGGACTGTTGACCCAGATCAGCCCAGCTCACTCAATAGCAATCCCATTGTCAGCTCCTCAGAAAAGGGCAGTGAGACCTCTCATCTAGGGTCTATCATCTGGTCTCAGTTTCTCTGTCTATGCTTTTCTTTCCACCTGCTTTTTACCTGCTCTTTTTCTGACTTCCTCTGCTAGGGTCTTTTTGTGTTGCTCCATCATTGTCTGCACATGAGCAGCAGAAAAAGCAATGAAGGAGTCGTAACTGGGCATCCTTTGCTGAGCAACTTGGACAAGGGCCCTCTGCAAAAGATCTCTGGATGTGATTACTCTATAATGGGACTCAAAAGAAGGGGTTGAATACCCTTGCAAGGAACTCATGATCAGGTACTGAGCCACAGGCATCCTTATAGACAAGTCTTTTAGGATTCACATGAGGATGTCTCTGTGACAAACACAGGTAGCCAATCCCTCCTTCTCTTCCACTGGGTCTGAGATGAATAGGACAGCTCCAAAAACCTTTGCCCAGAACTCTTAGCTTTACAGATGAGCAGGATTAGGGCTTAGGTTGAGGTCCTTCAGCCCCTCCAGGGGACATTGGGGATGTGGGGAATTGAACTTCTTGGGCCATTCAGATGCTGATTCACAGGTGACTGTGATCCCCACAATCCTTGGTACCAGGATGAGGTGAAACAGGTAATAGTTTACGGTTTTAGTCTCACTGAGACCTTTGCCCAGGGCTTGACTATGTATGGTTACTTTTGGGTCCCTATAAATCTCCATTGTTATGGCTTATACCACCTAATGTATTATTGGTTTAGATGCATTATTTATGTGCACTCAGGTTCACCTTCACCTCCAACCTCTAATGGGAATTACTTCAATTAGGGCTATCTTAGTGGGGCATGTAGAAAATCCTATACCTATCTGACTACCAGCGCCTGATGCCATTGGCTCCCCAAAACAGTATCAGCTGCCAGGGGGAGAAGAAGAAATAATGACCCTGTCACCATGCTTAAGAAAACCTAAGTGAAACTATTTCTCCATTTGAATTTCCCATCTGGCCTGTGTGCAAGACCTTGGGAGCTAGAGAATCATCACTGAGAGGGCTTGATACTATAGCACTGCCCTTGGCACTGGTGAGCTGGTATTGTGACTCCCTGTAGGCTATTGCTCAAGCCAAGGGAACTTGGTATGTGGCAGCTGATATCTAAAATGGATTTCTCAGCATCACTTTCCATCCAGATCAATTTGCCTTTGTTGGAAGGGTTGTAATATACCTTTAATGTCCTTCCACAAGGCTCTTAAATTCCTTGGCTACCTCAATGAACAGGTATGCTGTGACATGGAAAAAGTCCCACTCCCTGAAGGAGCACTGAACTTCCACTATATTGGCCTCCTGATGGGTCCAGACAAGGGCACTGGATATCCTGAGATCACACTGAGACACATTCACAACATAGCTGAGCCATTAACACTGAAAAAATACAAGGACCCAGTATACTCAAGTAAAATTCCCGAGGATTATCTGGGAAGGGGTACCATACTTCATCCCAGAGAAGACAGTTTTGGCCATCTCTGCCCCAACAAATATGAAAGGGGCCTAGTCACTGGAGGGTCTAGTTGACTATTGAAGCTCTCACACAGCCCACAAGGGGTCTTGATGACATATCTCAAGATCACTTTGGGCCTCTTGTCCAGTCCAAAGGGTTCTGCCTGAATCTGACTGCATTTGACAATTTTTAGGTGGTTGGCCTAATCATTTCAGTATGTTCCACTGACTCAGGCCACACTTTCTGGTCTTGTAAGGCTACATATTTTTTTCTGTTTGGGTACCTTGAGAAGATTGCTTTTTATAATGGTCCTGGAATTTGGCCCACAGTACATATCAGTGCCAACAGTGGGGCATATGATGGACTCTTTTTTTTTTTTTTTTAAAGATTTTACTTATTTATTTGACAGACAGAGATCACAAGTAGGCAGCAGGCAGAGAGAGGGGGGGAGGCAGGCTCCCCATTGAGGGAGAGCCTGATGTGGGGCTCAATCCCAGGACCCTGGGATCATGACCTGATCCGAAGACAGAGGCTTTAACCCACTGAGCCACCCAGGCACCCTTATGATGGACTCTTTATGCTGAATAAAACTTCCAAGCTATATGGGTGGTTGAGCATTATAATGGATAATTAACGGACAGGCTTAAGTGGCTGATGAATAAGGACTAGATAGCCCCTGCCAGGATTATATAACTCAAGCAAGCATTGCATGTTTAAATAGGCTGTGCATCCCCTTTATTCAGCTGTACATTTGTATTTTATAATTTGATAACTCAGTTTCCATTGGGATCCTCTCAGGGCTTCCACCTCCTTCAATTCTTTCTTGAAAGACCAGGATGGCTATTAAACGGAAAGGGGTGGGAGTCAGTAACCTTATTCATTTATTTCCCAGGTGCAGAGAATGTATTTTGTTTGTTTGTTTGTTTCCTACATACCTAAAAAATAATGAGGTCTTGAGTTTAATATTTTCCTTAAAGTGCCCCTGCTCTTGGCTCCAGGTAGCCCCATGAGATGAAAAACAGTTTATAAAATAGAAATTGTTACCAAACCAAGAGAGAATCCAATCCAGAAGATTTGGATTCACTACCCTAAGGTTGGATCAAGAACACTATCCTTGCCTATGGTAAAGGGCAGATTGCCTACATCAGAGCTGATAGGGAGAAGACCTCTCAGATGATAGGATATTAATTCTTTAGGATCCAAAATATCCCAGGGAAGGGAAGGAGATGGATACATAACCTCTCTTCTCTCTCTCTCTCTTTCTCAAGGTAGCCTGTATGACTCCTGCTTCACCAAATTTATTGATATGCCTGTCATAAGCAGTTGCCACCAATCTGAATTTGGTGAACTATTATTGGATATGTAATCTATCATCTGATCTTACAGATAAACATCTGGTTGCTGTACTGCTAAATACCGCAAGTGGACATTTCTCTGAGGATCTTTCTGGTACTTTAAATACTCACCTGTATTAAACTAGACTTGATGCATTGTTGCCATTGAACTCTGACACTGCATGAGTGAAATGACTTTCTAAATGTCAACTCTCTCCTATTACAGTTGGGGGAAACTGGAACATCTGTAGGTGTGCCAAATTTACTGTTAGGGATATTTTAGTGTGATGATGGTGTCCTTCCCCCCTATGTTCTTCTCCACTATTACTCTGGGGAGTTACCAGGTAGCATTTTTTATTCTGCTCCTGTGTACACTCTGGGTAGTTATTTCCCACTGTCTGAGCCATCCAATTAGAAATGTTATACATAGCTTTTTCTTCATTTTGATGGTTTTAGCTGTTATTTCTTTATTTTCTATTTCATTTATTTCTATTCTTATCTTTATTATTACCTGCCATCTGCTTGGTTTGAGTTTAGCTTTTTTTATTATGAATTTTAAAATTTTTTTTATATTTTTTTCATTTTTATTAACATATAACATATTATTAGCCCCAGGGGTACAAGTCTGTGAATCATCAGGCTTACACATTTCACAGCATTCACCATAGCACATACCCTTCCCAATGTCCATAATCCCACCACCCTCTCCCTAACCCCTTCCTCCTGGCAGCCCTCAGTTTGTTTTGTGAGATTAAGAGTCTCTTATGGTTTGGCTCCCTCCCAATCCCATCTTTTTCACTTTTTCCTTCCCTACCCCCACAAGCCTACCCTGCCTCTCAAATTCCTCTTATCAGAGAGATCATATGATAATTGTCTTTCTCTGATTGCCTTATTTCACTTAGCATAATACCCTCTAGTTTCTTCCACATTGTTGTTAATGGCAATATTTCATTTCTTTTGATGGCTGCATAGTATTCCATTGTATACGTATACCACATCTTCTTTATCCATTCATCTGTTGATGGACATCTAGGTTCCTTCCATAGTTTGTGAACATTGCTGCTATAAACATTCGAGCGCACATGCCCCTTCAGATCACTACATTTGTATTTTTAGGGTAAATACCCAGTAGTGAGATTGCTGGGTAGTAGGGTAGATCTATTTTCTACTTTTTGTGTCCATATTGTTTTCCAGAGTGCCTGTACAAGCTTGCATTCCCACCAACAGTGTAGGAGGGTTCCCCTTTCTCTGCATCCTTGCCAACATCTGTCATTTCCTGACTTGTCAGCCAGAAATATTCTTAACATATCAAAACATCATGATATATATGAAATAAAAAAACATAGACAGTACATCTGCAATTCACATGGCCTTCTAAATTCCCAGATAGCTTTGCAGCTTTTCACAGTCTACTATAGATATCCCATTCCTCAGCTTTTCCTTTTTATTTTTATTTTTTTTTTTTTTTTTTTTGGTTAGCCTCTTTGTTGCCTCAACTGTTATTTCCACCTTATTCAGCTGTGATTTTAGACAATTGCTTGTGACTGTTGTCAGTAAAGGCCCTGGAGAAAGGGCCTGTTTGCAGTGAACAAGCTCTCATTTATGTCATATAGAAATGAATCCTGCAAGTGAGGGCTTCTTGGGAGCTACCAGAAAAGTCCAATAATGACAAATTTCTGGGAATTGGGATATTTTAGGAGCTCCAAACCTATACTTCCCTCTCCAATGGCTGCTAAGTTTATGGTTTTTGCAGCTACCATATATTGTGAGGCTGTGATTTTCATGGTTACTGGGAAACTGGAGAGAGAAGAATAAGAATAGGGTGAGTTAAAATGCTATAATGCTTGCTGTGCTTTCTTCCTTTTTTCTGAATATTCAGTCTTCTCCCCTGAATAAATTCTCCTAAAATTGTTGCAAGCTTCCAGTTAATTTCTAGGGTTCTGAAAATTTCGATTAAAAAAAATTCTATTCTTTTTAAAAAAGATTTTATTTATTTATTTGACAGAGAGAAAGAGAGAACACAAGCAGGCAGAGCAGCAGGCAGAGTGGGTTGCGGGAAGTGGGGGAGCAGGCTCCCCGCCAAGCAGAGAGCCGGCCAAGCAGAGAGCCTGATGTGAGGCTCGATCCCAGGACATTGAGATCATGACCTGAGTCCAAGGCAGAGGCATAACCCGCTGAGACACCCAGGCACCGCTTCTATTCTCACTGCTTTTAGGGAGGAACAGATTTTTTGAGACTCTATACTTGGCCATTTTGGGAGTGCTGTTCATCAGATTTTTAAATAAAGATTTTATTTATTTGAGAGAGAGAGAATGAGAGCTAGCAAGCATGAGAGGGGAAAGTCAGAGGAAGAAGCAGACCCTCCTCCATGTTGAGCAGGGAGCCCAATGCAGCACTCAATCCCGGGACTCCAGGATCATGACCTCAGCTGAAGGCGGTTGCTCAACCAACTGAGCCATCCAGGTGCCCCCAATTTTTTTTTTTTCATAGTCTGAATGTGTTCTTTTTAGAGCTATCACATCTTTCAGATGATGATATAGGGAAAGAAAGATGGCTTTTCCTCCCCCAGTGTACATATTGTTTACATACTGTTGAATTGACCATTTGCAGGAATTACTCTGAACTCTATGATAACTTACATCAAGTTTGAAACTGGACCTACTCTTGGCAAGTTCACAAGGTAATAGGCATGAGGTGATCTATTTTTACTCCAGTGCAACATGCATAGCTTTTCTTCAATTTTTGCTCCTAAAGATAAAAAATTGCCAGCTTCATAAAGCAGTTCTTTCTGATTCTTCAGTAGGAGATGGAACTCCCTTTCAATACCACAGTTCTCTGATTTACTTTCCCTACATAACATGCATTTTACCAGCCTTTAAGAGATAATTTAGTTTTCCAACTCAAATGAGGGACTCAAATGGTGAATATGTAAAGTAAGGTGAATAAAAAGGTGGGAAGTCCAATGAAAGTAAGAGGAGCAAAACACATTGAGATAATTTAGATTTCTGTGATGCTCTTTAGATCATCGCTTATTACAGTATGTTTAAGGCTAATTAAGTCTATATAAAATCGCTCTGTCTCTTAACCTAGGATATAATTTATTCTTTCCAAATAGAAGTCTAGAAATACTTTCAAAAGTGAACCAATCCAATTGCCAAATTATTGCATTAGCCAAATTTGAATTAAAACTTCTCTAGGTAACCACATTGTGGAATTGCCAATGAAAGCAGCAGGAAGTGCCAAGCTCTTTAAGAGGATCTCAGGCATATTTAGACTTGCTTGGCATTGGTATTTGTTCCTAATCACTCCAGGAAGTGTTGTGGTGGAAAATAAATCTGAAAAGAAGTGTGCCAGAAAAGCCAAGGGAGCCTCTGGGAACAATCAAAACACAGGCTAAGCCTTATGGTTCCTGATATACCTTCAGGACACTGTGTGTTGCTTCTCTGAGCTATCATTTTACAAAAGAAGAGGCCTGCTTTCTTTTACTTCAGCTTTTATGTTGGTTTGAATCCATAGACTATCTCTCACAGCATTTAAAATGCCTCATGTGCAATGCCTACAAGGGAGTGATTATAGCTGTGTTATTCTGATCTGTGCAGTGACAAAGGAAAATTTCTCAAATTTTGGTAGGAGTCCCATGTTTGGGCTTGATGAAGGACATATACACAATGATTTTAAGGATGAACAAATAGCAGTTAGTGATAAACTAGTCATATAGCTGTTAGGCCTTTAAATTTTTCCCTGAAAAATTGCCTTGAAGTTTAAACAAATCCTTTAAAATTTATTTTAGAAAAGCTGTTATGATATCAAATAAATCATTTTATTTTATTTAGTATGACTGACAGTCCCATAGGTTTTTTTTTTAACTTTTATTTACAAAATCCATTTTTTAAAAGCTATAATTGTCTTGGTATCTATACACTAATAATGGCTGCTGAGTAGCAGAATGAAGTCAGTCAGTCATACTTGGTTCAAAATATCATTCTACCTCTCCTTCTTATGACTCCTTAAACAAATTTCTTAACTTTCTGAGCCTTAATTTTTCTTCTTACAACGTAGTTAAGTACTAAATTATATTAAATGAAATTGTTTGTGAATGTATTAGCTCTTTCCTGGCACAGAGTGGACACTTTATAAAAGTTATTTGGAATTTGAATCTGATCTCTATTGGTCATCCATTCTCACCACCATGGGTCATTTAAATAGCAGTGGAAATCTTATTCTGAATCACCTTTGTAATCACAGGGTTACAAAGTGACCTTACTTGCTACCAGTTATGTTTAGGAAGCATACTTCTTCCTCCAGCCCTTTAGAAAAGGAAGAAGAGTAGAAATGAGCACATGACCAATATATGCTAAGTTTTATGGTTAGGAAGATAAATATTTGTTGGTATCTAACTGGTATTGTTGACAAGTGCCTGGATCATGGTAGGTTGTTCCATACATAGTCTGCTACCTGAGTGGCCAAGGGTCAGGATCCTTGTTGATGGTGGAGGAACCTCATCTCCATAGGCTTCATATTTCTATATAGAAGGGGTTCCATGAGAATAAAACTCGTGTTTTATCCTCTCCTTATCCTTAGTGCTCCTAAGGTAAGGAGATTGGTAAGCTTGGAAAGATTGGCAAGTTTGGAAAGAAGAATTTTGCATGTTTAACCTAATTCTCCCCCTACCTCCACCACTTCCCAATTTGCCTACAGAAAGCATACATTCTGCCATGGCCTTCCATTCCAGACTCTGCCCCTGTTGGGGAGGTCTGCAGGCTTTAGCATGTCCTATGCCAGGACGGTAACTCTACCTAATTTGGGAATCTAGTATTAGGAAACTCATGATTACTGAATACCCAAACCGCATCTCCCAATAAAATTGGTGTTTTGTTTTCTTCCTTCCTTCTATCACATGATCATTACTGAAGTTGGAAGGGAAAAATTGATTTCATTTATTAGCTTTCTAAAACTCCAGTATACATTTGACCCCCAAACTGCTGATGTGCTAACCTCTATCTGTATAATAGCAGGAACTCAATCTATTACTCTCAATACTTTGCTCAGTTATCCCCATACATTTCTAAGCTGGTGCTCAAAATGTCCATATTCTAGATGTATTTGTCACTTGGTGACAGTCTTTGTATGCTTATGTTCTAGCTCAAAAGTATACAGAATTACTGCCTGAGAAGGCTCACTAGCCACTTTACAGGATGTAAACACTAGTTTACTCTAAGAAAAATATCTGCTGTGGTTCTTAAGCTATATAACCCTTTAGCTGCCAGAGTATTGTAAGGTTTTGGGCAGTACTGGGAAGAATGACCTCTTCAATTTTATGTCTCAACATTTAAAAAATTAAGTGGGTACGAGAAGAATAAATGAAACAAGATGGGATTGGGAGGGAGACAAACCATAAGTGACTCTTAATCTCACAAAACAAACTGAGGGTTGCTGGGGGGAGGGGGTTTGGGAGAAGGGGGTGGGATTATGGACATTGGGGAGGGTATGTGCTTTGGTGAGTGCTGTGAAGTATGTAAACCTGGTGATTCACAGACCTGTACCCCTGGGGATAAAAATATATGTTTATAAAAAATAAAAAATTATATTTAAAAAAAAATTGAAGTCTCAAAGAACCTCTTCTTAGGTCCAATAATTTACAGACTCCTTTATACAAAAGAGTTTAACCATTTCTGGACCCCACCCCACTAATCATAGGGGTTTAAACATAGAACAAAAGTTCTTTACAGAGCAAACATGATAGTATCTTTGCCATCCTTCTTTCTTAGTATTAGACTTCAAGCACAAACTCCATCTTATTCTACTTACAAAAGAGGAACTTCCTATGTATAATACTGCCCATGGATACCTGAGAAGTGGGTGTTGGATGAGGGTTGATGGATGCTTGTCTGGTGATGTAACATAGGAGCTCCATTTTAGCTAACCATAGATGGTGTTGTTTTTGTTATTTGTTTTCACTGTTCCTCTAAATACTATTGGATGTTTACTACTATTATTGAAGACAGGTTGTATTTGTATCTCTATAACCTGAAGTATATTTTTATTTATGGATACAAAGATGTATAATATTATGTACCATTTCTTAGCCAAGAGCACTTCCATGAAAATTATCCTATGAAAATTATAATGTTTATTTCATGAAATGGTGGCTGGTTAGAGAGCCACAAAACATGTCTTTGCTCTCCTATTTAGGTGCAGGTGTTTGGAAGCAGCCCAAGCCTCAGATTTTGTGATCCAAAAAGAATTAGACCTAAAATTACCTCTTCTTTTTCCCATTGGCTGACTTTATTTAATTCATGAAATTGGTCTCTTGTGAGTCTGAGAACTTGTTTTAAGGTGGGGTGTTGTATGCACATGGGAGTTAAGAATGAGATATATGAGTAGAGCTGTGAAGAGATAGAGTGACCTAAATATCTGGGAAGTAGTTTCTATGCTTGAGTTTCTATTGCCATGAAAAATAGATAAAATTGTCAGTACAAATTAACCCTGCACAACCTTCAGCTACATATGAATTAAGTAATTTTCAAGTAAAATGAAAAATTCAAGAGATAAAAATCTCATCCTAAAGTGTGCCAACTTTTAGCTTAAAGTATTCTTTTACAATTGCTTGCATGTTTTACATTAGAAATATCCTAGAAAAAATTACTAGAAATTAAAAAAATACAGAAATATGTTCTTTACCATGGATATACATGCAATGTCATGAGTCTAACATTTATTTAGCTCCCTGTAACCCTCTTTTTTTTTTTAATTTTTAAGCCTAGAATTTCAGTAGGGACAGTGAAAAGCCCTTATAAATAAAAGTCAGAATATCTACAGTAATGAAAAAGGAGAAGGAAAATACTAGTTGATAATTAGGATTTTGAGGTGATTCTCCAATATGATGTCGTAAGGCAACTTAGAAATATATTGACACACCATTGGTGTTTTTACAGCTGTTGTTTGAACTAGTAAATATTAAGTAAGTCCCTATTACGAGCAAGTTACTCTGCTGAGCACTATGGCAGATGAAAAGATGCCAAAATGTAGTCAATGTCTTTTAGATCACAATCTATAACAGGTAGTCATATGTGAACCATTGAATTAAGAGACGCATGTAAGTTGTATTCTATTATATTATAGATTTATGAGTTACTTCAAAGTTGCACAGTAGTAATTGACAAATGAGTAGTAAAACCAGGAAGTGCTTAAGAGGAGATGTAAGTGAGAAAGACCATACTGCCTTCTGGAGTAAGTGAAAGTAATTCTAATAAGAGCCAATTTGCTGGGCAATGTTCTAAGGACTTTGCATATATTAACTCGTTTTACACAAATGATAACCTCTATCATTTTTGAATATGAAGAAATTGAGGCCAAGAGGTTGAGTAACTTGCCCAAGGTAGTGGGGGAAACAGAATTTGAACTATGCTCTATCATTCCACATGCTTTGCCCTTTATAGTTCTGAATGAGGGATTTTGTTTACTAATCCTTCATAATCATGTGACCTGGATACATATAAGTAGTCTGCTTTTAAAACAACTATGAGTATGAAATACATGGGACAAATAATATGTTATCTAAGTTGGTTTTAAATGTATGTTTCTTTTCAAATCCATGGGTGACCAGAGTTGTTTGATCATTTATGACTATTGTTCCATTCTTCCCCCCCCCCTTTTTTTTTTATAGTTAAGAGGTACTGGGGGAGAAAAGTGCTTGAGTAATCTCTTGGTTTGGATAATTAGACCTTAGGCACATCTCAACAACAAGAGACAATCACTAAATTGTTAAACTTAGTACAAGACATATTTTGCCTTTCCTGAGATGGAGGGAGAAGAAAATGAGAAGAAAGAGGAGGTCAGTGAAAAGCAAGAGAAATTAGCAGCTTGGGAGACTAGATGAGTGCTGGCTAGAGAAGGGATGAAGTCAATACCTCCAAATTCAACTCCTGTCAGAGAAATTTTGAGAAAAATGGTATCTGAAAAATGAATTTTTAAATTGGAGCTATGCCATACTCTTTGAATCTTTTGAAATCTGTAATCTCTCATAACGATCAGTGTGAATATGATTTTGAAAAAGGTAATATTTGTTTTAATTTTTTGAAACCAGTAAAATGTATGAATTCACAATTTTGTTGACACAGTGAAAAACGGAGACAGCACATGTAGAAGTAGAAGATAAAGGTAGAAGGTGATCATGGGGATGTTTAATGCTTCTACAAGCTGTAGGAATTTAAGTTCAAGTCATTCACTCTAGAAGGGCAGGGAATTGTGAGTTCAAGTCACTCAATCTAGAAGGACAGGGAACAATAATTTCAACTGATGCAGCACAACTAAAAGAGATTATCTGGGCACCTGGGTGGCTCAGTGGGTTAAATGTCTGCCTTTGATTCAAGTCATCATCTTGGCATCAGTTGGACTCCCTGCTCGCCAGAGACCCTGCTTCTCCCTCTCCCTCTGTTGCTTCCTCTGCTTGTGCTCTCTCACTTTTTGTCAAATAAGTGAATAAAATCTTTTTTAAAAAAAGTGATTATAAATTTAAGTTTGTTAACAATTTTCTTTTCAGTTACATATTTTAGACCACGAATTTCCCTACTTTGCTTGAGAATAATGTAGTTTTCCTGATAAACCTCTTTCAAATTGCCATGACCTTCAGCAATCTTATGATTACACTCAAATTCTTTTTAAAAGGTCTTTTTTTCTTGACTACAGTAGAGATATTATTGATTTACAGTTACAGGCAACTTAGATCTATCCTTACTGTGACTACGAATGTGGTATTTTAATCTCAGACACACTTTCTTTCTCGCACTCTCTCTCTCTCTTTTTTTTTTTTTTTGGTAACACCAGTCAGAACCTCTGCTTTAGCATTCGTCATATGAATGCTAAAATGGTTCTCATTTTTTAATGAATTCCTTGGAAGCTGAAATGATCACTTTCATGTTTAAGCTTTCCTTTCTCTATCAAAAATTTTTTTCATAGGTTTAGTCAGAATTGCCAAGTGTCTTTTCAGGCTCCGTTAGTATGTCTCTTCATTTTATTTATTTATTTATTATTTTTAAATTTTCTTTTTCAAATTTTTATTCAAATTCTAGTTAGTTAACATATAGTGTAATATTGGTTTCAAAAGTAGAATTTAGTGATTCATCAGCTTACATATAATAGCTAGTGTTCATCATAACTAATGCCCTCTTTAATACCTGTCACCCATTTAGCTAATCCCCCACCCACCTCCCTCTGTCAACCCTCAGTTTATTCTCTATTGTTAAGAGTTCCTTTGGGTTTGTTTCCCTCTCTCTCTCTCTTTTTCACCTCTTCCCATGTGTTCATCTGTTTTGTTTCTTAAATTCCACATATGAGTGAAATCATATGGTATTTGTCTTTCTCTGGCTGACGTTTTCACTTCGTATAACACGCCCTAGCTTTATCCACGTCATTGCAATGGCAAGGTTTCATTCTTTTGATGGCTGAGTAGTATTCCATTGCGTGAGTGAGTGAGTGTGTGTGTGTGTGTGTGTGTGTGTACCACATCTTTATCCACTCATCAGTTAGTGGACACTTGGACTCTTTTCATAGTTTAGCTATTGTTGGTAATGCTCTTATTTTTATTTTTTTAAAAAGATTTATTTATTTATTTATTTGACAGACAGAGATCACAAGTAGGCTGAGAGGCAGGCAGAGAGAGAGAGAGAAGCAGGCTCCCTGCTGAGCAGAGAGCCCAGGACCCTGGGGTCATGACCTGAGCAGAAGGCAGAGGCTTTAACCCACTGAGCCATCCAGGTGTCCCGGTAACTCTCTTAATTTTAAATCATGAATCTTCTTTATGGTTCTCACCCAAGAGAAGGGAGTTCTAAGCAGTCTCATTTCTTACTTTCTCACATATTCAGTGCAGTTGTGGTCAGGAGGAAAATGCTTTGTACTGAGATTTGGGGCATAGATTCAGGTTCTGGCTTCAGTTTCTGCATCTCCAAAATATAGTCTGAACACCTATTCTGGTGAGGACTAAACAAAATAGCTTGGGACAGCACTTTGTAAATGATAAATGGCTATAGAAATTGTAGATATTATTTAAAAGAAGAAATTATTTCAGCCAAAAATGTTCTGGATTGAAACAAATAACCTATCTCTTTTTCCTCCCTCTTTAACCTCCCCCTTTTAATTGAAAAATGAATACTGGGGGAAATCTTAGCTCCTTGGCAAGTAAATTGACCTGGGGAGCAGTTTTTCATCCTTTGCCTCTTATGAGAAAGCTTAGAATCTTTGAATTTTTACTGATATGATTGAAAAAATAGGGTTTCAAAATGAGGTGGTGCTGAATTCCAAAAAAGCATGAGAAAGCACAGCCGAAGATAACTGACCTTTGCTGGAGTTAAGAGCTCACAGTAATTTTTTACTCTTTCCTTACTTTTTGAGATGTATATAAAAAGTCATTTTACATAAATTAATGTGAATTATATTTATTTAGAAGAACTATGCTGTTCTAGTTATAAAGAATTTATCTGTCAGGAAATGTATATATAGGTTTTGGAAATTGGATGTTAATATCTGCCATTAGTCATAGAGATATTAGTGCATGTGATATAACTTTTATATATGTGTATAATCTTTGAAGTTCACAGAATTAAAAAAATTAATTTTTCTTTACACATTTAGGAATCTTCTGGCATCTTTAACTGTTCTGTAAAGTGATTTCCTACTTTTGGGGAGAGAATATTTTGCTTTACATGTGCCACATACATCATCTTCATGCTTTCCAGTTTCAGATATAAAGGGTATATGTCACATACTTTTAAAGACAACCCTCAATTATTCATAGCAATGAAGAGAAGTAATATGGATGTTGTGGCAAGTGCAGGTGAAGATAATTTGAATCCATTTGTTCTCTTTATGAAATCTTTCTTAGTGGGGGCACAATTTCAAGAAGTGCTTATATAGCACCTTTAAAGTTATTTAAAATAAATCAGTAAAAGTATATGTAACAATTATATGAATAAATATTTAAGTTTTAGGTATGAAAAGTATACTTGTCACTATGCAAAATGTATAGCAACACTATTCCTACCTACTGACTTTGCAGTCGAGGAATAAGAAGGTTGAAGAGAGATGGCAGAATGTGGTAGGATGCATTTGTGCTTTAGGTAATATTTTATTTCATTTTCTTTCACTTTGTGGATCTTTGAGCCAACGTTTCTTTTTCCCTAGCATAAAAGGGAAAATATTTAGACATATGGGTCACAAAAGGCATTTATGCTCAAAATATCTCCTCAACTCCATGATCAAAATACCTCTGGCATTACGAGGTTCTGGAAAAACCCAGAGTGTATTTTTCTGATTAGACTTGGGACAGTGTCCCAGTGGTCCTGTCATCCTTCCCTCCACCTGGCTTAGGCACTTTCTCTGTACAGTGTGTGCAGTACTGTTTGGCTACTGCTTCATTACTAAGTAGTATCAGTTGCACATGTGGGCTGGCTGCAGGGGGCCTGGACCCACGGAATACCATCTGAGTGGAGTTTTCCACTCGATGTTTGGTTTGGCCTTGTCCACGTGATGTCTTGCCAAACCTGTGAACTCCTGTCTGAATTCACTCATTCCTGGATGGGAAATAATCCTCATGCTGTTGTCAGAGAACCCTGATCTTTCACTGTAAACCTGGCGGGATGTCTGTTGGCCAGACCAAAGTATCAAGAAGCCAGATTTTTCTTTGTGAAGGACGTGTCTGTAGTGGATGGTACTTGTTCTAGTGAAAGAATTTAGGGTTGTGGTGTTGGCCAGGCTTATCCACTTAAAAAAAATGAGAAACTCATAAATGTAGCACTGAAAACCCTCCATTTAAAATAATGGAGGCAATGACTGTTTCAGGTCCTCTGCCAAGATAAAACAACGTATGGTACAGGATGTTATCTTAGAAACAGAATTTTGTGTTTAGGTCTACAGTCTTAGAAAGTTAGCAAAGTGTTATTTTATAAAGCAAGCATGGCACATGGGCATCTGTGCCAAGGGTGTGGTGATCCTGTTCCAGGCATCACACTGAAGCATTATCCAACTCTCTCGCACCTGTGAGGTTGAACTGGTTTTTATATTTTATTCCTGTGCCAGAATCTCCCCCGTCACCCTTTTTTTGGATGTACTATGTCTATGGCAAATGAAGTCCATAAATTAAATAAGTAGATATTTATTTCCTTTAACTAACATGGTACTGGACATTTAATTTATTATTGTTTAAAGTTAAGTACACAGATCATATTATACAACTCCATAAATTTTCACAGAGTGAACATACTCATATTACTACTACTCAGGACAAGAAATAAAACAATTTTCAGTACCTCAGGAGCTCCTCCTGTGCCCTTCACAGTCACTACCCTCTCCTCCACTCCATAAATATTTTCTGTCCAGTCTTTTGAGTCTATAGAGATGGAATCATATAGTACAGTGTTTTGGGGAGACCAGTTTTGTTTAAAATTAAGTTTATTTGATATACCCATTTTATTGTAAATAGCAGCAGTTTTAAATTTTTCATTATAGGTAGCCTTCTGTTGTATGTATATAGCAAAATTATTGATTTATTCTACACTGAATGGATATTTGGGTGATTCCCAGTTTTGAATATTATAACTAATGCTGCTGTGATTATGTATGCATAGTTTTTAATGAACATTTGCATGCATTTCTGTTAGGTATTGAATTAAAGTAGAATTTCTGGGTCATAGGATGTGTATTTTACAATAATAGAGGATATTACTGAAGTTTTCCAAAGTGTTTGTGTCAGACTGTGCTTCAATAAGCTATATATGAGAACTCCAGTTTCTCTTGGTCATACATATGTCTTACTATTGTCAACCTTTCTAATTTTAGCCATTCATACTTGTGAAGTGATATCTTGTTGCATTTCTCTCATTAGAAATTAATGCATTGCCCTGCTTGCAGCACACAAAAAAATACATTGCAACATCCAAATTATGTTTGGATAATACATAATTATCGATATTAATACATACTTATCCATAATCAATCCATAGTTATCCAATTATGTATCCATCAATACATAATTATGCATAATTATAATTATGTAATTATGTAATACATATAATTTAAATAATATATTATATATGATATACAAACAATATATAATATATGATATATAAACAATATATAATATAGAATAATGCAATACATATAATATGTATAATATAATACATATAATACATAATTATCTATATTAATATTATGGATAATATTATGGATTATATATATATAATATCCATTTTAATGAATATATTATTGAATATATTGAATATATGAATATATTTAATGAATATATATATTAATTTAATGTGGTTGTGTGCTTTTTCATATCTCTAATGGTCATTTTTATGTGCCCCATACCCTTTTTTTAAAAATTTTTTATTTTTTATAAACATATATTTTTATCCCCAGGGGTACAGGTCTGTGAATCGCCAGGTTTACACACTTCACAGCACTCACCAAAGTGCCTCATACCCTTTTTAATGATTCTTCAAGTTTTCTCTGGGTTTATCTTTTTCTTATTGATTTATGTGTTTTCAGATTATGTGGAATGAAATCCTTTGTTGATTATGTGTTCTTCTATTTTTTCTTTTGTCATAATGTTGTGTTTTGATTAAGAGATGATTAATTTGTTTGTGCGTATCCATCCTGCTTAAGAAATCTTCCTGTATTTCAAAGTCATGAATGATATATGAGCTTACAGAAGCTTTACTCTTTTATCTTTTACATCTTAATTTCTCTACTTTAAAAATTTCCTTTTTTTTTGTTTTTCAGCAGTTTTGCTATGTTTTTGTTTGTTTTATTTTGTGTCTGTCTTGCTTGGATTTCATAAAGGTTCTTAAATTTGTGGATTGATGTCTGTTTTTGTAATATTGTTAGGCAACATCATATAAGATTTTGCCTCACTATCTCCTCTCCTTTTAGGTCTTCAGTAATTTGTCCAATAAATCTTTCATATACCTTTATTTTTCATCTTTTCCTCTCTCTGTTCTTTAGTCTGCATGTTTTAAATTGAACTAACTTCCAGTTTAATTATCTTATCTCCTGTTTAATGTCCATAAATTTCTTAATTTTGGTAATTGTCTTTTTCAGTTTAGAATTTTTGATTGATTTCGGTTTCTGGTCAGTTTCTCCATTTTCCCATCTATTTTCTGAAATAATTAATCACAGTTATTTTGAAGAAAAGTTATTGTGTGAGAACCCTGAAGTTTGCATCATCTTGAATCTGTTTTTTTTTAATTTTTTTTTCTTGTTTTCTGAGCATTTAACTCTCTCTTCTAGCATGCTTAATTATTACAAAAAATTAAATGTCAGATAGCATATATGAAAAATCATAGAGATAAATTTATGAAGTTCTACTTGATGCTGTCTTTCTCCAGAGAGACTTTAGTATTAATTTACTCTGCACTTAGAGCAGGAACAGATGACCTTTACCTTGTCTTGAATCGAACTGATCTACACTGGATTTTTATGAGAGTTTTGCCCTTAATTCTAAAGTCTGGCCCTTTTGGAGGTCTGGGCCTTTTATCAGGGGCTGTCAGATTTGCCAGCCTCTGAACTTCAGTTTTTATCTCCTTAGACTGTTCAGTACTCAATTCAGGTTTTTAGCATTTGGCCATTATTTCTGCTTTGCCTCTTTCTCCTGCCCTTCTTGTAACCTAACAAATACCTTGAAGGGAAAAACACTACAATATTTACTTCCCTTCTCTCCAGAATCTTGGATACTCAAATTATTTTATTTTCAAATACTTTTTTTCTTTCCCCAACTATTCTATTTATCTCAGATTAATCCTGTAGGAATTTTGCTCTGCAGCAAGCCGCTCCACCAACACCAGGACCAGGAAATCCTATAGGCTTTATCTTTGAGAGGCGTCTACTAGGTTTATTTTTGTATTCCCAGTGACTTCTACAATCCTCAATACATGAATATGCTCAGAAATTTCTTCAATGAATAAAACTATGCAAGAGAAACAAAAACAGACCCATTTTAAGGGGACATTTTTGGCTTAATGAAATAGCTAAGAGTTAGTCAAGATTCTTTAAAGCCTAGTCTAATCCCAACATATTTCATAGAATCTTTCTTCACAACTCGAGTTCTCTTTTATCTTTTCTCCCCCTCTGTAAAACATTTGGAACCCATTCTACAATTTATCTCCTAGTCTTATATTGTCTTAATAGTATGTTTGATGTTATAAAGCAAGCAAATATGTGTGTGATATTAACATTAGGTAAGCTCTACAAGACAGGCTCTGTTACATTTCTGCTACATTCCGGTGCTAAAGATACTGATGTGATAATTTTTTAAAATGTAAGACAGTCAAAATGGAAGTGCTACATTCTACACTTGAAGGATTCATATAATATATATTGCAGTATATATTTTTTAAGTTAAAATTTCAAATATGTACATTTAGTAGATTTTGTATAGGTTTTGATGTGTAGATTTTTGGGGGTAGATTTTGTAGATTATTTCTGTAGTGCATGCAGAGCACTATGTTTTTGAGTTAGTGTCCCGATGTTCTATCAGTGTCATTCACATTTGCCAACATGACGTGATTATAGGAGGCAGAGTCATCATTGTTGTAAGGAGATCTGTTTACTGTGTGCTTAATATGTGATAGGTGCCATGGCAATTATTTTATATGAATTATCTCATTTAATCTTCATAATAACCCAATTCAAAGTTACTATTTTTATTCCAGTTTTTAGGTAAGGAAACTGAGGTGGAAAAAAGTTAAACCACTTTCCCAAGGTTATAGAGCTAGTAAGTGGAAAAGTGCTTGGGTCGTGCTTGCGGTAGTATGAGGCCCTAACAAAGTATGTTACACTATTCTACTTTCCAATGAAAATTCTCCAGTCCCTTGTCCTGGTAATGAAGAAGAAACAGAGAGAGAGGTATGATTCAGTTTATTTTCTCATTGCCTCAGCACAGTAACACTGAAGAGGAGGAGAAGGAATGTTTATTTTGAAGTTTTCTTTCATCTTAGGGATATATAATTATCTGTAGGAGAGATGTTTTACAATAAGCATGAAGATTTGGTTCAACAATTTGTTTCTCTCATATCCTGAGTTCTTTTGTTTCTTCATTTTTCGCTGGAAAACTGTTATACTCAGGAAATTTATAACATAATGCTGAAAGTGCCAAGGTAAAAGATCAAACGGGAGGGGGTGCCTGGGTGGCTCAGTTAAGCCTCCCATGCTTGATTTCAGTTTGGGTCATGATCTCAGGGTCCTGAGATGAGCCTTGTGTTGGGCTCTGTACTCCAGTCTCGGGGAGACTCTCTCCCTTTGCTTCTTCCCACATTCTGTCTCTCTCAAATCAGTAAATAAATATATTAAAAAAAGAATCAAGTGGGGTAAAAATGTCAATGACAGACTAAAACAGTATGCTTCTTTAGTTGAGAAGAATAAAAGCTGAGTGGATGTCTTTAAAGTCTAGAAAATCACAGTTTTTTAAAATTAAAAACAATATATGAAAGAAATATGTTGGTGATATTTGAAGTGTTTAGAAGAGGGAAAAATCATGCTTTTTAAATTTATTTTTTATTTTCAGCATAATAGTATTCATTATTTTTGCACCACACCCAGTGCTCCATGCAATCCGTGCCCTCTATAATACCCACCACCTGGTACCCCGACCTCCCACCCCCTGCCCCTTCAAAACCCTCAGATTGTTTTTCAGAGTCCATAGTCTCTCATGGTTCACCTCCCCTCCCAATTTCCCCCAACTCCCTTCTCCTCTCTATTCCCCATGTCCTCCATGGTATTTGTTATGCTCCGCAAATAAGTTTTCATTAGGAAGAATTGAGAACCAGTTAGCCAGATTGAAGCGATAGAGAAGTCCGTATTCACAGAAATTCAAAATTAGAAAAGTGAAGATTGTGATGGGTTCTGCTTTTATTGGATTGATTGTAAGAGTGGAGGAGCATCTCTTTCAGAATTATGGAGATAAATAATGTCCTGAGGATAATTGGGAACTTACAAACATATACAGTTATTATACCCATTATTTGGATGTTGCAACTAGAAATGTATTTTTTTCTGTGCTGCATGCAAACAGGGTGATGCATACTTCCATGCCGCTGCTGGTTATAAAGTATAGGCATTTCAGGAGCATGGATTTTAATCCATTTTCTGTGATGCTAGGTTAACCTCATTCTTCTAAAATGTTTCTTCATTTGACACAGTTATGGTAAGATTCAGTAGTGGATATAAAAATAATGGTAACTTTAAAAAGTTAGAAAAAGAGTTATTCTCTCACACAAAAATTAGATCAGGCATGTTATGGTAGTTTTGTTTTATAAAGCATTTAGGACTCAAGGCATCTTCTAGCTTATTGTTTTTCTGTGATAGCCTCTATTTCCAAGGTCACCTCCTAGTCTACAACAGCTTCTTTCCTCATTAGCCAGCATGTTTAGAGAGGACAGAGGAGAAAGGAAAGATCATGTGCCAGTTACCTTTTAAGGAAAGTTTTCAAAAGTTGCCTCAATAAACTTGTACTTATATCTTATTGACTTGAAGAACCAGATCATTTGGTCAAATCTACTCCTACAAAGGAGTCTTTATTTTGGGTTGTCAAATGCCCACTTAAAAACCAGGTGTTCTGTGGGTGAAGAACAGAATAATTTTTGGAGGACAATTAGTATTCTCAAGAATATAGGGTTTCTAGGATCATAACTATTCTGGTTGCCCTTTTATAGGTAAATTTAGTTTTCAGCTGCCTTATGGTCCTTCTAACAAACATAGTAATCTGGGCTGCATAGAAATAGAAATGGAAGTGAAAATGAGTAGAAATGTTGCATGCTTTGGTTTTCAACATAATGTAACTAACTGTTTTAGAATCAAAATCTTCACCATGAATTATAGATATAGGTAGGTAAAGAGTTGTCCTCTGCCTACTCTGGTTTTCATATTTTGCGAAGTACAAGAAGTTCAGGGTTGTTTCAAGTCATTTAACACATATTCAAATGTTTTCTGGAAATATTTAAGTTCATTCTTTTAAAATACATGAGAAACTAATGAAAGAATGTGTCTTTATCTTCCTAATTGTTTCTTTAAGGTAAATATTTGACCAAAATCATTATTATAATTACCTGCTATGTTATAGTCACTGTGTAAGTGTTTGACGCACAAATTTTATCTTCTAAAACTCTCAACAGTCCTAGAAGGTAGGTATTTTTGTGTACATCTAAGCATACTGATGCTTAGAGAGTTAAGAGACTTATGCCAAATCTCAAAAGTCATGTCAAGGTTGGGCATTAAAATTCAACTCAAAATATGTACTTTTAATCACCATACTGCATTGATTTTAATCTTCTTCCCTCTCCTAAAATTAATTAACATTGTTAAAAAGAAAAGGGATAGGTTTCCATTAAAGATAAATATGCATTTTTGCTTGAAATATTATACTGTTGCCTATATACACAAATAATACACACACACACACACACACCGTATGGGTCATTGCAATATGAAGCATTTTTTTCTGAGCATCTGAGTTATTGCAAAAACTGTCTTTTGAGTATGTTGATAAGGACAGATTTATAAGGTTATAAATTTCATAGATGACAACTTTTAGATCTTCAGTTATTACCCATGGATTTTGGGGCTTTGTGAAAATACACAGTACAGGAAATTTCTGCAAGTTTAGCAGAAATCAACTTTATGGGATACATTGGGTAGAAAAATTAATGGAGAGTATAAAGCCACTGCAGAGTCCTTGGATTACTGGTGGATTTGAAAATGAACAGGTATTTGCAAGAACAGTAGTTTGACTGCTTATTATACTTTGTGCTCTTCTCTGATCACATTACATGATGTAAACCAATGAATCAGAAATTGGATCTGTATGGGGAGATGTGGATGACCACAATTCCCTACTAGTCACTGCTTCTACAGATGAGGTATTCCAACATTCCAGGAATCATTTTGGAAATCAACCAGAACTCAAGCTTTGTCAGTAAAGTTTGCTAAAATGCTTACAGATAGAGCATATAGTGCTGATCTGAAGCCAGTCCCAGCAATTTCTGCAAATAACCTCTAAATAACCTTCTGGATTGTAGTCCTTTGTTTTACACAGTTCTGCTTACTGTCTTCACTTCAAAAATGCCACGTATCTCCATGATGTCAGTATTTATTCTCAGGGAACATGACTCTCTTAAATTCTACTGTCTGTATGCCTCTAAGCACTGGTCTCATCCATGTTGTCTCTGTTATGTACGCCTGCATTTATAAAGCAGAACTGATAGAGCTAGTGGGATTTACTCATGAATAAGGGATATTATTGAGAGTATTCTCTAGTCTTATAATACATGGTAGTTTCTAAGATTTTGTTTTCATTAGATATAGCAGCTTTTGATTTATATATAAATTAATTTTCTCTTAGTGTGTTTGTTGGACTGTTAGCACCAAAATCACCCAAGGTGCTTATTAAAAAAGTAGGAACTTAGGCACCATTCAGAGCACCATTCTGGAAGCAGAATGTCTGAGAATAGTTCTCAGAATCCGTATTTTAAAGAAATTTCCCAGGTGATTTGATGACATAAAAGTCTATAAACCGCTACCTTGTAAGAATAAGTACATATGTCAAGGTGTTTAACATAAGGTGTTTAGAGCTGACATTATTCCTTCTTATTTTGTATAAATTCCTTCCTTTTCTCCTTATCTTCATTTTTTCCCCCTCTCCCCAAATATAACAGAAATTTTTGGAAAAAACTGTGACCATAGGAAATTTCAAGATCTATTCTGTAGCTATCTTTTGACATTCAATACATATTAGATCTGGGGCTGATCATATATAATGGGATATTTAAATGATTTGAAACTTAGGACACTGCCAGGTTTCTCTTTTCTGTGAGATCTAACCTTTTAGTCTTCCTTGGAACCACCGTTTTCCTCTTCTCAGAAAGGAGGAATTTTTATTTATATTTTAAAAAATAAATGTCATGTTTTTGGGTTACATGATGGCTTTCACACTTGTCTAGTTACATGACAAGCATAACGTTCTTGTTATTTTTACTACTAGAAAATATAACAAATTCAAAATAGTTATGAATCATATGTAAAAATTATATAGTAGTTTATGTTGACTGTTACCTGCTTTACTCGATTTTTGGATTATAATATTTTGGGTTTTTTTTTTTATGATAGTAGAATGCTTCCTTTAGATTCTTGTGGTTTGAGATTCAAAGGAGAGAAACAGGGGAAAAGACATTAGTTGTCAATAAGTTTCTATGATTCATCAGTGCTACCTATGAAAGAAGAAAGCATTCAGGATGGTATTCATACTTTTTGGCAATGCTCAATAACAACATTGCCATGTTAATATATAAATGTAGCTCTAACAAAAATAATTGTGGATATGTTGCCTGAATCTGACATAATATGGTAGCTGTTTTTGTGAGACAGTTACCATAAATACTGGCTTAGACAATCTGTATATTACATTTCCCAGGCTGTGATCATGGTCTCAGAGTGAGTGTATGATCCAACTTAATAAGATCAGAATGCATCTCAGAGGTCTTGGGGACCTATTGGAGAAGAGGCTCTCTTTTTCTGCTGTAAAGATGTGAAATCATGGTTGTTATGCTATTTTTTTTTAAAGATTTTATTTATTTATTTGACAAAGAGAGATTACAAGTAGGCAGAGAGGCAGGCAGAGAGAGAGAGAGAGGAGGAAGCAGGCTCCCTGCTGAGCCCGATGTGGGACTCAATCCCAGGACCCCGAGATCATGACCTGAGCCGAAGGCAGCAGCTTAACCCACGGAGCCACCCAGGCGCCCCGGTTGTCACACTATTTTGTCTCTGAAAGTTGAGAGCCAGTTTGGATAGTGCAGCCAACCTAGAGAAGGGGAGCCAAAAGATAAAGACAAAGGAACCAGTTTTGGTTGAAGACATTTAAATTCCCGCATCAAAAATCACTTGAAGGCAAACCTATGCCTGAGGTTTTCAGTTATATGAGCTAATACATTGACTTTTGTTTGTTTGTTTAAGTCAGGGTGTGTGTGTGTGTGTGTGTGTGTGTATGTGTGTTCCGACTGACAATTAAAAGAGTCCTAACTGATTTACTTTCTACCAGTGCTTATCAGATTTCATTATTACTGCTTAGATAGGATGTGACTTCCTTGCTAGACTGTTACCTCCATGAAGATAGGCCATGTCTCTCTGCTGTTGTGTACCTAGTACCTACCACAATTCTAGCACAGAGTAAGCATGTGATAAACATTTTAAAATGTGAATATGCAATTTATTATACTTCTCGATATGGCCAATATTACACTTTTGTGTTATAACAATTTGTTCCTCTATATTCTTTAAAGAAAAAACACCCCTACATCCCAAACCATTTTCTCTATCTTTTGTACTGATCATGATATGTCTTGCCACCCACATTGTTTTCCTTTCTACCTTACTATTGCATTAAAATAAATCAAAGCAAGTCTTGTTTGTCTATTATTTTTTAACCAGTTATTCCCTGCCTTTTTAGCCATTCCTTTGTGTCCATACATTTTATTTATATTTCAAATGCAGCAGATTTTACAGTGTATTATAATTAATAGTTTATGCTTTGCTTTTCTTTGTTCCTGAGATTTTATGTATTCTTTGAAAATAGAAACTAAATCTTTTTTTCATTTTATATTGCCAATGACTCATAGCATTTTACATTCTTTTTTTTTTTTTTTAAGATTTCATTTATTTACTGGACAGACAGAGATCACAAGTAGGCAGAGAGGGAGGCAGAGAGAGGAGGAAGCAGGCTCCCCACTGAGCAGAGAGCTGGATGTGGGGCTCGATCCCAGGACCCTGGGATCATGACCTGAGCCGAAGACTGAGGCTTTAACCCAGTGAGTCACCCAGGCGCCCCTTCATTCGTGTTTTTAAAATACAGGCATTTTTCTTTAGTTTCTGGTTCTACTCTCTTTAGTGTTTTATGCTATTATAAACATACCTGAACTGAATATTCCTGGAATTTTTGTATTCCCATATGAGGGTTGTCATCTATGTGGTTAACTCATCAATTTGCATATTGGGTATTCACTGCAAAAGGGACTCCAGCGATGGTCAAATTACTGTGGAGGGAAGCTTGAAAAAATTAGATTTTAACAGTAACCATTCATAAGCACCAAGTTTGACAGTTACTTGGCAATAATATTTAGCCCATATGAAAATGGAAATACAAAACCCAAGAACTAAACTGTAAAAGCAGAGACCCTTGAGAATGTCCAACGTAAGGAAAGAGCCCTTGTGTTAAAAATATTTTGGACTACCTAGGCTTTCAAAAATACTTCATTGATAGTGAGGTTCTAGTGGTAGTGACTATTTGATTGCCTATTGAACGGTCATTCCCCAGCCCTTCTTTCTAGACAGAGAACACACATCTGTTCAGGGAATGCACATGTAATGCATTATGAAGGTATGTGTTTAGGAAGGTAGTTTCTTTTTCTAGCAGTGGAGAGGACAAGTTTTGAGCCATTATGGGAATGTCAATGTCCCTGACAATGGCTGTTCTAATGATGAGCATGTAACCCAGCCCAGACCAGTGAGATATAGAGGGAATTCCACCTGAAAATAATGGGAAAACATTTCTTTCCTAAATGAGAGAGAGAGGAAGAAGAGAGAGAGAGAGAACCCACCAACCCTTTGCAATATGTCATAGATTCCAAGGTGAATATTAAATATTAAGGAAAAAGAGAAATAGGTAAATATTAAAAGAAAAGCTATCAAAAAGATTTTTTAATAAATTGAAAACTATTCAGTGGTGGCACTTAGCTATAGCTCTAAGATAGCTAGCCCTAGGAAATAATGGACTGTTTCTCAACTTGTTATCAGAAAGTCCTCACCCTGAGATGTAACCAGTCCAAGAGAATTTATGAACTTAGATATTGGTAATGGCTACCTAATATAACTGAAAGAAGAAAGATGTGGTAATATTAAGTATAAACAGATGGGATATGATTTTTTTTTTATTCCAGATCAAGGGGATAAAAAGTAAAAGTATGTCCTATGTTCAGTCTTACACAAGGAAAAAATAACCTGGGCTGCTGACATGAAGATCCTGGTTAGTTTGGCACTTACACTCCCTAGAGTGAGAAAGGTAGAAGCTAAAGATAGCTTAATAAAAAAGATATTCTTCATTTCAGTTTACCCTGACTTGGTTATCATTAAGCAGAAGTCTGAGTATGAATTAGATTTCCCATTCATCTTCGTTCCAAAATGGTGACTGATACAGGTGGTGAGTCCATGGATATTGATTGACTGTAAAATAGTAGGCCTTTTGCTTGCTATATATACTTCCTATGGATTAAGTTATCATGAAAGCTCTTCCTTACAGTCTGTTTTAGAGCGATAAACTGATGCTCTCATATACTTCATTGCTTCTTTCAGTCATTATTTACTGATCTCAGAGCTCTAGAATGAGCGGTAGACAAGCAAACGCTTGACTGATGGCTTTCAGAAGGATTTGAAACAATTCTAGTTACCTCTCAGAACAATTTAAATTCTAAGCCCACGGGGTATGGGTTTTATCCAACTTTTCTCTTGAGCATAATAGGATTATTTGACTAAGGATTGGAATGAAACATTCAGTCCTTTTCCACACTGGTGTCCTTGTAGATGTTGGGAAAATATTGAAGTGTCTATAAAAGTAGTTAAAACATACTCTGAAAAAACAAAAAAATCCCACACAGTTCATTCTCCTTTTGAAAACAAAAATGAAAACAAAAACAGAAACAAAAAAAACCCCACCAATGCATGACTGCCAGAAATCAATTCACATTGATTTTGTCTTATTTCTCCCTTCTCTTCCCTCCCCGCCCCTCCCCTTCCCTCTTCTGCCTTCTCCTCTCCTCTCCTTCCTTTTCCTTTCAGTCATTGCTGGAGCTCCTTACTAGTAGGATTGTTTATTGTGTTTTGGATAGCTCCTTACGCATTACCAAGTGTTCCAGTGGGGGTAATATATTTTATTTAATGTTTCTTCCGCCAGTGAAAAATCAAATAAATATTTGCATGGATTTATCTAAATCTGACTTCCCGTTGGTGATTCAAGAATGTAATTTATCTTTTCTTAGTGAAAATTGTTCTTTCAATTCTTTCAATACTCACTCTGTTTTGTGTCTTTAAAGATTTGTAGCTATCCAAAAGGTCCCTTGAAGGAGACGTTAATATTAAAAATACATATTGGATTTTTTAATCCAATTTTTTGGACTTTAAGTAAAACTTTAAACTCTTAAATGGTTTGTTACACCCTTTCTTGATAATAAATGTACCGTAAAAACTTTCCCCAATATAATCTCTCAGTGTTTTTTTGTTTTTGTTTTTGGTTTTTGTGGTGTTTTATTTACTTATTTATTTATTGCAGCCTACTGATTCTTTCCTCTTATTATTTTTATTTATTTATTTTTAAAGATTTTATTTACATATTTGACAGAGAGAAAGAGGTCACAAGTAGGCAGAGAGGTAGGCAGAGAGAGAGGTGGAAGCAAGCTCCCCGCTGAGCAGAGAGCCCGAAGCTGGGCTCAATCCCAGGACCCTGAGATCACTGAGCCGAGGCAGAGGCTTAACCCACTGAGCCACCTAGGTGCCCCGTCTTTTCTCTCTCTCTCTCTTTTTTTTTTTTTTTAATTTTTAAAGATATTTTTTATTTATTTGACAGAGAGAGAGAGCGAGAGAGAGGTCACAAGTAGGCAGAGAGGCAGGCAGAGAGGGGGAAGCAGGCTTCCCGCTGAGCAGAGAGCCCGATGTGGGGCTCGATCCCAGGACCCTGGGATCATGACCTGAGCCGAAGGCAGAGGCTTTAACCCACTGAGCCACCCAGGTGCCCCCGACGTCTTTCCTCTTTTCAATGGAAGATGTATCTTTATTCTTTTATTGTGTAGCATAATTATTCCTCTCTTTTGGTATTACTTAACATATGTTTTTGTTCTCCTCCATTTTTTTGATCCATCTCCTTTTCAATACCAGAGATCATTTCCTTACTTGCTGTATGCACTCCTAAATACTCAGACAATAGCTTTAATATGGTTTTTAGTTTTCTTTTGGCCAATATGTACAATAGGTACAGTTAATTTGTATGATATAGTCAGTTACTTTTATTTGATGGAGTATCTTGGTTATAAAAGGGCTGTGATTATATGCCCTGTAGAGATTTCAGGTGAAGTTGGGCAGTTCTAGTTGTCCCAAGGAAGGGTTTTAAGGGTTTGAATGGGAAATCTTATGAAATAGTTTCTTTATATAACAATGGCAACTTATTGAGTATTTACTCTTTGTCAGACACAAAGGAAAATACATTATTTAAGATAAACAATATCTTTCATCTTTTCAAAAGATTTTATTTATGTATTTGACAGAGAGACACAGTGAGAGAGGAAACATGAGCAGGGGGAGTAAAAGAGGGAGAAGCAGGCTTCCCACTGAGCAGGGAGCCTGAAGCAGAACTCAGTCCCAGGACCCCAGGATCATGAATGGAGCCGGAGGCAGATACTTAATGACTGAGCCACCCAGGTAGCCCTAAGATAATCAATATCTTAAGAAATTTCAGTGAGTGAGATAATAAAATTGCAGTGAAGATTTTCTTGTTAGGTGAGTATTATTTTTCCTTCCCTCCTCCCTCCCTCCTTTTCTTCCTTCCTCCTTTTTTTCTTTCTTTCCTTCCTTCCTTCCTTCCTTCCAAGAGGGAGGAGGACTGTTTTTATCTGAAGCAGAGATGTTATAAAATGCTATATTATTTCAGGTGTACAACATAGTAAAGCAACAATTCTATACACTATGTGTTGCTCACCACAGTAAGTATAGTTACCATCTTTCACCATACAACATTGAGTAGTATTGTTTCCAAACTAAAATGAACTGGAGAGGAGAAGGGAGTTGGGGAAAATCAGAGGCAGAGACAAACCATGAGAGACTGTGGACTCTGAGAAACAAACTGAGCGTTTTAGAGGGGAGAGTGTTGGGGGGGTTGGATGAGTCTGGTTGTGGGTATCAGGGAGGGCAACTTTTGCATGGAGCACTGGGTGGTGCATAAACAATGAATTTTGGAACACACACACACACAAAATTAAATTAAAATTAAAAAAAAAAACAGTAAAAACATAAAATAAAATGAAGGAACTGGAAGAGCACACAGTTAATAGACTCAACATTCCCCTCAGCTTGACTAATCTTTGGACAGGTTTTTTTCCTGACTCTAGGTCTTGGCCTCCTTTTCTCTTAGAGCATTTTTGTTATAAAACTCATAAATTCTTTCTCTACTTCTCTGAGATGTACGTTTTTACAAAAGCTTCTTGCCAGTTTTAGAACCCAAAGAATGGGTTTCTCAGGGACTTGTGAAGCATCTCTTTAAAATATAATCATCAAAGAAAATAGTACATTATTTCCGTTTTCTGTGGTAAAGTCAGAGCTTAACTTTAGCAGTTTTATTTATTTACTTTAAAAATAAAAATTAAATCATAAACATATAGATCAAGATTTCCTTGGAACACAAGTTCATATAAAAATGAAGAACAAGTAAAAGGATTATAGAGTTAAGAATATTTGAAAACTGAAAACTAAACTCTAAATGCCTTCAGGCTGTTTATCCCTATATATTTTATAATGTGGATTTTAATGATTGAACAGTGAATTTCTCAACATGTATCAGTCATACAAATAAATGACAATAGACCTTATAGAGAATTTTCTGTCTGAAATCTTATTTTTATTAACATATAATGTATTATTTGCCCCAAGGGTACAAGTCTGTGAATCATCAGGCTTACACATTTCATAGCACTCATCATACCACATACTCTCCCCAATGTCCATAACCCAGCCACCCTATCCCTAACCCGACTGCCCCCCTCACCAGCAAACCTCAGTTTGTTTTGTGAGATTAAGAGTCTCTTATGGTTTGTCTCCCTCCAATCTTATCTTGTTTTATTTTTTTCTTCCCTTCCCCCCATAACCCCCTGCCCTGCCTCTCAAATTCCTCATATCAGAGAGATCATATGATAATTGTCTTTCTCTGATTGACCTATTTTGCTCAGCATAGTGCCCTCTAGTTCCATCCACATTGCTGCAAATGGCAATATTTCATTTCTTTTTTTTAAACATATTTTTTAATTTTTTTATAAACATATAATGTATTATTAGCCCCAGGGGTACAGGTCTGTGAATCATCAGGCTTACACATTTCATAGCACTTACCATAGCACATACCCTCCCCAATGTTCATAACCCCACCACCGACTCCCTCCCCCCTCCCCCCAGCAACCCTGTGAGATTAAGAGTCTCTTATGGTTTGTCTCTCTCCTGATCCCATCTTGTTTCATTTATTCTTTTCCTACCGCCCAAACCCACCACATTGCATCTCTACTTCCTCATATCAGGGAGAGCATATGATAGTTGTCTTTCACTGATTAACTTACTTTGCTAAGCACAATACCCTCTAGTTCCATCCATGTCATCGCAAATGTCCAGATTTCATTTTTTTTTGATGGCTGCATAGCATTCCATTGTATATATATACCACATCTTCTTTATCCATTCATCTGTTGGTGGACATCTAGGTTCTTTCCATAGTTTGGCTATTGTGGACATGAAATCATTTAATATATCCTGAATGAACTGAAGGAAAATGATAGTACCTAAAGCATAGTGACCCTGTCTTTATGTTTCCTATTAGAGATAATGCATATGTTCTTCATAGGTTTTGTTTTGTTTTTTAGCAATGACAGAGAATAAAGCAGTTGTTGGTTTAAACAATTAGAACTGAATGAGATTTTTTTTAAAAAATAGAAATGTTACTGAATATATTATGAGAAATAAAATAAAACAAATGTCTGTTATCCTTATATGCTATTATTTCCTTTTTACAATACTTAATTTTCATTAAACACTTTTAGATTTATAACAAAATTGAGATGGAGGTACAGAAACTTGCAGTATATTCCCTCCCATTCATAGTCTTTCCCATTATCAACATCACTCACTAGACTGGTACATTTTTTTTTTTACCAAGGATGAAACTACATTGATGCTTTGTAATCACCCAAAGTCCATAGTTGACATCATGTTTCATTCTTAGTGTTGTACATTATTTGGATTTGGACAAATGTATAATGACATATATCAATCATAGTAATATTATACAGAGTATTGTCACTGCCCTAAAAATCCTCTGTGCTCCAGTTCTTCTCTCCCTACCTACTGTTGGCAACCATTGGTCTTTTTATTTTTCCCATTGTTTTGCCTTTTCCAGAATGTCATATTCTTGGAATCATATAATATGTAGCCATTTCAGATTATCTTCTTTCCCTTAGTAATATGTATTTAAGATTTCCCCATGTGTTTCTGGGGCTTAATAGCTTACTTCTTTTCAGTGCTTAATGATATTTCATTATCTGTAAGTACCATAGTTTGTTTATCCATTCACCTACTGAAGGATGTCTTGGTTGTTTACAAGTTTTGGCAGTTATGATAAAGCTGCTATAAGCATCCTTGTATAAATTGTGGGGACATAAGTTTTCAACTCCTCTGAGTAAATGCCAGGGTATTTGATTGCTGGACATTTTTTTTTAAGATTTTATTTATTTATTTGACAGAAAGAGATCACAAGTAGGCAGAGAGGCAGGCAGAGAGAGAGGAGGAAGCAGGCTCCCCACCGAACAGAGAGCCTGATGCGGATCTCGATCCCAGGACCCTGGGATCATGACCTGAGCCGAAGGCAGAGGCCTTAACCCACTGAGCCACCCAGGCACCCCGATTGCTGGACATTTTTGATAGTGAAAGAGACTACTAACTAATTAGAGACTAAGAAAATAAACAAACTTGAGCTATCCCAGGGGTACATGGTCACCCTAGATTTGAGAATCTAGAGTTTAATGGAAAGATTAAGCCTAAATATAAAAGTGTGGAAGTCATCAAAGTATAGAGTATTTAGCAGTGGGACCAGATGAGATCACATAAGGAGTGAGTATATATAAAAATGAAAAGAAGTCAGGAGACCGATAACTGAACTCTGGCTACAAAGTTTCAGTGTTGAGAATAAATTTATAAAAAAAAAATAAATAAGGATGCTTGTGAAAGAGATCTAAGATAGAGAACATTATATAAAATCAGGAAATGGTGACATTAAATCTAGAATAAAAATCTATCTTTTTAGTTAAGTTACTTATATTATTGCAACTAATTACTATAAGAGAAACATGAACAACATATTTAGAACAAGAATTCTCAAGTATATTTTGTTTTCTAGTTGATTTTAAATTTTGTAATCAAAGTACATTTTAGTAAAAAATAAAATACTACTATATAAAAACATAAATGAGAATCCCCCTTATCTACTACTTTGTATGACTTAAGCTTGCTCTACAAGGCAATTATTTTCAACTTTTTCTCAGGCCTTTATATTTCTAAATGTTAAGTGTAATGTAAATAGTAATGGTACCTACCTCTTAGGGGTTTTGGAAAGAGTAAACTATAAGAGCTACATGTGTTGTTATTGTTACTTTTTATCTTTAATTTATTGTTGTGAAAGAAGAGGACTTGGTGTTGTTGATATTTCCCTACAAACATTTCTTCCCTCCATCTTCTCAAAATATTTATATTGTGGTTTTAAAGTAAATCAATATTTAGTGTTAAGAATAGTATAACTCAGGGACTCAGTCAGTTAAGCAGCTGCCTTTGGCTTGGGTCAGGATCCTGGGGTCCTAGGATGGAGCCCCATGTTGGGCTCCCCACTCATCCCTCTCTTTCTGTCCCCTACCTCCCATTTGTGCTTTCTCTCTCAATCGCTCTCTCCCTCAAGTAAATAAAATCTTAAAAAATGAATAGTACAACTCTAAATATACATATGTAAACCAAATATTATAACACTATCACTCTTTTTTCTTATATATCATTTTGTTTTTCCTGCACTTATTACTTCAGTTTTTTGTTTGCTTAGTTTTCCGTATTACTCTCTAAATCGCAAATCATCTCAATAGAACCAAAGGCAGCAGGATTTTTATTCATCGTCTTTAAAGAATCTTTAAATAAACAACTGTTTACATTTTAGGGCAGTCAGATATGTAGTTTTCTTTCTCCAAAAGCACTTCTGTATCTTTTAAAAATACATGCTACCCTACCAACCTCCCAATACAAAGATAATGTCTTATGTTTTTTATAATATTTTTAAATTTTACTGTTTAATTTTAAGTTTATAATCCATATGGAATTGGCATTTTGGCTTAATATTAGATAAGGATCAATGCCTGTTTTATACAAATAAGCAATTGTACCAGCATCATTTATTGCATAGCACTGCATTTCCCTACTGATTTACTGTGCTGGTTGTCATAAATCAAACTCTCACTTTTTTTTTTTTTTTTTTCATTACTGATCTAGGAAAGATGTTAGGGTTCAGAGCCAATGGCCAAGAAAGAATTGTAGATGTATTTTTGGTACAAAAAGGTGATTTTATTAAAGCAGGCGGACAGGACCCATAGGCAGAAAGAGCTTCACTGGGGTCATGAGGAGTGGCCCTTTACATACTTTCAATCTGGGAGAGGGTTAGGGATAGTGTCAGTCTCTAAGGAATTTTGGAAGCAAGGTTTCCAGGACCTTGAGGGAAGTAGCCACTGTCAGGAAAAGGTTATTTATTGACATCTAATAAAACCTGAGTCATGAGACCCTTCAGATATATATTGGTGAGTCATATGCTTGAGGGGTGATTGCCAATATGTGTATCTTGGGGGTACAGATGAAGTTTCCAAAACAATTTTTATATGTTAAAGTAGACTTACAGGATCCTGGGGGTTGGGCTAAGATTGCCTTTTGCCTTTAGCAAAGTATTAACATCAAGACAGTTGAGTTCCTAAAGGAATGTCATTCTGCAAGTTTTAAGGACTTGTTAGTGGGCTATAGATAGTAAGGAAATTTAATAATGTTTTTTCTGCCTTTGCTTCCCACATCAACTATCCCATTTAAAAATTTTAATAATTCTTTCTTATTATTGAATATTTTAAAACATTTTTGTGGCATTCTACCCTTTCATAGATGCAATGTGTTTTCTTATCTGAGGATCATAACTAAGTTTTGAAAAAAATAATTTTTCTTCTGCTGTCTGCAGCATCCTTTCTTCCTCAATCTGGTGAATATTCCTCAAGTTGGATGGTGTCTTAAAAATTGAGTTGTTGTAGGCTGTCCATTTATACTTAAGAATGAGGCATTACAAAGATTATTGGAAGCCATGTGAGTTGGTGCATCTACTGGTGAGTTATATTGCAGGGCTGTCAAGTGGATACCCCCAAATATTTGTGTCTGTGATTCTCTTCCCTTGCATTGATCATTTTCTTTAGAATCTTCAAATTTCCTGTCTGGTGAGTACAAGGACACTTCCGTTCTTACTACTTAGTATATTAACTTTTAGTTAATCTCCCTGGTTTTGCTTTGGCATTTCTCCTTTGAATTTAGCTCTGCTGTCTTTAGCTCAGAGCTTCTCTAGAGAGTACATCTCACATTTTTTAACCAGGGCAGCAGAGGGATGCCTGGTCTTGCAGGATTGTGAAAGGGCTTGGGAATCTATTTGATTTTTAAAACAAGTTTTTCTGGTGTTAGGCACAACCCACACACCTCAGAACACCTGATGTTTGCAGGGCTTGCTGCAGCACATATTGTCAGCCTTCCCTTTGGGCTTTCTCAGATTAGCTACATTAGGTAGCACTCCCCCATTAGTTTTTCAACTCCAAACTTGTTTCTTTCACTTATTTGCTATCTTCTTATCACCCATTCTTTTTCTTTTTTTTTTTTTAAACCTTGTAATCTTATCCCTTTAAAAAGTTTCTTGGTTCTCTGTTAGTATGGTTTTGATATGAAGCAGAGATAAATATGCATGTTCAATCTACCATTTTTACCTGGAATTTATTTCCTTTTAAAAAATTTATCTTAAACTTCTTCCATAAGATTTTAGACTCATGGATGCATTTCATATTTTTGTTCTGTGACCTACTAATGCATGGAACTGAAATTAGTATGACTTCTCTTTTCAGTAAACGGGAATATGATCATAACCTATACAGTTCCCTGCTACATCCAATCACCTACTGTGCAGAATTGCTACTGGAAATAATTTAGGCACTGTGAGAACTGAACATCTTCATGAACTTATTTTATATTTTATGGTTGAAAAGTGAGATTAGTTTTCTTTATATGTCAATGTGTGTTTGCAGGTATAAAAGTATTTTCAGTTCATTTAATTTCCACTGATACTAGAAAAATGCTCTTGACATCTACTTTCCATCAAAACAAAAACATAACACCATGAGCATTTGACTGCTTGGTAAATGGACTGGATACACTTAATTCTCAGTGGGATCTTAATAACAGTTAAATAATAATAGCAGTTGGATTAAAAATGACTATGGATTTGGCTGAAGAAAATGTTACAGAAGTATTTTCAAGCATTAAAAAAAATCCTTGTGGGGTGCCTGGGTGGCTCAGTGGGTTAAAGCCTCTGCCTTCGGCTCAGGTCATGATCCCAGGGTCCTGGGATCGAGCCCCACATCGGGCTCTCTGCTCAGCAGGGAGCCTGCTTCCTCCTCTCTCTCTCTGCCTGCCTATCTGCCTACTTGTGATCTCTGCCTGTCAAATAAATAAATAAAATCTTTAAAAAAAATCCTTGTTAGGTTTAACAAAATGTACAGTTGAAAAACTATGATTTTCATCAAGGGAAATGAAGGGAATATGTTACATATCCAGCCATTCCAAAAGACTTCGCATTTGAGAGCTTCAAAGATCGGTTTGGCACTGTGCCATAGTTGATTTAGCATAGACGAATGTTTTCTAGTTCTGGCATACTTGCTTTCATTATTCTTCTGTATCTCCCCATATAAATCTATTGAACTGCAAAGAGCAAGTTAAAAAAAGTAATTGGTGTAACAAACCAACACAGACATCCTAATTCATTTAAATTTGCTTTCACAGTGTGAGCTCAGATTTTCCCAAGTTTGAAGAACTTAACAGGTTCAAAATACATTAATGTTGTGTCAGTAAATTTGCCTTTTTAGTATTCCTTTTGACAAAGCTACTGATGATAGTAACTGATATTAAATTCAATTCAACAGAATTAGATTTATTTATTAGATGCATCCATGTTCCAAACTCAGCCTATTCAGAGGATGAAAGACAGAAGAGTAGCAATAATGGAAAACTTTACTCTTTGAATGGCAATGCCAAACATTCAGTCTCTTGTGGTTGTTCTCTGGAAGAAGTACCTTCCCATTTTTATATATTTAGATCCAAGTGGACATTTATGCTCATTGTACCAATCATAGACTTTAGTACCCAGAAGCAAAGTAGTTCCTATCCCTGATAGGATATTATGCTGGTCTCTGGGAGATTAGGTTTGTGAATTATCTCAGATGGATCAATTATTTAGTCTCTTGGCAGTCTTAATTGTGGAACACAATTCTACATATAAGCGAAGCCAAAAAGGCCACTAAGAAGTCATAGTTCTTTGCCCTTCATCTGCTTTTGGAAGATTAAGCACTAATACTTCATGGATAAATGAACAAAATGTGTTTGCTAACTTTGATATATGTTTTACTAATGCCTATAATATATAGGAATTTCAGAATCAAAACAGAAAAGTGATTCACTGGTAGACACTATTTTAGATGACATGCACCCTAACTTGAAATCCTACCACTTGGAAGGCAAATGTTTTTTGTAATACTTAAAAAGATCTACAAAGCCGTATCGTTAAGTAGACTATGAATAATAGAATGTAGAAGGGAAAAATACACACACATGCATATTATTTTATTGTAAATAACTTCCATTAGGTTCCTTATGCTTCTTTTTCTCCTATTATATGTTCAGTAAGGGAAAATACTATATCCTATTCATTTTTGTAGGATCTTTCAATTAAAATAACAAACTTACAATATTAGAAAATAGTGCTGAAATAAACATTATATTGATTATAGCCTTTATCAATCATCCACAGTTTACCAAAGTCCACAGTTTACATTACTGTTTATTCTTGATGTTGTAGATTCTATGACTTTGGACAAATAAATGTATAATAACATATCCATCATTATATATCATATAGAGTATTTTCACTACCCTAAAAATCCTCTATGCTCCTACTATTTATCTCTTCTATGCTATCTCCCTGGAAACAACTGATCTTTTTATTGTCTCCATAGTTTTGCCTTTTCTAGAATGTCATATAGTTGGAATCATATTTGTATAGCTCAATTTCTTCATGTATTTTTAATGAATATATAATTAGAATTTGTCACAATGTTAATCCCATGAATTTCTTTCTGGAACAATCTTGTTTTCCTTACCTCTTCCTCAATGTCATTTCATGGATAAATCTTGATATAGAAAGGAATATTTAACTTTTTTGTTTGAGAATTCTTGAACTAGAAAATAATTGTCCTTAATATACATTAATTAATATCCTCTCTTTATAAAATATTATTTATAATTTTCCTTTTAGCATACTGAAACAAAATTCATAGGTAATATAGCCAGCCTACACACATAATTTAAGCATTATCAATAAAATTACCTGGGCTAAACTTTAATATAAAGAGAAGAAGAAGGAATCTAATTTATAATAAAATAATATGTATTTTACTTTAAAATGTTTGATCATAACTACACAGGAAGTGGTAATGAAATATAAAATGTTTCTGATATTTTAAGTGGGTATGTTTAAGATAAATGAAATCACAAGCCCATCTGTATAAGATGATACAGGAAAATTAAAGAACAAAGATATGAATACATACTAAATAAAAACAGTTAAAATAAGTAATACACACTTACTTGTATATAATAAGAAAAAATGGGAAATAATCTTTGAAGAATCATTGGTAACACACCAAGACTAACTGCAAACTATACAACTAAAGTAAATAAGAACTATAATATTCTTGAAACCAAGCTGAGCCCTATTTATAAGTGTAATGTCATAATGATTCCCTTAATATTACATAGGACAAAGTAGTGACTCTCCTATATAACATTCCTTCTAATTTGAACTCCCACTCAGGAGGCATCCATTTAGTCACTATACTTAAAAGATTGTGGAAGACATATCCTTTGACACCCAAGTAGAAATAGAAGATACAGGGGTGCCTGGGTGGCTCAGTTGGTTAAGTGTCCAACTCTTGATTTTGGTTCAGGTAATGAGCTCAGGGTTGTGGGATTGAGTTCCATGTCAGACTCCATGCTCAGTGCAAATTCTGCTTGTACCTCTTTCTTTGCCAACCCTCATCCCCAACTAAATAACTAACTAAATAAAATCTTTAAAAAAGAAAAAAAAATAGGGGATGCGTTGGAAAAATTAGCAGCAATACAAGAAGCTATTAGAAGTAAACCTCTGGGACAGTATCAGAAATAAAAACAATAAGCGACCCAACATAGATTTCTAATCATTGTAAATCTTGTAAACAAAATTTAAAACAATATAAAAATATAGGGTGACTTTAATGTCACATATTTTTAAGCTGCATTTGCTAATGAAATTAAACAAGTTCCTTATATTTCTTGTGCTTTGCTAGTTTAATATTATTTGCCTGATGTCTCTTAAAAGAGATGCAAGTCTACTGTGATATATATATGCAATTGTTTCATTGTTTTGCGTAAACTGTACCACTGCTCTTAAATCTTCTCTATCTAGATAATTTCAGTAGGGTGTGATTGTATGTGGGTGTGTGTGTACATGTGGGTTCCTGGGCAACACTTTCAGCATTTTCAACAAAAACATTTCCCAAAAGAATTAAGTTAAAGTATGCATAAGTAATTAATAATGTTGGCTCTTTGGTTAGCAATGTATGGCATCTTTTCCCATTTTGTGAAATATTCCATTGAACAACATGACTAATCCTCAATAAAGTCTTCCAGTTTGACCTTGATGGGTAACATGAAGGAAAAAAGCCCCCAGATGTGGAATTCTTTTCATAAAAACCTTATTACAATCCAAAAAGAGGGTGAAAATAGTTTTTGTATGTTTTTAAAGGCATGTATTTCTGAATTCTAAGGAAAATATTCATGATAGTGTACTTTGGAGAGCACACTTCATTTAGAAAAATTTAGTTTTTAATTTTTCAGATAGCTCACTTCATGAAAAAGTTTAGGAAAACCTAATTTTACTGAACTGAGATAGAGCATTGCTAGATAAATCCTTAAGTCCCTAGAACATGTTGCATGGAGGCAGGGCACACTGACATACAGATATACCTATCTGTATATTATTGCTTGTAGTAGTAATGGTAGTAGTAGGAAGGGTGGAGTTATAAATGAGAATTAGCTGTCTTTATTAGAAGTGAGATGTGGGTAGGAATTATAACATGGAATACAATATTGGGTTCAAAGGATAGAAGAAAGTTCTTAGCTGGGAGGGTTTCTTTCCACCTCCTTCCCAGTTTTATTGAGATATGATTAACATATAAAATTGTATAAATTTAAGATGTACAAAGTGTTGATTTGATTTCATATACATATATTACAAAATGATTATCATCATAGTGTTAGCTAACACCTCCATAATGTCACATAATTACCATTTCTTTTTATGGTGAAAGCATTTAAGATCTACTTGAGAGTGATTCTTTTTTTTTTTTTTTTTGAAGATTTTATTTATTCATTTGACAGAGAGAGAGAGATTGAGTACACAACAGGGAAAGCAACAAAGGGAGAGGGAGAAACAGCCTCTCTGCTGAGTGGGGAGCCAAATGTGGGGCTCGATCTGAGGATCCTGGGATCATGACCTGAGCTGAAGGCAGACGCTTAACAAACGGAGCCACCCAGGTGCCCCCAAGAGTGATTTCTTGAACCATCATTCACTCATGAAACAATTTTTACCATGTTTTTTCTTTGATTCAGAATTTTTCTGGTATGAATTTAATCTTCATAAATGTTTCTAAATGAACTATACAAATTACAGTCTTATTGTTGTATTATTTGTAGGAAGTGGGTTAAAGCTAATCTATTATAGAATAAAAAGTAGTCTCAGTGAAAGATGTGAGCAGGGTTTTTTTTAACCTAGTTGATAAATCAACAGCCTTCTTAGGACATAATTTCTTATAAGTTTGTACCCTTTACATTGCGTAGATCTTTAGACCCTTGAGATTAGGGGTGGTCATGGGAGAAGTGGCTGGCAGCAGTTGAAAAAGACTTCCATGTTAGTAATGTCAAATTTCCATAGCTTACAGCTAATGAAGTTACAGACTGCAATCTGATTGACATTATACCCCTGTTTCCTTCCCTATAGCTAATGCATTTTCTTCTGCATGATGTATAATGCCTGCATAATTTAAAATTCTGCATGATTTATAATTATGTTTATAATTATAATATATGGAAAAATATCTGTTGATTACATATATGGACATGCACAGGTATTACAATGGTTAATTTGGAATAGGCCATTTGCTTCTCAGTTTATTTAAGTGGAATTAATATACATAAATCCCCTCATGTGAAGAGTTACTAAGCCAAAAAGAACTAGAAAAAGTAAGACAGAATCAACTCCAATTTTTCTAGAAAAGTAAGACAGAACCAACTCCAATTTTCTCTCTATGTGTGTTGTACACATAGACAACTCAATTCTGATTCAATTGCTTTTTCCCTTCGTGTGTAAAGGAGCTATTATGTTAGGTTATAAATAGTGGACGCCTAATTTTTACTTTAGCTTTTAACTGACCCTGAAGAAAACTATTAATATTTTTAAATTATTGGCAAGTATTGTCAAGGGATTTGGAATTTTTAAATATGATGGAAGTCTTGAGGGAAAATTTAAACATTATTTAAACTATGGAATTACTTAGCTTATCAAAATTGTGAGTAGGAAAAGTTTGTCCTTAGAGAAAAACCCTATTACCTTTATTCTCCCTATAGAGCTCCCTGTTCTCCCTTCACCCATTTCAATGATGCAGTTCTTTCTTATTTCCTGGATAGCCACCATCATCAAAATCTGTACTCAGTTGTACACTAAGGTGTGTCACACTCATAATGGTATAAAGTTTACTTCTTTCCAGAGTGCTCCCATATTAATAAGTGTAGCCAAACTCTTTGTGGGTTTCTTCTATGAGCTGTAGAAAAAGTAAGAGTACCTGAAGCCAGCAAGGCTAAAAAAAAAACAAAACAAAACAAAAAAACTGTCCATGGAACCCAAGTCTTAAGCAATTTTCTTTTTTTTCCCCAAGTTTTTATTTAAATTCCAGTTAGTTAATATATAGTGTAATATTGGTTTTAGGAATAGAATTTAATGATTCATCATTTACATGTAACACCAGTGCTCATCACAAGTGACCTCCTCAATACTTGCCATCCATTTAATCCATCCCCCCTACCTACCATCCAGCAACCCTCAGTTTGTTCTCTATAGTTAAGAGTCTCTTAAAGATTTGCCTCCCTCTTTCTCTTTTTTTTTTCCTTCCCATATGTTCATCTCTTTTGTTTCTTAAATGCCACATATGAGTGAATTCATATGGTATTTGTCCTTCTCTGACTGACTTATTTCACTTAGCATAATACTATCTAGCTTCATCCATGTCATTGCAAATGGCAAGATTTAATTCTTTTTTGATGACCAACAATATTCCATTGTAGATATATACTAATTCTCCTTTATCTATTCATAAGTGTTTAGATATTTGAACTCTTTCCATGATTTGGGTATTGTTGATAATGCTGTTATAAACATCAGGGTATATGTATTCCTTGGAATCAGTATTTTGTATCCTTTGGGTAAATACCTAGTAGTGCAATTTCTGGGTCATAAGGTAGTTCTATTTTTAACTTTTTAAGGAAGCTCCATACTGTTTTCCAGAGTGGCTGCACCAGTCTGCATTCCCACCAATGGTACAAGAGAGTTTCCCTTTCTCCACATCTTGCCAACATCTATTGTTTCCTGTGTTGTTAATTTTCGACATTCTGACCAGTGTGAGGTGGTATCTCATTGTGGTTTTGATTTGCATTTCACTGATGATGAGTGATGTGATGTTTAGTATCCTTTGATGTGTCTGTTAGCCATTTGTCTGTCTTCTTTGGAAAAATGTTATTCATATTTTCTGTCCATTTCCTAACAGATTATTTGGTTTTTGGATGTTGGTTTTGATAAGTTCTTTATACCAACCCTTTATCAGATATGTCATTTGCAAATATCATCTCCTATTCTGTAGGTTAACTTTAAGTTTTACTGATTTTCTCCTTCACTGTGCAGAAGATTTTTATCTTGATGGAAGTCCCAATAGTTCATTTTTACTTTTGTTTCCCTTGCCTCAGGAGACATATGTAGTAAGAAGTTGCTACAGCTGAGGTCAAAGACATTGCTGCTTATGTTCTCCTCTAGAACTTTAGAGGTTCCCTTGTCTCACAGTTAGGTCTTTCATCCATTTTGAATTTATTTTAATGTATGGTATGAGAATGTGGTCCAGTTTCATTCTTTTACACATTGCTGTCCAGTTATTCTAACACCATTTGTTGAAGGGACTTTGTTCTATCAGGTATTCTTTCCTGCTTTGTTGAAGATGAGTTGACCAAATAGCTGTGGGTCCATTTCTGGGTTTCCTTTTCTGTTCCACTGATCTATGTGTCTATGTTTGTGACAGTACTATACTGTCTTAATGACTACAAGTTTGTAATATAGCTTGAAGTCTGGAATTATAATGCCTCCAGCTTTGTTTTTCTTTTTCAAGATTGCTTTGGCTCTTAGGGGTCTTTTGTGGTTCCATACAAATTTTAGGATTATTTGTTCTAGCTCTGTGAAAATGCTATTGGTATTTTAATAGGGATTGCATTAAATGTGTAGACTGATTTGGGTAGAGTCGTGTTTTAACAATATTTCTCCTTCCAATCCATGAGCATGAGATGTTTTTCCATTTCATTGTGTCCTCTTTGATTTCTTTCGTAAGTTGTTCTATAGTTTTCAAAGTATAGATATTTTGCCTCTTTGGTTAGGTTTATTCCTAGATACCTTATGATATTTGGTGCAATTATAAATTGAAATGATACCTTGACTTCTCTTTTGGCTCCTTTATTGTTGGTGTACAAAAATGCAACAGATTTCTGTATGTTGATTTTGTATCCAGTGACTTTTCTGACTTCATGTTATCAGTTCTAGCAATTTTGGCGGGGGAGTCTTTCAGGTTTTCTAGTTAGGGTATCATGTCATCTGCAAAGAGTGGAAGTTTGACTTCTTTGCTATTTGGATGGGTTTTTTTCTTTTTGTTGTCTGACTGCTGAGGCTAAGACTTCCAGTATATGTTAAATAACAGTAGTGGGAGTGGACATCCTTGTCTTGTACTTGACCATAAAAGAAAACCTCTCACTTTTTCTCCACTGACAATGATATTAGCTGTGAGTGTTCACATATGACCTATATGATATTGAGGTATATTTGCTTTATCCTCCCTTTGTTGAGGGTTTTTATCAAGAGTAAATGCTCTACTTTATTGAATGCTTTTTCTGCATGTATTGAGAGCATTATATGGCTCTTTCTTGGGGAGGATGATCATGTGGTTCCTATCCTTTCTTTTATTAATGTGGTGTATCACATTGATTTATTTGCAAATATTGAATCATTCTTGTATCCCAGGAATAAATCCCACTTGATTGTGGTGAATAATTCTTTCATTATTCTGTTGGATTTGATTTGCTAGTATCTTCTTGAGAATTTTTGCGTCCATGTTCATCAGGGATATTGGCCTGTAATTCTCCTCTTTAATGGAGTCTTTGGTTTTGGAATCAAGGTAATCTTGGCCTCATAGAAGGAATTTGGAAGTTTTCCTTCCATTTTTGTTGTTGTTGTTGCTGTTGTTGTTGAAACAGTTTTATAATAGGTATTAATTCTTCTTTAAATGTTTGATAGAATTCCCCTGGGAAGCCATCTTCCCAGGTCCTGGGCTCTTATTTGTTGGGAAGTATTTTGATTACCAATTCAACTTCTTTTCTGATTATGGGTCTGCTCAAATTTTCTATTTCTTCTGGTTTCAGTTTTGGTAGTTTATATGTTTCTAGGAATTTATTCATTTCTCCCAGATTGCCTAATTTGTTCACATGTAATTTTTTGTAATATTCTCTTATAATTTGTATTTTGTGGTGTTGGTTGTGATTTCTTCTCTCTCATTCATGATATTATTTATTTGAGTCCTTTCTCTTTTCTTTTTGATAAGTATGGCTAGGGGTTTATCAGTTTTATTAATTCTTTTGAGGAACCAGCTCCTATTTTCATTAATCTATTCTAATGTGGTTTTGGTTGTTGTTTTTATATTATTTATTTCTGCTCTAATCTTTATTATTTCCCTTATGTTGACTTTACTCTTTATTTGCTGTTCCTTTTTTAGTCCCTTTAGTTGTAAGATTAGGTTGTATGTTTGGGATTTCTCTTGCTTCTTCAAGTTGGTTTTTATTGTTATGCCCTCTTATGACCACTTTTGCTGCATCCCAAAGGTTTTGGATTCTTGTGTTTTCATTTTCATTTGCTTCTATGTATTTTTTTAGTTTCTTTTTTAATGGGTTAACCCATTCATTCTTTAGTAGAATATTTTTTAATTTCGATATATTTGTGTTCTTTTCAATTTTTTTTCTTGTGGTTCACTTCAAGTTTCATAGTGTTATGATCTGATCTCAAAATTTTTGTACTTGTCGAGGCCTGATTTGTGACCCAGTATGTGATCTACTCTGGAGAATATTCCATGTGCACTTGAAAATAATGCATATTCTGTTGCTTTAGGTAGAATGTATTTAATATATCTATTAAGTTCATCTGGTTCAGTGTGTCATTCAAATCCATTGTTTCCTTTTTGATTTTCTACTTAATGATCCCCCCATTGCTGTAAGTGGCATGTTAAGTTCCCCTACTATTATTTTATTGTTATCAATGTGTTTCTTTATGTTTGTTATTAATTGATTTGTACATTTGGGTGATCCCAAGTGTGGGGCATAAATATTTATAATTGTTAGATCTTCTTGTTGGATAGACATCTTTATTATTATATAATATCATTCTTCATCTCTTGTTAAGTCTTTGGTTTAAAATCTAGCTTGTCAGGGTTCCTGGATGGCTTAGTCAGTTAAGCATTCAGTTCTTGATTTTGGATCCAATCATGATCTCAGGTTGTGAGATTGAGCCCCATGTTGGGCTCCATGCTGACTGTATGGCCCACTTGAGATTCTCACTCTCCCTCTGCCCCTTCCCCACAGCTCTTTCTCTCTCTTTCTCTAAACAAAATAAAATCTCGTCTGATTTAAGTATGGCTACTCTGGTTTTCTTTTGTCATTCATTAGCATGATAAATGGTTCTCCATACCCTCACTTTCAATCTGCAGATGTCTCTAGGTCTAAAATAAGTCTACTGTAGGCAACATATAGATGGGTCTTGTTTTAGTTTTTTTTTTTTTTTTAAACCATTTTGATATCCTATGTCTTTTGATTGGAGCATTTGGTCCATTTACATTCAGAGTAACTATTGATAGATAGGAAATTTTTTAGAAGATCTTATTTATTTATTTGATGAGAGAGAGAGAGAGATCGATCAGGAGTAGGGTAGAGGGGTAGAGGGGGAAGCAGACTCCCTGCTGAACAGAGAGCCCAATATGGGACTTGATCCCAGAACACCGGGATCATGACCTGAGTGGAAGGCAGACACTTAACCAACCGAGCCACACAGGCACCTGATAGATATGAATTTAATGTCATCGTATGACCTGTAAAATCAATGTTTTTGGATATTTTCATTGTTTTTTCCCTAGTCTTTGTTGCTTTTGGTCTTTCTTTTCCATTCAAAAGTCCCCTGTAATATTTAGTATAATTAGTCCTCTGTAATATTTCTTACAGCGCTGGTTTAGTTATCACAAACTCCTTTAGTTTTTGTCTGGAAAACTCTTCTTTATCTCTCCTTCTATGAATTCAAGACTGAATGACAGGCTTGCTGGATAAAATATCCTTAGCTGCGTATTTTTCCCACTCAGCATGTTGAATATATCATGCCAGTTTCTTCTGCTTTGCCAAGTTACCCTGTGATCTGATGTTAACCTTATTTGTTTTCCTTTGTAGGTTTTCTTTTTCCTAGCTGCTTTTGGGATTCTTTCCTTATCTCTTTCCTTTTCTTTGCTGATTTTACTGATATGTCTTGGTGTTGGCCTGCTTTTCTTGATTTTGATGGGAGTTCTTTGTACCTCTTGGATTTGGATGTCTGTTTCCTTCCCCAGAATAGGGAAGTTTTCAGCTATAATTTGCTCAAATAAACTTCTTTCCCCTTTTCGCTCTTTTCTTCTTCTGGGACTCCTATGATACAAATGTTATTAAGCTTTATGGAGTTCCTGAGTTCCCTAAGTCTGCTTTTGTGATCCAATATTTTTCTTTTCCTCTTCTTTCCAGCTTCATTATTTTCCATTATTGTATCTTCTGTGTCACTTATTCATTCCTCTGCTTCTTCCATCCTTGTTGTTACTATTACATTCAATCAGTTTTGCATCTTTATAACATTTTTTATTTTGGCCTGACTACTTTTTAGGTCTTCTATCTCTGTGGTAAAGTACTCTCTGGTGTCTTCAATGCTTTTCTTAAGCCTAGCTAGTATCCTTATGTTTATTGTTTTAAATTCTGGTTCAGGCATATTACTTAAATCTGTTTTAATTATATCCTTGGCTGGCTATGACCCCTTGTTCTTTCTTTGGGGGTGAATTCTTCCATTTTGGCATTTCATCTAGGTCTCTGTCTTCTGTGTGTTATGAAAGCCTGCTGTGTTTCCTGCTCCTGAGAATAATGTCTATATTAAGAAAAGGTTCTATACTACCTAAGTTATTCAGAAAGTGTTATTCAGGGAATGTTTCTGGTGTATGTTATATGTACTCTGCTGTTGTGTTTTGGCTGCTCTATCCTTCAGAACAATTGTCTGCAGAGTTTCTCCTTGCCTCCATTAGAGAGTGTTTGGAACTTGTCCAGTGTGTGGTGAATTTTAACTAGATGTTTTGGTCTGCATGTTAAAAGAGGCAAGATGCTATTTCCCCTACAGCTTAAAATTTGCAGCACTCTATGGTCAGGAGATGTGGTGTGTGTGAGGTTTGTGCTAGTCTTCTGGGGGAGAGGCCACTGATGTCGTGACTCTCAGGTACACTTGCCCTAGTGCAGAAGCACCTGTAGAGCCCTGGGGGTGTGGAGTGTGTATGTGTGTGTGGGATGGGACTTGGTGTAAGTGGCTCAAAGCTCCACAATGGGGTGCTGTGCTGCACACTGACATCCACTGGTGCTAATAGGTGAGAGAAGAATGACATCAGCCAGCTCTTCATCCCTGGAGAGGAGAGTTCATGCCTGCTGTTATCCAGAAACTCCTCACAGAAGAGTGAACACTCTCCCGTCATTCCATTTGTCCCAGGCTTCTCTTAGATCCTTGCCTTCACCCTTGTATTTGACCATTAAAGCCAACTATTAATTCTTCATTTCTATATCATCTATTGATATTTATCAAAATTGTTGGGTCTTGCAATGCATTACTAGAAATAATTAGAGGTTTGGTCCATAGTCTTCAAGCTCATACCACATGAACATTATTGGGATACAGGAGTGTGACCAATGATTTTTTTCCACAGAGGACATAGAAAAAAATTAAATTTACTAGTTTACCAGAAAGTTGACTTTTTGACATTGGGCATAATTCATACTTTGAACTCGTGATCTGGGGAAGCTCTGAGAACTTTAGAATAAAAACAATTTTTTAACTTTTTAGGCTAACGTGAAATGCAAGATAGTGTATTGTTCTCATTGCTTGAGGCCCAATAAATATATATGAGAGATTTCAAAGTTTGTGGAAAATTTATTTCACTGTACTTTATTCATGTTTTTAATACCTAGATAAGTACTGTCTTCCCCCTCTGCATTATTTTCTCCACAGTATTTACCATCATCTGATCTATATTTTATTTATTTATCTTATTTATTGTCATTTATTCCTCCCTTAACCAGAATATAATCTCCATAATAAGGGACATTTCTTCTATTCATTGTTGTTTCTCCAACATTTAGAATAGTGCTTGGTACATAGAAGATAATTAAAAATGTTACTTATATTTGTTAAATGAATAAAGTAAGCTCTGGAGTAGATGTTTGTCTATATTTAAAGGTTTTGTCAGGTCATATATATATTCATGACAATAGATGAAATCATCTAGGGAAGATATATGGAATGAGATAGTAAAAATTCTTGAGTTGAAACTTTTGAGACTCACCAACTTTTACAGGGAGGCAGAGGTAGAAAAGTCCACATTGGCACTGAGAAGGAGAAATGAGGAGATACATAAAAAATGAAAAGAAAATGGTGTCTTAGAAATTTTGGCCAGATCATCAAAAAGGAAAATGTGTTGAGACTACAGAGAGATGGGATATGATAAACTCTTTCCTCTAAAGAGATCTCTAAAGAGATGTTAATTATCTAATTTTCTAAGATGCACTCTATTCCTAATTTCATACAATTTGTACTAGAGAAAATTTTTCTGAAGCTCTTACAACTTTATAATTTTAAATAACTCTTTGTAATGTAACTTTAAAAATATATAACGTGTTCTTGATATCAGAGAACAACATGTGAGCAAGCTTATCTTTGGTGGATTACTTTGGAAGTAAGAGAGTTAATTTTTGACATCTCTCTAGTTATAATAAATGGAGGGTGGTGGTGGGGTTATATGAAAAATGGAGCAGTAATCTCAACTCTGTATAATCTCAAATCATGTGATGTTCTCCTGGGGCCAATCAGATAATGTTAGTGGTACCAGCTGTCATTTCCCTTGTCTCATGAGGTGGGTCCTATATGTAATGATGGCAGATGTCAGTTTTTAATAATGCAGTGGGAGTTGAATTCTCTTGACCACATGTGCAGGACATATCAAATCTATTTAAGGAGACTGTTAGACTCATTGGTACTTAATTTGTAATATATTAATGAATTGGGGTATTAGAAATTTATTGTGAATATTATTTTTTCTTTCTGGATAATGTTTACACATTTAGATTTCTTTAGTAGTTGGAATAGTGACGGTGAAATTATGCTTGACACTATATTTAGATTGAAAGTGTGATAGTCTTTTAAGTTAAACAGGGAGGATTCTAGGAATGTATATTTTGGTGATCTTTAAAAATATTCAGTCTCTGTCTTTATAAACAATGGCAGCATGCACATTTTAGGAGCTGACTTCTACACATTCACCTAATGATTGAATTCAGTGAAATTCTACCTTACTACTTTGTACTTCAGAATTATAGAAGGGAAAATAAAGATCGAGAACCTGTAAAGCCAACAACTTTTGGCTCCAGGTACTATTACTCTGTAGCTGTATAAATGTATTATACCAAGTATAAATAATTTAATCAATTTTAGTTAATCTATTATAGAAGTCATAATGATTTTTTTAAAAAGTCATCAAAATATGACACAAAATACAAAGACTGGGTTGACCTTTTTAATACTGTAAAAGAAAAATGTCTGTGCTTAAAAGAGATACTTTTATTAGTTGTGGGTATTTTAATCTGAAATTTGACACAAGCAGCATCTTGGTATAGTAGAAAGAGCATTAGACTTTCAGTTAGGATTCCTAAATTCTGGCCTCTCTCCTATGATTTATTATGTATTTTCCCATTGACAATATCTAGGTCTCTGTTTCTATGATTTTTTTTTATTCCTCTATATCTTTAGTGTTTTATGATTATGAGTTATATTGCTTGAGTGGAAGGGAAACACATGTTCAAATTTGGATTATGTGTACATTTGGATAATCTGTTGAAATTGCTTCAGATTTTTAAGAAAGATGAATTAGAGATTTCACTTTTCTTTTAATTCCAGAGAACCCTCATGGAATAAAAGATGGTCAACCCCCGTGTCAGAGAATGTAAATTTTTTTCCACCAACAGCCCTGTTCTCCTGACATGTGTTTTGTTTTCACTGTTGAGGGGCCTTTTGAAGTTTCTTGGAAAGAGCTTTCATGCTGTATGGAGAGACAAGCCAGGGCAAGCAAAGTAAGAAGAATGTGACACATGTGCTTCAGGCTGCTCGTGTTGTTTGTCATTTCTTGTAAAAGACTGGTGAAGCTTTAGAGCCCGAGGTTCATCTGTTCACGGAAACATTAAGCCTGGACTAAAGAATTGCTGTTATTTTAGCTAGTACCTCATTTTGTATACTTTAATAATACAAACTGTTCTTAGTCATTTTTACAATAATTTTTATGACTTATCTGTGTTGGAAAGCACTGGGGAAAATGAGAATAAATTGAATTCTAGATTTTGGGGCACCATTGTAAATTTCTAGGTGTTTTTGCTTGATTTTTAAAAATTACTTAATTGGAAAGAAGATCAAGAGGAAATAATGTTTCAAAAACATTTGCAGTTCTTGATGTATGAGTCAGAAATGAGTAAGGCTAGGAATAGGTTTGTTTGATGTGCAAAAATCTGTTTTACCATTACATGAAAAAAACCCCAACTCTTTGATGTTGGATATCAGGAGTCTCACTAAATATTTTTTGTTGAAATAGATAAGACCATTATAGGCTCTGGGCTCTGGTGTGGGTATAAACATGTCCTTTTTCTTTTGAAACTTTTGGAGAATACTTTCCAGATACAGTTTTTATTCATTTTAGACACTGAAAATATTAAATGTCTAGTTTATACTAAGAGCTGTAAGAGAAGTCTTGAAAAAGAAAAGTGAACTCTTGAGTAAAGTTCACTCAAAGGAACTCCCAATATAATCGGGAGACAAAATTAAGCAAAGAGTCAATTCTACAAAATAGTGTTAAATTATGGATTATAGGAATTCTAGAATATGAGAATACAACTAGGATTCTGCTCTAATTTCCTTTTACTTTATTTTCATTATTGGAACATGCAGTATCCCATATAGATAGATTTTTCAAACAAATTTAGTACTTTGATATATTAATTTAAATTATGTTGGTGAAGTTTTAATAAAATATATAACATAATCTCTTTCTAAATAAAAATCTTCCATTGATTATATCAGGATCATCATTAAGGACATAGATTCTTTGAGCTAGAAATGAACTTGAAGATAATCTGATCTACTCTCTTCATTAGTTAGGGAAACTAAATATCGGAGTTTTCCCAAGAAAAAACAACAGGAGCTAGAATCAGATTTGCCAAGTCTTGGGCTTTTATCATTGTATCATATTGTGATTTTGATATTGTCTTCTGGGGTCTCAGATGTATGTAGGGCTCATTTTTCCCCATGGTAAGTGGTTCTAGACTGTTGCACTTTTTAATTTTTTCTCTTTGTTATTTATGGCTTTTATTACATTTTTCTCAACCATTGGCCCAATGGCAGTAATATTTTAGGACTGCAATGTGCCTACTTTAAATATGGAAATGGGTTCTAGTTGTCTTCAAAATAAAGCCAATAAGTCCTATGAACAAAGGTGATGCATTTTATTCCATGGATTTTGGGAAAGTTTGGACATGTGGCTTCCCGTTTCCTGTCCACTCCAACTTCTACCGTTATCCTGGGTTATTTTAATCAGCCATGCTGATGATGGAGCCAAACTCTGGATTCCCAGTTCTAATAATTTTTTTCCTGTCCACTCTAACTTCTACTTTTATCTGAGGTTATTTTAATCAGCCATGCTGATGATGGAGCCAAACTCTGGAATCCCAGTTCTTATAATTTTTGTTCCTTCACTTTAGCCACATTATCCTCAACAACCTGAACGCAATTTTCTTCTTTGTCTGTGGTAAGCAACTTTTAGAGAGTCTACCTGTGTCCTTTAAGTCTCTTTGAGAAAATTATTAGAAAGTTGAATAGCTTTAAGATTGATGCTTCCTTAAATTTGAAGTCTCTAAATTCATATGGTATTTTAATACTACCCAGAATTCTTTTGTATTTTCCTGGGCAACTCTCTCTTATTTTTTGCATGTTTTCCTTTATTTTTTTTTTAAGATTTTATTTATTTATTTGTTTGTTTGTTTGACAGAGAGGCAGAGAGAGAGAACACAAGCTGGGGGAGTGGCAGGCAGAGGGAGAGGCAGGCTTCCCACTGAACAAGGAGCCCAGTGTGGGACTTGATGGACCCTGGGATCGTTACCTGAGCGGAAGGCAGATGCTTAACCACCTGAGCCACCCAGGCAGCCCTCAAACATGTTTTTCTCTTACTTTTGCTCTTAACTTTCAATGAGTGGTCTTGCCTCACAGAAAAAAAGAAGCTTTTGAGAAAGGGTACCCTTAATTTCCTATCACCAACCCTAGACTCTAGTGGCATTTGCAGCCTTGTTTCCTTTTTCCCTTTGGTTACAGTGTGTAGTGTGATCCAACTTTAGGTAGGGATCCAACTTTATTTAAATTTTTCCATGTGAATAGTTATTCCACTATCTTGTATCAATTAAGTCATTTACTTCAAGTTTTCTTTTTGTTTAAAATATCATTAATGTATATATATACTAATCTACATATGTGTGTATATATGCATATGCATATACATACATATGTATTTATATATGGTATGTATCTATACTAATTAGTATAGAGATAGATAGATAGATATTTTCCTTTTAGGCTTGATCTGTTTCTGATTCTCTATCTGGATAATCACTCTGTCTTCTCTCACAATAGTCATTATCATATAGTTTAATTACTACAGCTTTTTTAATAAGTCTTAATATCTGGGAGGGCCTGAGCTTGTATACTTTTCTTCAAAAAGGTCTTATCTATTATTGGGGCTCTCCTTAACATAAATTTTAGAATCATATTGCTGCGTTACCTAAAAATAACTTTGGGAGAGGGGCACCTGGGTGGCTCAGTGGGTTAAAGCCTCTGCCTTCAGCTCAGGTCATGATCCCAGGGTCCTGGGATAGAGCCCCACATTGGGCTCCCTGCTCCATGGGGAGCCTTCTTCCTCCTCACTCTCTGCCTGCTTCTCTGCCTACTTGTGATCTCTGTCAAATAAATAAATAAAAATATTTTAAAAAATAATAACTTTGGGGGATTTTTATTTGAATAGCAGTGAATTTATATATTAACTTGGGAGAGAACTAAAATCTTTGTAACATTGAATCTTCTAGTCTATGAATATGGTATATCTCTTTATTTAGTTATGTCTTCTTTTATCTCCTCTAAAAACACTTTATGTTTTTCTCCATAGAAGTTTTTACAATATTTTAAAGATTTTTCTTGAGTGTCTTACAAGTCTTGAGGCTTTTTGAATAAGAATTTTCCTGACAGAGTGATCTTTCAAAAAAAAAAAAATAGATCTGCTCAAAACAAAGGAGCTGCCTAGAATCCTTCAATTGATTCTTGTTTGTATTTTTTTTTTTTTTGTAGTATCAGTACTTAGACTCTAACAATACATACATGTTTCTCATAAACTGGTTCTTGTGTTTCTTCTTAGCTTCATCTTTCATGATAGCCTTATCATTTTCTTTAAATTCTAGCCACATACCTTTTTTTCCCCTTCTTTCCTCATGCCTACTGAGTCATTGACAAGTACTGTCAACTCTGTACCCAAAACTTTGTATTGCGAATCTAGTCACATTTTGTCATTTCCACTGCTTCATTCTAAACCAAGCCAACATTATCTGTGTCTTGGCTGATTATAATATCCTTTAACTGATTCTTTTATTGTCATTGTCACTTCTTGATGATCCATTTCCTACAAAATAGCCAGAGTAATATTGGAAAAATATAAATCAGATTATATATCTTCTTTGCTAAAAGCCCTCTAGTAGGAAATAAAATTTAAAAAATTTACTCTGCCTGACATAGCTCTGTAGGATTTGATTTTTGATTACATGTCTACTTTATTGGAGATCTCACCTCTTGGTCGTACATTCTAGCCCTGGCCCATTCTTTCTTCCTCAAACAAGTCAAGCCTTTGTAGTTTTATACTATTACTTGTGCCTCAAATGTACTTTGACCCACCAAAATGTAAACAGTAGAAGAGCAGAGGCCTTTTCTGTTTTACCCATGGCTCTATTCCCAGTCATGTAAGGGTTCAATAAATATTTTTGAAAAAAATAAATGATTGCATTCCTTTTTGATTCCTCAAATGCATCGGCTTCTTTTTTAGCTTGTCTCATTATTTCTCTTTGCCTAAAACAACATCTTCCTCTGCTTTTCCTTCACAACATTTCCCACCTTTTCCTAGAGACATTATCCTCTAAATATTAGTTTAGTTTCATCCCTTGGACAGCTTTCCAATATCCCTACCCTGCTCTCTTTGTCAGGGAGTGATGGGAATAGGAGTCACTGCTCTGTACTTCTGGATACCCTGCGGGTACTCTTTTATCATTACCTCTTCTACTGGACTATAAACCCCATGTAGCAGGGGTTGCTTTCTTCCCACTGTATTTGCAGCATCCAGCTTGTATCTTGCTCATGGTCTAATTACTCGACAAATGTCTGATGAATTAACAAAAGAGTAAATGATTGACTAAATTTGATTTCAATTTCCAGAGGCCCTTTTATTTTCATTTCTTTTTTTTCCTACCTTCTAAAATAATATTAGTATCTGAAAAATAACCTCTAGAGAGCAGATTGCTGTATTTCATTTGCAGTGTTGTTTATCTAGGAATCCCAGAAAAGTTTAGAAATCTTATCTGTACAATGTCTATTTTTCTGACTTTGTGCTTTAACCATCCCTAGTGAAGATAGATAAGAAAGTGTTGATGGGAAAAAATAATATTTTTATGGAATTCAAAGTTTTAATTTCTGCAGTTATTTTTATTTTAAGCAATACTGTCGCCTTTACTGACTCCAGAATGTCCTGACTTAGGGGCAATGAAACCATTTAGATTATCAAGCAAGTCTGTTAAAGTGAGTATTTTGCAGTTTTGAAATCTACAAGTGTTCTGAATTTGCTATCTTTCCTCTGTCTCCTGAAGACTGTCTCTGAATGACTTTTGCCACATTTTTGTGCCCTTGCCTTTGCCTTTCTGGTTTATTTCTTCCTGTTTCTCTGAATACCTGTGCTTTTTTCATCTGTTGAACTGTGGTTTGGACCTGGTTGCAAGCCTCATGTTTGCATGTTACTTTCCATTTTATTCTGATATCCAAGATCTGGACCAACCAGTTACTTCCCAGTTCACCAAGATGCAACAAATTTTCCAGAAGAAAAACATAATTGTTACTTATATAAGATTGGTTAGAAATTTATGGTTTTTTAAAGTGTAAGCAATAATCCCTGTTGGAAAGTGGTTTCACAAAGTGAATCAAGCTTATCTTTGAGATTTGAATAATAATTATCAAAATGAGTCTATAGATCAATTTTAACAGTTAAATAAGGAGGATTATCCAAAAGGATGACTTAACAATTAGAAAGATACTAAAATCATACCTAATTGTGTGAGAAAAACTTGATTAGCCAACTTTGTACAAAATCAATCAAAATTTACTTTGTGATAATTATGACAATGATAAACTAGTTTCGTACCTGTTTATACTAATAATAAGTTTAGTTCAACTAGATTTCTGCTTACTCGGCTTTTCCAAATAAAGGATACTGGAATTACTTTTTACCTTGGCTTCAGCTAAAATGGTTTCTTCTAATTTTCAGGAGCAAACCTTAGCCAGGTAACAGATCTCACTGTCCAACTTCTAGTGAGTTACTATGATTAGTGAGCCTATTTTTCTTTAGCTTAGGTAATATTTTACCAGCAACATTAAAAATAATAAAATATTGTTTAAGTTACCTCTCCTGCATGTAATCATACCTAATAAATCTATCTCATGGTATAAACTAATTTAATTTAGGAATAATTTGAAAACAAGCTTTGCATTGTAAAAATTGCCTAGATTTCAAACATGCACTGATACTCAATTTTTCAGTGAGGATAATGTAAAACAACAAGAGTAGGTTCATTTTATCTGACACAAAGTAATGCTAAGTAGTAGTTATAATTGCCATTATTAATTACCATTATTATTTTGTAAAAAATGGGATTGTCTTCCAGTTGACTGTGGGTATTGAAAAATTTAAGGACTTTATCTTGCTAAAGACCAGCAAGATTAATTGTTGGATATAAAATCTTGCAAAATCGTGCATATGATTGAAACAGTGCAACAATTCATCAGAGCTGGGAAGAAAGAATGAGGAGGGAGAATGGAAATTTTGAATGCCTGTTTCTACAAAGGCTAAGGGAAAAAAAACTAATTTCTTTAGGACATGAAAATAGATAGCTTTGGGTAGGTTTTTTTTTTTTTTTTTTTTTTTTTTTAGATATGGAAACTCTCAGAACCTTGGGGAGGAATTAACCCTATTATTCCTTTCCACTGCTTTTGTTAGTGACTGTGTGAAGACAATTTTGAGGGCATTTAACTTCAGTATAAGTTGCTGTATCTTCCTTTACCAGTACTCTGAATCCGGTCTCCTGCCGTTTCAGAGGGGCATTGCTTTATGGATCATTGTTTCTGTTTTCTATACCTTCGACATCTTTGTTTCTGTAAGTTCTTCCCCAGGCCATAGCATACTCAAAGTGCTCCCTTCTAAAAACCAAAACTCCATATTTCCAAATCCCACCCTTTTTACTGCTCTTTTTTACCTGCAATCTAGCTACTATTTTATTTCTTTTTTCCAAGTCCATATATGTCTCATTTATTTTTCTTGTCTTAATATATTAGCTAGGATTTCCAGTAAAATGTTGAATAGGAGTGGCAAGAAGGGACATCCTTGCATTGCTCTTAATCATAACAGGAACACATCTCATCATTAAGTATGATGTAAGCTGTAGTTTTCATTTTATTTTTTTAAGATTTTATTTATTTATTGGACACAGAGGGAGAGAAGGAGAACACAAACCGGGGGAGTGGCAAGCAGAGGGGGAGGGAGATGCAGGCTTTTCACTGAGCAGGGAGCCAGATGTTTGACTTGATTCTGGGACTCTGGGATCATGACCTGAGCCAAAGGCAGAGGCTTAACCAACTGAGCCATCCAGGAGCCCCTAAGCTGTAGTTTTTAAATAGATGTTCCTTTTCAAGTTGAGGAAGTTCCCTTCTAATCCTAGTTTGCTAAGGGTTTTTATCATGAGTTGTATTTTGTCAAATGATCATTGTCAAATGATTTTTCCTCATCTCTTGATAGAATCATATAATTTTTTCTTCTTTAGCCTGTTAATGTGATTGGTTACATCAATTGATTTTCAAATGTTGAAACAGCCTTGCATACTGTACTTGGAATAAATCCCACTTGGTCATGGTGTAATTTTCAAAAAATATATGTTGTTCGATTTGATCTAATATTTTGTTGAGGTTTTATGCCTTTATATTCAGAGGATTATATTAGTTTGTAGTTTACCTTAATGTAATGCCTTCACTCTTGATATTAGGGTCATGATATGAGAGTAACTCACTGAATGAGTTAGGGAGTATTTCCTTGGCCTCTATTTTGTGGAAGACATTGTGTAGAATTGGGTGTAACTTTCTCATTAAGTGTTTGGTAGAATTCAGCTGTGACTCCATCAGGTCTAGTGCTTTTTTTTGAAGTGTTATTAAATATTGATTATGATAATTTTTGTGAAAATTGAACATGACATGCTTAGTAAAAGGAACTGAAGTAAATAGGCCTTCAGTGTGAAGGTTTCTTTCTTTCTTTCTTTCTTTCTTTCTTTCTTTCTTTCTTTCTTTCTTTCTTTCTTTCTTTTTCTGGCTAAAAGTGATGCTGTGATTACTGTTGGCTGTATCTGTGGGTGTCAGGAGCTAAAATTTCCTCTATTATTCTTACTGTTGTCTTCCCTGTTATCTTTGGGTCTCCCTTCTGCAATAAGGTGCTCTTCTTTCCATTGCAATCCCCTGTTAATATACAGGAGCCCTGTAGTAGTGAGGTGTGAGAGGGGATTGTTTTTGGACCTATGATTAGGTCCTAATATTTTAGTGATCCTGTGACCCCAGGCTGTGACCCACACAAGTGCTTCTCAGTTTTTTTCCTCCCTAAGTGAGATGAGAAGACTAGATGGGACTGAAGTTGAGTGTTTCCTTTCCGCTGGATCAGTTAGGCTGTGATAAAATCCTAGTCTGTTAGGCTTTGGTAAAATAGTCTGCTTAAGGACAGGTCTTGCTAAGAACAGAATGTTCTGGACTAATTTCAAAATGGTTATTTTTTTATTCCCCTGCTGGAAGCATGCAGAGATTTTTCTCTGATCTCAAGTAAGAGTATCTGGTAGGGTACCTGGCAGGAGAAATTCATGAAATTGTGTGGCTCCTCACTTAATTCCGGGAACCCCTGGAGATTTTAACTGTTAGGCTTGTCCACATTTAACTCTCATCAATTCATCAATTATACTTTAAATTTGCTTACCCTAGTACTGGTTCCTGCTGAGATATCTGCTTATCGGCTTCCACTCTGATATTATGATTCTCTGTATCTGCCTGTCTGCCTTTCCAATTTTGGGGGCAGTGGCTTGCCTTATGACCTTACTTTTTTTACATATCTAAGAAAAGCTCTTGATTTGCAGTTTGTTCAGCTTTTTTTTTTTTTTTTTTTTTTTTAATTTGTTGTGAGCTTGGGAGTGATGACTTCCATGCTTCTTACATGCTACTTGGTTCTTTGGAAGGATTAAATAGAAGCATAATGTCATATAAGTGTAAAGGGAATTTAAAAAAATTTTTAAATTAATTTTAAAAATTAATTTATTAAACAAATATTTACTTACTTTGTGCTGAGAATATTACAATGAAAAATGTAACAAAGTTCTTGAGGTACTTAGGAATAGTTACTGTTACTATTACTATTACTAATATTGTTACTGTGAACAATAACCTACAGTTATACTTTATATACTATACATTGTATGGACTAAAAAACCCCCACATTTTTCATGCATTTATTTTATAGGTACAGATTTAGGTACAATTTAATGTGGGTTTTTTTAAAAAAACTATTATTGAAGTGTTGATGACACACAATATTATGTTAGTTACAGATGTGTAACATAGTGATTCAACACTTCTGGACATTACTCAATGCTCACCACTATAAGTAGTGACCCTATATAATCAAACAATGTTAGTACAATGTTGTTAACTACTTTCTCTATGCCACACATTTCATCTCCATGTCGCACTTAAATTTTGTAAGTTGTACCTATTAGTCCTCTTCACCGATTTTGCCCATTCTTTCACCCTCATGCCCTTGTCCTTTGGCAACCACCTGTTTATTCTCTATTTATGAGTCTATTTCTGTTTTTTTTTGTTGTTGTATGTTCATTTGCATTTTTTTTAGATTCCACATATAAGTGAAATCGTATGATATTTGTCTTTCTCTGACTTATTTTACTTAACATAGTACCCTCTACAACTATCTATTTTATTGTGAATGGTGAGATCTCATTTTTTATGGCTGAATAGTATTCCACTGTGTGTGTGTGTGTGTACATAGTACCACATCTTCTTTATCCATTCTTCTATCAATGAACACTTGGATTGCTTCTATAAACAGGTTGGCTATTGTAAATAATGCTGCAGTAAACATAGGGGTACATACATCATTTCAAATTAATACTTTTATTTTATTTGGGTAAATACCCAATAGTGGAATTTATGGATCATATGATATTTCTATTTTTAATTTCTTGAGGAGTCTTCATGCTGTTTTCTACAGTGGTTATACCAATTTAGAGTCCCACCAACAGTGGATGAGGGTTCCCTTTTCTTCACATCTTTGCAAACACTTGTTATTTCTCATCTCTTTGATACCAGTCATTTTGACTGGTGTGAAATAATATCTCATTGTGGTTTTGATTTACATTTCTCTGGTGATAAATGATGATGGTACCTTATCATGTGTCTGTTGGCCATTTGTATGTCTTCTTCAGAAAATGTCTGTTCAGGTTCTCTGCCCATTTTTAATTTATTTATTTGTTCAGTTTTTTAAAATTTGTTTTTTGTACTTATTTATTTATTTATTGGTGTTGAGTTGTATAAAACTTCTTTTTTTTGAGTTTATATTTTTATTTCTTATTTTTTGTATAAATACCCAGAAGTGGGATTTATGGATCAGATAGTAGTTCTACTTTTAATTTTCTGAGGAACATCCATCCTGCCCTCCACAGTGGCTGCACCAATAGCTCCTTTCTCATGAGTGCTAAATATTATTCCATTGTCTGGATGGACCACAGCCTATTTATGCCTACACTTTTCCTTCTTTTTTGTGTGTGTGGGTTTTTGTTTTTTTGTTTTTTGTTTTGTTTGTTTGTTTTGTTTTTTTCTTTTTAATGTTCAGTTAACCAGCATATAATATGTCAATAGTTTTTGATGTAGTGTTCAACAATTCATTAGTTGCCTATAATACCTAGTGCTCATCACCACATGTGCCCTCCTTAATACCCATCACCCAGTTATCCTCTTCCCTCCCCACCCCCTACCCTGTAACCCTCAGTTGATTCCCAGAGTCCAGAGTCTTTCATGGTTTGTCTCCCTCTCTGATTTCTTCCCATTTAGTTTTCCCTTCCTCTGCTCTATTCCTTATGTTCCACATATGAGTGAAACCAAATGATAATTGTCTTTCTCTGCTTGACTTATTGACTTAGTGTAATCCCCTCCAGTTCCATCCATGTCGATGCAAATGATTGGCATTCATCCTTTCTCATTGCTGAGTAATATTCCATTGCATATATGGACCACATTTTCTTTATCCATTCTTCTGCTGAAGAGGATCTTGACTCCTTCCACTGTTTGGCTATTGTGGACATTGCTGCTATGAGCATTGGGGTGTATGTGCCCTTTCTTTTCACTACATCTCTATCTTTGGGGCAAATACCTAGCTATAGCAACTTCTTTCAAGACATGTCTCCCCAGGCAAGAAAAACAAAGGCAAAAATGAACTTTTCAGACTTCATCAAAATAAAAAGCTTTTGAAAGAAAAGGATATAGCAAAACTAAGAGGCAATTCATGGAATGGGAGAAGTTATTTGCAAATGCTATTACAGATAAAGGGCTGGTATCTAAGATATATAAAGAACTTATCAATCTCAATACCCAAGAACCAAATAATCCATTCAAGAAATGGGCAGAAGACATGAACAGACACTTCTCCAAAGAAGACATACAAATGGCCAACAGACACATGAAAAAATGTGTCTGTTAATATCACTAGCTATCAGGGAAATATAAATCAAAACCACAATGAGCTACCACCTTATACCAGTTAGAATGGCCAAAATTAACAAGACAGGAAACAACAAGTTTTGGGGAAGATGTGGAGAAAAGGGGACCTTCTTACACTGTTGGTGGGAAAGAAAATGGGTGCAGCTATTCTGGAAAACAGTATGGAAGTTCCTCAAGATGTTAAAAATAGAGCTATCCTATGACCTAGAAAATGTACTAATTTACTCCAGTGATACAAATGTATGTATAAGTTCTTTATATTTAAGTAAAGTATATAAGTTCTTTATATTTACTTTAATATAAGTTCTTTAATATAAGTTCTTTATATTTACTTTAAATTTCCTCCAGTGATACAGATGTATGTATAAGTTCTTTATATATTTTGGATATTAACTCCTTATTGAATAAAGATTTACAAATATCTTCTCCTATTAAGTAGATTGGCTTTTCATTTCGTTGATTTTTGTTTTATTAGGGCTTTGGTTTTTTTTTCTGGGAAAAGGAATTTTTATTTTGGTGTATTCCCAATACACCAAAAGTTTATTTTTGCTTTTCTTTTTCTTGCCTAAGGAGAGATATTCATAAATATGTTGCTGAGGCTGATGTCCAAGAGACTATTGCCTATGCTTTCTTTTAGGGATTTTATGGTTTTAGGCCTCACACATTAAGTCTTTAATCCATTTTGAGTTAATTTTTGTGTATAGTGTATGAAAGTGATCTAGGTTCATTCTTTTGCACATAACTGTCCAATTTTTCCAATACCATTTATTGAAGAGACCATCTTTTCCCAATTGTATATTCTTGTCTCCTTTTTAATAAATTAATTGATTATATAAGTGAGTTTATTTCTGGAACCTATCCTGTTCTATTAATCTATATGTCTTTTTTTTTCAAAGATCTTATTTATTTATTTGACAGATAGAGATCACAAGTATGAAGACAGGCAGGCAGAGAACCTGAGCAGAGAACCTGATGCAGGGCTCAATCCCAGGACCCTGAGATCATGACCTGAGCCGAAGGCAGAGGCTTAACAACTGAGCCACCCAGGCGCCCTATCTATGTGTCGTGTGTGTGTGTGTGTGTGTGTGTGTGTGTGTGCTAGTATCATACTGCTTTGATTATTATAGTTTTGTAGGGTATTTTGAAATCCAAGATTTTAATACCTCCGGCTTTGTTCTTTTTCAAGATTGCTTTGACTATTCAGGATCTTTTGTCGTTCCATACGAATTTCAGGATTTTTTGTTCTAGTCTGTGAAAAATACTTCTGGAATTTTGATAGGGATTTCATTGAATCTGTAGATTGCTTTGGGTGGTATAAATATTTTAACAATATTAATTCTTCTACTCCACAAGCATGGTATATCTATTTGTTTGTGTCATATTCATTTTCTTTTATTAATATCTTATAGTTTTCAGCATATGTCTTCTGATTGTTTATATTTATTCCTAGGTAATTTATGATTTGTTGTACAATTATAAATGTTTTCTTAATTTGTCTTTCTGTTACTTTATTATTAATATGTGGAAACAACAGATTTCTGTATATTTCTTTTATATCCTGCAATTTCACTGAATTCATTTATCAGTTTTAATAGTTCTTTTTCCCCCCAACTTTGGAGGATTTTCTATATAAAATATCATGTTATGTGCAAATAGTGATAATTTTTACTTCTTCGTTACTAGTTTGGATACATTTTTTTTCCTTTTCTAAACTGATTGCTTCGACTAGGACTTCTAGTACTGTGTTAAATAAAAGTGGTGAGAATGGGCAATCTTGTCTTTTTTTGATTGTTAGGGGAAGAACTTTCAGCTTTTCACTATTGAGTATGGTGTTGGCTGTGAATTTTTTATATGTGGCCTTTATTACACTGAGGCATGTTCCCACTAAACCCACTCCCCCCCCACCAGCTTATTCATTTATTTTTAAGAATTGAGATATTTGAGAGGCAGAGCAGGGAGTTCATGGGGTGAAGGGAGGGAAAAAAAATGAAACAAAGTGAGACTGGGGAGGGAGAAAGACCATAAGAGACTCTTAATCTGAGGAAACAAACTGAGGGTTGGGGTTGGGGGGAAAGGGATAGGGTGGCTGGGTTATGGAAATTGGGGAGAGTATATGCTACAGTGAGTGCTGTGAATTGTGTAAGACTGATGATTCAGAGACCTGTACCCCCAAAGCAAATAATATATTATATGTTAATAACAAATAAATAAATAAATAAATAAATATTGAGATATAATTGACATGTAATATTCTATTCCTTTAAGATATGCAACAGAATGATAGATGTATATATTGTGAAATAATCACCATAATTCTGGTTAACATCTTACCCCACAGTTACATGTTTCCTTGTGAAAATAACTTTTAAAATGTTTTGTTGTAGCAACTTTCAGTTTACAGTAAACTATGATTAACTCTAATCATTAACTATAGTTCTCATGAAATCAGTTTTATACATTTTTCACAACATCTGTCTTTAAGTCACATATGGCTGTTAAGGGCAGAAGCAGATCCTTTGTTCTATTTTCTTTCTCTTTTTTTAAAAATTAACATATAATGTGTGATTTGCTTCAGGGGTACAGATCTGTGATTCATCAGTCTTACAAAATTCATAGCACTCACTGTAGCACATACCCTCTCCAATGTCCATAACCCAGCCACCCCATCCCTACCCCCCACCCACCAACAACACTGTTTGTTTCATGAGACTAAGAGTCTCTTATGTAAACCCACTTTGTTGAGAGTTTTTTCCATGAATGGATGTGGTACCTTGTGAAATTATTTTTCTGCACTTACTGAGATGATCATATGATTTTTATCATTCATTTTGGTTATGTGGTATGTCACATTGATTTACAAATATCAAATCATTTTTACATCCCCAATAATTCTTGTACTATATTGTTAAATGTGATGTGCTAATATTTTGTTGAGTATTTTGCATCTAAGTTCATCAGGGATATTGTCCTATAGTTTTGTAATGTCTTTTGTCATGGTATTTGGCAATGCTGACCTTACAGAATTAATTTCGTAGTTTTTCTTTCTCCTTTATTTTGTGGAAAAATTTGACAAGAATAGGTATTAACTTTTCTTTAAATGTTTTGTAGGATTCATCTGTGACACCATCACTAAGCTTTTGTTTATTCGGCCTATTTTTTTTTTTTTTATCAGTTCCATTTTGTTACCAGTGATCAGTGTGTTCAAATTTTTCTATTTCTTGCTGATTTAGTTTTAGAAGATTGTATGTTTTTAGGAATTTATCTATTTCTTCTAGTTTGTTTAATTTGTTGGTATATAATTGGCCATAATATTCCCTTATTCTTGTATTTCTGTGGTCTCTGTTATTAATTCTCTTCTCCCATTTTCAATTTTATTTATTTGATTTCTCTCTCCCTCTTTCTCTTTTTTGGATGAGTCTGGATAAAGGTTTATCAATTTTATTTATCTTTTCAAAGTACCAGCTCTTGGTTTCATTGATTTATTTCTATTCATTTTAGCCTCTTTTTTATTTATTTTCATTCTAATCTTTTTTTAAATTTTTTTATTTTTTATAAACATATATTTTTATCCCCAGGGGTACAGGTCTGTGAATCGCCAGGTTTACACACTTCACAGCACTCACCAAAGCACATACCCTCCCCAATGTCCATAACCCCACCCCCCTTCTCTCAACCTCCCTCCCCCCAGCAACCCTCAGTTTGCTTTGTGAGATTAAGAGTCACTTATGGTTTGTCTCCCTCCCAATCCCATCTTGTTTCATTGATTCTTCTCCTACCCACTTAAGCCCCCATGTTGCATCACCACTTCCTCATATCAGGGAGATCATATGAGAGTTGTCTTTCTCTGCTTGACTTATTTCACTAAGCATGATACGCTCTAGTTCCATCCATGTTGTCGCAAATGGCAAGATTTCATTTCTTTTAATGGCATAGTATTCCATTGTGTATATATACCACATCTTCTTGATCCATTCATCTGTTGATGGACATCTAGGTTCTTTCCATAGTTTGACTATTGTGGACATTGCTGCTATAAACATTCGGGTGCACGTGCCCCGTTGGATCACTACGTTTATATCTTTAGGGTAAATACCCAGTAGTGCAATTGCTGGGTCATAGGGCAGTTCTATTTTTAACATTTTGAGGAACCTCCATGCTGTTTTCCAGAGTGGCTGCACCAGCTTGCATTCCCACCAACAGTGTAGGAGGGTTTCCCTTTCTCCGCATCCTCGCCAGCATCTGTCATTTCCTGACTTGCTGATTTTAGCCATTCTGACTGGTGTGAGGTGATATCTCATTGTGGTTTTGATTTGTATTTCCCTGATGCCGAGTGATATGAAGCACTTTTTCATGTGTCTGTTCACCATCTGGATGTCTTCTTTGCAGAAATGTCTGTTCATGTCCTCACCCATTTCTTGATTGGATTATTTGTTCTTTGGGTGTTGAGTTTGCTAAGTTCTTTATAGATTCTGGACACTAGTCCTTTATCTGATATGTTGTTTGCAAATATCTTCTCCCATTCTCTCAGTTGCCTTTGATTTTGTTAACTGTTTCCTTTGCTGTGCAAAAGCTTTTGATCTTGATGAAATCCCAATAGTTCATTTTTGCCCTTTCTTCCCTTGCCTTTGGCGATGTTCCTAGGAAGATGTGGCTGCGGCTGAGGTCAAAGAGGTTGCTGCCTGTGTTCTCCTCAAAGATTTTGATGGATTCCTTTCATACATTGAGGTCCTTCACCCATTTTGGGTCTATTTTTGTGTGTGGTGTAAGGAAATGGTCCAATTTCATTTTTCTGCATGTGGCTGTTCAATTTTCCCAGCACCATTTAATGTCTTTTTTCCATTGGACACTCTTTCCTGCTTTGTCGAAGATTAGTTGACCATAGAGTTGAGGGTCTATTTCTAGGCTCTCTATTCTGTTCCATTGATCTATGGGTCTGTTTTTGTGCCAGTAACATGCTGTCTTGATGATGACAGCTTGTAATAGAGCTTGAAGTCCGGAATTGTGATGCCACCAACTTTGGCTTTCTTTTTCAATATCCCTTTGGCTATTTGAGGTCTTTTCTGGTTCTATATAAATTTTAGAATTATTTGTTCCATTTCTTTGAAAAAGATGGATGGTACTTTGATAGGAATTGCATTAAATGTGTAGATTGCTTTAGGTAGCATAGACATTTTCACAATATTTATTCTTCCAATCCAGGAGCATGGAACATTTTTCCATTTCTTTGTGTCTTCCTCAATTTCTTTCATGAGTACTTTATAGTTTTCTGAGTATAGATTCTGTGCCTCTTTGGTTAGGTTTATTCCTATGTATCTTATGGTTTTGGGTGCAATTGTAAATGGGATGGACTCCTTAATTTCTCTTTCTCTGTCTTGCTGTTGGTGTAGAGAAATGCAACTGATTTCTGTGCATTAATTTTATATCCTGACACTTTACTGAATTCCTGTACAATTTCTAGCAGTTTTGGAGTGCAGTCTTTTGGGTTTTCCACATATAGTATCATATCATCTGCGAAGAGTGATAATTTGACTTCTTTGCCAATTTGGATGCCTTTAATTTCCTTTTGTTGTCTGATTGCAGAGGCTAGGACTTCTAGTACTATGTTGAATAGCAGTGGTGGTAATGGACATCCCTGCCGTGTTCCTGACCTTAGTGGAAAAGCTTTCAGTTTTTCTCCATTGAGAATGATATTTGCGGTGGGTTTTTCATAGATGATGATATTGAGGTATGTTCCCTCTCTCCCTACACTTTGAAGAGTTTTGATCAGGAAGGGATGCTGTACTTTGTCAAATGCTTTTTCAGCATTTATTGAGAGTATCATATGGTTCTTGTTCTTTCTTTTATTGATGTGTTGTATCACATTGACTGATTTGCGGATGTTGAACCAACCGTGCAGCCCTGGTCGTGGTGAATAATCCTTTTAAAGGACAGTTGAATCCTATTGGGTAGTATTTTGGTGAGAATTTTCGCATCTGTGTTCATCAAGGATATTGGTCTATAGCTCTCTTTTTTGATGGGATCCTTTTCTGGTTTTGGATCAAGGTGATGCTGGCCTCATAAAATGAGTTTGGAAGTTTTCCTTCCATTTCTATTTTTTGGAACAGTTTCAGGAGAATAAGAATTAGTTCTTTAAATGTTTGGTAGAATTCCCCCGGGAACCCGTCTGGCCCTGGGCTTTTGTTTGTTTTGAGATTTTTAATGACTGTTTCAATCTCCTTACTGGTTATGGGTCTGTTCAGGCTTTCTATTTCTTCCTGGTTCAGTTGTGGTAGTTTATATGTTTCTAGGAATGCATCCATTTCTTCCAGATTGTCAAATTTGTTGGCGTAGAGTTGCTCATAGTATGTTCTTATAATAGTTTGTATTTAGTTGGTGTTAGTTGTGATCTCTCCTCTTTCATTCATGATTTTATTTATTTGGGTCCTTTCTCTTTTCTTTTTGATAACTCTGGCTAGTGGTTTTATAATCTTATAAATTCTTTCAAAGAACCAGCTCCTAGTTTCGTTGATTTGCTCTATTCTTTTTTTGTTTTCTATTCCATTGATTTCTACTCTGATCTTTATGATTTCTCTTCTCCTGCTGGGCTTAGGGTTTCTTTCTTGTTCTTTCTCCAGCTCCTTTAGGTGTAGGGTTAGGTTGTGTACCTGAGACCTTTCTTGTTTCTTGAGAAAAACTTGTACCACTATATATTTTCCTCTCAGGACTGCCTTTGTTGTGTCCCACAGATTTTGAACCGTTGTATTTTCATTATCATTTGTTTCCATGATTTTTTTCAATTCTTCTTTAATTTCCTGGTTGACCCATTCATTCTTTAGAAGGATGCTGTTTAGTCTCCATGTATTTGGGTTCTTTCCAAACTTCCTCTTGTGGTTGAATTCTAGCTTCAGAGCATTGTGGTCTGAAAACATGCAGGGAATGATCCCAATCTTTTGATACCAGTTGAGTCCTGATTTAGGACCGAGGATGTGTTCTATTCTGGAGAATGTTCCATGTGCACTAGAGACGAATGTGTATTCTGTTGTTTTGGGATGAAATGTTCTGAATATATCTGTGATGTCCATCTGGTCCAGTGTGTCGTTTAAGGCCTTTATTTCCTTGCTGATCTTTTGCTTGGATGATCTGTCCATTCGTGAGGGGAGTGTTAAAATCCCCTACTATTATTGTATTATTGTTGATGTGTTTCTTTGATTTTGTTATTAATTGGTTTATATAGTTGGCTGCTCCCACGTTGGGGGCATAGATATTTAAAATTGTTATATCTTCTTGTTGGACAGACCCTTTGAGTATGATATATTGTCCTTCCTCATCTCTTATTGTAGTCTTTGGCTTAAAATCTAATTGATCTGATATAAGGATTGCCACTCCTGCTTTCTTCTGATGTCCATTAGCATGGTAAATTGTTTTCCACCCCTTTACTTTAAATCTGGAGGTGTCTTCGGGCTTAAAATGAGTTTCTTGGAGGCAACATTTAGATGGGTTTTGTTTTTTTATCCATTCTGATACCCTGTGTCTTTTGATTGGAGCATTTAGCCCATTAACATTCAGGGTAACTATTGAGAGATATGAATTTAGTGCCATTGTATTGCCTGTAAGGTGACTGTTACTGTATATTGTCTCTGTTCCTTACTGATCTACCAGTTGTAGGCTCTCTCTTTGCTTAGAGGACCCCTTTCAATATTTCCTGTAGAACTGGTTTGGTGTTTGCAAATTCTTTCAGTTTTTGTTTGTCCTGGAAGCTTTTAATCTCTCCTTCTATTTTCAATGATAGCCTAGCTGGATATAGTATTCTTGGCTGCATGTTTTTCTCATTTAGTGCTCTGAAAATGTCATGCCAGCTCTTTCTGGCCTGCCAGGTCTCTGTGGATAAGTCAGCTGCCAATCTAATATTTTTACCATTGTATGTTACAGACTTCTTTTCCTGGGCTGCTTTCAGGATTTTCTCTTTGTCACTGAGACTTGTAAATTTTACTATTAGGTGACGGGGTGTGGGCCTATTCTCATTGATTTTGAGGGGCGTTCTCTGAACCTCCTGAATTTTGATGCTCATTCACTTTGTCATATTGGGGATATTCTCCCCAATAATTCTCTCCAGTATACCTTCTGCTCCCCTCTCTCTTTCTTCTTCTTCTGGAATCCCAATTATTCTAATGTTGTTTCGTCTTATGGTGTCACTTATCTCTCAAATTCTCTCCTTGTGGTCCAGTAGCTGTTTGTCCCTCTTTTGCTCAGCTTCTTTATTCTCTGTCATTTGGTGTTCTATATCACTAATTCTTTCTTCTGCCTCATTTATCCTAGCAGTGAGAGCCTCCATATTTGATTGCACCTCATTAATAGCTTTTTTGATTTCAACTTGGTTAGATTTCAGTTCTTTTATTTCTCCAGAAAGGGCTTTTATATCTCCCAAGAGTTTTTCTCTAATATCTTCCATGCCTTTTTCAAGCCTGGCTAGAACCTTGAGAATTGTCATTCTGAACTCTAGATCTGACATATTACCAATGTCTGTATTGATTAGGTCCCTAGCCTCGGTACTGCCTCTTGTTCTTTTTTTTTTTTTTTTTTTTTTTGTGGTGAATTTTTTTGCCTTGTCATTTTGTCCAGAGAAGAGTATATAAAGGAGAAAGTAAAATACTAAAATTGTGGCAACAACCCCAGGAAAATATGCTTTAACCAAATCAGAAGAGATCCCAAATCATGAGGAGGGAGAAAGGGGATAAAAAGAGGTTCAAAAAGAATAAAAGAAAAAGAAAAGAAAAGAAAAGAAAAGAATTAAAAAAAAGAAAATGAATAAAGAGAAATATAAAAAGAAAAAAATATATATATTAAATAAACTAGTTAAAAAACATTAAAAAAGAAAAGGGTAAAAGTTCAAAAAAATTTTGGCCGAAGAAGAGAAAAAAAATGAAAAAGAAAAAAATTAAATTAACTTCAAGACTAAAAAAATCACAGGGAGAAAGCCATTAGTTCCGTGCTTTGCTTTCTCCTCCTCTGGAATTCTGTTGCTCTCCTGGTATTGAAACCGCACTCCTTGGTAGGTGAACTTGGTCTTGGCTGGGTTTCTTGTTGATCTTCTGGGGGAGGGGCCTGGTGTAGTGATTCTCAAGTGTCTTTGCCCCAGGCGGAATTGCACCGCCCTTACCAGGGCCTAGTATCCGCTTGGGTTTGCTTTTAGGAGCTTTTGTTCCCTCTGGGCTTTCCGTAGATTTCCGGAGGATAGGAATACAAATGGTTGCCTCTTGGTCTCTGGCCTGGAGGTGCGGAGAGCCCAGCGCCCCACTCCTCAGTGTGCCCTCAGAGAACAGCGCCCAGTAACTCCCGTCTGCCTGACCTCCGGCCGCACTCCAAGCTCACCCATCCTGTGACCGGTTCATGGTAAGCCCGAGCTGTGAGCTCACTGTCGGCTCTGTCTCTGTAGCCGGTTTTCCCGTGCCAATACCCACAAGCTCTCCGACACTCAGACACCCCCGATCCTTCTGTGACCCTGCGGGACTTGAAGCCACGCTGACCCCGTGTGGGCTTCACCCCGGTTTAGCCTCTGGAGCGATGTCCCTCAGCGGAACAGACTTTTAAAAGTCCTGATTTTGTGCTCCATTGCTCCGCCGCTTGCCGGGAGCCAGCCCGTCCCCCCGGGGTCTATCTTCCCCCCGGGGTCTATCTTCCTGTCGCTTTGAATTCACTTCTCCGCCAGTCCTACCTTTCAGAAAGTGGTTGTTTTTCTGTTTCCAGAATTGCTGTTCTTCTTCTCTTGGATCTGCCGATGGATTTGCAGGTGTTTGCAATCTTTAGATAAGCTATCTAGCTGATCTCCTGCTAGCTGAAGTAGTCTCAGCCTCCTACTTCTCCGCCATCTTGACTCGCCATTCTAATCTTTTTATTTCTTTCCTTCTAACATTTGGTTTTCCTTGTTCTTTTTCTTTTTACTTTAGGTATAAGGTTATACAGTTTTAGGTTTCTTGTTTCTTGACATTGGCATGCATTGTTGTAAACTTCCTTCTTACAACTTCTTTTGCTGTGCCCCAAGGATTTGAGGCTGTTGTGTTTCCATTTTCATTTTTCTTTATATATTTTTAAATATTTATTTGATTTCTTTGTTGACTCATTTGTTATTAGTAGCATATAGTTTAGCCTCCATGTGTTTTTTTTTTTCCAGTTATTTTCTTGTAATTCATAACTAGTTTCATACCAGTGTGGTCAGAGAAGATTTTATAATTTCAATTTTCTTAAATTTATTGAGACTTTTTGTGTTTTCTGAGTATAGTTATGATCATTACTTTGAACTCCTTATGAAGCACGTTGTTCATCTCTGTTTTGGTTAGCTCATTTTCTGTGATTTTGTTCTTTCCTTTCCTTTCGGGTATATTCTTCTGTCTTCTCATGTTGTCTGACCCTTTGCTTTTATTTGCAATTTTTAAGTATACTTAAGTCTCTTTTGTCTTGAAATTAGTGGTTTTCTGTAGAACAGATCCTGTGGTGCCTTGTAGTGCAATCCCTCCCTGTTCACCAGAACCATGAATCCCAAAGGTGGTCCCCGGTATGGGATACATATTCCCTCCTGTTGTGCCTCAACCAGGATTGTATGGTCACAATAATGGGTGGACCTGACCCTCAGCCCATTGGACTGACCTGCTTTGCCTGCTGGAGGTGTACTGAGAAGGTTTTGCTCCCCATGCTGTTGCAAGACCTGGCTGCTGGAAATGTAGATGTGTTCCTGGGTGAAGTTGTCTCCCTCTCCCCAAGGCAGAAGTTACTTTAGAGGATTATCAGTCCCTGTCAGGGTTGTTTGCCATGTGTGGTGTGGAGGATCAGGTTTGGAGGGGCACACACTGAGGTGGGCAGGTTGAGTGGACCAGGATCACAGTGGAACACCAGGGGAAGACACATGGCTCCCCCAAGCATCTGGCTGTGTACACTGGTGGAGGGGAAGAAAATAGTTCCTGAAAGCACTTCTGTTCCTGGAGAAATCTGCAGATCCTTCCCCCTCCAGTATACAACCCCAAATTAGTCAGTAAATCTCCTCTACCTATACCTTAAGTTCTATTCAAATTGCTGCTTCTGTGCCATGTCTATGGCTGAGTTATTTAGCATGCTGGCCCTTTTCAGTGTGGAGATTTGGTTTTCCATAGCCCTCAAGCTCTCTGTGAATTAAGTTTGTTTGTTTGTTTATTATTTTTTTAAGTTGGCTCCATGCTGGGCTTGAACTAATGACCCTGAGATTGAGACTTGAGCCAGGATCTACTGACTGAGCCACCCTGGTACCCCAGCACACTTTTTTTTTTACAAGTTTTAATTTTCATTCCAATTTCTTAACATATAGTGTTATATTAGTTTCAGATGTATGATATAGTGATTCAACAATTCCATACATCACCCATTGCTCATCAGAAGTGTACTCCTACTCCCCATTACCTCTTTCATCTCTCCTCCTGCCCCCCTCCCCTCTGGTAACCATCAATTTGTTCTCTATAGTTAAGAGTTGGTTTGCTGGTAAGTTGTTTTGTTTCTCGCTTCTCCCCCCTCTTTTTTTTTTTCCTTTGTTCATTTGTTTTGTTTCTTAAATTCCACATAAGTGAAATCATATGGTATTTGTCTTTCTCTGAAAGACTTATTTCACTTAACATTATAGTCTCTAGCTCTATCCATGTCATCACAGATGGCAAGATTTCTTTTTTTTTATGGCTGAATAATATTCATATATATTCATATGCATATATGTACTCAACCTCTATCACTTTTTTTTTAATCCATTCATCAGTGGATGGACATTTGGGTTGCTTCCATATCTTGGGTATTGTAAATAGTGCTTCTATAAATATAGGAGTCCTGGTATCCCTTTGAGCTAGTGTTTTGTTTTCTTTGGGTAAATACCCAGTAGTGCAATTGCTGGATCATAGGATAGTTCTATTTTTAACTTTTTGAGGAATCTCCATACTATTTTCCAGAGTGGCTGTGTCAGTTTGTATTCTTATAACAGTACATGAGAGTTTCTTTGTAAGCACCACTGGTTTTTAAAACTCATGGAGTTAAGGGGACTTCCCAGTGTGATTCTCCAGGGATGGGTGTGCCTGGTATGTGATCTGATCCATTTGCTCCTCTATGCTTGTGATGCCTCTCTTGTTTGTGGTTAGTCACACTGGTGGTTTGGTTACTGATTGTGTTTCTACTTCTTTTCTTTCCAATGTAACCTTATCTCTATGACTAGCTGTGGAAGATCTGTTCTGCTAGTCTGCCAGTCATTTTCAGAGTTAGTTGCATTCTGTAATTGTTGCCTTGGTCTGTCTGTGGGATGAGGTAGACCCAGGATCTTACTTTGCCATTTTCCCTGCTCTCCTACTAATGTGAATTCTTAAATCTTGACTGTAGAATAAAGAAACATCCTAATATGAGATTTTTTAAATTATAATTTTGACCAACACTTCAGTTACACTGTTTCCTCCAAGTATATACCATAGGATTGAACAAGTAGTTGTTCACTTTTCCATTAGCTTTTTATATTTTAAGAAATAGCTTTTTAAAAAAATTTGGGATTAAGTATTCTTACTCAGATAAACAGGAGAGTGTTTTCAAAAGTTTTCCTTAGACTGTGTAATAGTAAAAGCAAAGCACTATAACACACAAGAGAAGCTAAACACAGGATTATATTTGTGAAAATGAAACATTCCTGACCATGTTCACATGCATAAATAGAAATGAGCTAGTACACAAACTAAAGAAAAAGAATTATTCCCCATTTTGTGCCCTAAGTTTTATCTTTTATTTAGTTTATTGTTTGTGACACTCTCTCCTTTTTTCTTGTAGTATAATGGTTCTCAGTGACGAGATTACATTCCCAGAGAAAACAGAGTTACTACTGGGGACAATTCATTCTTCACTCTATGCCAAACCCTGTGCAAAAAGAAAATATTCTTGGAAACAGAAAAATGAACTATAATAGCCCCCCTTGTTGTAGGGGAAATTGCCGGATGGGAAGATTATTTAAGTGGGAATATATTCAGGATACTTAATGAAAAATACCCTACCTAGTTCCTGAATTCCTGAAAATTTATCAACATGTTTAGTTTTTTTATTTGGAAAAAAAGCTGTTCCATACTCTCTAACCTTTATATGCATAAGGGAAAAGGAATCCTATTCTATCACCCATACTTTTTTTTTTTAAGGTTACTGAAGGTTATGTAAATAGAGCCAATGTTGGTTTGTTGTTTTTTTTATGACAGGGCTAGTTGTAAAGCAAAGGAATTTAAAAAAAAGTGTATTTAAATTCAATATAGTTAATGTATAGTGTATTACTAGTTTCCAGGGTAGCATTTAGTGATTCATCAGTTACAGAAAACACCCAGTGCTCATTATATGAAGTGCCCTCCTTAATGCCCATCACCAAATTACCCCATCCCCTCATCCATCCCCCCCCCCCCCAGCCACCCTCTGTTTGTTAAAGGAGTCTCTTACAGTTTTCTTCCTTCAGTGTTCTTATTTTATTTTTTCTTCCCTTCCCCTCTGTTCCTGTTTTGTTTCTTAAATTCCACATATGAGTGAAATCATATGCTGTTTGTCTTTCTCTGACAGGCTTATTTTACTTAACATAAAACCCTCTAGTTCCATCCACACCGATGCAAATGGCAAGATTTCATGCTTTCTGATGGCTGAGTAATATTCCACTGTGTGTGTGTGTGTGTGTGTGTGTGTGTGTGTGTGTGTAAGCTCTCCTTTATCCATTCATCTATCAATGGACATCTGGGCTCTTTCCATATTTTGGCTGCTGTGGACATTGCTGCCATAAACACTGGGGTGCATGTGACCCCTCTAATCACTATGTTTGTGTCCTTTGAATAAATACCTTGTGGTGCATTCACTGGGTCATAGAGTGTTTTTGTTTTAACTTTTTGAGGAAACTCCATACTGTTTTCCAGAATGGCTACACCAGTTTGCATTCTCATCAACAGTGTGAGAAGGATCCTCTTTCTCCATAAATCTCCTAGGACTCTCTTTTTTCCTCTGACTGAGGAGTAGTGAATGTGACAATCTCACTCATTTATTTCTGATCTGGGATAAATAACTATAAATCAGATAATTAGGTCATGGCCTTTTGATTTTATTTGCTACCATTTATTCATAGTTGTGTCCTTCGCAAGGGTGTAAATTAAAGGCTATTTTGTTATTAAATTATCAGAGTAACCTTCAGTACAAAGCATTTAATAACCCGTGTCTATTCAGTTATATGATCATTTATACATTTTTTAAAAAGGTTTTATTTATTTATTTGACAGACAGAGATCACAAGTAGGCAGAGAGGCAGGCAGAGAGAGAGTAGGAAGCAGGCTCCCTGCTGAGCAGAGAGCCCGATGCGGGGTTCGATCCCAGGACTCCGGGATCACGACCCGAGCCGAAGACAGAGGCCTTAACCCACTGAGCCACCCAGGCGCCCCTCATTTATACATTTTTCTTAGAGAAAATAAATTGCCTAATGTGGGAAATACCCTAAAACACTTCAAAAGTGGAGGGGAAAGTAGTATAGAGTAAAAGAAAGAAATTCTAGAAATGAAAAATGAGAGCAAGAATGACAAATTGAACAAAGGGTGGAAGATGTTAGTGAAATTGAAACAAAAAGATAAAGAGATGGAATAGAAGAGAAAGGATAAAGGACAAAAAAAAGGGGGTAGTCAAGCTGGGAGTCTACTATCCAACTAATTGTAGTTTCAAAAGGAGGATAGAGCTTATGGAGAGAAGAGAAATAGAGACGCAATACAAGAAAATATCACATAACTCAAGACACGAGTTTCTAAATTGAAATGTTGTACCAGTATTCAACAGTGTAAATGAGAAGTGACTCATGCAGAGTGCCATCACTGTAGAAGTCCAAAATGCAAAGGAGAAAGAGAAAATCCTAAAAACTTCCAGAGAGAAATGAAATAGAATATGTATAACAAAACAAAACAAAACAAAACAAACAACCAGTAATTAAAATGACTCAGACTTCTTCAGCAATAATGGTAACTTTGAGAAAGGATCAAGTCTGCCATTGACAGTAACTTTTTGACCTGGTATTCAATATCCAGCTCACCTGTACATTATACATGCAGTTGGAATATAACAATCGATATATGGAAATTCCACCAGAATTATACTTCCAAGGATTTTTCTCATGAACAGATGAGAACTTTTACAACAAAAGTAAGGAGAGGCTATGAAGTGTGAAGTGAGTAGACTCCCAAGGTAGATCTGGCATTGCCATCTCCTTTATGTCTGGTGCTGCGGACACTCAGGATTTCAGTACTAACTCTCCAGGCTGTTGGCAGCCCTGCAAACAGAGCCCTCAGGGGCAGCCCCTTGCCGGTCTGGCCCCTCTGAAGAGAATCAGCCCAAGACACCATGTCAGACTGCTTCACTTTCCTTCATTTTCTTCACTTTTTCACTTCACAGAGATGATCTGGAAAACTTATCTCAGATGCACTTCCATGGGAAACTGGGTTTTCTTTTGTTTTTGTTTTATTTTGTTTTAATGGTAATAAAAAGATGGTGGAATTATGTTTATCTATATGGTTAGCTCCATCCAGTTGTAAAGTGTGGTTATACCAAGTTTGAAGACTTTCTTTGGAGAAGTACATGTCTCAATGTACTTGGTGGGTATAACGTGGAGGAAGAGAAGAAAGTAGCCAAAGGAAACTGATCTCCCTTCCATTTCCCTGTGTAAAGTTGAAGGGCCCATTGAGCTCAGTGCAGGAAAATTATTTTAAATTATTAACTCAGAAAATAATGTCCTACTTTTGTAAGTACAAAAGCTGATAAAGCTACCACCGCGTAACTCTAGAGTTTGGGCCCGAATTCTCTTCTAGGTTAGATGCAGGAGCATGTTCAATCAAATTGTCAAATAGCTATTTTTCTGCCTCAGCATCAGTTTTACAAAAGGAGCAGTAAATCACTGTGAGAAAGGTTGGGGCTGCACATCCTCAGTGAGGTGCTATTTCTGCCAAGCACAGAAAATTAAAAGTTGAATGAGACCCACAGCTAAGAAATAGCAAGTCAGGTCAAATTTTAAAATGTGGTAAGTAACTATGATTCATGTAGTTGAATTTCATTACTGATCTGCAGGAAAGAAGCAGCTGATCTGTCAAAATGAACAAAAGAAGTAGCTGCTAAATTGGCCTCAAAACAGGGAATGGAGGGTTTTCTGGAGCTCAGACTTCTTGTTTGTAGATACAGGAGCACAGAATTGTGAGGCTCTTTTCTTGAAATTAAAAAATGAAAGTAACTCTTTTTTTTTATTTTTCAATTAACAAATGATTATTGTAAATTTTGAACTTGAATGTAATTTAAAAAAATATTTATTCGTCAGAGAGAGAGAGAGAGTGTACAGGCAGTCAGAGAGGCAGGCAGAGGCAGAGGGAGAAGCAGGCTTCCTGCCCACCAAGGAGTCCATTGTGGGACTCGATTCCAGGACACTGGGATCATGACCCCAACTGAAGGCAGCTGCTTAACCAACTGCGCCACCCAGGCATCCTGAACATGAATGTAATTTTAAAGATTTTTTTAATATTATAAAAGTATATTTCATAAGTGCATGTAAGAAAAAGAAGAAAATCATTAACAAAATTTAATACATATTTTTCAGAAGCTTACTTTTTCTGAAACTTTTCTACTTATAAATCAACTTTACCAAGATATATATATGATTATACAGCATTTAATAATTTTTACTTACCTTTTTCTCTTTTGAATATTAGTTCTGTTCCCTAAAAACAAACCTAAAGTGCTGTAAGTGTGACAGGTGCCTAGAGTCATCAATAAATTTATGAGGCTATTTGCCTTGTAAGCTTCAGAGGGATTTTTATTTTTTTAATTTTTTACTTTTTAGAAGGGAACATAGCATTAACCAAACCTAATACAGGATTTCTTTGTAATATGGTTAAGTTAGGAGTAGGCATAACGTTTTAATCTATCATTCCAAATGTAAGAAATTTTCTGAAGTATCTGTGATATTCAGTTCATATAAATATAATACAAGTAGCTTAGTATTTATTTAAATTATAAACCTGAGAAAGTTAGTCTTTACTGTTTAATGGAGATAATTGAATAATACTATCTTAATCTGAAAATAAGTTTTACATGTGAATAAGTGTATATTTATGTATTATATTGTATATATTAAATTATATATATTAAATATATATGTGTATTTAAAGATTTATTTATTTATTTTAGAGAGGGAGAGAGCATGAGTGGGAGGAGCAGAGGGAGGGAGAGAGAATCCTAAGCAGACTCCATGCTGAGCACAGAGCCCGATGTGGGGCTCAGTCCCATGGCCCATGAGATCATGACCTGAGCCAAAACCAAGAGTTGGATACTCAACTGACTGAGCCATCCAGGTGCCTTATGTGTGGATATATTATAAGAATTTAAAAGATGTGTGCTTTCTAGACCCCTAACTCTTGTTTTACTCTAGGAAATATATGATTACTGTAGGGGTGTTGGCACTAGATGACTGTGTTCTCCAAACACCTCTTTCCTAAATATTAGAGGCTCTTGATTGACTTTATTTCTTTGACTGACTCTTTATTTCTTTGGAATAAGGAGTAATAACAGGACAATCTATTCTGGGATACAAAGTAGCACTTATGAAAATTCTACCTTTTCTAATTAAAGAGCTTTTCTTGTAATCCAATTTTAGCTTTATTTGAGGGGTGCTAGAGATGGGTTTAGCCTCTGTGTATATGTGTGTGTGTGTGTGTGTGTGTGTGTGTGTGTGTGTAACTGAATGAAAAAATAGCTGTTAGATGATACTGTGTTCTGGTTTTGTACTATTTTCTTTTTCTTTTTAAAAATAGGAGCTTGCTCACTAAAAGAAAGTTATACTTTTATCTTTTTCACCCAAATTACCTCTCCCCTCTGCATCAGTGAATCAAGATCATTTGTATTTATTCATTCATTTATTCATGGAACAAATATTGATTGAGGGTTGTGTACCAGCTGATTCAATGCCTTCTTTGAAACCCAGTGATTTTTTTTTTAAGAAGAAAAAGAAAACCAAGTAAAAAGACACCTCTTTCTTTCTTAAATTTTATTTATTTATTTGTCACAGAGAGAGAGATAGAGAGAGAAAGCACAAGCAGAGGAGGCAGCAGACAGAGGGAGAAACAGAGTCCCCCCTGAGTAGGAAGTCTGATGCAGGGCTTTGATCCCAGGACCTGTGATCATGACCTGAGCTGAAGGCAGACTGCTTAACCAACTGAGCACCCAGGCATCCCAAGACATCACTTTCAGTGCCTAATTTCCTGTGGAAGAGAAAAAACAAAGGGTTGTTTCTTATGAAAAATAGTCAAGAAATTGATTACGTGAAAAATTTTTCATTTTATATTATTACCAGCAAGGAATAGTTCAGATAAACTCTTTGAGTTAATGGTATGCCAGACTGCAAAAACAGTAGATATACAATTATACATCAATGCCCTTGAGTCAGTATTACAAAGTATTGTGTGTGGTATTATTTATTAGTATTAAATATATCAAGGGCATGTGTTTATTATTATTATCCAGTTCTTTAAGCATTAATATTTTAAAAAAACTATTGAATAAATTTGATATGTAATATTGTGTAAACTTAAGATATACAGCATGTTATTTTACTACATTCATATATTGTTATATGATTGCCAATGTAGTGATATTTATCACATTATATAATTATGGTTCAATATTGTTCTATATTCATTCTATTATGCATTAGTTCTCTGTGGCTTATTTACTGCTAGTTGCAAGTTTGTACCTTTAAATACTATTATTCTTACCTCCCTACCTCCATCCACTAGTAACCATCATTTCACTCTCAGTTTTTTATAGGTTAAACTTTTTTAGATTTCACATATATAAGTGATATGGTACAGTACTTGTCTTTCTCTGTCTGACCTAATATTCTTAAAAAAGCTTTTTCTCTTAGGATGTATTAAGATGACATAAATTCCCGTAACGCTATATTGATTTCAGTTCATATGTTATATGGCATTTGTTCTAATTCTCAATATTATTAAAAACAAAAAATGTAGTGAAGGCATCAAGTTATCTGAAAGGTTTGCAATCCACAGCACACAACTTCTTTGGATAGTTTTGAATTTCACAACACGGGAACATAGGTCCAGAGGGAGCTAAAAAAGATATTAGCCAACAGATGATGGGATGTTGTATTTTGGCTCAGTGTAGATTTCAAATCCTAATGGTGAAAAAGGAAAATGGGATGCATTTCTATGTAAGCTTAATGTAAGACATCAGTGACACTTATTTGGTTTTACTTTAAATAACAAATTCCTTTTGCATACCATTTAATGTCTACCAGTGCTTTTCTCAGAAATGTGAATCATTGTTGGGTGGGTCTCTAATGTGAGAGGGGGGTTTCCAAGTCTCAGCCTACCTGCAGGGAAGTCAATAACCATGTTGTGTCAATAAAGCTGTTTCCTTTAGGCATGCCATTGACTGACTGTGGAAGAGTGATGGGCAGCGAGTTGGCAGAGGTCTGTTTGCCTTGTATTAGCACAGAGGGCTGAGGATATATATTCTGGCACTGCTTCTTTCCCCAAATGTCCTGCCAAGGCATTTCCACCTAAATCTACTCAGACCAAAGATACTGTGTTAGGGAGAAATTTGTTTCCAAGCCAGGGTAATCATTGACCTTTTCACTGAATTTCAGCTGTGACTGTGGTGGAGAAGCTGTTGTGAGAGACCTTTATGGAGAGGTTGCCTTCAACTTTCCTTCCTACCTTTATCTTCATCTAGTCCTGTGAAATCTATTCGCCTCTCTGAGAATCAAACAGAATTATATGTGGCATTAAAAATTAAAATAGTAGCTTTATTATTGTTAAAGCCAGGTTAGAAAATGAAGTTTAAATCCGTGGTCAAAATGAGTCTTCCTACTACTTTACCTAAGGTCTAGCTCTCAGAGCTCACCTGGAAAACCACCACATAGCATATAAGGTACAGCCAGATGCACAGAAAATCGTGCCTGCTCACACCCCTGAAAAGAGACCAGGAACAGGGATATATAAAAAGATAGGAGCCTACTGACTGACTCCCAAAGGAAGGAAATCCTGCCATTTACAACAACATGGGTAGACCTTACGGGTGTTACACTAAGCGGGATAAGTCAAATGGGAAAAACAAATACTGATACACTTACATGTCGAATCTAAAATCAGAGAATAGTATGATGATTATCAGGGTCTGGCAGATGGGAGAACTGGGGAGAGACTGTTTAAGGGTACAAACTCACCACCAGAAGATAAGTTCTGGAAACTTAAGCACAGCATAGTGATCATAGCCAACAATATGGTATTATATACTTTATGGGTATAAAAAGACTAGACCTTAAATGTTCTCATCCCCAAAAGGAAATTATAATTATATGATGTGATACAGATATTAGCCGAAGCTACTAAGATGGTAATCATATTGCACTGTATGTGTATCAGATCAATATATTGTAAAACTTAAACTTATACAATATTATATGTCTTTATATCTCAGTTAAAAAAAAAAAAAAACAACATGACAAACTCAGGGCTCTAACATGGTTTGCTTGTGGTGTGGAAGACTCCAGTGGGAAGAGGACAATGAACTCTTCTATGTATAAGCCTAGCCCAAGCTCACTTATTGTCTTCACTGTCACCTTTTGGAAGCCACCTTCTAATTGTGTTGTGTGTGTGTGCATGTGTGTGTGTGGTGTTTTAGTTTTATGGGGTATTGGTGGAAAGTGTGGAGAGAGGAGAAAAAGTGTACTTCTATATTGTTCTTAATCATCAACTTAGTTCAGGCTTTCAGAATGTCTTGCACTGAATTTATTCTGAATGCATTCAATATTACCCACCAGAACAAGTGTTCTGTTATAAATTGGATCATATCAACCTCTCAGTTAAAATTTCCTGACTGATTTTCCATAGTTGCTTAGATAGAATATAAAATCCTTGCCATCTTGTCATGGCATCCTCAGCTCCTTATAATCAGGTCCCTAATAAACTTTTCAGTCTCATTTTCATCACATTTTCTTGGTGAATTTTTGCCTCAAGTTTATCAAACTCTGAAGTTTCCCAAACATCCATATTTTACCCTACCTCTTTGCCTTCACGTTTGCTGTTCCCTTTCCCAGAAATACCTTCCCCTACTTTTTTCACCTGCATAGATCTTACCGAGTCTTCAAAACTCAGCTAGACATAATTAGCTTTAACTGGACACCTTCACTAAATTATTGAGACACATCTGCTCTCAGGTTGGGTTAGGTACATTCCAGTGTTCCTTACTGTATTTTGTGCTTTTTCACTGAGAATAGGGAACAGGTCTTTCATATCTGCATATTCATACTGAATGCAGTGTCTAGCACATAGGAGGCAATCAATAAATATTGCCTACATCTCTCACTTAGTTTCCTCTCTTAAACAGAGTCAAGGTTTTGAAATGTGTTAAGCTTTCAACTATGCATTACAATAAGAACTGCATTGATTTGATAGAAATAGTCAAGCAGATTATAAAAATTTTGGTACCTTTAGAATATTGGTAGAATGCTTTTCTCACTAAATAATAATTTTGCTTTTCTGTTACTACACTTTTTTTTTTTAAAGATTTTATTTATTTATTTGGCAGACAGAGATCACAAGTAGGCAGAGAGGCAGGCAGAGAGAGAGGGGGAAGCAGGCTCCCCACTGAGCAGAGAACCCAATGCAGGGCTCGATCCCAAGACCCCGGGACCATGACCTGAGCCGAAGGCAGAGGCTTTATTTAACCCACTGAGCCACCCAGGCGCCGTCTGTTACTACTCTTTAAAAATACAAATAAGCTGCTTTTAATAAATCTGCCCTAGTGTTTGTGAAATAGTCCACAAAATAGTAATAAAGCTATTATGTTTTTGTTATTTAAATGCTGAGATATTTGTATACTCAAGCCCTAATGAAATCAAACATGTACCCTGGCCCAAGTGGTTTGGATGGTGTGATTATGAACTGGATTTTTCACCGAGTTAGTTACATGTTGTATCAGATGGTAAAAATGAAGGAAACATCATAGAGGAAATAGAGAATATGTTATGCTAAGTTATTCTGCAAGGCATCCTTATACCTTTTTTGAGAGGACGTTAAATGTTTAACACAAACTCGTGAGCCCTGTAAGAGTTAGAGAGGTAAGAGCTGATTTATCATGTTTAAGTTGAAGTAGAGAGCAACTGCCTGTTTAGCCTTGTGACTCAAGGTTAAATTCCCTGGGGTGAAAGCTCTTAATGATTTTGGGGATAGCTTGAATTGTTTATCTTTGTGTTCAGTTTTACCCAATCACATAAAAATATTTGCATGATGTGTATTATGATTATCTAGGGACTGAAAAATGTGGTATGAATTATAAAGACTGGATTTCCAATTTTTAATAAAAACTTAATTGTTTCATTTTTTTTCAAACTTACAAAGATCTATTATACTCATAAGAAAATAAGTTTATTCATCCATCCTTTAATAAGTCTAATAAACTGAACACCTATTATGTGGTAGGCATTGTTCTGTGCATGAGAAAAGTCATGCACATATAAAAATATTCTATTTTTAAATTTTTTAAAAAATAAGCTCTATGCCCGAAGTGGGATGTGAGCTCCTTACCCCAAGATCAAGAGTCACATGCTCCATCAACTGAACTAGACAACCCAGTTTTCTGGTAAATTTAAATTTGATTTATTTTATAGTTTGAAATGCAAACTTAGGAAAAAGTTAATAGAACAATAGAAGGAACTCTGGATATTCTTTAATTCATGTTCACCATTGTTTGCATTTACCTCATTGCTTAATTATAATTTATATTTATATTTGCATGTATATAAATATAAATTATATATTATAAATTCCTGTATATTTGATTAAATTTATCATATAAGATCTATGTCCATGTCTATCTCTATTTATTAAAAACCATGTATTCATAGTGATACCTCTAATATCAATCCAGTATCACATTTTAAATTCCACAATTTTAATAGTTGTAACTCCTTTGTGGTAGTTAATTTTGTGTGTCAAGTTGACTAGGCTATGGTACCCATATGACTGGTCCAACACCAGTCTAGATGAAGTTATTTTTCAGATGTGATTAACATTTAAATTAGTAGACATTGAGTGAAGCAGATATCCTGTATAATGTATGTGGGTTTCATCCAAATAATTGAAGGCCTTGAGAGAAAAGTTTGAGGTCCCCAAGGAAGAGGGAATTCTGCCTCCAGAATGCCTTCAGACTCCATACTGCAACATCCAATCTTCGCTGGTTCTCCAACCTGCCAGCTTCCCAGGCTGCCAGGCTGTCAGCCTGTCCTGCAGGTTTCAGACTTGCCAGTCCCATAATTATGAGTCAATTCCTTAAAAATCTCTCTCTATTTCTCTTTCTATACACACACACACACACACACACACACACACGCACACATAATTGGTTCTGTTTCTCTGGAGAACCCCAACTAATACACCCTGTAGCCTAGAATATCTAGAAAATAGTTCCAAAATTCCTATACCACACTACTATGAAATATTAATCTCCTAATTAGGGTTCAATATTTGTTTACAGATCTTTTTGGAGGTAAAATTATGTACAATAAAATATATAAATACATAAAAGATATAAATCTTATATGAAAGAGAGCTTTTGCTTCTCTCTTACATAAAAGATATAAAGAGTTGTATCTTCTTTCTTACATAAAAGGCATAGATCTTGAGTACACCATACAATAAATAAATTTAGGCAAATGCACACACTAAAGTGAAATAAACACCCCCACCAAAATATAGAATATTTCTGTCACTCAGAAATTTCCCTCAAACTCCTTTTGTGTCAATATCCTTCCCTCTTATGCAACTTTTTCCCTCCAATTTTATTCACCAAAGATTAACTTTACCTGCTCTAGAATTTCATATATATATATATATATATATATATATATGCTCTTTTATATTCAACTTCTTTAGCACAGCACAATATCTATAAGTTTTAGTCATGTTTTCTGATCAGTAATTACTTATGTTTTATTGCTGAAATGTATTCCATTCTGTGAATATACTATAATTTGTTTATCTTTTCTATTAGTGGACATGATTTTTTAATTTCACTCAATTAAAAGTATTTCTTATTTTCATTGCAATTTCTTTTTTCATCTATGGGCTACTTAAAAATTAGTAGTTTAAATTCAAAATGGGTAATATTCCAGATAGTTTTATTTATTAAATTCTGTGTTATCAGAGAACATGTTTGGTAAAATTTCAGTCTTTTAATTTATTAAGAGTTATGTTGTAGCCCAACAGTTTCTATCTTGGTGAGCATTCCATGTGCACTTGAAAGAAAATATGCATTTTATAATTGTTGGATATATAAACATGTCATTATGTAAAATTGGTAGATACAGATATTTTATGTCATTAAAAAAAAACCTCATTGTTCAATAAATTACTGAGAGTATTTTTATTTTATTTATTTACTTTTAAAGATTTATTTATTTTAGAGCAAGAGAGATAGAGAGAGAAAGTGTGCACACATGCATGCAAGCTTGTGAATGGGCGAGGGCCTGTTCAGAGGCAGAGGGAGAGATTCTTAAGCAGACTCCCAGCTGAGCATGAAACCATAGGAGAGGTTGGATTTCACGATCCTGAGATCATGACCTGAGCCAAAATCAAAATCCCATGCTTAACCAGCTGAAATGTGGACAGCCTCACGTTTTATGTGATTTTTCTATTTGTGTATTCGGTCTATATTTCAGATTTTGAAAGTTGATTCTTATGAGAATGGACCACGTTAATGAGTTAGACTGCCTGAGCTGAGTAAGAACTTCCAACCATTTTCAGTTGAACTCAAAGGTAAATTTTTTTTTTAAATTTTATTTATTTATTTGTCAGAGATAGAGGGAGAGAGAGCGAGTGAGCACAGGCAGACAGAGAGGCAGGCAGAAGCAGAGGGAGAAGCAGGCTCCCTGCCGAGCAAGGAGCCCAATATGGGACTCGATCCCAGGGCGCTGGGATCATGACCTGAGCCGAAGACAGCTGCTTAACCAACTGAGCCACCCAGGTGTCCCTCAAAGGTAAATATTGATTGAAGTTCTTCTAGTCTTCTATATTATTCCATTCTGGAATTTAAAAAAAAAAAAAGCCCCTCTCCCAAATCCCTGTCCAAAGGGAGCTTACATACTTGTATTGGAACACATACAATGACAAAATAAATAACTTAAATGTTTTGTATAGTAGATGCTGATAATGGCTACAGAGAAGAAGAAAGTAGGAAAAAGAAGGTATGTGGTAGTTTTAGATAGTGGCCCAGTAGAAGGTCTAGAGTTAGAGGAGGTGAAAGAGCAAACAGAGAGAAATCTTGGAGAATGTTTAAGACAAAGAGAAGAGTGATGAAAACACTGTACACTGAAGTGTGCCTAGTGTATTCAAAGAACAATAAGGAGCACCCTGTAGCTATAGCAGAGTGAGCAAGAGGGAAACCAGTAGAGAATAAGGTCAGAAAGTTAGTGGATACCAGATTCACGGAGATGAAATACACTTCTCAGTTTTCTTAGAGGATTCCCAGTTCATGCCCGTTGTCCTAGTCCAGTTAAAAATAGTACCTTTTTAAAACTTTACTCTTAGGCCTTATAAGGTGTGGCTTTTGTGCTGACCATGATGAGAAGACATGAAAGTAGTTTCTCATGAGAGGAATGACATTATCTGATTTACGCTCTAACAAGATCAATCTAGCTGCTCTGTTGACGAGAGAATAAGGGAGTACTTCTATTTTTTTTCAGAGAAAAAGGGATGTAATGCTGTCAACACATGTGGAGACAGGCAGCATAATGTTGGAGGTTTGAGGAAGAAGGAGAGGAATGACTAGAAATTGAGATTTGGTAGGTCTGTAAACTTTGGTAGTGATAAATTCTAGGCTATGACCATGAGAATGAGTGGTTAAGACAGTGTGAAGGATGAAGTTATTGCAGGAGAAAGGGGATCAAGGTACTTAGAGTCTGAATTTTGGAAAGGGCATCTATGTTCAGACAAATGTAGTTGGAATGATATTAGAAGATTAGTATGGTAAAAGTAACAGTAGTTAAAAAGAAATGCCTTCCAACATGGATGGAACTAGAGCGTGTCATGCTTAGCGAAATAAGTCAAGCAGAGAAAGACAACTATCATATGATCTCCCTGATATGAGGAAGTGGTGATGCAACATGGGGGCTTAAGTGGGTAGGAGAAGAATCAATGAAACAAGATGGGATTGGGAAGGAGACAAACCATAAGTGACTCTTAATCTCACAAAACAAACTGAGGGTTGCTGGGGGGAGGGGGTTTGGGAGAAGGGGGTGGGATTATGGACATTGGGGAGGGTATGTGCTTTGGTGAGTGCTGTGAAGTGTGTAAACCTTGTGATTCACAGACCTGTACCCCTGGGGATAAAAATATATGTTTATAAAAAATAAAAAATTAAAAAAAAAATAGAAATGCCTTCCAATGTAGAACATAATTTCAAATGTGGTTTTCTGATATACTCTTCAAATGCCATCTTGAACTAAATAGAAGAAAATGAAAGAGTTTTAAGTTACAAATGAAGGGTCAAAGGAGGCAGTATCATATAAGATCAATATTAGTGTCAGCACAATAGAGTCACTCAATAAAATGCCGCCTCTGTTATTAAAATTCAGCTGCACTAGCTCATTGTATTTCTTGTCTTTTGAAAAAAAAAAATCTGGCGGTAGAAACAAAAGAGGTTTGTGTTTAGTTTTCCAGTGTAATTGCACACTACAATTTAGTTTACAGGTAATTTTTTCTGAAAATTTGGAAAAATAAGCATAGCATGAATCAATGTGGTGGGATCTGGGAAATCATAACCATGTAAAGAGCAACATCATTCTTTATAATTCATTGAATTGTCATGTGCAGGGTTTATGTGTTCTTCATAGTATTATGTTGTCATAGTCATAAACACCCTGTTAAGGAAGGTGTCTTTATCTTCATTTCAGATAATAAACTGAGTTAGGTTCAAGTGACTTGCCCAAGGTCCTCCACCACTTCTGTCTTATTCTTAATGTATTCCTTTATTTCATCAACACAGCTCCTGCCCTCATGTTACAGTCTGTCGGGGAAATCTTTATGACGCATTCAAATATTGTAAAAAGATCAATCTATTACATTCATGCTATCAGAGAAGAAGGTTTGACAAATTAATTGGATTTACTTCGCTCTTATCTAAGAGTTTGTGTTGCTGAAATCCTCTCTGCATTCCTAAGCAATGTTCTTCTCCTGCTATTAGCTTAGCGAAGGTGTAAGCTGTTAATCATTCTTCATGGCATTTACAGACCATTGCCTTTCGTTTTGAGGACATAGTGGAAGAGGTGTGGAGAAATGTTCCACATTTGAGTATCAATCATGAGTGTCAGTCATGAAGTAGATTTTTAAGGAAATGAATTGCACTGTGTCAGAGTTAGGTTCCTATTCTAGTGACGGAAGTTGCCATATGTTTCTTAATATGCATACATGTGTGTGTGTGTGTGTGTGTTTATGATATGGGAAAATGTCTAAAATGAGGGGCTCAGCAGAGGTCCCTCTTCTGGGTGTAAGGGTAGTGCTGATAGGAAATATGACTAGAGAGGTAGTGTAGGATCTTGTAACCACATCCAAGATTTTAGTTCTCACTATAAAAGCAGTGAAAAGACATGGGCATTTGTTAAGATCACTCTTCTTATACTGTGAAAAAGAAACTAGGGGAAGGATAAAAGTAATTTATAAGGAAACTGGCTGTGAAACTATTGCAAGAGAAAATGGTGAATTGGACCAGGGGATTGTTGATACAGATGCAGAAAAGTCTATTGATCTTATATTTAGGAAGTAGACCGGACTTGCTAATAGATTATATATGGGAGGATAAGGGAATATAAGGAAACACTAGACCATTTCTAGGATGGGAAACACTAGAAAAGATTAAATTTGGGGGAAGAAAATATGAAGCCTTTGAAATGATGATTTTGAGAAAATGAAATGGAGATGCCAAATAGTCCATTGGTTATAACAGTTTAAATTTCAAAGGGCAAATGGTGGTAGGAAATGTAAATATAAATGGTCCATGTGCAGATGGTGATTGAGGTAATGGAAATGGGTGAGCCTGCCTGAAGAGAAGGTACAGAGTTCAAAGAGAAGTCAGCACTGAGTCTTCTGGAACACCAATATCTCAAACCTAAGCACTTTTCACTAACCCCAGTGCTGCAAATTCCAGTGTAAATTGCCATCATCTCTCACCTGGGTAATAGCTTCAGCCTCTTTATTGGTCTGCAAGTGGCAGTGGAGGACTTGTAGGATACCAACTGTCTTAGACTGAGTGGCTTAAAGAACAAATATTTTTTCCTCACAGTTTTGAAGGCTGAGAAGTCCAAGATCAAGATACTGACTGATTCAGTTCCTGTTGAGGACCTTCTTGCTTTATCTTAACATGGCAGATAGAGAGGATGAAAGCTTTCTTATGTCTCTTTTTGTAAGGACCCTTACCCCATTCATAATGACTCCATTGTCGTGACCTAATTATCTCCCCAATTTACCTCCAAATACCATCATATTGGGCTTTGACATAAGAACTTTGGGGACATATTCAGTCAATAATACCAACATTCCCTCTGTACTTGAGGTACTTGGCTTGAGCCATCACTTGAAAGGGTTGCAGAGAAATGGGTATCTTCAGACCAGTTAAGGCTAGCATGGAGAATGGAAAGAGGAAAAGAGACTAAGTACTAAAAAGAATTTTCTGATTATACAAAGGAAATTCCTGAGTGACAGGATTTGGGAGGTGGAGCAGGTACAGTTTGAATTTTTGATATTAATGAAAACAAGAATGAAAAATATGATGGCTTAGTATTATCATTCTCTCTGAGGAAAGATATTGGGCTTAGAGCCCAGCTAATGTTTTTCCAAAGATAATTTTTTTTCCAAAGATGAATGTACTTCTTGTACATTCTACACATTGGTGTTTAAAGTCACCAAACATTTATTGAGGAGGCCTTTATCTTTGTAGCTATCAAGCTTCAGTGTGCATAAGAAACATCTGGAGAGCTTATTAAAAGTGTAGATTTCAATGATCCACCCGAAAGGTTTCTGTTTTGGAGTACAAGGAGTGAGACCTAGGAATCTGAGCTTGGATGGTTGACACTAGGGCAGGTGATTTGCATTGTTCTGTGAGGCAGGCACCAGACTACTTCTGATGGCGCACATATAAATAAATATTTCTCAGTCTCAAAGGACTTAAATAATTTCAGTACAATGTGGTAACAAAATCTTTCCAGCATTTCATGTGGCCCCAAGCACAATATTTATTTTAAATTAAATATAGTTAAAATACATTGTATTTAGTACGGATGCCTTTTTGGCATGTGTGTAAATTTTGCTGCTACACCTTTATTTGAAGTGATTCTGTCATTATTTTTGATTGTTAGATGTGGGGTTGTGTCACCATCTTATTTTTGGAGTTTTTGAGTGTTTTAACATTAAATGAATTTGTCATTCCACATTTGATGACTCCTATTATTGTGCCTTTTATTTTTTTATTTTTTTTAAAGATTTTATTTATTTATCAGAGAGAGAGAGGGGGACAGAGCAAGCACAGGCAGACAGAATGGCAGGCAGAGGCAGAGGGAGAAGCAGGCTCCCTGCTGAGCAAGGAACCCGATGTGGGACTCGATCCCAGGATGCTGGGATCATGACCTGAGCCGAAGGCAGCTGCTTAACCAACTGAGCCACCCAGGCGTCCCTATTGTGCCTTTTAAAAGAGAGTTATTCGTAATCTGTATTTGCTTTTTCTTGGGTTTCTGGTTATTATCGTCAATATTCAATATTTATTCTTAAAATTATTATTTCAAATATTCAAACATTTTGAGAAGTCACATTCAGACCTAGCTATGTTACTAAGACAGACTGATGATGACACACAGTAGTTTAATGATGGTATATTTGACTTTCTTTTCCAGTATGTTAATTAGTTACATTACCACCTGAAATCTAGGTCAGGCTCATTCTGAAGGAATGGTCTCCACATGTTGATGGAAGAAATACTTTTTACTGTCATGATTAACCCAGATTAGAAAATGATAGAATGAGAAATTTCAGACTAAATGTGGTTTTAAATGTTATCATTTAAAAAAATATATTATCATTTAAAATTCCCTGGAAAAATAACTCTATTCCTTAAATACCAATGATGACCTCATTCTTAAGAAAACAATTTCCTTACTGGGAAGAAAAAAAATCTATTTCTAGTTCTAATGAACTCTTAATTGAAGTGACCCTGCATCCTGATGTAAGATGGACAAAGTGAAGTTTGGTTAGTGAGCGAGTGTGGGTGATAGAGAAAAATGTCCAGATATCTGGATAAATTTATTCAGGAAATGACAGAACCGGTGAAATAGAATAATAACAATTCTACCAGTTAAGAGAGGGAAGTTTAAAGAGAGAGCAAATGTTTAAAAACTGATTAACTTCATTTTGATGAAGATTTTGGTGTTACTTTCAGGTATAGTAGACTTCATTCTCATTGACAGACATTTCAAAAGATGAGAGGAGAACATGGGAGCTATTGGGAAGGGCTGTGGCTGGTCACTGGTGGCAGTGAGCTGTGTGTGGGTGACCATGTATGACATTCAAAAACACATCTTATATAAATAATCTGGAGGCCATTGCCTCATGAATCAATAATATACAGTCTCAACTAAAACTCAATGTGATATGTTTCTAAGTAAAGCATATTTAATAAATAAGCATTACTGAGTCATCAGTCTTTTACTATTTAATTGACAAGTTCATACCACTAAACATGGAATGTCATGGGTCTTAGACATAGTGAACCTCCAATCTGCTCTTCTCTATTCCTTTTATCTGGTTCTAAGACCCATTAGCCAGTGAGCACAAGTCCATTACTGCCCCTGCTTTAAGCTCCCCAGCTGAGCATGTTACTTGCTTTCAGAGAGTCAATGAAAATGACATAATAGGTCTGTGGGGATTAACTACTCTCTCACAATATTATTGTTAGCCTGATTGTCTCCTTATTTCTACTTTAAGGGAAGATTTGCATCCTTTAGATGATTGTATGGCAGAAACTTCTGATTACTTTTTAAATCTGGGAAAGATAGCTAAAACAAATGCTAGATTGTTATAATTTATTTTAGGCTGCATTTTACATCTACATAAGACTATTGCTTTGAGGATCAGCAAGCTGCATAACTTTTCAAATTTATCTAAGTCATTTTCATAGTGTCTTTTACTGTTTCAAAATAGTGTAAATTACAAAAAATGTCAAACACACAAGCAAAGGTAAGTACAAAAGGGTATTCCAAATTATACAGGTATGTGATATACTGGATTTTCTTATCCTATGTTTTTTTTTTTTCTCCAGTAGAGTTTGAAATCTAGTCCTGTGTATAAATCTGCACAAAGTTTATATATTCATATTCTGTAATATATGTTATAGTGAAAAATATATCAATAGTTAATACATATTATGCAATTAAAAACTGAATGCAGCCTTGCACAAATTACCTAACTCTTGTGCCAGAACGTTTTGAAAAAATATGTCAGTTATTTAGATATTTCTTCAAATTGGTTTGATATTGGCTGTACTTGGCTCTTTGGTGTGACAAAGATTTTGGAATTACAAATTTTGAGTGGGTCTTGAGAGGTTTTCAAATATAGTAAAGTTATATTACATAAAAAATAATGCTTTTATAAGATTATCCTAAGGGAAACTGAGACTCAGAGAGATTAATAAACTAAGTTACACACTGGCAGTCTGAATTTTATCCTTTTTCCCCCTCTGAACCAAAATGCTATGTTCTTTTCTATTTCTATGGAGCTCTCAAGAACTTTATGAGCAGTCAGGTACTCAGTTAATTGCCTGTGTGACCTTTAAAAAAATAAAAAAAATCTTATTTTATAAGAAATGACATTGTTGATTACCTAGGTCTCCATTCCAATCCCTCTCTTTATACTGATCTCCTTCTAATAGTAGCTTACCATGGAGGGGGAAAGAACATGGGTTTTTGTTGTTGTTGTTTTTAAAGATTTTATTTATTTATTTGACAGACAGAGATCACAAGGAGGCAGAGAGGCAGGCAGAGAGAGAGAGGAAGGGAAGCAGGCTCCCCACTGAGCTGAGAGCCCAATGTGGGGCTCAATCCTAGGACCCTGGGATCATGACCTGAGCTGAAGGTAGAGGCTTTAACCCACTGAGCCACCCAGGAGCCCCAAGAACATGAGTTTTGAAGGAAGATAGATTTTGGTTTGGAACCTCACAAATATTATTTACTTTTCTGTCAAATGCAAATAAAATGAACCTTCCAGAGCTTTTGTGAAAATTATAGACAGAGTCTGTAAAATTATTAAATCCAGCGCCTCATCTTGCCTCCTTCTACCACTGTTTCCATCTTAGGGTCCTTTCTAGAAACTCATTGCTTCATATGGAGCCTGAATTTCTCTCATTAGGCAAAGAGAAATCCAGTGATCCTCAAGGAAGTGTTACAGGAAGTACATTTCTGTGCTTTAGAGAATATTTGCATTTTTATTTTTATTTATATTTTTTAAAGATTTTATTTATTTATTTGACAGAGAGAAATCACAAGTAGATGGAGAGGCAGGCAGAGAGAGGGAAGCAGGCTCCCCGCTGAGCAGAGAGCCCGATGCGGTACTCGATCCCAGGACCCTGAGATCACAACCCGAGCCGAAGGCAGCGGCTTAACCCACTGAGCCACCCAGGTGCCCCAATATTTGCATTTTTAAAGAAGACAGAATGAAGAAGGCATTTTTATTTTTAAAAATAATTGGTAATAGTGGAATATCAGGACCAAGGAAGATGAAGAAAACAAATTGGCTAATCTTTTCTTTTTAATGTTTTACAAAGGACACTAAGTTGGCAACTAAGTTATCTACCAGTGCACAAGACACTTGTGCTTGGACTATAATGATTCTGATTGGGAAAGCAGCAAGTTGATATCACCATCTCTTCCATTTAAGGAAACCAGAAGTTTAAATTACCCTTCAAGTTGACTGAATCAATGCTCACAAATATCAGCTATATGGGAATTAGTTCTTTATGAGTTACATTCTTAGAAAATAGTTTGGATATATAATTCACTAGCTTTTCACACCTGTTAAGAAGAATATAGAATCAGGAAAAATAAGGTGTGTTTATTCTCCTTCTTGAATGTTGGTATTCTATGTGAGGTTTGCTGGTTGGTAGCTTTGCCAGGGCTCCATTTCTGATGAATACTAGGCTGTTATTCTCAAAGATCAGCATTTATTTTGGATGCAAAGCTTTGTGTAACATATAGGCTGTTAGTAGATGTTGAAAAATCCTTCAAGTTTTTTCACTTTTTCCTACAAACATTTGGTGTCCTTTGTGTATGTGGTGATGTGGCTTACTGTTCTTGAAGAGAAGGTCAGTGATTCAGAGCTATAAAGTGGAATATGAGAGTTTGGTATACAGTTAGGTTCTAGGGCTACAAATAAACTATATTTCACTTAAATATTGAATGCAGTGGTAATTTCTAAATCTAGAAACTAATATGCTCTAAGACTCATGAATATATAAAATAGGAGTTTAGATGACAGTATCTATTGGAGAGAGGTGCTGATTTTAACTGGAAACATTTTTTGCATGAAACATTCTGAAAAATACATGAGTTACCATTTTTTCCCAAAACTGTTTGCAAAAGTATTTTTGCAAAAGTTCAACCAGGAATTTGTATGCATATTACACATATTCCTGTTATGTGATGAGAAGACATACAATGGGTTTGAAAGCCAAGACCAATGGAAATGATTGTGAAAACTTGCTTTCGGTCAGGCAGATGTGGGCTTACTTAGGAAACTTCTATTTTTGCTGAAGGGTTTGTTTACAAAATCTTCCTACAATAGTTCTGTTCACTGAGTTAGATAATTACTAGGTAGTCCAATATGGCATACTCTAAAATTATACCTTTACACAAAGCTCCCAGTAAGAGAGATAGAATCCTTTCTTCCCCCTAATTAGTCAAGTGCTCCATCTTATCTTAGTTATGTTTTCTGATTAATAGAATCTTAGAAATCATATCAAGAGACAGCATAAGTATAGCTCATGGTCTTTGGAGTCAGGCAACCAAGACTGAACCTTGACTCTGTCTCTGTACCACCATTAACAATTTATTTGATCTTGCTAAGCCTCTGCTTGCTCATCTGCAAAATAGAGATAATACTATTTTGTACCTCCCAGGATTTTTGTGAGAAATAAATAAGATATAGCATGTAAAGCATGTAGTGACTAGAACATACTAATTCAGTAATGAATGATAATAGTAGTGATGATGATGATCTAACTTAATATGTTAATATTGTAAGCTATTTGCAAGTTTGTAGGAGCCATATGTCACTATATTTTCTGTTCTCCCAAGACATGGAATTGACTTAGGATGATAATAGTGAATAATTTGCAAATGAAAGGTGACACATGGTAAATATATCAAATAAATTGTTTCATATTTTTATATTTATATTAAAAGTTCAAATCTAAGCTTTTATTTATCACCTTTTAATATTAAGTCTTCTAAGACTCTAGAATTTAATAAGACAATACATTATTCCTGTCGGTATAGAGGAAGTTACAAGTTTTAGGAAGTTAAAAATGTAAAAAAAAATCATATGAAAGCTTAAATGAATAATTTTTTTTTACATAATTAAACTTAACTTGGTTAACATGTTCAATTTAAACAGGTAAAGGAAAGGGGGAAAATGAAATAATTAATGTCCTTGTAATTGAAAACAGAATCAGCTTGGCTAGTTCAAGTTCCCAGATTTCCTTAGCTCTTTTTAGTAAGTAATACTATTTGCCTCTGCATATCAGGAAAGCACTTATCTCCACTTTTCTTGTGTTAAAGAGCCTCAAGTAAACAACTAAGTTCTTATTTAAGATTTGAGTCAGAAATCGTTGGAATGAGGAAGTCTGTCCATAGAACTGAGACTGTCGCCTTTCACTTTGTGGTAGATATTTAGTGTTGGTTGAATGAATTTCTAAGTGGGGTCTAGATTTTCTAAAAAAAAAAAAAATAATAATAATAGTTAATGCACTGACTTGACAAAAGTGGTTGAGATAATCTTGGGCAAACATATATTAGAATACACACTGGCCATCTATGTGATTTATGTGACAAGCCAATCCTTCCAGCATTTCTTAGGAAATCGACTATCAAATCTGTAATGAGTAAATGATTGCAAAATTATTGAATTTTGGTGAACTAATGCTTATTTATGCAAATTGTTTTGCAATTAAAATACTTTCTGTAATTCATAATCTTTTCAAAATTACTTTGTCCTAATATCTGTTTTCCTTTTGACAGCAGAAATATTATGTCCTTTACATGCATAATATAATACACTGGGTAGGTATGATTTATTTAGGCTGCAATTTGGTTTCTCAAAACCAAGAATTATATATTTTTATAACTGTGATTATTAGTTAGCATTTTGCTTAATCCCTATATTGAAAGTCTGTTCTGTGAGACAACTGATAAATCCATAGTTCCCTGGCTAATGAAAATCTCCATTTCCCCTTTTTACTTGTCCTTTATTCAGACTCAAAATGGTTTCATTGTTCCTCCCTCTCCCCTTATACTCAGCAACCTGACCCTGTTGAGAGATGACACACTTTATTTCTGTGCTTTCCTCCCACTTCACAGTATCAGAAGTCTCATCCTCTAACACAGTCACCTGTTGTCAGTCTTGCCTCCACTCTCCGCCCACAGCTAGTTGACTGAACGTCCCATGCACCAGAGCACACTTACTCAAGAGTTCTGAGAACTTCCTGTTTCCTGAAGAAAACGTTCAAATTTCAAACTCACAAATATTACCATTTGTACTTGTCTTCTTTAATGCTTCTTACACAGCCCTCTGCGCCTGCCAGTGGTTACCTGTGCTCCAGTTCTTGATCTGCCTCGCTCCTGTGACATTCCTCCCCTCCTTTTCAGGATGTTGACATCCTCCCACCATTCTAGATCCAGTTTAATGTTATCTCTTCCAAGAAAGCTGCCCAGACTTCCCCACGATTCATCTTCCCCGATGCCATCCTTTACCAAGTGCCAGAAATTGTACTGTGTCTGTTACTAAATTGGCAACTAACTTTTGAAAGGGAAGGTGGCAGAGGGAGAACAGGCATCTCTTGAACACCTGTCATGAAGCACCCTGATGGCACCTTACATATATGTCAGCTAATTGTCACCACCTGAGAAAACAGATGTGGGTGGTGGGGGGGGTCAACTGATTTTTTTTTTTAAAGATTTTATTTACTTATTTGACAGACAGAGATCACAAGTAGGTAGAGAGGCAGGCAGAGAGAAAGGGGGGGGAAGCAGGCTCCCCACTGAGCAGAGAGCCCAATGTGGGGCTCTATCCCAGGACTCTGCGATCATGATCTGAGCTGAAGGCAGAGGCTTTAACTCACGAGCCACCCAGGTACCCCTCAAGTGATTTTTATATAAACATATAGCTGAAGTGGTTCCTTCAGGGTTTAAAATCAAGTCATCTGAGGGGTGCCTGGGTGGCTCAGTGGGTTAAAGCCTTTGCCTTCAGCTCAGGTTATGGTCCCAGGGTCCTGGGATCGAGCCCCGCATTGGGCTCTCTACTCAGCAGGAAGCCTGCTTCCTCCTCTCTCTGCCTGCCTCTCTGCCTACTTGTGATCTCTGTCTGTCAAATAAATAAATAAATAAAATCTTAAAAAAAAAATCAAGTCATCTGATATCAAAGTTCAATTTCTTTTTATATACCATCTTAGTCAGTCACTCCAAATACAGTAAATGAAAGACATAAATCGTGTCTTTGATTTGAAATGTGTCCTAATCATTAATTTGACCAATACCTACTTAGTGGGCATGTATTATGTGGTAGACATGGTTGTATGTGTCTAGAGAGGATTCAGATGATGATGATGAGGACTCTGAGGACGAGGATGATAGTAACTGTAGTTAACATATTGATAGTAGTTGTATGCCAAGCACTTTTCTAAACATCTAATTTGTTCTTTGCAATGATTCCATGAGGAAGGTTCTAGCTTTATCCTTTTTATAAACGAGAAAGCAGATATAGAGTGGTTAAGGGACTCGTTCAACACCACACAGCTAGTAATGTGCAGCACTGGATTTGAATTACGAGCACCGGCTCCTAAGCACAACATCACCCTTCTCTACAGACAAAAAAGAGACCTAATTCCTGTCCTCAAGATGGTAGACTTTTTCTATCAGTTTATTCTTATTTCTGTCTATGAATAGCTAAGTAGGACAATTAGTAACATGCATAAATGTTTTATTATTTATTTTGTAAGATTTGGATTCAGGACTTTCTTCCTTCTTTTATATATCCTAAATAAATGATAATTTAAATGGGTAACATTTCCCTCAAACTATAAAAAGTAAAATTACGGATATGAATTTCATAAATTTCATAATTTCATGTAAACCTTCCCAAGGACATCATTTGTCCCATGCCCATGGCAAGGCTTGAGTAAACATTTATTCATTGACTAACACCAGCTTCCTTCAAGTTGGCAAAATCAGAAAATAATGTCAATGTAAGCTGTTTTCTCATCCAAGTTGGATTAGATTAATGATATTCATGAAGACTTGAGTATGAATATATATATATATATCCTCCAGATTGATTGCTTGTGTTATCAAATCCCAACCAAAACAAAGGTTGACTAAAAAAAGCACTTGGTGAAATACTATAAAATAATAAATGCTATATTTAGCAAACTTTGTAGAGGACACATACTTGGTGAGTTCTTTCTCCCATGGCTTGAAAGTTATTGTTAGAGAAGAGCAGAGAGATTCTCTTACCCCTGGTTGATGGGATGTCTGCCCACACTTGGATAACATGACAGCCTATATCTGGATTCTCAAGGCATTTCTGGCTTCAGTTAGATACTGTGAGAAATGTGTAAAGGCTACTCTTTCCTTTCCAGTGGCTTCAAAACCTCTTTTCTATCTCAAACAGTATCTAAATATACTCTGACTCATCTGTTTGGGTGAACTTTTTTTTTATACTCATCTATATGATAATAACAAAAAATATTTCCAGGAGAAAAATGAGCATTTTTGTGTGTGCATTGGTTTGTATTTAGAGGCTGTCTTCTTTCCTGGCTTCCAGAGTTATGCTGTATTTTGAAGGATAGCGTGGCTGGACTTTTGGTTAGACTTGAGCAGTTGGCAAAATACAGCACTGTTGGTAGATAACCATCCACATTCATTTTCTTCTAGACAGAACAGTCCTATCAGAAAGTGCCATTTTAATTTAATTTTACTTTATTTTTAAAAAGATTTTATTCACTTATTTGAATGCGAGAGAGAGAGAGCACGTGGGAAAACACAAGCAAGAGGAGCTGCAGAAGGAGAAGGAGAAGCAGGCTCCCTACTGAGCAGAGAGCCCAATGTGGGGCCCCATCACAGGACCCTGGGGTCAGGACCTGAGCCAAAGGCAGACACTTAACCAATTGAGCCACCCAGTGGTACTGCTTTTATTTTCACATCTACCATCAGGCTCAGTAATTAAAGGAGGCAAGTAACATGTATTAAGCATAAGTACCTGCCCTTAACTACACCAGCTCTTGGTAAGCACACCATCTTGATGATGACTTTATTTAATTCTTCATAGGATCTTATGAGATTGACATATTATTATAGTCATTTTATAGAGACACAAAATGAGAGTCAAAGAGTTAAACTTGGCCTCGTGACACAGTGGGGTGTCACAAACCTAATCCAATTTAACTTTAACCAAAAAAAAAGAGAGTTTGGGGGGCAGCTAGCTGTACCAGGGGAGAGTGGGGATGGAACTGTAACATGCACAAACTGATTCAGAGTCATGGATGTTTTCTCTTGATCCCATTTCCACTCATCTCTTTCTCCCCCTCTAGCCTATATCTCAGTTATGTTTTCTTCGGTGAGGTGACCTCATTTTTTTCAACTACACATGCACCTTCTCCATCAAAGGCAATTGACAAGGAAGCTGAGTTTCCATTAACTATTTGAGACAGCAGTTGAGAGTCCTAAGTCCTCTCAGGAGCCTCATCTGTAAGGTGAAGGGCTGAAACTGGGATGGCCTTCTCACTCTCATTCCTAGATGCCCACCCAGGAACCATTCACATCCTTCTTCCTTGGCTCATCTTCGTTTTATATATTTCCCCCTAATAATTCTTGATTTATCTGTAGCTCCAAGAACTAATGCTTTGTAAGAGAGAAACTATAACAGCCTGCCTTAGTTTTACTATTTGAAACAAAAAGCTAAGCTCTAAAACTGAAAGGGAAAACAAAATTGCAAATACAAAACATTACTATCAAAGAACTTGCAAATCACTGACCCACACGTCTATAATGGAGAAAAGGAGAAGAATGAAGACACATCAGGAAACCGAGCTTCAGTTAAATTCACTGCTTATTTCCAAGGGGCTTTGACACTGCTCTTTGATAAGTGTAGGTGGGAATTTCTAGGATTATTTCAAATTGAGAAGGTGAAAACCAATTAGCACCATGATGGTCACCTCAATGTAGCTGGGCAGGTGGTTCCTTTAGGTGTAGCTACTCCAGAACACAGGGCATTTCTCTTTTAGTGTCTGAAAAGATCACTTCAAGGAAAGGGGTTTTATTGACATGCTTGGGTTATATACCTACTTCTGGACCTATTACTGCATTTAGGGTAGGATACTGTGTTTGGTCAGGCCTGGGTCAGGATAGGGGTTCCTCCTGATGAGTTGTATGCATGAGTACTTGTGTGTGTGTGTGGCTTTTTTTCCACAGCAAAAATTTTCCTGAAAGGTAGAACTACTCCAATTTATAGAAAGAAAATGCTATTCTGTGGATCATTACAACAAAGAAAAGTAAATTTCCAATAAAGTCATTATACAGATATTTTCACATATACTAATTTTCCCACTGACACTGAAGTTTTAGACAGCAGACCACCTGCAACATTCTTTTTTGGGGGAGGGGGAGTAAATTCAGATTATAATTACTACTATTATTTATGCTTCTTTTATTTATTTATTTATTATCAGAGGGTGGGGAGAGAGCGAGCATAGGCAGACAGAATGGCAGGCAGAGGCAGAGGGAGAAGCAGGCTCCCCGCTGAGCAAGGAGCCCGATGTGGGACTTGATCCCAGGACGCTGGGATCATGACCTGAGCCGAAGGCAGCTGCTTAACCAACTGAGCCACCCAGGCGTCCCTTATTTATGCTTCTTATGTGCAATCTATTTTTAAAAATAAAAGCCTTTTCCCAAGAATTGTTGCTCAGAGTATATAACTCAGCAAGAAAAGTTAAAGAAGATACTGGTCAACATTCTAGACACTCAAATGTGCCTTAAAAATAGGATTTGGAAGCTTTTTAAATTTTTGTAAAATGTAATTCTTATTTAAATTAATGTTATAAATGAGCAGTTTGATATGTTTTGAGGTGAACTCCGTGAGATCAGGGCAGCATGACCTTCAGATGCATAAAAGTAGTAGGTTAATAAAGTGACTAAAGCTTTCCACCACTTTCTGTCAAGGCAGGATATTTTTTCCATAAAAAATGACTTGTCAGCCATGGTCAGAGGATGCTAGCAAACCAGACTCTAAAAACCCAGACTGATCTGGAGAAATCATTAATCTATTATGGTTGTGGTCAGATTTAAGACAAACTGAGAGCATAGCTTTGTCCAAAATATATATCTGGGCGGTCTGACATACACTACCAGGGGAAGAGTTATTCCTTTGGAGCTAGGATTTAGAATGGGCTTTGATTCTAAGCCATATACATACAAAAGCAGAAGCAAGGTGGACTTTTTGACTTAGCTCTGTGGGATCTCATCTGGTTCTGTTACTTTACTGCTCCATTAGTAGACTTATTTCTAAAATAAATTTATTCATTTAATAGATCTTTACTGAATAGCTATTTATGTCAAATCTAAACATAGGCTATTCAAAGATGAATAAGGAATAGTGCCATGAATGCTGTTTGGTTTATAAAGTCCTATCTGGCTGCTCTCATAGAGTTTATACCTATGGAATTATAGCAAACATTTCAAGGGGTGATAAGTGATAGGGATTAAAATCAAACAGTGTAAGGGGACAGAGAGTGACCTGAGTCAGTGCTATCTTAGATAGGGTGATCTGATGAAGTGGGACTAAATTCAGTGAAAAGGGCCACACTAAAGATAAAAGGCATGCCAACCTAGATATAGAGCATGCCAACCAGAGGAGAGACCAAATACAACAGCCATGAGGCAGGACCATTTTTTGGTGGATTTGAAAACAGCAAGAGAACCAGTATGATTGTCGGAAAATCGGGCAGCGTGAGAGAAGAGGAGATCTGAGAGGTAGCTGGTGAACTTGGATAGGGCTTTGTAGGTGGAGATTTGAGCTTTGGCTTTTTTGAGAGTGAAATGGAAAGGTACAGGAAGAGAGAGCCTGATCCAAACATGATGTGACTTAAGTTCTACAAGGATCCCCGTAGGGTGGAATAAGGGTGGGGAAAGCAGGGTTCAACATCTGACAGCTGTTGCAGTAGTCCAAAGGAGGATAATTTAACTTGGATAAGGATTAGTACTGGAGTGGGAAGAAGTGGTTGGATTCGGAATATATTTTGAGGGTAGAGGCCAAAGATTTGCTATTTGATGGGATGTACATAGGATGTGAGAGAAGTAGTCAAGCATGACCTTAAGACTTTCATGGGAGATGTGGAGTTATCATTTACTAATATGAATAAGACTGAAGATAGGCAGGCAGTTGGGGATGACTAGAAATCAAGAGTTGAGTTTTGGAAGCATTAGGTTTGCTCACACATGTACATACACACTTACACACACTTAAGTAGTAGTGTTTGTACAGACAGTTGAACACATAACTCTGAAGTTCAGGGACTAGGTCCAACTGGAGTGGGAACTGTCAGTATATAGATGGCATTTAGGCCATGGGACTAGATTAGGCTACTCAGGGTCCCAGAGGATGAACTTTACATCACCTACAGATACAATAGACTATGAGTAAAGAAGTACGGGAAAAACACACTACCTTTAAGCTATTCACATCAAATTAAAGATTCATCCATTTTCATTCATTTGTTTATTAATCCACTAAAATTTATTTAATAAATATATATTTGGTGCCCAGTCAGGCACTATACCGGGAACATAGTGAAGAAAAGCAGTGACACTCCTGGCATGGACAGTTCTATACTGTAAAACTCATCTACAGTCTACTCTAAAGTATCAAAACTATTATGATACCAATGATTAGCTTTTAATAGATATTTCATTTCTAATTCCTATTTCTTTTATTAACATTTTGTCCCTAAAAAACAATGATAGATACCAAGTTGTTAGAATTACCTGATATGTGATTATAAATGCTTGTTTTGGTTATATAGTAGATAAAGTTCTAATATCTTGAGTGGAAATAAGATTTTGAAAATTCAAATTTGAAATCTCTGTGTTTCAAAAAATATATCCTGGTACTTTCAAATCTTAGAAAACAGCATATATATCTTTTGGTGTCCCAGTGATAATGATGAGTCTGGAATCCTTGGCTATCTTTCCTGAAATAAAATTCAGGGGGGAAAATGAATTTATTGTAGTATAGGCCAGGACTGTCTAAAAATAAGTTAACTGCACATTTTCCATATAGTTTATAAAATATGGTTTCATGACTCATGAGACAAGGTAAGCTTTAGTAAGTCCACTGGGTTGAATAAACATGAGTTTCTAGAAGAGATGAAGTTGCAGAAATAGAGCAGGAGGTAACATGAAAGAAATGTGAATAATGATATTATTTGTAGTGTAAAAACCTGCCCTAGTCTGATTGAGATTGACCCGTAGCCTGATCTTTCCTCCTATAACTGAGGCTCTTTCCCAAGAGACACCCAAACTTGAGGCTAGAGTCTTTCTAGACAGATTTTTTTTTCCTGGCTCAGAGAGGCTGCCATCCACTTCAGTCCAGAAAGTGAAACATTAAGGACTCTTCATGTAAAAAGTTATAAGATTACTGGAAAGAGAAATTGGACAGATGCTCTGGCTCTTTTCGGTGTTTTAAAAAACTGAAGTCCAGTTAAGATTTTGCCAGCAATAGATCCTCCTCAATAGGTCAGAAACCATTTCCATATGAGTTTAGCTATAGGCTATGTATCCCTAATTGTCTGTGATTTTAATTAGTTGAGGCAGCCAATCAGTCATTTCAGTGAGGGGAAAGGTACCCAGCACATACTTAAATACACAAAATAAAAATAGTCAAGACAGTTTTTGCTTTATTTGATTTACTTGCTTGGACATTCATTTAAGTTTACCTGTATACTGTAGGACATTACATGTCTGTCCCTGTAGGCTCTGTTTTGAGAATTAGTTTGCCAGCCTTTCTTTCATCCACATGATTTTGCACCATTCTGCCAGAATAATTATCTCAACATATTATCAAACCTAAGAGGTACAAGCTAAAAAATCTTTAGTGTCTTTCCATTGTCTGCATAATAAAGTTATACTTTTTAGCCTGCATTCAAAACTCTTTACAACCCTAAATACCTTTCATTTATTTAACAATTTAGTTTTTAAGCTCCTACTATACACTCTGCATTGTGCTTAGAGCCAGGTATCAAGCAATACACTAGAGTGTCGTATCCTCATGGGACCTTATAATCTACTTTGAAAAGCCTGGTGTTAAACAAATGGCCACACAAATAATTAATTACAAACTGAAAACATGAACATGCAGTGAAAACTGAAAGGCGTCTTGACTTTGGCAATTAAGTCACTGACATCGGTCTCTTGTAAGTGCTGTTTCCGGAGAGGAAGACCACTTTCAGGAGGATGGGGGAGAATCTAGAAAACACACAGGCTTTGGAGGGAGAAGAGTAGGAATTTTGGATATACAAGTCCCTCTGTAGCCTAATTCTGGCTCTTTCTTGCATTTGCTTTGATATAGTGTATGTCTTTCATTGTTTAGCAGTTACATGGACAAATGGCATTATTCCACCAAATGTTTACAACATGGGACAGAAATAAATCTAAAATTCTGTGGCTCAGGCTGGGGTGGGGTGGGACTGTTATCTCCCCAGACACCACCAGTTCCTAGAATTTGATCCTCTGCATCTTCCTATGCTCTGACATACCCTTTGTCAGAACACTGAGTATATGCTTTGTTAAGTCGATATACATTAAGTACTTATGCTTATTTAAAGGAATACTCTTGAATTACTCTAATACAGCTATCTATAAGATGTATCCATTCACATAGGATATGTTTGAAGAAAATTTCTGGCTCTCTAAATTGATTATCATTATTAACTTCCCAGTTTGGCAATATAGAATCTGTACATCTGTGGTAGGAACGTTGGATGTTATATTTCTATACTTACTCTGCCCTAAGGTAACTTCTCTGGGGCTTTCATCCTAATTAATACTATTATGACTTTAAGGGACATGAGATCCTACCCTTTTAAATCTCTAGACTAACTGGATAGCACCAGGTGAGACCAGGCTAGAACATTAACATAAGACATTATTAAATACATATGACAAACAAAAAGGAAATAACTAGAGAGCAGTGTGTACCTAGATAAAATAGTCCATGAGACAGATTCTGTTCATCCTCACTTGTAGTTTCTTACAGTGATGACCATCTCTCACCTAGGCACCTACCTTGAACTGAAGGGCAGAGAGTGCCTGTGATCCTTGATGCTGCCAATTTATTGAATAAGTTGGATTCTAGAAGACAACAACCTGTTTCTCACTACTCTCCATTAAATTCCCTTGGTTAAATAACTCTTTCCTACATCTGGGTCTTGATCAAATGCTATGATTTTTCTGTTATTGTTCTTTTCTTTTTCTGTCTTTCTTTCATTTCTTTTCAGTGTTCCAGAATTCATTGTTTATGCACCACACCCAGTGCTCCATGCAATACATGCCTTCCATAATACCCACCACCTGGCTCACCCAACCTCCCACTCCCCTCCCCTCCAAAACTCTCAGTTTATTTCTCAGAGTCCACAGTCTCTCATGGTTTCCGATTTCCCCCAACTCCCTTCTCCAACCCATCTCCCCATGTCCTCCATGTTATTCCTTATGTTCCAGAAATAAGTGAAACCATATGATAATTGACACTCTCTGCTTGACTTATTTCTTATTCTTATATCTTATTCTTATTCTTATTTCTCAGCATAATCTCTTCCAGTCCCATCCATGTTGACACAAAAGTTGGGTATTCATCCTTTCTGATGGAGGCATAGTACTCCATAGTGTATATGGACCACATCTTCTTGCATTTGTCTGTTGAAGGGCATTTTGGTTCTTTCCACAGTTTGGCAACTGTGGCCATTGCTGCTATGAACACTGGGGTACAGACAGGCCTCCTTTTCACTCTGTATCTTTGGGGTAAATACCCAGTAGTGCAATTGCAGGGTCATAGGGAAGCTCTATTTTTAATTTCTTAAGGAATCTCCACACTGTTTTCCAAAGTGGCTATACCAACTTGCATTCCCACCAACAGTGTAAGAGGGTTCTCCTTTCTCCACATCCTCTCCAACACTTGTTGTTTACTGTCTTGTTAATTTTGGCCATTCTGACTGGTATAAGGTAGTATCTCAATGTGGTTTTGATTTGAATCTCCCTGATGGCTGGTGATGATGAACATTTTTCCGGTTATTGTTAAATAATAAACCATCCATTTTTTCAGTTTCATCATATTATTTTACACACTAATGCAGTTTCAAGTTTTTCTCTTCTCCCAGGTCTAGCACATTTCAGGCTTAGAAGACTGTAGTTGTGGGAGGTTAGTAAGGTTAGTAAGGTCTTTTTGTCCATCTTCTGCTCTACTCATTCTCCATCATTCTGTATGGCATGTGTCTCTTCTGAGTTTAAAGCAGGAGGGAGAGCAGACATAATAGTAGAAAGGTCTTACCCGATGAAGTGAATCTGGTATTAATGCCCTCTGCGTGTTGCTGATTCACAGTGATGATTTCTGGTGTTGTTGCTCTGGAGTCTTGTGCTTCTTCAGAGGGTCCCTCCTCAGTTCCTTTGACATGACAGATAACTGCCTGTTGCTAATTGTTTACAATCCTCCTCCAAGGCCCGTGGGTTCTGGTGGATGGCTGTCATGATCCTTGCCACTTCCTCTCATGCCTGCAGACCCTCCGGTTCAGGAGGAATCAGTCCAGCATCTTTCTGTGGAGACTGCATCCAACCCCAGGGAAATTCACACAGACTTGAAAGCACAAGCCATTCCCAACTTAGCTACCTCTTCTTGCTTTAATGCCCCTGGGCAATTGGCTCAAGTAAAGTCTTTGTTTTTTTGAAAAGAGTCCAATATCATCAGCCCCTTTTCTCTTAAATTTCAGGGACTGTATATGGGGCTACACAAAGTTGTTCTGTTCCATGGCTTGACAGAAGAGGGAGGCATCCCATTTCTCCTCCCTTGGAAGAGGGAAAAATTACATAACACCCTGACAAATCTCTACAAAGAAGTTCTTACTACTGCCATACACAAACTCTTTAAAACCTCTCAAATAAATTCATCCGGCTTTATTCATTTAGCCTGTAGGTGAGTGATGGACAGAAGATAGAATTTGCTTGAAAATCTTTTAGGCCTCCTGCATAAGTAGCCCAACTCTTTGCTTTAAGATATGAAGGCACTTGGTGTTTATGTTTTAATTTTTCTTTTACTGAACGCTCATCTGAAACTCTGAGAAAACAAAAAATGAAACATTTAACATCCTGTGCCATTTCCCAGGTGTATTTTAACATGAGTCTAGATTATTTAAAATCCAAAATCAAGTGTTAGGAAGCCCTAGAAGAGACGGAACACCCCTCTCCTGCCTATTTAAAGTCTGTTTTCGAAGTTCTGATAGTTTGTGTATGGATCTGCTTCTTATCCATTGAATTACATCAGGAATGCCTTCTGATCTGGGAGGCTTCAGTGCTTTTCTATATTAGTCTTTCTTTTAGGGTCTCATTGCACAATGTATCAGAGTACAATGCAGTAAAACTCACTGGCATGCAAAGACATAATAACAACTAATTCTCCTGTTCTAATGATTCTTCTTTTGCCTGTTAGCTTGTTCATCTTCAGGATGTTTGGCTATGATTAAGGTATGGTACCTTGTCTCATGAAAACTCTAACTGGTCCACAAGGGGATTGCAACTGGTCTTATAATTCTCTACCAAACTGAGCCAGGCAGAAGCAGCCTTCCTGTAAAGGGAATATATTATCCTCAGTTAATTGTTGGCTTCAAGACCAAAACAAACAAACAAACAAAAAACTAATTAGTTTCTAACAAATTGCCAATATTTTAAAATAACAGTGTTCCTTAAAAGATTAATGTTTTTAGAGATGCTTTTCAATGCATGGAAACTACTTCTGTGGAGGAAATAGTTTCATTTCCCATAGTATTTAACTAGTATCTTGCATTCCAAATAAATGAAGAAGTTAATCATTCTACTGTTTGTACACAAATTTCCCAAGAGATGATTTCTCCATTGGCACTTTTAAACATTGAGCAACTGCAGTGTTGTGATAATATTTCGGGAAATTTTTATCCTAAGCCTTGAAACTTCTGAAATCAATTATAATTATTCTACTGGTCAAAGTATGTGTCTCTAAATTCTGGAGACAGAAAACAAATTATTTTCTCAGTGCTCATAAGCATGTATTTAGCTGAGAAATTTTCTGTTAAAATGCTTTAAGAATTATTTGTGTCTATGTTCGTACTAACAGTAAATATTCATTTGTCTTATTTGGAGAAAAAAAAAAGTGGATTCCAATGTTACTCTAAAGTTTAGCTCTGTTTTTTCTGCCTTTCTCATTCCAGTGACTCCCACAGTGGAGTTGCAGTGCCCCTCACCTGCAAGCTCCTAGTTAGCTGAATTCCCAAGTCATTCCAACTGTGTGATGGAGCCTGGATCCAGATTTCAGAGTTCGGGGAGTGAGGGTGGTCACCTCTGTGGTTCCACTGCATTTCTTCTTCTTCCTTCAGCTTTTGTCTCGTTGATGGATAGGTGCCTACTTTGTTCATCAGGGTGTCGGTATCCTGTGTCCGGTGAACCTTGCCTTCAATCACTATCTCTGTCATCAGATCTGTCTTTCACAGCCTTATTAAGTGCTTGGAACTGAGGGCCTCCCTGTTCCCTATGTTTTGACTCGATGTGGAATCTAATCTTGACTAGACTGGATTAGATTCCATTGATATTAGTTATTTGCAAACCACATCTGAATTCAGCCTGTTCAAACAGCTATTCTTAGAGAGATTATTCTCTACTTCTTCCCTTTATTCTCTGCCTCACATCTCTAAGATTTTGGAACATTTGTGTCCAAGCTCTGACAGTTAAGGGAGACATGATAAAATTATCATTATCATAGCATATCTGGAATGTCTAAGGATTTCTCAGATGTAAGCAGGAAAATCTTATTGACAAAAGGGAATAAATTAGGTTTAAAAAAATACTGTTTGATGGTCAGTGTCTTTTGATAGGAAAAAACAAACAAAAGATTTGTGGAAGATCTGGGTTTGAACAAACCCTAACAATTTCTAATTTTGTGACTTTGGGAAAATTACCTTGCTATATTGAGCTCGATTTTTTTCCATCTGTCAAAAGAGGTTCATTATAGGTAGCTACCACAACTAACATGAGAATTAAAAAAGATAACTTAGGCACAAACTCATCACTTCTGGTGATCGTATACAAGGTGTCCAATCAATATTTGTCCTTATGCTAGCCTGGAGAGAGGCCTCTGGTGCTGTCCAGGGGACTTAAATTTTTGTTTTAACTAGTTGAGTATTATTATCAATGACCCAAATGAAGAGATATATATATATATATATATGCCTATGAAATATTTAGATGACATAGACACAGGAATAGTTTAATATAGCAAATTTAGACTGAGGTAATTATTCAAATATTTGATGGAATTGAGGTCTTCATTTCAAGGAGGGGGGACGTGGAATGGTTTATATGAAAGTGACTTTGTATAATTAATACATTTACTATTATTGATTTATAGAAGATTTTCAGGTTTGCATTATACTCTTTGTATAAATAAACTTGAAATGGCTTTCTTTCTTTTTTTTTTAAAAAGATTTATTTATTTATTTATTTATTTATTTATTTGACAGAGAGAGAGAGAGAGAGATCACAAGTAGGCAGAGAGGCAGGCAGATAGAGAGAGGAAGGGAAGCAGGCTCCCTGCTAAGCAGAGAGCCCGATGCGGGACTCGATCCCAGGACCCTGAGATCATGACCTGAGCTGAAGGCAGAGGCTTAACCCACTGAGCCACCCAGGTGCCCCGAAATGGCTTTATTTCATCCATTACTGGCCCCCAACTATGTTAATCAACCTTCAACCTTTTTTCTCCTTCCTGAACTGTAGGTCTCAAAAGAACATCTTGGGCACCAGTACATATGTGTAAAAATGGATTACTCATTTGGAGAAAGCCAAGTAGACAGGATCAAGGAGATTCTCTTTTAGGAGGTGTTGAGAGGTGTTATATAAATGAGACAAAGATGGCCTCTGTGTATTGGCCCCTAGATTGTTTATTTCTTCCTGCAGGCTCAGACCTGTTAACTCAAAAGCCTGCCGTGCCAAATTCAAACTTTTCCACATCCAGTTATTTTAAAAATAGCCCATACAAGCATAATTTTAGCTGTTCAGAAACAGCCCATTTTTGCCCACCTTGCAAAACCTCATCCCACACACTGCCGCAGTACATAAGCCCCAGCCCCAGAAACGCTATTACTCTTTGGTACTCTCTGATCCAGAGACTCCCCACCTTGTGAGCAGATATCACCTCTATGATTCCTTTCTCTCTCAGGACTGCCCTGCCTTCCTCCCCTTCTGTATAGGGTTCCCTGCATTGCAGCATCGGGGTAGACTACTACTGTGAGAGATTTCCCCCATATGCTAACCTGCCCAAGGGTAACCCAATAAAGCTTTGTGTGTCACTGCCTCTTGTAGTCATTTCTTTTTTTTCTTGAATCTCCCAAATCTTCCAAACCTCCTTACCTTTGAAGTAAGATTGGAGAAGAATAGAAGTTAGCTTGACTTACATGTTATGCTGATATGTTGGGGTATTTCCCATAAAGACTGCAAGCAAGAGAGGAACGTGTTCCCCTTTATATTTTAGGAAGTTCATTCTGGTTGTGCTGTGAAGAATGGGATGAAGGAGGCAGGGATGGTGGCAGAGATAATGATGTCATAATCTAGTAAAGTAAGACTAGAGACCAAAGCTAAGGAGGAGCAGTATATAAGGTTTGGAGGACAAGTGGAGTTCACAGGTGGATGGGTGAAAAGGAATGAAGAGTCGAAATGACTCCACCATTTCTGGCTTGGGTATCTAAAAACTGGTGCAGTCATTAACCTGTAAGAGAAAGAGCAGATGAGGTGAGAGGGATGAGAGTAAGCTTAGGGTAAGGTGGTTTTCATCAGAAGAGAGGAGTTGGCTCTTTAAAAGTGAATGAATCCTCTGAGAAGAGAGGGCAGAGTATGATGTTAAGGGGACTAAATACAGAAACTTAAGAAATGCTTGGATTTAAGAAACTTGCTAAAGGAGATCAAGAGTCCACCAATGCAGCTGGGAAGGAAGGATGTGAGAGGTAGGGGGAAACTCAGAATACAGTGTTCTTGTAGAAACGAATGGTGGAATGTTTCAGAAAGGAGAAAAGATCAGCAGGTCAAATGCCACAGAGTTCAAATCATAGAAGTACTGGAAATTGTCCATGTAATTTTGGCAGCCCTGAGGATATCTGAATTTTTTGAAGAACAGTAGAAATTGTATTTCTGATTACTGCACTGAGAAATCGACATTACATGATTAACATGCATGAATAATGGTGAGAGATATGAGTAATTGTCAGTATGTTAGGTAACTGAAATGATTACATCAACCATGTGAAGTAAGAATCACATGCAGATAAATTAATAGAAATACATATTTTATTTCATCTGAGAAGAAAACAGCACTCATGCATTTCTTCATCCGAACTTTGCATTTGCGCAAGTAGATTTAGACCCCCTTGAAGATACTAGGCATTATGGCATTATGGAAAGCATGGGCTACTTTCTTTCACATTAGCATATGTGTCTAATTATCATTATTACCATAAAATGTTTGAAAGAAGAATTTTCCACAAGAGTTCATAATATTTTGTATCAGTACACATTTAATTGTTGCTATAGATATTTTATTTGTTTTACTAAACTTATTTTCAGCCTTTAAGCAGTAAAATTTGTAGTAATGATTTTTCTTCTTAATTCCCTTACTATATTAAAATATGTTCATATAGTCATATCAAATGATGCAGTATATGTTTTTTCCCCAAATTATAGTATGCAGATACCATCCCAAATGATACTACCTTATCATTATGTTTCCAATTGTTTTCTTTCACCCAAACTTTTGGTTATAGTAAATATTTCCCTTGTGCTTGAAAAAGTGCTCCAGATTCTATCTGTTTTTTAATTGCAAAACACTTGTAAGTTCTTCCTATGGGGGGGGGGAGGAGAAATGGCATCATAGAAACCTGAAAAATCAAACCACTTAAGTAAACAAGAGGGGATTCATAGGTATGCAGAGTTACTGTGGTAAATATTTCCAGTCTGTGTCTAGAATATCCTTTCTTTCTACTCTTACCCCCCATTCCTTGCTCTTTAACTTGCCAATCTTTTTGCAGTCTTTAAAACATACAACCATTTTTGTTTTTCTGTAATGCCTGCCCTGTCTCACCTAGGCAGTATTGGATGCCATGTCCCTTGTGCTCCTATAGTAGTACACTCACCAAATTAATTTTTGCTGTCTATTTGCATATTTGTATATTTCTCTAAACCTTGAGCACTTCAGTATCTTTTCAAACATATGCCACATCTGCCAAAACCAAATAAATAAATAAATAAATAAAATTCAACCCAATTATTTTAAATAAAATCTTTTTGCCTTAATTGCTTTTGTTACTCGTTACAATGATACTCATAAATAGCAAGGAATGAAACTAAAGTTTTAAATTCCAGTGTAACAGATGGACTGAGTTATGTGAGTTAAGGATGCAATTTATGACTTTCAATTTAAATTTGAAGAAAAATCAACACTTAATGTTTCCTTTAATTATGGTTTTGGTAACACTTATTTCTAGAAGTACTTTTTAGTGAGTTTCTGTATTCAATTATGCATATGGAAACTAATAAAAGCTGAGCTCCTATTAATTTAAAATATTTTTATAGGTGTTTTTTGGCACTAAATGAGGCAAGATATTGGAATCACATTTATAACTGATCTAATACTATTTAGCCTATGACAGTTTGTCTTCCATATTCCATTGTAGCTGTATTTACATAAATGTGCTTACTTATTTAGAAGTACTTTTAGGTGAACTTACTACTATTAAGTGTCAGGACTTGACTGCAGAGAATTCTTCTTCTCAGAACCTTAGGAGACAGTATAATCTATCATTGTTACAATACAGTAAACATATATATATTTTTTTATTGTTAAACAAAAGACAGTTTGTGAATGTGTACAAGTTTCTAGGTGTGAGAGAATTCTTTAGGAATGGTAAGCTACAAAGAATTGCTCCTTTTCTCAGAGAGGGTAATGATTTTGGCCAATTTGCTCTACGTTTTGCAAACTAATACACAGCAAACCATGCCAATTATCATTTTCTTTTAAGTCAATCAGTGCAATCTATCTTCAAAATAAGAAATTTATGCATCTATTCTTAACATGTATGGAGATTAATAACACATATTTCCAATGAAGACATACAAATGGCTATCAGACACATGAAAAAATGTTCATCATCACTAGCCCTCAGGGAGATTCAAATTAAAACCACATTGAGATATCACCTTATACCAGTTAGAATGGCCAAAATTAACAAGACAGGAAACAACATGTGTTGGAGGGGATGTGGAGAAAGGGGAACCCTCTTACACTGTTGGTGGGAATGTAGGTTGGTGCAGCCTCTTTGGAGAACAGTGTGGAGATTCCTCAAGAAATTAAAAATAGAACTTCCTTATGACCCTGCAATTGCACTCCTAGGTATTTACCCCAAAGATACAGATGTAGTGAAAAGAAGGACCATCTGTACCCCAATGTTTATAGCAGCAATGGCCATGGTCGCCAAACTATGGAAAGAACCAAGATGCCCTTCAATGGACGAATGTGGTTCATATACACTATGGAGTATTATGCCTCCATCAGAAAGGATGAATACCCAAGTTTTGTAGCAACATGGACGGGACTGGAAGAGATTATGCTGAGTGAAATAAGTCAAGCAGAGAGAGTCAATTATCATATGGTTTCACTTATTTGTGGAGCATAACAAATAGCATGGAGGACATGGGGAGTTAGAGAGGAGAAGGGAGTTGGGGGAAATTGGAAGGGGACGTGAACCATGAGAGACTATGAACTCTGAAAAACAATCTGAGGGGTTTGAAGTGGCGGGGGGAGAGGTGGGAGGTTGGGGTACCAGGTGGTGGATATTACAGAGGGCACGGATTGCATGGAGCACTGGGTGTGGTGAAAAAATAATGAATACTGTTATGCTGAAAAGAAATAAATTTAATTAAAAAAAACCTCACATATTTCCCTTTAAGCTCTATGATTAATAGCAAAAGACTTTTTATATTATAGTAACAATATAGGAATATATGTAAATTCTGAAGCATGAAAATGAACAAGTCTACAATTTGCATTTTTAGAGGCACATGGACTGTACTCACCAAATGAACATGGTGAGGTTCAGGTTATAAAGTAAGTCTTTTAGTATCAAGATCTATGGTTTGCCCAAGATCTATTTAGTGTAAGTGTGCAAGACAAATTCCTTCACTTGGATACACTGCAGTAAGGCATCATGTAAAGTATTTGATTCTGAGCAGCAGAATCAAATTCTGAGAAACAACAATTTAAGCTAGAAACAGAGAATGAAACTGCAAATTGAATTGAACTTAAAAGAAAAGGTAAGGGGATAAATAGTAAGTGATCCTTTCTTGCCTTAGCAAGGAAAAAGTGTAAGATGTGGTGGAATACCTTCTTGTTAGGTGCCTGCATTGTAGAGAGCTGGCTTCCAGGCCAGCCCTTGTTTGATGCTTAGGATGGGAATGAGAGTCGGGGCCGCCTGCATTTTGTGCCAAAAGAGGCTCTTCACAAAGCCTTCATGGTGGAAGGATAAGTATCTTATATGGACAAACTAATTAATATTAAGGACCATCTTTTAGGAGCATCTGGATGGCTCAGGCAGATCTTGATTTCCGCTCAGGTCACCACCTCACGGTTGTGAGATGGAGCCCTGCTTCGAGCTCTGTGCTTGGCAGTGCGTCTGCTTGAAGATCCTCTGCCTTTGCCCCCTCCTACCCCTCCTCCTGCTCTCTCTCTATCTTTCTCTCTTTCTCTCTCAAATAAATAAATAAATCTTTACAAAAAGAAAAGAACTATCCTTCATACTGAGTCTATGATCTTTTTAGCATTTGGTACAATATAGTTTCTGTCATGAAGTGAGGGGAATGGTAGATGCAAGAGGTTTTGTGTAGTTTCTTTCTCCTCCTCAGCCTTCTTTTTATCCTTCTCTTCCTTTCTCTTTCTTTTTCCTCCTTGTTTTAATTTATTTGTTTCTGTGTTTCTTAATTTGGCAAAATAAAAACAATTACATCTGACATTATTTCACTGTTTCCCTTTCTTCCAATATTTTAGAAGTGTGAAAACTTTGATCTATTGTAACAGTATGGGTTTCTAAAAAATCTGTGTTAGAATTACCTATCTAACAATAAGTTGTCTGTGAAAAAATAAAAATGTATACCTCCTCAGGACTGATATGAAAAACAAATAAGATCATACAACAAAACACTTAGCAAGCTGCTTGGTCAAAGTAAATGATCAGGAATGTTAGTTTTCCTTCCTTTTTTCTAATGGCAAGGGAAACAGTAAATGTCCTATCTCAGGCAGTATGAGTCAGTACCACTATACTACATAGAGAGATACACAAGATAAACTGCCTAAGAGCTTGGACATTGTTTTTGGATTGGTTCAATTTTAGATCCTGACTCAGCAATTTTTTTGTTATTGTTGTATAACTTCAAATAAATTACTCGAGTTAGCTCACTGGTAAAATAGGACAATAATAGCTCTCACTGATAGAAGCAAGTAATTGAGTTTATCCAAATCAGAACTGGCTCTGTACTGTATTATTTTAACCTGAAAAGTCATGATGCATCTTCTCTTAATCCAAGATGAACAAAAGAAGAGAACCACAACAGTACATATATTTAAGAAATATATAATAATTTGTAGATAAATAAAGACTGTATTCTTCAAAAGGAGAGAGGAAAACACAAGAGTGAGTGGTGTACGGGGTTGGATGGGGTAAGAAGGCATTGTTCTTTGGAAGGCACAATGCTACACCATACAAATGGAGATACTAAAACATCTCCTTTCATTTTTATTTAGGGAGGAGCTCATTGCATTAGTTTCTATTGTCAAAAACCTAGTAGTTTTAAAGAAAACAAAGGTGTTCTCTTAGAGTTCTTGAAGTTAGAAGTCTAAAATCAAGATGTTGGCAGGGCTGCATTCCTCTGGAGCCTTCAGTGGCAGAATCTATTTCCTTTCCATTTTTTAAAAAATATCTTATTTATTTTGGTGGGCAGAGAAAGGGAGAGTGCACGAGTTGTGGGAGGGGCAGAAGGAGAGGGAGAGAGAGAATCTCAAGCAGACTCTGCACTGAGCATGGATCCCAACCCTGGGCTTAATCTCACAACCCTGAGATCATGACCTGAGCTGAAACAAGAATTACATGGTTAACCAATTAAGCCATTTCTGCACCCCTATTCCCTTTTCTTTGCCAGCTTCTAAAGGTTTCCTGCATTCCTTGGAACATGGCCCCTGCTCCAAATTCCAAGTCAGCAGTGGCTTATTAAGTCTTTCTCACCCTTCTTTAACCCTAACACTCCCTTTCTGTAGTAAAATTTCCTTCTGCCTCCTTTTTATAAAGACCCTTGTGATTACATTGGGCCAACAACCCAGATAATCCAGGATAATTTTCCAATCCCATGATCCTTAACTTAATCATATCTGCAAAGTCCTTGTTCCCATGTAAGGTCATACATTCATAAATTCTAGGAATCAGGACATGGACATCTTTGGGGAGAAAGATGGCTGGTTACCTTGTACTCACATCTCTCTCTCTCTCTTTTTTTTCTAAATTAAATTGTTTTTCAGTGTTTTAAGATTCATTGTTTATATGCCACACCCAGAGCTCCATGCAATATGTGCCCTCCACAATACTCACCACCAGGCTTACCCATCCCCCTGACCCCCTCCCTTCCAAAACCCTCAGTTTGTTTCTCAGAGTCCACAAACTCTCATGGTTCATGTCCCCCTCCAACTTCCCCCAATTCTTTTTTCCTTTCCTTCTCCAAATGTCCTCCATGTTATTCCTTATGCTCTACAAGTAAGTGAAACCATATAACTGACTTTCTCTGCTTGACTTATTTTACTCAGCATAATCTCCTCTAGTCCCTCCATGTTGATGCAAAAGTTGGGTATTCATCCTTTCTGATGGCTGAATAATATTTTATTGTATATATGTACCACATCTTGTTTATCCATTCATCTGTTGAAAGACATCTCAGCTTCTTCCACAGTTTGACTGTTGTGGGTGTTGCTACTGTGAACATTGGAGTGCACATGCCCCTTCTTTTCAGTACATCTGTATCTTTGGGGTAAATATCTAGCAGTTCAATCACTGGTTATAGGGTAGCTCTATTTTTAATGTCTTGAGGAACCTCCATACTGTTTTCCAAAGTAGCTTCATGCATTGCATTCCCACCAACAGTGTAAGAGGGTTACCTTTTTTCCACATCCTCTCCAACATTTGTTGTTTCCTGTCTTGTTAATTTTGGCCATTCTAACTGGTGTCAAGTAGTATCTCATTGTGATTTTGATTTGTATTTCCCTGATGCCAAGTGATGTTGAATACTTTTTCATGAGTCTGTTAGCCATTTGTGTGTTTTCTTTGGAGAAGTGTCTGTTCAGGTCTTCTCCCTATTTTTTTTGACTGGATTATTTGTTTTTTGGGTGTTGAGCTTGATAAGTTCTTTGTACATCTTGGATACAGCTTTTTATGCATAATATCATTTGCAAATATCTCCTCATTCCGTGGATTGCCTCTTAGTTTTGGTGACTGTTTCCTTTGCCGTGCAAAAAGCATTTTATTTTGATGAAATCCCAAAAGTTCATTTTTGCCCTTGTTTCCCTTGCTTTTGGAGACATGTCTTGAAAGAAGTTGCTGTGACCAACATAGAGAACACTGCCTGCGATCTCCTCTTGGATTTTGATGGATTCCTGATCTCAGTTCTTACTACATTTTACTTTGGGTTCTATGAAGTACCCATTTAGTTTCTCAATAAATTTACTTTTTACCTAGATTTAAGTTATTTGCATTCTATACACATTTTCCCACGTTAGTGTGTGGTAGTCAGGTTATCCAGGTTATTGATTCTTGAGCCTAATTCTCTTGTGGAGATTAAATTTGTAATCAGAAGTGGAGGGATGGCATTCCTCTAAGTGTTTAAAATGCATGCATTCCAAGAATTAGCAAACTGGACAAATGAGCATTGAGACTCAACATCTCTAACATAACAGGAAAGTTATATCAATATAAATACCATGTACATATTCTGATGGTATATAAGGGATTTAGTGCAGTAGAAGTATTATTTTTATATATGAAACATTTATAGTTTCTTTAATGTACATTCCTGAGATTTTCCATACTAAAATAAATATTAAAGCAAGGCAAAGTTTAGTTCCCCTATTTTCCTACAAGCTGTTTAAGAAAATAAACTCTACTGAGTTTATTTTGTGATTCACAAAATATGGTTACCATCTAAATTCTTACTTTGGAAATTTAAGAGTAGTTTTGAAAATAAAGTACAACAAAAATACTGTTAGTCTGACAAATAGCCATGTAGAAAAAGATTTATTCAAAAGTATTTCTTAGGACCAATTGGAAACATAATTTTAAAAGTGAAAATTATAATCATTCATTAAAATAATTTAGACTATTTCCTTTTTCGGGAATTAGAATTTTTAAAAAATCATTTATTTGTATTTGTCTGCAATTGCTAATTGATTTAGGCTGGCTCCCCATGAGGGATAATATCCTTTTTCAATTGCATTACAGACTTCTCTTTATTTCACTCCTGGAACCAAAGATAAACACACACATCTATAAATATATAAAAATGTATTTTCAATGAAAACTTGACTATAGTTTTATTTGATATTAAAATATTTTTTAGAGATTGGGAGGGTTTTTATGTTTTCCATTTTGCTTTCAAATTATTTAAAAAATAACTGGTAATGAGTGTTTTACTATAATTTACTGAAGTATTAAGAAGAAGACAAAAAATTTCACATAACTCTGTGTCTCAGATAAGCCTACTGACATGAGAAAAAAGGCAATTTAAGTTCATGGCCAAAAAGTTTACACAGTTCAGAAAGGTTTCAATTATTAAAAACCCAAGGGAAGTTCTGGACTTTGCCATGGTCTGCCAAAAATGTAATTAACAAAGGTTAAAAAAGAAACCCACAAATGAATGTAAAAGAAGATAAAAAAAAGTCTGGCTGAGTCATTTTTGAAAAAAAGAATTGAAGGCATACTTAAATTACTAGATATCAAAATATAAGTCTTGATTGGATCCTTTCCATCATCATACTAATATACTTAAATATACTTAAGAAAAACTAATATGTTTTTTGTTTCCCATTAAGACTATAGAGCAGCCACAATAAACTTTTCTTTCATTACAGACTCCTCCAAGAACTTGCCTTCTATCTGCCCCCTTCATGTTTCTCTCTTATTGTCTATAGTTCCTCGTCATCCCTTTACTCTTCACGCACTCCTATCTGGCATCCATTACTCCATCAAAAATGTTCTTGTCAAGGTTTACAGTGACTTGCCCAATGCACACTCTTTAGTCTTTATCTTACTTTACTTCTTAACGTCATTCAGTACAATTGATTATGCCCCCCCCTCCCTGCTGTCTTCTCTCTTCCCTTCAGGGACACTAAATTTCCTGATATTTATTTTCTATCACTCATCTCTTCTTCATAATAATTTTTATTTGCATCTTCTCATCTACCAAATGATGAATGCTGGAGTTCTTAAGGACTTGGCTCTGAGGTGTCTTCCTAACCTCCTGGTCAATCCTATTCATGTCCATAGCTTTGAACATCATGTATATTCAGACATCTCCAAAATTTTATAAATGTCACTCTCACTTTTGATTTCAGGTCCAAAAATCACATATTCAGCTGCTTGTCAACAGCTACATGTCAACCTTAATTTGCCCAAACAGAATTTTTGACTTTCTTTCCCTCCATCATACCTGGTCTAAATCTATACTTCTCTATCTCAGTAAATGGCACTATTTATTAAAGTCAGAAGTGGGGTTTTTCATTGACACCTCCCTTTCTTATCTCATACATTTTATTGCTAAGCAGTATCTGCCAGCCAGAAACAAATGCTAAATCTGTAAACTTCTCTATTTCACTGCTAGGATCTTGCTCAAGCCACAACCATCTCTAATTACACTACTGGAATGGCCATTTGTATTCAGTCAGGATGGGCTAAGTTATGCTATGGTAAAGGCCCTGAGAATCCTATCACAATGTATATGTACATCAAATCATCGCACTGTACACTTCAAATATCCTACAATTTTATTTGTCATTTATACCTCAATATAGCTGGAAAAAAAAAAAAGGTCCCCAAATCTCAGTGGTTTGTAATAATAAAGATGTCCTAAGGACCTGTTTTTTTGTCCATCATGAATAGGCTGAGATTCTGCTGCACATCTCTGGACTCTACATCCCAGACAAATGGATGAGACATCACATCTAATGTTGCTGGTTATTGTGCAGAGAGAATGAGTGAGAACCCTGAATGATCTCACACTGGCAATTAAATGCTTCAGCTGGGAACTTACACGTTATTCCTTTCATGACTGAGTGACTAGAATGTTACATGGTCTGTCCAAGCCACAAGAGGGCCAGGAAGTGTAATCATTCCATGTATGTGGCAGATAGCACTAATAACTGTCACTTTCTAATGAGACTCCCTACTTCCAACCTTGCTATCTTATCAACTCTCTGAATAGTAGCTAAAAAAGACATCTTTCTTTTTTATTATATTTAGGATTAGATCCAAAATTTCTGTGGACTACAAGGTCCTGTGTATTCTAACTCTGTTTATCCTAATACCCTAAACTTCTAGTCAATCCCTGCCTCCTTTGCAGTGTTCTCATCAAGCAGAAATTATGCTCAGTCTTTCCCTCCTAGGAAATGAAAAAAAAAAAAAAAAAAACCAGGCTGTCCTCATTTGGCTCTTTCATTGTGGCTGCCTTGTTATACTTTGATTCTCAGCTTAAATGTTCCATTCTCAAAGAAAGATCTTCCCTAAACTTACTATTTTAAGAATGTTCTCTGTATTATCTTTTCCTTTTTTTTCTTTTTAAAGATCACTGCATCCCACTTCTTTCCTCTAACATATGGCTCCACTTCTGGAATTGTTTTACTTGCTTATTTACTAACCATTTTCATCACTAGAACTTAAAATAAAGGTATCTTCTCATTATTCTTATCACCTAACACCCATAACTAACTTGTATAGTATTTTTAATTGAATGAATGAATGAATAAAAATCTAAACCTATGGAAGCAGTGATATTGCCCTATTATTTATAGAAATGTTAGAATAGAAATGGAATATATGTGAGAACATGGCCAGATCCCAAAATACATTCCAGATAGATTAAAAGATTTAAAAATTATATCATTAAGAAATACTGCAAACTTGGGGTAAAAAAGAAAAACTATATTAGTAAAAAATGCTGAATGTAATACATTGTATAAAATAATTTATAAGAGATATATAAAAGAAATCAAAGGGAGATATCAGGTATTATCCCCTAATGATTTAAATCTTAGAGGTAAAAAGTCAATAGAGAAAAGAAAAAAAGTGAAAAAATATTTACAACCAATATGGTAAAAAGAGTTGATATTATATATATACTTATAGATATATGTGTCCTTTGAGAGTCCTTTCTAGTGCTGCCTAGGAGTCAAGGGAATGTGGAATGTGTAGTAAAGAAAGGAAGTTAAAAATTATATGACCTTGTGATCATTTATAGTACTGAAGGTTAAGCAGTGTTTCTCCCTTTCTGGTCTGTCACATATTTACATTATTGCAGATTTCCCTCCTTTTCTTCTGTTTTCACTAGTATTTTACATAGGAGTAGTGGTGATATTGATCATCATAATTATAGGACATATATTTATTTATATTTATTTTATATTATAATATATAATAATATATAATAAATAAATTAATATTTATTTATAGGATAATGAGAGAGGAATGAGACCAAATTTGAGGAAAGCTGATAATTCAGAAATGGTTCCAATGTTTAATGAAATTTTGAATTTCTTATTTTGAGGAGAAGGTTTATACTTTTATATGGCTTGCTAATATTTTGTTGAGGACTTTCATATCTATTTTCATCAGAGATACTGTTCTGTAGTTCTCTTTTTTTGTAGTGTCTTTATCTGGTTTTTGGTATCAGGGTGATGCTGGCCTCATAGGATAAATTTGGAAGCTTTTCTTCCTCTTTTGAATTTTGGAGTAGTTTGAGAACAGGTATTAACTCTTCTTCAAATGTTTGCTAAAATTCACCTAGGAACCCAACTGGTTCTGGACTTTGTTTGGAGTTTTGTGATTACTGATTCAATTTCATTGCTGGTAATCAGTATGTTCAAATTTTCTATATCTTCCTGGCTCTGTTTTGGGTGGTTATATGTGTCTAGGAGTTTATCTATTTCTTCTAGTTTGTCTGATTTGTTGGCATAATATTCCCTTATAATCCTTTGTATTTCTGTGGTGTCAGTTGTTTCTCCTCTTTAGTTTGAAATTTTGTATGAATCCTCCCTCCCTCCCCCTCTCTCTTTCACTTTCTCCCTCTCTCTCTCCATTTTTAATAGGTAGTATGAAAATCAGATTTAAAAATTACCTGAAAAATATGAAAGTATTCAAGATAATCAAAAATAGGGGCGCCTGGGTGGCTCAGCGGGTTAAGCCGCTGCCTTCGGCTCAGGTCATGAACTCGGAGTCCTGGGATGGAGCCCCATATCCGGCTCTCTGCTTGGCAGGGAGCCTGCTTCCTCCTCTCTCTCTGTCTGCCTCTCTGCCTGCTTGTGATTTCTGTCAATAAATCTGTCTCAAATAAATAAATAAAATCTTAAAAAAATAATAAATAAAGTTCACTAATCTTAAAAAAAAAAAAGATAACCAAAAATAAAAATGTTGATGGAAAGCTTTATATTTGAACTCAAATTCAACAGAACTTCGTCCTAGTAGCTGGCACGTTGCACAGCTCTCGTCATCCAAAAGTGGGAAGTTTAGAAATTTGTCAAATATATTTATATTTATATTTTAAATCTGGTTCTGAGATTAGAGGAAATTTTTATGTGGTTGTTTTCATAAAGGACAAAATGAGTGATGTATTTGATAATATTTTTATAATTAGAGACAGTTTATGAAAACTGAAGGTAAATATGAGGTCAAGCATAGCATGTGGCTTTATGGATATCTGGTTTAGTGTAGGAATCAGGTTTGGAGATTTTGAGAGTATATTGCTATTATACCAATTGGATATTTGGGTCAGGTATTTACCATAAGTGGAATGCGTCATTTGAGATGGAAGGTTCTGGTAAGAAGCTAGAGCAGGTAAACTAGAGATTCATGATTGTTGTGTAGATGACAGAAATAATATTCTGATGTGGAAATTTCAGACTTGTTTTCTTCTTTATAGAGAGCTATCCCATCTCTTTATAAAGGTAGGTCAGAAGAATGCCTGCAACCACATAGTACTTTGCCCTGTTACAGTTTAGAGCCTTATAAATGGTCAAATAAGCGGCACAGTGTTTATATCTAAATAATATCAAAATACCTTTATCTTCCATGGCAGAAACTTAATATGGCTCCTATAACACATTTATTTCCTGTTCTGTGTAGAATTGCAGAGTTGAAGAATTGAAAAGGAGTCCTTTAGACAATGAATGTGTTAAATCTGCCCTATTGAATCTGCTAAAAAAAAAAAAAAAAGAAAAAAAAGAAACCTCACAAACAAAAACATAATTATGGCACAGTTTGATACTAGATCTTTTTCCAGCCAAGAATTAACATAAATATCTAACATCAGTTGAGCATTTACTATGTGCCTAAGTGAAAAATATAGAAGCTATATAATTAGATCCTTACAACAACTAGAAATTGTTTTATCCCCCCATTTTACAGATGAGATTAATAAAAACTTGCCTGATGTCTCACAAATAGTAATTACAGGCAAGACACTTTAATTCTGGAACTTAAATTCTTAGTCACTTAACTGTTTTACTTCTGCTGTCACCTACCTTTAGATGGTCCTGGAAACATGACATTTCAAATACTAGTAGCATTCTTATCTTCCTATTTGCTATAGCTGTAGATCATATGAAAAACTGATTTATGTATACTGAGTAGATTGGGTACATATCAAAAAGTGGTGTGAATGTGGAGGGGATGGAGTTGTGTTGTGGAATGTTTGGAGTAGGACATAGGAAGAGGAAGAAGAAACACAGACTACAATTATTCCTGTATTACTCCCTCTAAAAATAGGAATTAATTTTAAAAAGTTACCTCAGATATATGAATATCTATTAAATTGAGGGTTCCTAAGAGGGAAGATCTGTTGTTGTTGTTGTACTACCCATTGGCTATGAATAGCATTATTTATATTGCTGCACAAGGAGACAAAGAGTATAATTATGAGGGTGAACCCTGAAATCAGATTTCCTATGGTCAAATCTTGGTTCTGCCAATATCTTAGCCCCTCTAAACCTTGGTTTCATCTTTTCTTCCTAGGTCAAAGATCATGAGGAATAAATGAAACACTACACATGAGACACTTATCACAGCATCAGTCATGTTTATCTTTTATCATGAGAAATTTCGATTTAATATCGAGTCTGAAATGACTGATGTGTGATTTTGCTTGCATTTGGGTGCATATAGCAGATGAGTTTCAGAGGTCTCTTTAACCCTTTGGTCTATTTCTCTTTTTCAAGTTACCTCTTTTCTCCACTTTTGTTGGGTTCTCTTCAAAATATGGTTGCATAATTCTTTCCATTTCTGGTAACTAAAAGGAATATTTATTAATGCACACTCATAAACTTTTTATGGACCTATTTCAGTTTGAACAACCCAAAATAACACAAAACAGTCAAGCAAAAAAAAAGAGAAATGTCCTTTTCAAACATAATAATATATGCAAATAATTTTAAATTAATTTAAATAAAATTTAAATTCTAAACAATAGTGGGGAAATTAAAAAAAAAAAACTTGGTACAAAATGACAGGCCATTACATTTGGTTATCTCTTGTAACTTTATTCACTCATTAACTCATTTTATTTTTATTTTTTTAAAGATTTTATTTATTTACTCACAAGTAGGCAGATAGGCAGGCAGAGAAAGAGAGAGGAGGAAGCAGGATCCCTGCTGAGCAGAGAGCCCAGTGCTGGGCTCAATCCAGCACCCTGGGATCATGACCTGAGCTGAAGGCAGAGGCTTTAACCCACTGAGCCACCCAGGCACCCCGCTCATTAACTCATTTTAAAGAATATTTACAACTCTCAATACAAATAGCAAATCTTTATTGGCTAAGTAACATTGATGTTAAGTGAGAGAGAGCCAGAATAGGCTGGAACAAAAGTACCAAGGAAATTCAATGGGGGAAAAGGATAGAACTTACAAGTGGTTCTAGAACAACTGAACATCTATTAAAAAAAAAAAAAAAATAGAAGAACTTAGACTCATACCTCACACCATAAATAAAAAATAACTTATAATGGATTATAGATTATAGAGCTATATGTAAGAGCTAAAACTTCTAGGTTGATCACATTGGAGAAAATCTTTATGGCCCTAAATTAGGTACAAAGTTTGTAGAAATGATACCAAAGCAGACCCACCACCCCCCTGAAAAAGATAAATTGTTTATCATAAAGATTAAAATCTTCCAGAAACTCTCCAGCTATAGACTGGAGAAAATATTTGCAAATTATGTATATGATAAAGAACTTGCATCTGAAATATACAAATAATTCTCACAACTTGATCATAGTAAGATAAAGAACCTAATTTAAAAAATAAACAAAAGACTTGAATAGACCCTTCATCAGAGAAGACATAAAAATGGCTAATAAAAACAGGAAGAGCTACCTAATCATGCTATTAGAGAAATGTCAATCAAAATCACAAGATACCAATGCATGCCTACTAGAATAGCTGTAATAAGAAAGACAGTTAATAACAAATATTGGCTAGATGTGGAGAAATAAGAAATAAGAAACCTCATACATTGTTGGTTGGAATGTGAAATGGTATAGCTAATTTGGAAAACAGTTTAGCAGTTTCATCAATAGTTATATTAACTTATCTACTATAGAATCCAACTCTATTTCTATGAATCTAATGGCAACATACATTCATGTGAAATTTGAACAGAAATGTTCATAGTGGCATATTCAAAATAGACAAGAATAAAAAACATTTCAAATTTATATCATGAATGTATAAACAAAATGTAGTATATCCACATAATAAAAAAAGAACAAAATACTGATATATTCTATAACATGCATGAACTTCAAAACCACTATGCTAGATGAAAGAGATCAGGTCCAAATGACTATATATTATGTGATGCCATTTATATGAAATAGTCACAAAAGGATCCGTTAGAAATATTCTAAAACTGGATTATGCTGCTGGATGCACAATTCTGTAAATTTACTAAAAGTCAATGAATTGTATCCCTACACTGGGTGAACTTTATGGAATATAACTTATACTTTAATAAAGCTATTTTTAAAAAGGAACAACCTGGAATGCACAAGCATGAGCTGGAGTCACAGGGATGGATTTAAATGTGTTAGTTTTTGTGCCTCTGAACTTGATGGTGTGGGTATCCTGCAGAAACCAGGGCCCTTCATCACAGAGCTGAACAGACACACCTTGCCACCACAATAGGAAGGGACAGAGGGAGCCTAATAGCTTTTTTTAATCATATGAAGGGGTGACTTAAATGAAGTACATTCATTCTTTATTTTGAACAGCATTACAATGAAATATATTTAGAAGAATCTTTAACCTCTACTGCCAGAAGATTTCCAAGAAACTTAAGGAGTTAAAAGCAAATAAAACATAGCCTATGTAGCAAAAAAGAATGCAAAGAAAATATCAAGAAAACAGAAGATGTCTTAAACACAGATATATGTTTGTGATATAATTTTAAATATAAAATATGGGATATAGTAACATTTTATAAAATGTACCAGAATAAAGTTATGTTAAAATTTCTATAATGGGACTATGAATTTTATTTCTTCTTTACACTTGTATTTCATAGGTTTTTTGAACTTTTTTTTTTTTTTTAAAGAAGTAATATATAATTGGGGCAACTGTGTGGCTCAGTCAGTTAAGTGTCCAACTCTGGGCTCTGGCTCAGGTCAAGATCTCAGGGTTGTGGGATCGAGTCCTGCATGGGCTCCTCTGCTAAGTGAGGATCCTGCTGAAGATTCTTTCTCTTCCTTTCCCTCTGAGTCCCCAGGCACTGCTTGTGTGCTCTCTCTTTCTAAAAAAAACAAATTAAACTGAGGTGTAACTGACATCTAACAGTAGCTTCAGAGGTAAAGCATAATGATTCAATATTTGTATATATTGTGAAATCACCACAATAGGTGTAATTAACATCTATCACCACACATAGTTACAATTTTTTTCTTTAAACTTTTTTAATAAGCAAATATTATCAAGAAAATGATATGATTTTATAAGATACCTGGTCTTTAACTCCAATCAGGTTAAGAGTGTTTATTAAATAAAAGTTTATTTTGCTTAAATGTTAATAGTACTTTTCTTATGTATTGGCTCAGTCAGTTAAGCATCTGCCTTCAGCTTCGGGTCCTGGGATCAAGTCCCACAGAGGGTTCCTTGCTCAACATAGAGTCTGCTTCTCCCTCTGCCTCTCCCTCATGCTTGCTCTCTCACTCTCTTTCTCAAATAAATAAATAAAATAAAATATTTTAAAAAAATAGTTCTCTTATAATATAAAAACAATTTCTGACAAATAGAATTAATACCGAGATGTACAATTGAATGAATGTATTTTTAGTTAGTTGTGACATAACCACTAGAAGTTATTTCACCCTTTCTAAAGAAGTAAAATACATTTGATAATAGATCGTAGGAGCATTGTTTGTGGGCACATGACCAGTGGAGAATGCAAGTCGAACAAAACTTTCCAAGTAGTCCTGCTTTTTCCTTTTTACAAAAATGCATTTTGTAACAGTTTATTCCCACTTCAATGGAACATGCAAATCACATCTTTAAAATAAAGAGAAAAATATGCTAAATGGTTGGAAAAGCTATTATGTTTGATGAAGATAATTGAATTTTGAACAGATTTTAGGTTCTTTTAGGTTGGCCTTTTGTAATCAGTTTTTGAGGAAATATTCAGGAAGATGGATGTGAAGCCTTGGTTTGGTGCTACACAGTTAGTGCAAGCCTCTAAGCTCTGGAGTGAGTTCTGGGTTAATCCAGGAGTCAAACAGGAAGATCCTGGTTGCTCATGAGGCAAGTTGTTCTTTTCTTACCCATCTCTGCCCCTTAAAGTATCGAAGGGAGTAACTTGTCTTAATCGTTCTTGGAATCTCTTTGCTGAATGCATGGATATTACAGTTTCTCGGGCCTCCAGACAGATGCTGTGTCACACAGCTGAAGAGCATGATATTGAACTTCCTGCTATCTAGAGCATCTTTGATTTTCTGTTTTCCTTCTGAACAGTTGGCATCAACATGAGAATAAACCACAGTTTCACTTTGTACAGCAACAATGACCTCACTTTCAACTTGTCTGCATAATCATGCAAATATTGCTCGTAATACACATATTTTAAAAACCAAAATGAGTCTGATGTGATCTGGTCCTGCTTCCCATGAAGAAAGTAAGTCATTGAAGATGTCTACTTTGGGATGCCTGGGAGAAAATAAGTCCCTAGGATTTAAGTCAAAGTATTCTGAATTAGATGAACAAAATAGGCATTAGATAAAGCATTGAGTGGTAAATCTTATGTGAGAATCTGATTATCTTCTTTTCGGAAATACCCTCCTTGGCTCTGCATAGTGTAGCTCATATAGAACCAGCATGTTTTAGGCTCATACCAGTGCTTGGCACATATTTCACTCAAGTAAGAAGTACTTACTTAACTCATAGATGTGGCTCTGACAACTGTCAAAATTTCACACTTCACTTTAAATACATCTAATTCAACATATTTGTTGATATTTTTTTCTGTGGCTTTACTTTGTAAAGTTTGGAGAGTGAATTTGAACGTCACCTCTGTGAATAGATTAGACTATTTATATCCCTTCCGACATTGAGATTCCATATCTATGGCTTGATACTTAACTCATCAATCCCTCAAAATATATTTCAATTGTTCCTTCTTTTATTGTTAGCATTGCCTTAGTCATAAGTAAACAATTAGTAAATAAGTATTGTGATAATTCAGCTACTGAGAGTCAAAATAACAATGGTCTAAGTGGAAGTTAGGATTTAGAGTTCAGTAAAGAGCTAACTGAGACTCAGGCTACTTTTAGATTTCCATACTGTCATTCCTAGGGCATGATATTTACTATGCTGGTCTAAATTGTACCTCCAGCCATCATATCTATGTTTTCAGTAAGACGGGGAAAGAGAGAAGTAGCCTGCACTTGCCTTTAAGATATGTCTCAGAACTTCATTTACATCATTTTCCCTAACATCCCATTGATCAGAACTTTCCACAGGGTCACAGCTAGTCACAAAGGAGGCTGAAAAGGGTTTTCCTATGGCATTTATGCCTGCATCCCCATCCCTGCCCCCTGCTCCCAGAGTGGCCATGTGTTAAAATGAGGATTTCTATTATTATCGACAGAAAGTTCAAGTGCTTATTCAAACATACATGGCACACCCAGATACTATACACGCCCACACATACATTCAGGTCTTCTGGAACATGTCACCAATTTTATACTTTTTAGCAGAGTGAGAAGATGTATTTTCCAGATGTCAATTAAAATTTAATTCAATAGAAATGAATTACATGCCTGTTTTGATTTGCAGCTTATTTAGTGTGACACATCAACTTTTGCCATAGGTATCTATGGTGTTTTCAAATACTATTGTGTGGTTTGAGCGGGCTAATTTCTGTGATTTTCCATTTTCTCACCTGAAAGTGGACATTGTGATATATATCTTGTGACATATCATCATATTTAAATGATATAGTTTATATAAATTTTTTATACCAGTACTACACATAAATATTCAATGAAGTTAGTTTATTTTTTTTAAGATTTTATTTATTTATTTGATATATATAGAGAGAGAGATCACAAGAAGGCAGAGAGCCAGACAAAGGAGGAGGGGGAAGCAGGTCAGGTGCCTAGCAGGAAGACCAGCGTGGGTGGGAACCCAGGACCCTGAGATCATGACCTGAGCCAAAGGCAGAGGCTTAACCCACTGAACCACCCAGACACACAATGAAGTTAGTTAAAAAAAAAAAAAAAAAAAATCTCAAGTACTGTGAAATAAAAGATAAATGAGTCACAGTCCCCTCACTAAATGACTTTATGGACATTAGTTCAGCTTTGTGTAGAGAAGAAAGAGTAAAAGTAAGAAACAGTAAAGAAACTTGTAATTCTTACCTAATTGTATGAGCTTAAGCAAGTTATTTCACTTGAATTTGAGTTTTTTTCCTTTGAAAAATGGCATCAATTATAACACATATCAGAGCTTCTTGAATATTACCTGGCAGTGTATAAGACATACCTTGAAAGCTACTACTTTAAGGTTAGAAATGGTATAATAGTTGCTATTAATTAGAATTAATTCACACCAAAACTGTGCTGAAAACTTTAAACATACTATCTCATTTAACCTGTTTAAGAATTCTGTAACAGGGACATTATTAACTCGGTGACTCCTCAGGGAACCCATTCTGATTCCTCCAGCATGAGAAAAAAGAAAATTACAGTTCCAAGATCAAAGCACGGTTTGTTGGAGAAGCTAAGCATTCAGACCCAGGTGTACTTGTTTCTAAAGCTAATATTATAAAATACATTTAATAGTGCTTCTATTGATGGAGTAGTTCAGTATATGGGGAGAATGTGCTAGAAATAATGGGTGGTTTAAGTTAGCCAGATGATAGACAATAGAGTGCAATAGTGGAAGTCAAGGCTGGCTTTAAACATAATAGTGAAGATTCAATATGTAGTTGAAAAAGAAATAAAGAAATTCTGGAGTTTTCTTATCAATGTACAAGCTATGGCTTAAAAACAGTAGAAGAGATGAATTAAGGAATGGAGAAAGAAAAGGCAAGAGTTGATTAACAGGCTCTTTTAACATTCTGGTATGGCTTACAGTTGGGGTGCTGATCATGGGAATACTACAAGTGAGTCTTGTCTACGAATGTTAAAGTTCTCACATATCATTTATTAGGAAGTGTAACAAAGAAATTGTTAATAAGACAATCTTCCATATCATCAGGAAGGCACCAAAGTTATACCACAATCCGAATTCTGGATTTGCAGAGTTCTTCCTGGGCTAGACTTTTGCCATATTCTCCCTCCTTATAGCTTATCTCTTGTTTCTTCTTGCTTGCTTTAAATCCATCTTGGATTTTAGCACCTTTAGTTCTCCTGGACTTTGACCTCTTTGTTATAAAATGTAGGTATTCTTATTCAGATATGGTGAGGTCAACAGATCAAGCAAAGATTCCCATTGGAAAGATAGTTTGTTACTCACAGTTTCTAAGAGGAAGGGACACATCACACCACCCAGGGCCACATGGGGGAATCCACCAGTGCCTGGTAGAAGGAGCAAGGGGAAAATGTAGGCAAGCCTTTATTATGGTTCTACAGGAAGTAATGGGCAAGACAGGGCAAGCAGTTTTAGGATTGGCTTGTTTGAATAATTTTAGTGGGCTCTGGTGTGTAGGTGCTGTTAGAGCTAACAGATAAGGGCCCGTTGCCCAGTGTGCATCAATTCAAACACTGATACCAGTGTCTTTAGCTGAAGAGAAAAAGGTTTTATTGTAGGGCACCAAGTAAGGAGACAGAATATTTCTTAAATCCACCTTCCTGAAGGTTTGGGTTGGTGTACTTAAGGGTAAAAGGTAGGCTGAGTGGAGTATGATGATTGGATATAGGGACAAAGGGAGGTGTCCTTTCTGAGCATGTATATTCAGGAATCATGCCTCTTCATGGGATACATGTTCAGAAAATGACAGCATAAGCATGACGATGGGGAAAGGATCTCTAGGTAAGTCATCACAGAGGTTACTTATCTTCTTTCCTTGTCCCTGCTGCACATCTGTAAGAATCCTTCCCAGTTGGCTCCAATCTTAGCTAGTCTCATTCGTGATTGGTCAGTCAACTTCTGCAAAATAGGCTGAAAAATCAATCAGGTTAGCTAGATTCATTAGGCTAGGATGGTGAAATATTAGTTTACATGTGTTGGTTTTATTTGTTTTCTGTTTCCTGACTCTGGAGTTATTAGGACAGGGGAATACGGGCCCAGAGTGTGAAAGCCAATAAAGGAGGTGGTTGGGGTGTGGGCTCTAGATAGGTTGGTGTACATAGGGAAGGCACACTTGCAAACCAGTTCTTCACTCCCTCTAGGAATTGGCTGGCTGTGGGAGGGGCAGTCCCTCCAGGGCCTGCAAGACACTATAGAGGAGAAGGTTCTTTTCTAGGTTCTTGTCTGAGACCTTTCTATAATGAAGGACAAATTAACAGGAGAAAAAGAAAAGTACAGTAACATTTATATTATTTCCTCCTATGTATATACGAGGTACCCAGGAAAGCTGAGTAATAACCTGAATGGCCCAAGCCACCACTTTAAATACCATCTTCAGCTAAAAAAAAAAAGATGTTGAGATGAGGGAAGTCAGTTATGGAGGTTATCAGGCAAAGCACAGCAAACAAGGGTATAGTTGCTATGCAGATTTAAATCAGCAGCCCCTTCAGGAGTTTCTAGAGATTAGGTATTCTCCTGTTCCTGATACTGAGAGGAAGACACCCATACAAATGGAGATTTCCTTTGCAAATGTAAATGTCTTTTACAAATGGATAGTTTCTGTTGGTTTCCAGAGCTGTTCTTGTCTGTTTCTTAAAAATAACCAGCCTAAAATAGTCTTATGGCATATTCTCTTCCCCTTTAACCCCAAGATATCAAAGTATCAAATATAGAAACTAGGAAATGTAGCTGTTACACTGACCTACTACTTTTCCTCCTAACTCCTTAACGATCCTTCTTTTCTTGACTCAGCAAAGTCAGACTTATTAACAAGCACTTTTTGAGCTTTCTGGCTTAGTGAAAGCATTTCTTAATGGGCAGGAGGAGGTGGGGTAAAAGAGATCCAATGAGCAAGGTCTCAGATCAATGTAATGGCAAAATACACTTGGCTTTGGGGCGCCTGGGTGGCTCAGTGGGTTAAAGCCTCTGCTTTCAGCTCAGGTCATGATCCCAGGGTCCTGGGATGGAGCCCCGCATTGGGCTCTCTGCTCAGTGGATAGCCGGCTTCCTCCTCTCTCTCTCTCTGTCTGCCTCTCTGCCTACTTGTGATCTCTGTCTGTTATAAATAAATAAAATCTTCAAATATATATATATATATATATATATATACTTGACTTTACAATTATGAAGACTGAGAAATACAATTCAGGTATATTTAAAATTGTGTGTCATAATCTGTATGTGCCATTCATTAGTAGTTAACATACAGAATCAGTGTATGTTCTATATAATCATTTATGCAGTGGAGTAAAGCTGTATTAGATGTCAGGAGAGTTCAGTCTGTTCTCTGTATTGACACTAGCTGTGTGACTCTAAGTCCCTTTACTTCAGTGGCTTTCAGTTTCCTCTTTTGTAAAGAAAGGATTGGTGACCTCTAAAGTCCTTCTACCTTTAGCATTCTATTAGGTTGATACTGAAAAATAAAATTATGGAAAACATATAGTGCACTACCTATAGGGATTTCTTTTAATTTTTAACTTGATATGCCAACCAGACAGACTCCTTTAGCTTTTGGCGCAAGTATTTTATTACATCCCTCATCCTTCCCTTCAAAAGAAGTGCAATGTTAGGGAATTTATTACACATAACAAAACATGTGTTTATGGTTCAGTATGAGAGAACCCACTGTCCTTCCCCACCCCCAAAATTGGGTAAAAAACCAGCAGCTTAATCAGTGATTATGAATTCTGAGCTCAGCTTTCCATTTACAAACAGTGAGACTGAAAGCTATAAACATTTTGACTTCTGCCTGGGGAGAGTCGAATGTTCCAGGAAATGTACATTGCACTGGAAAATCCAGGATTAGTTTTCAATTCCGTAACATGCTGTTTCCAACAATGACTCCTCAAGTTAGCAGAATGTCCTCAGGATTTTGGATGTTACTGTGTCCTGGCAAGATTCGGGAAGCTTTGGTTCCTCAGAGCTGGACACACTGAAATAAAGCTCTCAGGGAGTTAGGACTTGTTTAACATTACTCTCCCGCACTTTTTGAAAAACCTTCTTCGGTTGAAATAAAGTGGACAAAACAGTCCATTGACTTGTAAAAGCCTAAAAGACGTATCTTTCAAAAAATCACTTTATACATATATTTGCATCATGGATGAGGAGAGGCAGGGCTGTTTATTCATACTGGCTGAGTAGCAATCTTTAAATTCATATTATAATTTTAATGGCCAGACAGTCGAAGGAAAGTAGTTGAGTTTGTGAATGGTGGTGATGAGAAGAAGTACAAGGAGGGAATACAAAGAAGGTCTAGTTGAACTCTCAAGGGACACCTGTTTGGTAATGTTTTCTTAACTTGTATTACAGGAAAGCTTAGTAATATTATTCCTTTACTTATAAATTGTTAATAGAGTGTCTTGACGGTTGAGTGTTCAGGAATGCAAATTAACAGAATTTTAGTGGTCGATGATTCTTTATGAACACGCTAGTCCCATATTTTTCAATACCTCTAGGGCAAAGACAATGTTCTAGGATTACTTAAAGGTACAGAATAATTATGCCTATCTTCTTGGAACATCAATTTTTACTTGAGGATTATTTTTATACTGTTAAAAAGAATATCATAGACCCAAGGTAGAGGCACTTGCCACAGGTCAGCAAACCAAGATTTAGTTGTAGTTTTAACCTCTCCAGGATTGAGATTTAAGCCAATTAATCTGGAATTTTCTGGTCAGCACCAATGAGGTCATCTGTCACATGGGCCTTCTCCATGCCCTGCTTATCCCAAAGGAAGATGAAGTAATCCACCTAATAAGACCCCCTGCCCTAAGGGAACATGACCTGGCCAGAAATAACCTTTTCTTTTATTTTGCTAATAACTTCTTGCTCCACCCTCTTTTTTATAAAAACCTTCCATTTTGCACAACTCCCCAGAGCTCCCCTCTACTTGCTAGCTTGGATGCTGCCTGATTCATGAGTTGCTTAAGAAAGTCAATTAGATCTTCAAATTTACTTGGTTGAATTTTCTAACAATATTAAAATAAACATTATGAAAACAAAAGAAAGCCTGTATTTAAAGTAAAACATAAATCTTGAATAAAATTTCCAGTGGTAAGAAGCTGTTTCTGGTTATACTCCCTCACCGTCTGTAGGTAATTTAAGTGTCACTGTTCTAGATCACATTTTACTTTAGAGTTTAGGAAATTGTACCATATATAGATGCAAAATTGCCATGGCAACCCAGATCTAGAAACTCCAGTGTTCATTCATTTGCCCAATAAATCTTAAGCATCCACTCACTATGTACTCTTCCTTGGTTTTTATGTCACAGTGTCCACTTTCATGGTCCCATGTGGAAACCATGCTGCATACCTCACAATATCTCACTTTCACATCCAAAATGAGAAACAAAAATCCGTTTTCCACAAATAACAGGAAGAGTTTGCATTTAATTGGTTCTTATTGAATCATGTGCTTATTATAAAATCAATCACTCTTTCTGGAGAGTTATAATGCCTTGATTTGCTTATGCCAGGTCAAATGCTGCCTCTCTTCCTAAGAGGAAGGAGCCCATTCAAAGCATATGGTTAGACAATAGGGTACAGATTGGTTTCTCATACAGAAAAGTGGGTTATGATTATGAAAGTCAGAGTGGCTAGATACTGACTGGCAAAATAAGAGGTGTGCAGTAATAATACTCCTGTGACCAAAGTAGTGTCAATTATTGTTATTTATAATTCAAAGAGCTTGGTTTTTCATAATATCATGGCAGAGGTTGTAATTTGGCAGCCTCTGGGCAAAATTGAGCCTGAATTGTGTTCTGAAAAAGTAGGTTGGAATGCCTGTAGAGGTAGTATGCTTCTACAATTCACTCCTTTTTGTCTCCTATCCCTAGCAGCTTCATTCATGTGTATTACTTATGATGTCTGACTCCATTCAAGGGGTACTTTAGGAACTCTTTGAGATCATCATTAGCTAATAATAATTTTAAGAATGATTATTGCCCCACAGGAAGAAATATGACACTCTCTGTGCCTAAGTAATATTTGCTAATAACCTTTTTATGTGTCATGGGTCAGTTCTGTTTTGAAGTGTGTGAAACCTTTAGCACAAGTGAACAAATGGGCCTATGGGAAGGTCTCAGATTCTGTAACAGAACATTCTCTCATTGCCTATATGTTATTTCTTATAATTTTGATGAATGACCCAGAAGCCTAGCAGTCTGTCTTTTTTTGCCACATCCTGTTGACTTCAAGTAAACATAGACTGTGTCTGGTAGAGCTCACAAGTGGGCTCCTTCACCAAGCAATATTGTTTGGTGTCACACAGAAGATAACACTAGTAGAATGTAAGCTCCATAAGAGCAGGGTCTTTCTTTTGCACCATTCTTACGTCACCTCCTAGAACAGTACCAGGCACAAAGCATTTGCTCAATATTTATTAAGACGACTTAATGAGGAATATGTACCTAGTGTATGACACCAGAGTAAAGAGTATAGAGAAGGTTTTTCTTCTTTCTTCACTCTCTTTTCTTCTCAGTATGAAAACTTGCTCTTGTCTTTCTTGCTCATTTTCCTCTCTTGCTACCAGAACTGTCCTTGTTCCATAGCACTGATTTTGTGGCCAGGTTGGGTTAATCTGGGGTGGTTAGTGTCATTAAAAAAAACTGTGTTGGGGCACCTGGGTGGCTCAGTGGGTTAAGCCTCTGCTTTCAGCTCGGATCATGATCTCAGGGTCCTGGGATCCTGCATCAGGCTCTCTGCTCAGCAGGGAGCCTGCTTTCCCCTCTTTCTCTCTCTCTGCCTGCCTCTGCCTACTTGTGATCTCTGTCAGTCATATAAATAAATAAAATCTTAAAAAAAAAAAAAGAACTATGTTCATGTGTAAGGGTACTGTACAATATTGCAGAATTCTGATGTTGAGAAGTACACTAAAACCAAGACCAGATGAAGTGATCTTTTATATATATAAAAGATCACTTCATCTTTTATATTATATATTCATATATAAATATATATATTTATATTGCCTATATGCTGAATAATTTTACCATATGTTACAAAGGGTGTGTGTTTATAAAGCTGGGCCTTATAGATGGACTGGAAGCTTGACTTTTAGATAAAGACTTTATTCTTTCCAATACTTCAGTCTTTTCTGTATAATCCTGGTGTGGATTTGGAGGTTTAGAAGTTTACACCTCTCAGACATGTGACTGGTCTCTCTGTTCTGTGGTTGTGATGGAACTGCCTTTGTTCTGTGACTCTTAATATCAATAACTCTATCAAATTCTATCAGTAACTCTATCAAATTTAAGTAAATTATTCTATGTTTGGGAATTTTGTCAATCCAACGTACAACTGACTTATTTATTTATTTACTTTTTACCATTGACATTTTTAATGCAACGGTTATTTACCTGAGTATGGTGATAAGCTGAGTTGGTAATAAGCTTCTTCTTTTCTTATTAAAGAATAAGAAAATATGAAAAGGATTTAATATAATAGTTGACCTAGACTGAAATTAGAATGAGTATACTCATACTTTGTATGAGTTCCTCATTTACAGATGAAGGAACTAAGGTTAAGTGGCAGAAGAAATTCAAACTAGCCTTTCTCATTTTCTAAAATAATAATATGGCTAGAGTAGGATATTCATATGTACTTTTAATACTGTGGGTCAGTCGTTTAATTTTATTTTGGCAATTAACACAAAGTTACTGCTCATGGAAAATACATTTCCTTCTAAAGATGCTATAGTGCTTTTTATATTTTGGTAGTAAAACTAAAGTTTCACTTAGTAAAACTAAGTTCAACTACCTTGAAAACAAAGAAGACATATCTTTTAGTTTGTTTATAACCACAATATCTAAGTAATGATATTTTAAGGGAAACAGAGACAGAGAAAACTGACCACAATTGAATACAGAATTCCTTTCTGATAAAACAAAGCCACTTTGTTGGATTAGTGGAAAAGTAAGTAACAAAACAGTTTGTGTCTCTGGCTATTATATTCTTTTACTTAAACACAGGATGACTTTCTGCTTCAAAAAGAGTACTAGCACTAAGTGGAGGTTCTTGCTCTGTTAGCTGTATAGTGAATTATATTCTAAAGAAGCCACGTTAGGGCACTGTTTAGAGCAATCATGCATAGATTTAAAATATGGTATAAAATAGCTTTCAAGATACATATTTTTTAATGAATTTAACAGATGTTCATTAAACTGACTTTCAAATATATTTTCAAACTAAAACACATTTTCATTCCTTTCTAAAAATCAAAATTTCTCCTCCAAGTTGAAACTTCAATTATGTATTTGCAAGGTGGAGATAAGATCCAGGTTTCTGAGTAATGTGATTTTACATCCCAATCATAGAAATAAATATGACTACCAATTAACAATTGACTGAGTTCCCACTAAGTATAAGGAAATGACCTATATTTTTAGGCATCCTAGGCTGGTTATTATTTCAAAGGGAAAGATTACCCTCTAGTTGAAAATGTTTATTAAAAAATACAGAAACAAAAAAAATATATATATACAGAAACAAATGGGGTCACTTCCATGATAGGTCACCTCCAACTGCAGAATCTGAGTTTGCTTTGAAGCTAATCATGTGTTCTGCCAGCAGTGGCTTGGGTGGGGAGTGAGGAAGGGCTGTGGGTTATGGAAACTGTGGAGACTGTGGGAAGCAAAATGCACAAGAAGGCAAGACAAAGTTCCACAAAATTAGAGATGGCAATGACATGAGTTGGTAAAACAGGGGTGATCCCTGCTGGCATGTATGTTTTCTTCCACCAAGCCTTGGTCTGAGCTTTGTGCTCTCAACATTCCCACACAGCCTTAAGATGTCTGTCCCTCACTTTAAGAAAAGGCCTGATTCAAGGGAAATTCTAGATGAGCCTTGATGTTCCAAGTACATTGCTATTACTTTTTGTCCCACCATTCTTCATTTCATGTTGAGTATCTCCTCTGCATGCAAATGTGGTTAAGGAACCAGATACCAACTAAGCACTAAAAGCATGTGGCTGCAAATGCTACTTTATTGAGGGCTGGTTTTAAGTAATGCTTTTTCAACTCAGTATATTAAGACATAACAATTTGAAAAAAATAGTGAAAAGTTTTGTCAATTCTCTCATTGTTTTGAAATATCTAATTGTATTTCATGTTAATAGCCCAAATATCTACATGGTGGGCTATTTTTATCTCTTTCTACATGTTTTGGAGTTCAGTATATATAGTTTCAAACTCATAATTGTCTCTTAAGTATTTACTTTAATCATTTAGTGTAGAATAGATACCCTCTAATTTCATCACTCAGATCCAAGTAATGTAAGCTCTTGTAAGTGCTGATTTAAAATTTCTTTTTTAAATAGGGAAACTTATTCTTCTTGCTGAAATTGACCTGGATTTAAATTTAGCCTAAGATAGAAACTAGGTCCTCAAGGGTTAGTGTCTTTTGCAGTTGTTGCTATATACATGCCTCAAATTTATTTGTGGACCCAGAGGATCAGACAAATTTGAATGTTAGTGGAAAAACATTAAGGTGAAATTTATTCAACATTCTCAGCACAGCCAGGGAGGAAACCCCTTGGTTCTCTTGGAGGAATTTCTCAACTTCCTTTCCTAAGTTCACAGCATAATGAGTCAAAGCACAGAAGAATATTCTGACTTGGCTCCACCTGTGACCCTTGCCTATGTCCCTAGCTTTCTCTTCACTGAAATTTGGATATCATTTTAAAATTGTTTCTTGAAGATTCTTTTTCTTTCACTGAGAATTACATATAAGTCCCCTGTTTTAGCTCTGTCATCTATATTTTCTTCTCAATATTATCACTTTATCATAATGCTCAGAATTTAGTATTTGCATAATGCATAGAATTTAGTATTTGATTGGGGAAATGGTGGTTTTGTGTGACTGGCAGAACTACCATTGTGTATAACAACCAGCTCAGCCATATTTCCTCCTAAAAACTTGGGCCTTTATAGAGAGCTATCTGTATTCTTTTGGTGCACTTAATAAAGATGTAAACAAACAAACAAACAAGGGGAACATTTCCATATGAACACACAAAAGTGTTAATACATAGCCCTTCACTTAAAATAGTACTAATATAATAGTGTAAGTCAGAACATAAGTAATAATGTAATAAATTTTGGAAGAACAGCTAAAAGTAAGACATAGTTTCAATTGAGAAGGCTTTCTTGAAAGATAGAATTTTTAACTGGGCATTGAAAAATAAATGGCATTTCACCAAAAATAGAAGGAATAGAAGGGCACAGTGCATAAAAATATATGGCTTTCTAGGGAATTGGGTAAACTACAGTGAGCCTGAGCACAGATCAGTGATGGGGAGTGGTATGGTTATACAATGGCAGAGGAAAGGCAGGACAAATAGTGGAAGACTTTGAATGCCATTCTACCAACTTTCACACTTAAACAATGGAAAAAAAAATTAAGATTCTTGTAGGGAAATTATACAGTTTGTGGGGGGAGTTTGGTTAGTTCCTCAGTTATGAAACAGATGGCATATTCCAATCAGGTAATTCTATAAGAGTTTAATAAAGGGATTCTGCAAAAGATTTTGGCGAATGTATAGGATCAAAGAAATATAGCCTCTAGGCCTTGAAACTGGAGCTGGAGGCAGGGTTTTATCATCTACAACCCTAAATAATACAATCTGGAGAGAGAGAGAGCTGTGTAAAGAGGGCTACCTGATCAATCCAAAGACATCAAAGCAATAAATAACCAGGATTCACTATGTTTACCCTTTGAACTCCTACCACTATTTCTCAATGGTCAAAACCAATGGGAAGCTAAAGGACGAGAATTCTTGTTGACATATTCCATATACCTTGGCTTCCAGGGGGACATATCAAGGGCAGAGAGTAGATTTGAGTGGACAAATGAGAGAGATCCAATTTAGAATTGGAATTTTGGAAGGTAGTTTGGAATGGCAAGAGAATGAGCAGAGCCATCAAGTGAATATAGGAAATTCCTGTAATAGTTCAGGACGAGCTAGTAAGGGTCTGAAACAGATCAGCATTAATGACAATGCAAGAAGGGAAGAGAGAATAGATGGCATATGGAGGTAGAACTATCAAGACTTAATGTTTTGGATGTAGGAATGGAAAGAGAAGAATAAAACAAAAATGACTATTGGATACTCTCACTTCTTCAAAATATAGGTTGCAGAAGAAAGGATTGATGTTTTTAGGGACAATAACAAGTTTAAGTGTGGATAAGTGAAAATTGAACATTTGTCTCTATGTTTAAGAAAAGAGGTCAGATCTAGGGAAGTATACTTAAGCAGAGTCTACTTTGGAGTTGACAACTGAAATAGGTGAATATTGTCTAGGGAGATGATGGAGTAGTTATGAATTCGGCCAAGCATAGGAACTTGGGGAATGCTACCCCATTAGGGAGGGCAGAGATGAGAATCAGTAAAGGAAGCCAAGAAGTAGTCGCCAGAAAGTATGGGAGGAGAGCAATCAGATATCAAGGCAAAAGCCAAGGTGTGACAAAAATTTCAGTTTGAAAACCCATACCTTTTATATATACTTTACAGTTAGGGAAGGCTTGGGAGTAGATTCAGTCTTGTTTTCTTCAGTGTAAAATTTTGGATGCCTTTGCTAGATATGATTATTGGCGATTTCTTTTTGGAGAGTAAATAATTTAATTTCCTAAACAAGTTTCTACTGAGCATGTAATTTTGCATTGAGCTCTCAGATAAGCAATACTGAGGATGTAAAATTGATATGGAATGTACTGTTGCTCTCTAGAGACTTATAATCTTACTGAAATTGTTAGAACAGAACACAAGGCAATATATATATAATAAAAGGTAAATGGGATATTTTTAAATGATAAAATATATGGTCTAGAGAATTCAATGTCAGTCAGAAGAAAAGAAGAAGGGAGAAACAAGTTTTACTTGAAGATATTACAAAATATGTACCAGGATCTCCAGCTCACAGTTTGCTTGAGTAAGACCACATCAAAGAAATACTGCTAATTGCTAATACTAATACTGCTAACATTTCTTTTGTATGACAGTGGTTTCTTTTCCTCACAAAATTGAAAAAGATAAACTGAAGCATGAGTTAACAGTAGAACTGCTTGTGATGAGTGAAATGTGAAGGAGAAATTTGGACAGAGGAGCAGACATGAGGAGAACTTCGTATGAAGATTGGAATTTTGCAACCACAAGCCAGGGAACTACCAGAAGCTAAAAGGGAGGCCTGGGACAGATCCTTTGAGCCTGCCCCTGCCTACACCTGGATCTCAGATGTCTAATGTCCAGGATTATAAGACATTACATTTCTTTTTAAGATATTTTGTAGTATTTTCTTAATGGCAGTCCTCGAAAACTAGTGCACCATCTTATCTACACCTAGTTTTCCAGGGAAGAGATTTCCAAAATGTGTGCCTCTGGACACTGGTCCCTGGAGAGGCTCCATGAAGAAGGTTGCTATGATGCTATGGGCAAATACCTGGAGTTTTAGAAGACATTGTAAAAAAAATAGTTTCACAGGAGTCCTACAGTCAAGAGTCAGAATTCCTCCTGTATGAGACATACGACACTTTCTCACCATAGCATGTTTTGAGAAATTTGTTCTGGAGATATGGAGCTCTAGTGCAATGAACTGTGGGCTTTCAAATTGTTTCTGTTGCTTGATTTAGTAAACCTTCCAATACAAAGCAATTGATGTCATAAATATGTTTTACGTGTATATTTTTTAAAATTTTGGACAATTTTAACAACCTTTGTGATAACTTTTAGTACTTTTGCATCTCTTCAAATACATTTTGCTAATTGCTGTTCTAGAGACATCTTCAACATGATTTCAAATGGTATGCTGTGTTCTCTGTGTGTGTGTGTGTGTTCTGAAGTACACAATTACATGTTGTGGATCTGCTAAAGCACAATAATTTTACTTAAAGTGTGACTTGTCTTTATTAAATAAATTGGAGTTGAATAATTTAGAATGAACGCATAAGCCTAAAATTGTAGTTCTCCATTTTTTTTTAATGAACACTGCTATTAAATAAACATATTATTAGGATAAATCTCAAGTGGCAACTTTTCCTATCTGTAGGATAATACCAATCTCTTGCTAGTTTTTGTCCATCATAATTCTGAAGAGGGTAAAATACCAAGGTTTTTCTTGGGAACATTTCCTTTTATCTTCAATAAGAGGAAATTTTCTTTAATCAGCATTTTAGGAATCATTCCCTTCTACTTAGGATTAATTGGTGATCATTTCATTTTATGCTCATTTTAGATAGTTACTTTTTCCCGTTTTATTTTGTTTTATCTTGGGTTTTTTTATATGTTTATGGGAGATATCTGTTATATCTAGTTGCTAAATTTACTGCTAATTTGCTTTTTTGCCCTTTGCTGTTTGTATGGCATCTGAATCAAATGCTTTCAAATGTTTCTTTAGCCACATAGATGCAACTTTGGATCAGAATAAATAGGCAAACATAACCACATGGGCTCTGAGAATGTAGTGCAATAATATCCAGTCCTTAAATCAACCAAGGTTTGCTCCTTTTGGGCATACATTTTGCATTGCATCACAATAATAATTTGTGGCCAATGTTTGTACCAGAAATCTAGAGAAACACCCATAGCTTTGAATACTTTGTATGATTTATGAAGCTTAGCTGGTGAAGTTTGCAGACTCTGATTTTATTGAAAGAAAATAGCTAATTATCACACCATTCTTTTCCTCAATAAGTAAAGTAGTTTTAAAAGAAGTCTAACATTGCCTCATGCACAGCAAAAGAAAGCCAACAAGGACAGAAGATAATTTTCAACTCTACATGACCCTGTGAGTCCCATGTCTATAAGCCAATAAAAATAAACATCATATAAAACTCTTGGCTTTTAATGTATTAGTACTATTGACTATTATTAGAGAAGAAAGAGCATAGCAAACAAAACTTGTGGTAAACTTAGTTTACTTTATTATTAAAGGTTTTGGCTCCAAGATCTAGTATTTTCTTAACCAAACATCTTTAGACTACAGAGTTCTTCCTAATCACTATGTTCTGCCCACAATGAGGTTGCTTTTCCCCTTCTCAATCTAGGTATCATTCACAGTCGGTAGGGTGTAAGAGGCTTGCCTGAGCATTTATCATTCTGCACTGTTAGCACAGAGGTGACTTTAGCAATATTTATACTACTCAAGGGGTTAATTTTGTGTGTTTGGTTCCCTGAGTCTGTTAAATTCTTTAATCAGCTCTTTGCCTGCTTTGCTACTGTGGCAAACTTTTAAACTACAACCGTTTCTAGCCCAGTTGTCAGGGGCTTGGCAATATTTGAATGTCAACCTTCTCAACTTCCATTTGGCTCTCAAATACTTTTCATAGATTCTCCCCTAGGGTGGCCAAAAGTTTAGGGCTGCATCTGATGGATTGAGAAAGCAAGAACCTTATTTTTCGTATAAATTCATGTCGATCTTTGTAAGGATGAATTTAGCATTGCTAACCTAACCTTTTTCAAAGAAATAAGCAGTACACTGTTATAATGCAGCTGCTGGGCAGATTATCTAGCTTTTTTGTTGCAAAGGACAGTGGGCAATCTGAGTGGATTTTACAAGGGATGTGTGTTTAGGTGTGTGTCAGTGTGTGTCTGTGTCTGTGTCTGTGACCTGTGAGTGACTGATGGAATGAATGAAGAAAGGCGGGAGAAAGGTGAGAGAGAATGAGGGGAAAAGTGGAAGCTTCAATAGGAAGTGGAAATGGGGTGAAAGAGCAGAGTTGCATAAAGGAGATCCTTGGGGAGTTTGTTCATGCACAATATTTCCCTCCTCTATTTCCCAAATCATTCAGTACAAATCTGTGTTTCTTCATTTCTGCTGGTTTCCCACTTTGAAAATTTAAAAATAGAACACTTTAATACCTTTTATATAGATCCACTTATTTTTATGATTTTGCCACATTTACTTTTCTCCCTCCACACACAAATGTCATTTGGTGAATCACTTGAAAGTAAATTGCAGACACCAGGGCACCTCAACCCCAAGTATTTTAACATGTAACTTCTAAGAATAAATATTCTCCTATGCAGCCATTAGTGACCATAAGAAATTTTAACAATAATTAAACAATATAAAATATCACCATCTCATATCAAATTTCTCCAATGGCCTCAAAACCTTTTTAGAGATAGTTCCTTTATGTATATTTTAAAAATCCCAGATGCATTCAAGATTCATATCTTATGTTTGAATAACTGTATCTCCTTAGTATCTTTCTACTTAGAACAGTGTTCTGCCCACTCCCTTATTTTCCCCTGACATTGACTTTTAGAGGCATTCAGGACAGTTGTCATATAAAATGTCTCACATTATGGGTTTATCTGATTATTTCTTCATGATTAGATTAAAGTTAAAAATTTTGGCAAGAATTCTAGATGATGTTATGTAATTTTTATTGTATCACATAATTACCAGATGTCCAACTGTTATTTGGTTAAGCTGCTGAATGCCAGATATCTCCTTTGTAAAAGCATATTCTCCCCTTTCTAATTGTAAGTAATTTATGGTGCAGTAGCTTGAATCCATGTAAAAATTCTGTTTTCAACAATTTTTAACTCAATAGTTTTACATCTTCGATAAGTCAATTATTGGAGGTTATAAAATTCATTTTTTAATAAATTACATCATTTTTTCCACATGTATTTGAGTTTCTCTCTCTCTCTGTCTTAACCATCTCTATTAACTCATGGCTTCCTTGTATTATTGTCTATGCCTCTATTATTATTTTTTTTTAATTGAGGTATAATTCACATACAATGTTATATTAGTTTTAGGTGTACAATATAATGATTTAACAATTCTATGCATTGCTCAGTGCTCATCAAGGAGATTAAGAATCTCCTTTATCTATTTTGCCCATCTCCCTACCCTCCTTCCCTCTGGCAAACTAACCTATAACCTTTATTATTTTTGATGTTCAAAGTATGCAAAACATTTCTAGTTGGAGACTTCAAATCTCAAGCTTTTTAAAAAAATTGTAGTAAAAAATATATAACATAAAAATTACTGTCTTAATAGTTTTGAAATGTGCAGTACAGTAGTGTTAATTGTGTCCCCGTTGTTGTGCAACATATCACTAGAACTTTTTCATCTGGCAAAAGTGAAAGAACACTCACTGAATAACAACTCCTCTTTTTTCTCTACCTCAGCCCCTAGTTAATGCCATTCTACTTTCTATTTTGAAGAGTTTGACTACTTAAATACGATATAAGTAGAATCATGCAGTATTTATTTATTTATTTATTGAGACTGGCTTATTTTACTTAGCATAGTATCCTCAAAGTTCATCCATGTAGTAGCATATGACAGGATTGTCTTCTTTTGGAGGCTAAGTAGTATTCCATTGTATTAACATGCCACATTTTCCAAATCCATGCATCCTTCAGTGGACATCTAGGTCACTTACACCTCTTAACTATTGTGAATAATGATGCAGTGAATATGGGTGTGCAAGTATTTCCTTGAGATTGTATTTTTAGTTCTTTTGGATATATATCAAGAAGTGGGATTGCTGGATCATATGACAATTCTGCTTTCAATTATTTTATGAATCACAGAACTGTTTTCCAGTGGCTGCACCATTTTACATTCCCATCAACAGTTGCACAAAGGTTTCCAATTTTTCTATATCCTCTTAACACTTTTTATTTTTTGTTTTTGATAGGGCTATTCTAATGGGTGGGAGGTGATAGTTCATTTTTGTTATGATTTGCATTTCCACAATGATGAGTGATGTTGAACATCTTTTCATATGCTTTTTGGACATTTGTTGTATTTCTGGAGAAATGTCCATTCACATTTTTTACATTTTTTTGATTGGGTAATTTTTATTGTTGTTGTTGAGTTGTAGTTCTTTATATATTTTTGATATTAATCCTTTATAAGATTACAGTTTACAAATATTTTCTCCCATTCCACAGATTGCCTTTCTATTTTGTTGGTAGTTTTCTTGCTGCTTAGAAGCTATTTAGTTTGATGTAGTCCTGCTTATTTATTTTTTGCTTTTGTTGCATATGTTTTTGGTGTTATATCTAAGAAATCATCCCCAAATCCAATTTCATAAAACCTTTTTCCTATGTTTTCGTCTAGGAGTTTTATAGTTCCAGGTCTTACAATTAAGTATCTTATCCATGTTGAATTAGTTTTTGAGGTATTTGGTGTAAAGTAAGGGCCCTACTTCCTTTCTTTGTGTGTGGATATCCACTTTTCCCAGCAGCATTTTCTGTTTTTCTTTTTTTTCTTTTTAATTTTTAATTTTTTAAAAATAAACATGTATTTTTATCCCCAGGGGTAAAGATCTGTGAATTGCCAGGTTTACACACTTCACAGCACTCACCATAGCTCATACCCTCCCCAATGTCCGTAACCCCAACCCCCTTCTCTCAACCCCTCTCCCCCCAGCAACCTCAGCTTGTTTTGTGGGATTAACAGTCACTTATGGTTTGTCTCCATCCCAATCCCATCTTGTTTCATTTATTCTTCTCCTACCCCCTTAACCCCCCATGTTGCATCTCCACTTCCTCATATCAGGGAGATCATATGATAGTTGTCTTTCTCACCAGCAGCATTTTATTAAGAGGCTGTTCTTTCCCCACTGTGTTGTCTTAGCACCCTTGTTGAAGATCATTTGACTCTATACTTCTAGGCTTTTTATTCTGTTCCATTCGTTTATATGTCTGTTTTTATGCTAATTCCATACTGCTTGGTTTACTATAGTTTTGCTATATGTTTTGAAATAAGGAAGTATGTGAATTCTGAATCTGTTTCTCTTTTTCAAGAGTGTTTGGGCTATTTGGTGTTCTTTGAAATTCCATATAAATTTTAGTGGTTTTTTTTCCCCCCATTTCTGCAAAATAAAATCCAGTAGGGTTTTGATAGGGATTTCTTTGAAACTGTAGATTGCTTTTAGTAATATGAACATTTTAATAATATTAAGTCTTCTGATCCATGAATATGGCTGTCTTTCCATTTATTTGTGTCTCCTCTTCCTCCTCCTCCTCCTTTTAAGCCAATGTTTTGTCATTTTCATTGTATAAGTCCTTTTTCTTCTCGGTTAAGTTTATTCAAAAGAATTTTATTCTTCTTGATGCTATTGTGAATGGGATTGTCTCTTAATTTACATTTTGGATTGTTCATTATTAGTGTATAGAAATAACAAATTTTCTGAATTTGCCTATTAGTTTGAATTTTCTTTTTAATCCTTAAGGTTTTCAATGTATATATTCATGTCATCTGCCAACAGATGACTTCTTACTTTCCAAATTGGATGCCTTTTATTTCTTTTTATTTATAAATTTTATTTTTATAAACATATATTTTTATCCCCAGGGGTACAGGTCTATGAATCACCAGGTTTACACACTTCACCAAAGCACATACCCTCCCCAATGTCCATAATCCCACCTCCTTCTCCCAAACCCCCTCCCCCCAGCAACCCTCTGTTTTGTGAGATTAAGAGTCACTTACAGTTTGTCTCCCTCCCAATCCCATCTTGTTTCATTTATTTTTCTCCTACCCACTTAAGCCCCCATGTTGCATCACCACTTCCTCATATCAGGGAGATCATATGATAGTTGTCTTTCTCTGCTTGACTTATTTCGCTAAGCATGATATGCTCTAGTTGCATCCATGTTGTCGCAAATGGCAAGATTTCATTTCTTTTGATGGCTGCATAGTATTCCATTGTGTATATATACCACATCTTCTTGATCCATTCATCTGTTGATGGACATCTAGGTTCTTTTCATAGTTTGGCTATTGTGGACATTGCTGCTATAAACATTCGGGTGCACGTGCCCCTTTGGATCACTACGTTTGTATCTTTAGGGTAAATACCCAGTAGTGCAATTGCTGGGTCATAGGGCAGTTCTATTTTCAACATTTTGAGGAACCTCCATGCTGTTTTCCAGAGTGGCTGCACCAGCTTGCATTCCCACCAACAGTGTAGGAGGGTTCCCCTTTCTCCACATCCTCGCCAGCACCTGTCATTTCCTGACTTGTTGATTTTAGCCATTCTGACTGGTGTGAGGTGATATCTCATTGTGGTTTTGATTTGTATTTCCCTGATGCCGAGTGATATGGAGCACTTTTTCATGTGTCTGTTGGCCATCTGGATGTCTTCTTTGCAGAAATGTCTGTTCATGTCCTCTGCCCATTTCTTGATTGGATTATTTGTTCTTTGGGTGTTGAGTTTGCTAAGTTCTTTATAGATTCTGGACACTAGTCCTTTATCTGATATGTTGTTTGCAAATATCTTCTCCCATTCTGTCAGTTGTCTTTTGATTTTGTTAACTGTTTCCTTTGCTGTGCAAAAGCTTTTGATCTTGATGAAATCCCAATAGTTCATTTTTGCCCTTTCTTCCCTTGCCTTTGGCATCGTTCCTAGGAAGATGTTGCTGCGGCTGAGGTCGAAGAGGTTGCTGCCTGTGTTCTCCTCAAGGATTTTGATGGATTCCTTTCACACATTGAGGTCCTTCATCCATTTTGAGTCTATATTTGTGTGTGGTGTAAGGAAATGGTCCAATTTCATTTTTCTGCATGTGGCTGTCCAATTTTCCCAGCACCATTTATTGAAGAGGCTGTGTTTTTTCTTTTGGACATTCTTTCCTGCTTTGTTGAAGATTAGTTGACCATAGAGTTGAGGGTCTATTTCTGGGCTCTCTATTCTGTTCCATTGATCTATGTGTCTGTTTTTGTGCCAGTACCATGCTGTCTTGATTATGAAAGCTTTGTAATAGAGCTTGAAGTCTGGAATTGTGATGCCACCAACGTTGGCTTTCTTTTCAAATATTCCTTTGGCTATTCGAGGTCTTTTCTGGTTCCATATAAATTTTAGCATTATTTGTTCCATTTCTTTGAAAAAGATGGATGGTACATTGATAGGAATTGCATTAAATGTGTAGATTGCTTTAGGTAGCATAGACATTTTCACAATGTTTATTCTTCCAATCCAGGAGCATGGAACATTTTTCCATTTCTTTGTGTCTTCCTCAATTTCTTTCATGAGTACTTTATAGTTTTCTGAGTATAGATTCTGTGCCTCTTTGGTTAGGTTTATTCCTAGGTATCTTATGGTTTGGGGTGCAATTATAAATGGGATGGACTCCTTAATTTCTCTTTTCTGTCTTGCTGTTGGTGTAGAGAAATGCAACTGATTTCTGTGCATTGATTTTATATCCTGACACTTTACGGAATTCCTGTATAAGCTCTAACAGTTTTGGAGTGGAGTCTTTGGGGTTTTCCACATATAGGATCATATCATCTGCGAAGAGTGATAATTTGACTTTCTTTGCCGATTTGGATGCCTTTCATTTCCTTTTGTTGTCTGATTGCTGAGGCTAGGACCTCTAGTACTATGTTGAATAGCAGTGGTGACAATGGACATCTCTGCTGTGTTCCTGACCTTAGTGGAAAAGCTTTCAGTTTTTCTCCATTGAGAATGATATTTGCGGTGGGTTTTTCATAGATGGCTTTGATGATATTGAGGTTTGTGCCCTCTATCCCTACACTTTGAAGAGTTTTGATCAGGAAGGGATGCTGTACTTTGTCAAATGCTTTTTCAGCATCTATTGAGAGTATCATATGGTTCTTGTTCTTTCATTTATTGATGTGTTGTATCACATTGACTGATTTGCGGATGTTGAACCAACCTTGCAGCCCTGGAATACATCCCACTTGGTCGTGGTGAATAATCCTTTTAATGTACTGTTGAATCCAATTGGCTTGTATTTTGTTGAGTATTTTCGCATCTGTGTTCATCAAGGATATTGGTCTATAGCTCTCTTTTTTGATGGGATCCTTTTCTGGTTTTGGGATCAAGGTGATGCTGGCCTCATAAAATGAGTTTGGAAGTTTTCCTTCCATTTCTATTTTTTGGAACAGTTTCAGGAGAATAAGAATTAGTTCTTCTTAAATGTTTGGTAGAATTCCCCAGGGAAGCCGTCTGGCCATGGGCTTTTGTTTGTTTGGAGATTTTTAATGACTGTTTCAATCTCCTTACTGGTTATGGGTCTGTTCAGGCTTTCTATTTCTTCCTGGTTCAGTTGTGGTAGTTTATATGTTTCTAGGAATGCATCCATTTCTTCCAGATTGTCAAATTTGTTGGCGTAGAGTTGCTCATAGTATGTTCTTATAATAGTTTGTATTTAGTTGGTGTTAGTTGTGATCTCTCCTCTTTCATCATGATTTTATTTATTTGGGTCTTTTCTCTTTTCCTTTTGATAAGTCGGGCCAGGGGTTTATCAATTTTATTAATTCTTTCAAAGAACCAGCTCCTAGTTTCGTTGATTTGCTCTATTGTCCTTTTGGTTTCTATTTCATTGATTTCTGCTCTGATCTTTATGATTTCTCTTCTCCTGCTTGGCTTAGGGTTTCTTTCTTGTTCTTTCTCCAGCTCCTTTAGGAGTAGGGTTAGGTTGTGTACCTGAGACCTTTCTTGTTTCTTGAGAAAGGCTTGTACCGCTATATATTTTCCTCTCAGGACTGCCTTTGTTGTGTCCCACAGATTTTGAACCGTTGTATTTTCATCATCATTTGTTTCCATGATTTTTTTCAATTCTTCTTTAATTTCCTGGTTGACCAATTCATTCTTTAGAAGGATGCTGTTTAGTCTCCGTGTATCTGGGTTCTTTCCAAACTTTCTTTTGTGGTTGAGTTCTAGCTTTAGAGCATTGTGGTCTGAAAATATGCAGGGAATGATCCCAATCTTTTGATACCGGTTGAGTCCTGATTTAGAACCGAGGGTGTGATCTATTCTGGAGAATGTTCCATGTGCACTAGAGAAGAATGTGTATTCTGTTGCTTTGGGATGAAATGTTCTGAATATATCTGTGATGTCCATCTGGTCCAGTGTGTCATTTAAGGCCTTTATTTCCTTGCTGATCTTTTGCTTGGATGATCTGTCCATTTCAGTGAGGGGAGTGTTAAAGTCCCCTACTATTATTGTATTATTATTGATGTGTTTCTTTGATTTTGTTATTAATTGGTTTATATAGTTGGCTGCTCCCACGTTGGGGGCATAGATATTTAAAATTGTTAAATCTTCTTGTTGGACAGACCCTTTGAGTATGATATAGTGTCCTTCCTCATCTCTTATTATAGTCTTTGGCTTAAAATCTAATTGATCTGATATAAGGATTGCCTCTCCTGCTTTCTTCTGATGTCCATTAGCATGGTAAATTCTTTTCCACCCCCTCACTTTAAATCTGGAGGTGTCTTCGGGCCTAAAGTGAGTTTCTTAGAGGCAACATATAGATGGGTTTTGTTTTTTTATCCATTCTGATACCCTGTGTTTTTTGACAGGGGCATTTAGCCCATTAACATTCAGGGTAACTATTGAGAGATATGAATTTAGTGCCATTGTATTGCCTGTAAGGTGACTGTTACTGTATATGGTCTCTGTTCCTTTCTGATCTACCACTTTCTCTCTTTGCTTAGAGGACCCCTTTCAAGATTTCCTGTAGAGCTGGTTTGGTGTTTGCAAATTCTTTCAGTTTTTGTTTGTCCTGGAAGCTTTTAATCTCTCCTTCTATTTTTAATGATAGCCTAGCTGGATATAGTATTCTTGGCTGCATGTTTTTCTCGTTTAGTGCTCTGAAAATGTCATGCCAGCTCTTTCTGGCCTGCTGGGTATCTGTGGATAAGTCAGCTGCCAATCTAATATTTTTACCATTGTATGTTACAGACTTCTTTTCCCAGGCTGCTTTCCGGATTTTCTCTTTGTCACTGAGATTTGTGAATTTTACTATTAGGTGACGGGGTGTGGGCCTATTCTTATTGATTTTGAGGGGCGTTCTCTGAATCTCCTGAATTTTGATGCTCGTTCCCTTTGCCATATTGGGGAAATTCTCCCCAATAATTCTCTCCAGTATACCTTCTGCTCCCCTCTCTCTTTCTTCTTCTTCTGGAATCCCAATTATTCTAATGTTGTTTCGTCTTATGGTGTCACTTATCTCTCAAATTCTCCCCTCGTGGTCCAGTAGCTGTTTGTCCCTCTTTTGCTCAGCTTCTTTATTCTCTGTCATTTGGTCTTCTATATCACTAATTCTTTCTTCTGCCTCATTTATCCTAGCAGTGAGAGCCTCCATTTTTGATTGCACCTCATTAATAGCTTTTTTGATTTCAACTTGGTTAGATTTTAGTTCTTTTATTTTTCCAGAAAGGGCTTTTATATCTCTCGAGACGGTTTCTCTAATATCTTCCATGCTTTTTTTGAGCCCGGTTAGAACCTTGAGAGTTGTCATTCTGAACTCTAGATCTGACATGTTACCAATGTCTGTATTGATTAGGTCCCTAGCCTTCGGTACTGCCTCTTGTTCTTTTTTTTTGTTGAATTTTTCCATCTTGTCATTTTGTCCAGATAAGAGTATATGAAGGAGCAAGGAAAATACTAAAAGGGTGGCAACAACCCCAGGAAAATATGCTTTAACCAAATTAGAAGAGGTTCCAAATCGTGAGGGGGGAGAAAGGGGATAAAAAGAGGTTGAAAAAGGAAGAAAGAAAAAAAAAAGAAAAGAATTAAAAAAAAAGAAAACTAATAAGAAAAATATAAAGAAGAATAAAATATATATTAGATAAACTAGTTAAAAAATGTTAAAAAAGAAAAAGGCAAAAGTTAAAAAAAAATTTAACCAGAAGTCGAGAGAAAAAAACAAAAAATGAAAAAGAAAAAAATTACATTATCTGCAAGACTAAAACAAATCACAGGGAAAAACCATGAGTTCCGTGCTTTGCTTTCTCCTCCTCTGGAATTCTGCTGCTCTCTTTGGTATTGAAACCGCACTCCTTGGTAGGTGAATTTGGTCTCGGCTGGATTTCTTGTTGATCTTCTGGGGGAGGGGCTTATTGTAGTGATTCTCAAGTGTCTTTGCCCCAGGTGGAATTGCACCGCCTTTAGCAGGGGCCTGGGTGAGTAATCCGCTCGGGTTTGCTTTCATGAGCTTTTGTTCCCTGAGCGCTTTCTGTAGAGTTCCGGAGGACGGGAATACAAATGGCGGCCTCCTGGTCTCCCGCCCGGAGGAGCCAAGAGCCCAGTGCCCCACTCCTCAGTGCGCCCTCAGAGAACAGCGCCCAGTAACTCCTGTCTGCCTGACCTCCGGCCGCGCTCCGAGCTCACCGAGTCTGCGACAGGCTCAAGGTAACACCGAGCTGTGAGCTTACTGTCGGCTCTGTCTCTGTATCCGGCTTTCCCATTCCAATACCCACAAGCTCTGCGACACTCAGACACCCCCGATCCTTCTGTGACCCTGCGGGACCTGAGGCCACGCTGACCCCGCGTGGGCTTCGCCCCGGTTTAGCCTCTGGAGCAATGTGCCTCAGCGGAACAGACTTTTAAAAGTCCTGATTTTGTGCTCCGTTGCTCCGCCGCTTGCCGGGAGCCGGCCCCTCCCCCCGGGGTCTATCTTCCCGTCGCTTTGGATTCACTTCTCCGCGGGTCCTACCTTTTAGAAAGTGGTTGTTTTTCTGTTTCCAGAATTGCTGTTCTTCTCTTCGATCTGCCCATGGATTTTTAGGTGTTTGCAATCTTTAGATTAGCTATCTAGCTGATCTCCGGCTAGCTGAAGTAGTCTCAGCCTGCTACTTCTCCGCCTACTTGACTCCTCCCCAGGATGTCTTTTATTTCTTTTTCTTGCCTAATTGCTCTAGCTAGGACTTTCAGATACTATTCTGAATAGAAGTGTTGAAAGTAGGCATACTCGTGTTGCTCCTGATGTTAGAGGAAAGCTTTCAGTTTTTCAGTGTTGAATATAATGTCAGCTGTGGGCTTTTCATATATGGATTTTTTCTTCTATACCTAAAAGGAGGATTTTTTTTTTAATCATAAGAAGATACTGAATTTTGTCAAATGTTTTTTTCCTGACTCATTTGAGATGATGTAAGTTTTGTCCTTCATTCTGTTAATGTGGTGTATCATATTGATGATTTCTGTATATCGAAACACTTTTGCATTCCAGGAATATGTTCCACTTGTTCATGGTATATGATCTCTTTAATCTGCTTTTGAATTCTGTTTGCTAGAATTTGTTGATGATTTTGCATTAATATTTATCAGAGTTAGTGGTCCATGACTTTGTTTTCTTGCAGTATCTTTGTCTGGTTTTGGTACTTGGATAAATCTGGCCTCATAAAATGAGTTTGGAAGTGTTTCCTCCTCTGCAATTTTTTAAATGTTTGAGAAGAATTGCTTTTAATTCTTCTTTAAATATTCTGTAGAATTCTAGGGCGCCTGCGTGGCTCAGTGGGTTGAAGCCTCTGCCTTCAGCTCAGGTCATGGTCCCAGGGTTCTGGGATCGAGCCCCACATCAGGCTCTCTGCTTGATGGGGATCCTACTTCCTCCTCTCTCTCTCTGCCTATCTCCTCTGCCTACTTGTAATGTGTCTGTCAAATAAATAAATAAAAATCTAAAAAGAAAAAAGAAAAAAGAAAAATATTTTGTAGAATTCTGCTTAACATTCTGGTGCTAGGCTTTTCTTTGTTGGGAGGTTCTTGATTACCAGTCTAATCCCTATATTATTTTTAAGTCTTTATAGAATTTTTTTTAAATTTCTTTATGATACAGTCTTGGGAAGTTGGATCTTTCTAGAAATTTATCCATTTATTCTAGTTATTTAATTTGTTGGTGCATGATTGTTCATAGTAGTCTCTTATGATACTTCTCATTTGTATGGCATCAACTAATGTTTCTCCTTTCATTTCTGCTTTTTGTTATTTGGGTCTTCAGTTTTTTAGTCTAGCTAATGATTTGTCAATTTTGTTGAACTTTTCCAACAATCAATTCAAATATTACTACTTATGTCTGTGTATGTGTGTGTGTGTGTGTGTGCATACATGCATATGTTTTGAAGGAATATTATGGAATTGTATTGATACTGGATGGCACCCAGGATTTCAGTTACAGTTGGATCATGCTTTTTAAAAGTTTCTCATTTTTTTGAGAAGAAATAGAATATATGAATGGACCATAATATCATAAGGGAAAGATATTAATGCAAATGTCAAAAAGTAAGTATGATCAGAACCAAGGTGATACCTAATAAAGAATATGTTATATAGATGTATGATAAAGTGATGTATAGCATGCCATCTGGAAACTTGTAAGACTGCACTATTTTATAAGTAATTTTGGTGAATATTTTATCTTGTGTTTCTCAACCTTATCTTGATCTGACTCTTCTTATACTGTGGTGCCTGGCTTTATCTTAACCTAAGCAATCACACTCACATATTGCCAGTTTCACTCAAAATTCTTGCCCTCACCAATATCTATTACCTTGGATGTTTTCCCATGTATTTTATATGCTAAATGCTTAGACTATGTTGTCTTTATAGAGTCCTAAAATGACTTCATCTACCTAAGATATGGCTTAGTATAGTCCATTTATGGGATCTTGTTTCCAGGTTTCTTTTCTAGTCTCTTGTGTCACTCATTTGCCCTTTAGTCATTTCATACCCTTCTTTTCCTACTCCCAGCACCTGTTTTTTTCCAGGTGTTTGTTCCTTATTTGAATATTCTAGAGGAAAACTAAGAGTTGTATTGTATTGAGCCTTAATAGACAAGGTCCAGTTGGGTTATATATGGCAATTTAATACATATATGATGAATATATATGAGAGACCAGAAAATTAAAAATAAGATACATAGTTTTCAAAAGGTGGAATTAAAAAAACTATATTTAAAAACATGGAAAGTAGAAAATATGAAAAAAGATGGTAAAATGAATCTTAGCATAATTGGTCTCAATGAAAATATTAAACCTTGTATGTTTTTAAAACTTTATTTTTTTGATAGAGAGACAACAAGAGAAGGAATGGAAGCAAGAGGAAATGGAAGAAGGAGAAACAGTCTCCCTGCTGATTAGGGAGCCCAATGCGGGGCTTGGTCCCAGGAACCCGGGGATCATGACCCAAGCGGAGGGCAGATGCTTAACATAAGCTTAACAACTGAACCACCCAGGCGCCCCTAAAAATGTGGTTTTTAAAACATATACAAAAAATATATTGTATTTTAAAACAATTAAAAGATGCTGAGAAGTTTAAAATAAAGGTATATAAAATAACCTGTTAAATAACCTTTTAATAAAATAGGAAATGATAAGACATTTATGGAATGCAGCATAGCATTACATTAAGAGGTTATTACCTCAAATGTATTTATAAGAATAAAATATATATTGAAAAATGAATTACGAATACACTAAAAACCCAGAAGAAAGGGCAACAGAGAAGAAAAGGAGAGGGCAATGCAAATGTTGGCTGAACCATCAGAGTATGGCCTGCTTAGCTGACTGGAACATGGAAAGTCAACCCTACAGAATGGTATATATGAAAGCAGTTAGGGAAGAAAGAGTTCTCATCATAAGGAAAAGACATCCTTTGGATGTCCTTCCTTCCCTCCCTCCTTTCCTCTTTCTTTCTTTCTTTCTTTCTCTTTCTTTCTTTCTTTCTTTCTTTCTTTCTTTTTCTTTCTTTCTCTTTCTTTCTTTCTCTCTTTCTTTCTCTTTCTCTCTTCCTTCCCCTTCCTTCCTTCTTCTTTCTTTCTTTCATCTTTCTTTTTTCTTCTGTATGAGATGATAGATGTTTAACTAAATTTAACTGTGGTAATCATTTCCCAATATATAGAGGTCAAATCACTATGTTCTACACTTCACTCAGCCCTTTTGACTCTCCCAGCAATGAAACTGGAGTACCACCTGCTTCTGGCAATGGAGTATTGATTACCTCCCCTCTAGGGCAGATACCTCCTTCCATTTATGTGGGGTGTGCAGCGGAATACAAACTCCTCACTTAGCCCGTTAAACCTGCAAGGTGAGGGTGGGGAGAATGGTGTTTCAGTGGTGTTTGGCTGGAGTAAAGCAGGTATTGCTGAAATTGTTAGGCAACCCTTTCTTCAGTCCCTTGGCTGGTGGAAACAGGCTTTTCTTGAGCTTACTTTGTCTGTTGCTTGTTCTGGCTTGGAGGCTTTTATACCACCTCTTCTGAGGTGTGCAGAAGACAGACAGAAAACTCAGGGAGCCACACAGTTCCACGATGTTCCTCAAGCTCTGGGGCCCCAATCTGTCAGGTTTCTTTTATCTGCCTTTCAGGGTTTTCCTGTACTTAATTGTTGAGTTATATCCAGGGATTCTAGTTGTAAGGGTAGGACTTAGGAGGAATGAGGCTACTCCAGCTTGGTGGAACTGAGAGTTTTCCAAGTGCTGTGATTTTTATTGTTGGGGAAAGTAGAAGGTCACTCCATTCCCTTCCCCATGGTACATACTGTTGGAGAAGAGGTTTCCAAATCATATTGCTCTGTTGAGTTTTAGTGGGAGATTTTGGCATTGTTCATTCTAGTTTCTGTTTTGTCTGGGATCCAGGAATGCTTCCAAGGAGAGAGGGGCTGTTTTGGAAACAAGCACAGCATGTTGTGCCATACACAGAATTACCCCTGCCTCTCTGGTTCATTAGTACCTTGGAATAAGTTCTCTCAAGAGTCTTGTCAGCCTTAATCCAATGAGACTTTGATTTGCCTAGCCCAAGGTTTGTTAACCTCTGCACGATTGACTTTTTGGAGAATATAATTCCTTGTTAAGGGGGGCTTTCTTGAGCATTATAGGATATTTAACAACATTCCTAGCCTCTACCCACTAGATGCCAGTTGTAATCTTCCCAATTCCTGCAGTTGTAACAATCAAAAATCTCTAAACATTGAAAAATGGTCCTTGCAGGGGAAAATTGCTTATGGGAACCATTGGTCTAGCCTCTTTGCTAGATATGTACAACATATCTGAATGTCATTTGAGTTCAATGTATCATCTCTCTTTAATGAATTCTGCAAATAAAAGCTCACACCTATCATTATTTTGAATATATATTCTTACTGACATGGGTAGAGACTGGAGGTAATTATTTAGAAAAGTCTCTTTATACTTTTGTTGAGAAGAGTTCTCCACAGGCACGGTTTGTACCTCTGAACAAGTTATTTAAAAAAATAATTCAGTTACTTTATTGCTCACTCTGTGCAGATTGGAAGAAATGGTTTTAGTGGTATTATGAATTGGTACTCAAGAGCACATCCATAGATGATCCTGTGGGGGAAGTGCAGACTTTCCTTGGGAAATCTGTGCAGCCTGGGAGTTATTGAAAATAAATTCTCTCTTCCATTCAGAGCAGACCTAATTGAAGAAAAGATTTGAAGAAAATAGCAAGAAGATTTTATTTCCTTTATTATTTTCATTGAATTCCCCTCTCTATGCCCCAGATGGAAAGAGATTTGTATCCAATATTGTGGCTTTATAGCTAGGAACTCCAGAGGCCTCTCTATTGGTCTGTACTGCCTTTGCTATTTTCTTTGTAAATTAAGCATTTTTTTAAAATGTTTGGGAAGCTTTTTTAAATGTTTGGGAAGCTTTTTATGGAATTTCATTTTATCCTCAGAAGAATTCTATGCATTCCAAAATATATTATTCCGAATCAATGTGCCTAAATTGAATAAAAAATAATATACCTAAATTGAGTATAAAATCATAAACACAACTCATTCTAAAATTATATGCCTAAATTAATTTCTAAAGTGAAAAAAAAATGTTGAAGCACAAGTTGTACATTCTGTGGCCTGGAACAAATGCAAACACCTGAGCCTCTCTGTACCCAGTGTTAGTAGTAAGGGCAACATTTTATTTCAGCATAGAATATGACCTTAAATTGTCACTTGAGAGGTGCTTGGGGATAAGCTTGACCAGGAGGCAGAACACCCTGGAAATCTAGACCCAATCATGAGGAAAGACAGGGACTTAGGCACAAAACAAGACCTAAGTGATAAGTGATAGTTCCATTTGGCAGGACAAATAATGACTCCAAGCCTATGACAAAACATGTTATGGAATAATCCAGGTAGCAGGATGTATGATATTTCTAAATAGGCAGGCAGCAGAGAACGGTACTTAGGCTCCAAAATAAAGATCCCTCTAGGATTGGTCACATAGCAAACACAGGGTTTATGAACTGTTCTTAGTTGGTATCTAGTTCTTAGTTGAATTAGAAGATAGAAATAGTAAGGTCTTAGAGGATTGGGGAAGATCATAGGGCAAGAAATCTTACCTAGAGACACCAATATGTATAGATTATGAGTGGAAACCAAGAAAGGTGTTATTTCAGAAGCAAGGTAGAAATCCTATTATAAAAATGTTGTGGTTGAATTAAGTCTGTTGCTGATTCATGTGAATTATTGAACTAGGATTTCTTAACTTCCCCACATCATATTCAAGACTGAACTGATGTCAGATCTTGGATGAACACTGAACCTGAAGGTGAGGATCACATTATCACTAAACCATGGAGGGAGAATTCTACGAGAATTGTCAATGTAAAATTGCACTAAACCAGGTGAACTGGTAAGAGAGACTTTCTTAAAGACTTTTGCAAAAGGAAAGAGATTGAACTCAACTCCTCAAAACAAAAGGCAGGAAGTTTTTTAAACACTGGAGCAGGTTAGTGAAAATGTATGGAAGGATGTTAGCAGGGAAGTTGGTTTATGTGATTAGGCCATTTGTGGTTGTTAATTATGCTTACTGAAGTTAGACTGCAGCCCTCCCACAGAGACTGGGAGAGAGAGGACCTCTCTTTTTTTAAAAAAACACAAACAACTTTACTTCTTTAGACCACATTTAGATACACAGCAAAATTGCACAGAAGTTACAAGATTTCTCAAATAACACTTGCCCCTACATATCCCCCTTATCAACATTCCCCACCAGAGTTGTACATTTATTACAGCTGAGGAAACTACATTGACAAATCAGTCAATCAAATTTCATAGTTTACACCATAGTTTACTCTTGGTTTTGTACATTCTATGGGTTTGGACAAATATATAGTGACATGATTCCATCATTATTTAGAATCAACCAGTGTTTTCACTTTCCTAAAAATCTTCTGTGCTCTGTTTCTATTCATCCCCTCTTTCTGTTCAAATCCTAGCAACCACTGATATTTTTATTATCTCCATAGTTTATATTTTTCAGAATGTCATATAGTTAGAATCATCTGATATGCAGCCTTTTCAGATAGGCTTCTTTCACTTAGTAATATGCATTGAAAGTTCTTCTATTTCTTTTCATGGCTGGATATCTCATTTATTTTTAGTGTTGAATAATATCCTGTCATGTGGACATTTTAACTTTTTTTAGCCATTAGCTTACTGAAGGACATCTTGGATGCTTCCAAGTTTTGGCAGTTATGAATAAAGCTGCTATAAACCTCCTTGCTCAGGTTTTTGTGTGGACATCAGTTTTTAATACCTTTGGGTAAATACCAGAGAGTATGACTACTGGATTTTGTGATAAGAGTATGTTTAGCTTTATAGAAACTGCAAAACTCTCTTCCAGAGTGGCTGTACCATTTTGTGTTCCTACTGGCATTGTGTGAAAGCTCCTGTTGCTCTACCTCTTCACCAATATTTGATGTCAGTGTTCTGGATTTGAGCCATTTTAAAATCCTGTGATTTTTAAAAATTTTTAGGCTGTTGATGTGCCTGGATTACATGAACTGATTTTCAAATGTTGGACCAATCTTATATACTTGGGATAAACCCACTGGGTTGTGATGTATAATTATTTTTATATTTTGTTGGATTCAGCTTGCTAATATTTTGTTGAGGATTTCCACATCTATGTTCATGAGAGATATTAGTCCATAGTTTTTCCTTATAATGTCTTTGTCTTATTTTGGTATTATAGTAATGCTAGCTTCATGGGATGGGCTAGGAAGTACACCTTTTGCTTCTAATTTCTCAGAGAGATTAAAGAAAATTGGTATAATTTGTTCCTTAAATATTTGGTAGACTTCACCAGTAAACCTGTATGCCTCCATGCTTTTAATTTTGGAAGGTTTTTAATTATTGATCCAATTTATTTCATAGATATTGGCCTGTTCAGATTGTCTATTCTTACGTGAATTTTGACAGCTTGTGCCTTTCATGGAATTTGTCCTGATCATGTAGGTTGTAAAATTTGTGGGCATATAATTATTTATATTTCCTTTTATTATCCTTTTAATGTCCACAGGATTTTAAATGATGTTTCTTCTTTTGTTACTGATATTAAGTTGTCTCCTTTTTTCCCCTTACTTGCTAGAGGTTTATTTATTGTATATATTTTTACAAAGAAGTAGTTGTTGGTTCCACTCATTACTCAATTGGTTTCCTGTTTTCAATTTCATTGACTTCTCTAATTTTATTATTTCTTTTCCTCTACTTACTTTGGATTTAATTTTGTTTCTTTTTCTAAGTTTCCAGTGGTAGAAATATAGATTGCTGATTTTAAGTTTTTTTTTTCTTTTCCAAGATAGATGTTTAATGCTATAAATTACTCTCTAAGCATTGCTTTCACTGGTTCCCCCAAATTTGTCTTCATTTTCATTTAGTTCAATATATTTTTAAGTGTCTTTTGAGATTTCTTTTTGGGCTTGTGTGCTATGTAGAAGTGTGTTTTTTTATCTCCTTATATTTTGGTATTTTCTAGTTATCTTTCTTTTCTTGATTTATAGTGATTCCACCATGGTATGAGAGAACATATGGTATGATTTCTATTCTTTTAAAGCTGCTAAGGTGTAATTTATGGCCCAGAATATCATACATATATTTTTAAAAACTATTTATTTAAATTCAATTTTGTTAACATATAGTGTATTACTAGTTTCAGGGGTAGAATTTAGTGATTTATTAATTGCATATAACACCCAGTGCTCATTACATTAAGTGCCCTTTTTAATGTCTATCACCCAATTACCCCATTGCACCACCGACATCCCCTCTAGCAACCCTTCACTTGTTTCCTATAGTTAAAGGAGTCTCTTATGGTTTGCCTCCCTCTCTGTTTTTATCTTATTTTATTTTTGCTACCCTTCCCCTATGGTCATCTGTTTTGTTTTTTAAATTCCACATTTGAGTGAAATAATACATTGTTTTTCTCTGGCTGACTTATTTCACTTAGTATAATATACTCTTGTTCCATCCTCATCATTGCAAATGATAAGATTTCATTCCTTTTTGATGGCTAAGCAATATTCCATTCTCTTTTGTCCATTCATCCATTGATAGACATCTGGGCTCTTTCCATAGTTTGGCTATTGTGGACATTGCTGCTATAAACATTGTGGGTGTGTGTACCCCTTGGAATAACTATTTTGTATCCTTTGGATAAATACCTAGTAGTATAATTGCTGGGTCACAGGGTAGTTCTATTTCTAACTTTTTGAGGAAACTTCAGACTGTTTTCCAGAGTGGCTGCACCCATCTGCATTCTCACCAACAGTGTAAGAGGGCTCCACTTTCCCCATATTCTCACCAACATCTGTTGTTTCCTGAGTTATTAATTTTAGTTATTCTGAATGGTGTGAGGTGGTATTGCATTGTGGTTTTGATTTGTATTTCTCTAATGCTGAATGATGCTGAGCATTTTTTCTTGTGTCTGCTAGCCATTTGTATCTCTTTGGAGAAATATCTATTCATGCCTTCTGCCCATTTCTTGACTGGGCTTTTGTTTTTTGGGTGTTGTGTTTGGTAAATTCTTTATAGATTTAGGATACTAGCCCTTTATCTAGTAATTCATTTGTAAATATCTTCTCCCATTCCATAGGTTACCTTTTAGTTTTGTTGTTGACTAATTCCTTTGTTGTGCAAAAGCATTTTATCTTGACAAAATCCTAGTAGTTCATTTTGCTTTTTATTCCTTTGCCTTTAGAGATGTGTCTAGCAAGGAGGTGCTGCAAACAAGGCCAAAGAGATTGCTGCCTGTGCTGTCCTCTAAGATTTTGATGGATTCCTCTTTCACATTTAGGTTTTTCATCCATTTTGAATTTATTTTTGTGTATGGTGTAAGTAAGTGGTCCAGTTTCATTCTTCTACATGTAGCTGTCCAGTTTTCCCAAACCATTTTTTTTTTTAAAACTGTCTTTTTTTCCATCAGATATTCTTTCCTGCCTTGTTGAAGATTAGTTGCCCATAGAGTTGAGGGTCCCTCTCTGGGTTCTCTATTCGGCTCCATTGATTTATGTGTCTGTTTTTTTTTAAATTTTTATTTTTATAAACATATATTTTTATCCCCAGGGGTACAGGTCTATGAATCACCAGGTTTACACACTTCACAGCACTCACCAAAGCACATACCCTCCCCAATGTCCATAATCCCACCTCCTTCTCCCAAACCCCCTCCCCCCAGCAACCCTCAGTTTGTTTTGTGAGATTAAGAGTCACTTACAGTTTGTCTCCCTCCCAATCCCATCTTGTTTCATTTATTTTTCTCCTACCCACTTAAGCCCCCATGTTGCATCACCACTTCCTCATATCAGGGAGATCATATGATAGTTGTCTTTCTCTGCTTGACTTATTTCGCTAAGCATGATACGCTCTAGTTGCATCCATGTTGTCGCAAATGGCAAGATTTCATTTCTTTTGATGGCTGCATAGTATTCCATTGTGTATATATACCACATCTTCTTGATCCATTCATCTGTTGATGGACATCTAGGTTCTTTCCATAGTTTGGCTATTGTGGACATTGCTGCTATAAACATTCGGGTGCACGTGCCCCTTTGGATCACTACGTTTGTATCTTTAGGGTAAATACCCAGTAGTGCAATTGCTGGGTCATAGGGCAGTTCTATTTTCAACATTTTGAGGAACCTCCATGCTGTTTTCCAGAGTGGCTGCACCAGCTTGCATTCCCACCAACAGTGTAGGAGGGTTCCCCTTTCTCCGCATCCTTGCCAGCATCTGTCATTTCCTGACTTGTTGATTTTAGCCATTCTGACTGGTGTGAGGTGATATCTCATTGTGGTTTTGATTTGTATTTCCCTGATGCCGAGTGATATGGAGCACTTTTTCATGTGTCTGTTGGCCATCTGGATGTCTTCTTTGCAGAAATGTCTGTTCATGTCCTCTGCCCATTTCTTGATTGGATTATTTGTTCTTTGGGTGTTGAGTTTGCTAAGTTCTTTATAGATTCTGGACACTAGTCCTTTATCTGATATGTCATTTGCAAATATCTTCTCCCATTCTGTCAGTTGTCTTTTGATTTTGTTAACTGTTTCCTTTGCTGTGCAAAAGCTTTTGATCTTGATGAAATCCCAATAGTTCATTTTTGCCCTTGCTTCCCATGCCTTTGGCATCGTTCCTAGGAAGATGTTGCTGCGGCTGAGGTCGAAGAGGTTGCTGCCTGTGTTCTCCTCAAGGATTTTGATGGATTCCTTTCGCACATTGAGGTCCTTCATCCATTTTGAGTCTATTTTTGTGTGTGGTGTAAGGAAATGGTCCAATTTCATTTTTCTGCATGTGGCTGTTCAATTTTCCCAGCACCATTTATTGAAGAGGCTGTGTTTTTTCTTTTGGACATTCTTTCCTGCTTTGTTGAAGATTAGTTGACCATAGAGTTGAGGGTCTATTTCTGGGCTCTCTATTCTGTTCCATTGATCTATGTGTCTGTTTTTGTGCCAGTACCATGCTGTCTTGATTATGAAAGCTTTGTAATAGAGCTTGAAGTCTGGAATTGTGATGCCACCAACGTTGGCTTTCTTTTCAAATATTCCTTTGGCTATTCGAGGTCTTTTCTGGTTCCATATAAATTTTAGCATTATTTGTTCCATTTCTTTGAAAAAGATGGATGGTACTTTGATAGGAATTGCATTAAATGTGTAAATTGCTTTAGGTAGCATAGACATTTTCACAATATTTATTCTTCCAATCCAGGAGCATGGAACTTTTTTCCATTTCTTTGTGTCTTCCTCAATTTCTTTCATGAGTACTTTATAGTTTTCTGAGTATAGATTCTGTGCCTCTTTGGTTATGTTTATTCCTAGGTATCTTATGGTTTTGGGTGCAATTGTAAATGGGATAGACTCCTTAATTTCTCTTTCTTCTGTCTTGCTGTTGGTGTAGAGAAATGCAACTGATTTCTGTGCATTGATTTTATATCCTACACTTTACTGAATTCCTGTATAAGTTCTAGCAGTTTTGGAGTGGAGTCTTTTGGGTTTTCCACATATAGTATCATATCATCTGCGAAGAGTGATAATTTGACTTTCTTTGCCGATTTGGATGCCTTTCATTTCCTTTTGTTGTCTGATTGCTGAGGCTAGGACCTCTAGTACTATGTTGAATAGCAGTGGTGACAATGGACATCCCTGCTGTGTTCCTGACCTTAGCGGAAAAGCTTTCAGTTTTTCTCCATTGAGAATGATATTTGCGGTGGGTTTTTCATAGATGGCTTTGATGATATTGAGGTATGTGCCCTCAATCTCTACACTTTGAAGAATTTTGATCAGGAAGGGATGCTGTACTTTGTCAAATGCTTTTTCAGCATCTATTGAGAGTATCATATGGTTCTTGTTCTTTCATTTATTGATGTGTTGTATCACATTGATTGATTTGAGGATGTTGAACCAACCTTGCAGCCCTAGAATACATCCCACTTGGTCATGGTGAATAATCCTTTTAATGTACTTTGAATCCTATTGGCTTGTCTTTGTTGAGTATTTTCGCATCTGTGTTCATCAAGGATATTGGTCTATAGCTCTCTTTTTTGATGGGATCCTTGTCTGGTTTCAGGATCAAGGTGATGCTGGCCTCATAAAATGAGTTTGGAAGTTTTCCTTCCATTTCTATTTTTTGGAACAGTTTCAGGAGAATAAGAATTAGTTCTTCTTAAATGTTTGGTAGAATTCCCCCGGGAAGCCGTCTGGCCATGGGCTTTTGTTTGTTTGGAGATTTTTAATGACTGTTTCAATCTCCTTACTGGTTATGGGTCTGTTCAGGCTTTCTATTTCTTCCTGGTTCAGTTGTGGTAGTTTATATGTTTCTAGGAATGCATCCATTTCTTCCAGATTGTCAAATTTGTTGGCGTAGAGTTGCTCATAGTATGTTCTTATAATAGTTTGTATTTAGTTGGTGTTAGTTGTGATCTCTCCTCTTTCATTCATGATTTTATTTATTTGGGTCCTTTCTCTTTTCTTTTTGATAAGTTGGGCCAGGGGTTTATCAATTTTATAAATTCTTTCAAAGAACCAGCTCCTAGTTTCGTTGATTTGCTCTATTGTCTTTTTGGTTTCTATTTCATTGATTTCTGCTCTGATCTTTATGATTTCTCTTCTCCTGCTTGGCTTAGGGTTTCTTTCTTGTTCTTTCTCCAGCTCCTTTAGGAGTAGGGTTAGGTTGTGTACCTGAGACCTTTCTTGTTTCTTGAGAAAGGCTTGTACCGCTATATATTTTCCTCTCAGGACTGCCTTTGTTGTGTCCCACAGATTTTGAACCGTTGTATTTTCATCATCATTTGTTTCCATGATTTTTTTCAATTCTTCTTTAATTCCCTGGTTGACCCATTCATTCTTTAGAAGGATGCTGTTTAGTCTCCATGTATTTGGGTTCTTTTCAAACTTCCTTTTGTGGTTGAGTTCTAGCTTTAGAGCATTGTGGTCTGAAAATATGCAGGGAATGATCCCAATCTTTTGATACCGGTTGAGTCCTGATTTAGGACCGAGGGTGTGATCTATTCTGGAGAATGTTCCATGTGCACTAGAGAAGAATGTGTATTCTGTTGCTTTGGGATGAAATGTTCTGAATATATCTGTGATGTCCATCTGGTCCAGTGTGTCGTTTAAGGCCTTTATTTCCTTGCTGATCTTTTGCTTGGATGATCTGTCCATTTCAGTGAGGGGAGTGTTAAAGTCCCCTACTATTATTGTATTATTGTTGATGTGTTTCTTTGATTTTGTTATTAATTGGTTTATATAGTTGGCTGCTCCCACGTTGGGGTCATAGATATTTAAAATTGTTAGATCTTCTTGTTGTACAGACCCTTTGAGTATGATAGAGTGTCCTTCCTCATCTCTTATTATAGTCTTTGGCTTAAAATCTAATTGATCTGATATAAGGATTGCCGCTCCTGCTTTCTTCTGCTGTCCATTAGCATGGTAAATTCTTTTCCACCCCCTCACTTTAAATCTGGAGGTGTCTTCGGGCTTAAAGTGAGTTTCTTGGAGGCAACATATAGATGGGTTTTGTTTTTTTATCCATTCTGATACCCTGTGTCTTTTGACAGGGGCATTTAGCCCATTAACATTCAGGGTAACTATTGAGAGATATGAATTTAGTGCCATTGTATTGCCTGTAAGGTGACTGTTACTGTATATGGTCTCTGTTCCTTTTTGATCTACCAGTTGTAGGCTCTCTCTTTGCTTAGAGGACCCCTTTCAATATTTCCTGTAGAGCTGGTTTGGTGTTTGCAAATTCTTTCAGTTTTTGTTTGTCCTGGAAGCTTTTAATCTCTCCTTCTATTTTCAATGATAGCCTAGCTGGATATAGTATTCTTGGCCGCATGTTTTTCTCATTTAGTGCTCTGAAAATGTCATGCCAGCTCTTTCTGGCCTGCCAGGTCTCTGTGGATAAGTCAGCTGCCAATCTAATATTTTTACCATTGTATGTTACAGACTTCTTTTCCCAGGCTGCTTTCCGGATTTTCTCTTTGTCACTGAGACTTGCAAATTTTACTATTAGGTGACGGGGTGTGGGCCTATTCTTACTGATTTTGAGGGGTGTTCTCTGAACCTCCTGAATTTTGATGCTCGTTCCCTTTGCCATATTGGGGAAATTCTCCTCAATAATTCTCTCCAGTATACCTTCTGCTCCCCTCTCTCTTTCTTCTTCTTCTGGAATCCCAATTATTCTAATGTTGTTTCATCTTATGGTGTCACTTATCTCTCGAATTCTCCCCTCGTGGTCCAGTAGCTGTTTGTCCCTCTTTTGCTCAGCTTCTTTATTCTCTGTCATTTGGTCTTCTATATCACTAATTCTTTCTTCTGCCTCATTTATCCTAGCAGTGAGAGCCTCCATTTTTGATTGCACCTCATTAATAGCTTTTTTGATTTCAACTTGGTTAGATTTTAGTTCTTTTATTTTTCCAGAAAGGGCTTTTATATCTCTCGAGACGGTTTCTCTAATATCTTCCATGCTTTTTTTGAGCCCGGTTAGAACCTTGAGAGTTGTCATTCTGAACTCTAGATCTGACATGTTACCAATGTCTGTATTGATTAGGTCCCTAGCCTTCGGTACTGCCTCTTGTTCTTTTTTTTGCGTTGAATTTTTCCGTCTTGTCATTTTGTCCAGATAAGAGTATATGAAGGAGCAAGGAAAATACTAAAAGGGTGGCAACACCCCAGGAAAATATGCTTTAACCAAATTAGAAGAGATCCCAAATCGTGAGTCAGAGAAAGGGGATAAAAAGAGGTTCAAAAAGGAAGAAAGAAAAAAGAAAAAAAAAGAATAAAAATAAAGAAAACAAATAAGAAAAATATGAAAAAGAAAAAATATATATATATTAGATAAACTAGTTAAAATACGTTAAAATGAAAAAGGTAAAAGTTAAAAAAAAATTTAACCAGAAGGCGAGAAAAAAAACAAAAAAATGAAAAAAAATTAAATTAACTGCAAGACTAAATAAAATCACAGGGAAAAAGCCATGAGTTCCGTGCTTTGCTTTCTCCTCCTCTGGAATTCTGCTGCTCTCTTTGGTATTGAAACCGCACTCCTTGGTAGGTGAACTTGGTCTCGGCTGGATTTCTTGTTGATCTTCTGGGGGAGGGGCTTGTTGTAGTGATTCTCAAGTGTCTTTGCCCCAGGCGGAATTGCACCGCCTTTACCAGGGGCCGGGGTGAGTAATCCGCTCGGGTTTGCTTTCAGGAGCTTTTGTTCCCTGAGCGCTTTCTGTAGAGTTCCGGAGGACGGGAATACAAATGGCGGCCTCCTGGTCTCTGGCCCAGAGGAGCCGAGAGCCCAGGGCCGCACTCCTCAGTGCGCCCTCAGAGAACAGCGCCCAGTTACTCCCGTCTGCCTGACCTCCGGCCGCGCTCCGAGCTCACCAAGCCTTCGACCGGTTCAAGGTCACCCCGAGCTGTGAGCTTACTGTCGGCTCCCTCTCTGTAGCGGGCTTTCCCATTCCAATACTCGCAAGCTCTGTGACACTCAGACACCCCCGATCCTTCTGTGACCCTGCGGGACCTGAGGCCACACTGACCCCGCGGGCTTCGCCCCTGTTTAGCCGCTTGTGCGATGTCCCTCAGCGGAAGACTTTTAAAAGTCCTGATTTTGTGCGCTGTTGCTCCGCCGCTTGCCGGGAGCTGGCCCCTCCCCACCAAAGTGTATCTTTCCCGTCGCTTTGGATTCACTTCTCCGCCGGTCCTACCTTTCAGAAAGTGGTTGTTTTTCTGTTTCCAGAATTGCTGTTCTTCTTCTCTTTGATTTGCTGATGCATTTTCAGGTGTTTGCAATCTTTAGATAAGCTATCTAGCTGAAGTAGTCTCAGCCTGCTACTTCTCCGCCATCTTAACTCCTCCTTCTATGTGTCTGTTCTTGTGCCATTATCATGCTGTCTTGATGACTACAGCTTTGTAATACAGCTTGAAGTCCAAAATTTTGATGTCTCCAGGTTTGATCTTCTTTTTCAAGATTGCTTTGGCTATTTAGGGTCTTTTGTGATTCCATACAAACTTTAGGATTTTTTGTTCCAGCTCTGTGAAAACTGATGGTTGTATTTTGATAGGGATTGCATTGTATGTGTAGATTGCTTTGGGTAGCATAGACATTTTAACAATATTTTTTCTTCCAATATATGCACATCAAATGTTTTCCAGTTCTTTGTGTTTTCCTCAATTCATTTCTATAAATAAAAATTTATTTCTATAAAAGTATATTTATTTACAAATACAAATAAATGTAAAATATAAATGTAAATAAATATAAAAATAAATATTTTTCTATAAATATAAAGTTTCTATAGTGCTCTATAGTGTTTTATAGTTTTTAGAGTACAGATCATTTACCTGTTTGGTTAGGTTAATTCCTAGATATCTTATGGTTTTGGTGCAATTATAAAAGGGATTGATGCCTTGATTTCTCTTTTTTTGCTTCATTGTTAGTATATGTAAATCTGACTGCCTTCTTTGCATTGATTTTATATCTTGCTACTTTGCTGAATTCCTGTATCAGTTCTAGCAATTTTTGGATGGAGTCTTTGGGTTTTCTACATGGAGTATCATATTGCCTGTGACGAGTGAAAGTTTGACTTCTTCCTTGCCAATTTGAATGTTTTTTATTTCTCTTTATTGTCTGATTGCTGAAGCTAGGACTTCTAGTACTATGTTGAACACTACTGGTGAGAGTGGATATCCCTGTTGTGTTTCCTGACCTTTGGGGAAAAGCTCTCAGTTTTTCCCCGTTGAGGATGATATTTACTGTGGGTCTTTTGTATATGACCTTTATGATATTGAGGTATGTTCCCTTTATTCCCTCATAGCAAAGGGTTTTTATTAAGAAAGGATGCTGCATTTTGTCAAATGCTTTTCTGCATCTATTGAGAGGATCATAGGATTCTTTTTTTTTTAAAGATTTATTTATTTATTTATTTGACAGACATCACAAGTAGGCAGAGAGGCAGGCAGAGAGAGAGATGGAAGCAGGCTCCCTGCTGAGCAGAAAGCCCCATGTGAGGCTCGATCCCAGGACCCTGAGATCATGACCTGAGCCAAAGGCAGAGACTTTAACCCACTGAGCCACCCAGGTGCCCTAAGAGAATCATATGATTCTTGTCCTTTCTTTTTTTAATGTGGTATATCACATTGATTGATTTGCAGATGTTGAACTACTCCTGAAGCTGATGAATATTTCCCTCTTGATCATGGTGAATAATCCTTTTAATGTAATGTTGGGTCCTTTTAGCTAGTATTTTGGTGAGAATCTTGGCATCCATGTTCATCAGGGATATTGGTCTGTAATTCTCCTTTTTAGTAGGGTCTTTGTCTGATTTTGAGTTCAAGGTAATGCTGGTCTCATAGAAAGAGTTTGGAAATTTCCATTCCATTTCTGTTTTTTTGGAGTAGTTTCAGAAGAATAGGTATTAATTCTTCTTTAAACGTTTGACTGAATTCCTCTAGGAAGCCATGTGGTCCTGGACTCTTGTTTGTTGGGAAATTCTGATCCAATTCTTTGATTTTTATGAGTCTATTCAACTTTTCTATTTCTTCCTGTTTCCATTTTGTAGTTTATATGTTTTTAGGAATTTATCCATTTCTTCCAGATTTTTTTAATCAGATCCTAGTTTCATTGATCAATTCCACTATACTTTTGAATCTATTTCATTGATTTCTGCTCCACTCTTTATTAATTTTCTTCTCCTGATGGATTTAGGCTTTGTTTGCTATTTTTTTCCTATCTCTTTTTGATGTAAGACTAAGTTGTGTATTTGAGACTTTTCTTGTTTCTTAAGGAAGGCCTGTGTTGCTATATGCTTCCCTCTTAGGACCACCTTTGCTGCATCTCAAAAGTTTTGAACTGTCATGTTTTTATGTCAATTTGCTTCTATGTATTTTTGTAATTATTCTTTAATTTCCTGGTTGGCTCATTCATTCTTTAGTAGGATGTTTTTTAACCTCCATGTATTTGTGATCCTTCCAAATTTCTTCTTGTTGTTGACTTCAAGTTTCATAGCATTGTGTATGAAAATATGCATGGTATGTTCTCAATATTTTTGTCTTTTTTAATTTAAGATTTTTATTTATTAGAGAGCACACGTGGGGTGGGGGAGGGGCAGAGGAAGAAGGTAATGAGGGCTCTGCACTGAGCAGGGAACTGGATGGGAATGTGAGGCTTAATCCCAGGACCCCAGTATCATGACCTGAGCCCAAGGTAGATGCTTTACCAACTGAGGAACCCCACTCCAATATTTTTGTATTTGTTAAGGTCAGTTTTGGGATTGGTGACCTGGTATGCAATCTGTTCTGGAGAATGTTCCATGTGCACTTGAAAAGAATATGCATTCTGTTGCTTTAGGATGAAATGCTCTGAATATATCTGTTAAGTCCGTCTGGTCTAGTCATTCAAAGCCCTCATTTCCTTGTTGGTCTGCTTAGATGATCTGTCCATTACCGTGAGTGGGGTGTTAAACTCTCCTACTATTATTGTATTATTACCAATGAATGAATTTCTTTAATATTGTTATTAATTGGTTTGTATATTTGGCTGCTCCCAAGTTACAGGCGTAAATATTTACAATTGTTAGATATTCTTGTTGGATAGACCACTTTATTATGATATAGTGTTCTTCTTCATCTTCTATTACAGTCTTTGGTTCAAAATCTAGTTTTTCTGATGTTTTTCAGCTTTTGTTTGATGTCCATTAGCATGAAAAATCATTCTCCACACCCTCACTTTCAAGCTGGAGGTGTCTCTGAGTCTAAAATGAGTCTTGTATATAAGAGACTATTATGTATATTATATATACTAAGCAGTATATAGATGGGTCTTGGTTGTTTTTTTTTTTTTTTTTTCTATTCTGATACCATATGTCCTTTGATTGGATCAGAGTAATAATTGAAAAATATGAATTTAGTGCCATTGTATTAACTATAAGGTTGCTGTTCTTGTAGATTGTCTCTGTTCTTTTCTGATCTTTGTTATTTTGGGGTGCTCTCTCCACTCAAAGGATCCTTTTTAATATTTCTTGCAGGGCTGGTTAGTGTTCACAAATTCCTTTTAGTTTTTGTCCTGGAAAATCTATCTCTACTTTCATTCTGAATGACAGCTTAGCTGGATAAAGTATTCTTGGCTGCATGTTTTTCCCATTTAGCACATTGAATATGTCATGCCAGTCCTAGGAATATGTCCTATCCAGCCAGATCTCTGTGGACAGGCTTGCTGCCAGCCTTATGTGTCTACCCTTGCAGGTGAAGGATGTCTTATCCTGAGCTGCTTTTAGGCTTTTCTCTTCATCTTTGTAATTTGCAGATTTCACTCTAACATGTTGAGGTGTTGATCTATTTTTGTTGATTTTGTGTTTTATCTCAGGCCTCCTAGACTTGAATGACTGTTTCCTTCCCCAGATTAAGGAAGTCCTCAGCTATAGTTTGTTCAAATAAACCTTCTGCCAATTTCTTCTGCTCATCATCCTCTCGGAGTCCTATAATACAGATATAATTTTACTTTATGGAATCACTGAGTTCCCTCAGCCTATCTTCATGATCTAATAGGTTTCTTTCCTTCTTCTTTTCAGCTTCCTTATTTTGCATCATTTTATCTTCTATGTCACTGATTAGCTCTTCTGTTTCATTCATCCTCATTTTTACAGACCCCACTTAGGACTGCATCTCTGTTTATAGTATTTTTATTTTTGGCCTAACTAGATTTTAGTTTTCTTATCTCTACAGTATAGGATCCTCTAGTGTCCTCTATGCTTTTTTCCACCCCAGATAGTATCTTTATAATCCTTGTTTTAAATTCTAGTTCAGACATCTTATTTATATCCATATTGAACAAGTATCTGGCAATGACTAATTCCTCCTGTTCTTTCTTTTGGAGTGAATTTCTGTTTTTTGTCATCTTGCCCAGGAACAAAAGGAAGAAAGAAAGAAAAAACAACAACAACAAAATCAAAAACTTAAGGTAGTGTTTCTGATATATGTTGTGCACACTCTGCTGTTGTGTTTTTCTGCTCTTTTCCTCTGGTCCATCTTCTACAGAGTTCCTCCTTGCTTGTAGTGGAGATGGTTTGGATTTTAAACTAGGTGTGCTTTGATTTGTTTGCTAAGATAAGCCTGGGGGTCAGGGAGCAAAACCTTATCCAGGAAAAAAAGAAAAAGGAACAAAAAAGCAAAAAAACAAACAAAAAGCTATAAGCCTGATCCCAAATAATAGGGAAAAAACGAGTGAGGAGAGAAGAAAAGAGAAAAAAATAAGAAGACTGATCCAAAAAATAAGAAAAGGAAACACACTGACAAATGAACAAAAAATTATAAGCTTGATACCAAAAGAGAGAGAGAGAAAGGGAATATATATATATATATATATATATATATATATATATATATGAATGATAAAAAAAAGAAATAGAAAAATAATAAATTTTAAACTTAAGGAGAAAAAAAAAAAAGGAGCCTGCTTCTTTTTCCACCAGAAGCTAACATTTTGGAGCATTCTTTAATCAATAGACTTGGAACATGTAGGGGGGTGGCCTGTTTTGGTCTTCTGAGGCTCTCCCTTAGAAGGGGAGGCCTGCTGGTTTGGCTCACAAGCTGACTTGTCCTTGTAAAGATGCCCCTGCCTGGCCCAGGGGGGCACGATTTAGTGTAGGGGACTCCTGCCTCCACTGGAAGCCTTGTGTTTCTTTCTGAAGTCTGACTGTGCCGGTGGTTGTGGGGAAGGAAGGGTGATAGAGAAGGAAGAATATGCAGTCACCCTGCCTCTTGTCCCTGGGGAGGGAAACCCTTGACCACCACTGTTTAGGAGGTCCACACAGAAAAGCAAACAATCTCGTATGTCTGGGGCTTTTGTCAGTTCTCTGCCCTTAACATGTCTGTTCCCAGGATGTCGGTGTGCCTGGCACCAATAGATCTTTTATTTCAAGCTAGTGGCTGGGATTAAAAACTCCCAAGTTTTAAAGGGCCTAGCAAGGTACAGATCCATTCCCTTCCAACAGAGGAGAACCTCTAGTTGCTCCCAGCACCATCCTGTCCCAGAAAAGCATTTACACAGTTTGCACACAGAGGGTAAAGTTTATTTTGGAATGCTTAGCGAAAAGCTGGAACCCGGTTATCAGCCCTCTGCATACAACTCAGTCCCCTATGCCATTCTGTCCCAGAAAAGCAGTCACACAGAGTCTCGAAGCCATTGTGGCAGACAGCAAAAAGCAGTGGCCAGGTTATCTGCAACCTGCCCATGTCTCTGCTCTCTGCTCAGTTCTGTCCCAGAAAAGCAGTGCCTAGGTGGGAACACAGAGGTTTAAGCCTATTGCAGCTCTCAACAAAAAGCTGTTAAGAGGTTTTCTGCCCTCTGCACACACCTCTAACCCTGCTGTTGAGACTGTTCAGTGGCTCTCCACTGGCCTTTTATCCTTGGAGAGGCAAAATGTACCCCGTGAAGTGGATTGATCTTTCCCAGTGCAACTCAGGGGATCTCCTTACTGATGTGGGAAAGAGGCAGAAGAAAAATTATTAAATTTCCTTACCCATTGACAAGCCCTTGAGAAGGGTGGGGTGACATTCCTTTAGGGACTCAACTGCCTCCACCAGGAGGGTTTGTTAAGGAGAAAGGGCAATCCTAGCCTGACCGACCCCCTTCCCCTAACCAGGGTCCTGTAAGACTACTTTAACAATTCCTTTGGAAACTTCATCTCTAAACCCTCCATGATACATGTTGATAATCATTCCCAAACATAGCGCCCACTGATATACATCTAAAGGGTCTCGGACAAAGGTTTTATTACTGGTAATGAATAACCTATTCCCCAACAATAGCTAGCCCCTCAAGGTCCTGGAAACCTTGCTTCCAAAATTCCTCATTGACTTATGCCATCCCTAACCCTCTCCCCAACTTGCAAGTATATAATGACAACCCCGGGGCAGCAGCTCTTTCTGCCCATGGGTCCTGTCCCTGTGCTTTAATAAACCACCATTTCTGGGGTGCCTGGGTGGCTCAGTGGGTTGGGCCTTTGGTTCGGATCATGGTCTTGGGGACCTGGATCGAGCCCCATGTTGGGCTCTCTGCTTGGCAGGGAGCCTGCTTCCCCCTCTCTCTTTGCCTGCCTTTCTGTCTACTGTGATCTCTGCCTGTCAAGGGGATAAATAAAACCTTTAATAAATAAATAAATAAATAAACCCCCATTTTGCACCAACGATGTCTCAAGAATTCTTTCTTGGTCATCGGATCCCATCCTCACCCCACCAAACTTCACTTATATTCTAAGACTTCATCATTACCAGGGCTTTTTATACAATATCTACTCACTGCACTCTCTCCCTCTCCTTGACTCTGCTCTGCAGAAATGGTTCCCTTCCCTTTACAGCTTCATGGCTTTTCTCTCCCCCCAATTCATGGCGCTGAACCTTGCATCTACCACTTTTCTCTCCCTCCAACTATGCAGATTGTTTTCTTAATCTTCAGATCATATTCCTAGTTCAAAACAGTTCGATGTTGATCAAGCTGTGTTTGGGGACAGGGCAAACTCAGGGTACCTCTAGTACTACACCTTCTTAATTCCTTCCGCAGAATGTCATATGTTTTGGTGAAAATTCCATGTGAGGTTGAGAAATACATGCATTTAGCTGTCGTTGGATGTCTCCAGATGTCTATTATATCTAGTTTATTGATAGTAATTTTTGTGTTTAACTAGTCATTACTGTTTTCTGTCTGCTGGATCTGTCCATTTCTGGTAGATTGGTGTTTAAGTCACCAATTATGATAATGGATTCATCTAGTTCTGTAAGTTTTTGTCTCGGGTGGTTAGATGCACTGTTGCTTGGTACATATACCATACACATTTAAAGATTGCCATGTCATCTTGGAGAATTGACCCTTTTCTCATTATGTAATATCCTTCTTTATCTCTGATAATTCTCCTTACTTTGTAATCAGCCATGTCTGAAATTTATATAGCCACCCCAGCTTTCTTTTGATTTCTTGTTAGCATTGTATATTTTTCTTCATCCATTTACCTTTAATCTGTATGTGTCTTTATAATTAATATAAGTTTCTTATAGATAACTGAGCTGGATCTTGTCTTTTATCTATTCTGACAATCTTTTCTAATCAGTGTGTCTAGAACATTGACATTCAATATGATTATTAACATATTTGGATTAATGTCTAGCATGTTTGTTACTCTTTCTAAATATTACCCTGTTTTTTGTTCCTATTTTTGTCTTCTACTCTTATTTGAACTTCTGCGGTTTTAATTGAATGTTTTATATGATTTCATTTTCTCACATTTCTTAGCATATCAGCTATACTTACGTTTAAACTTTTTTAGTGATTTCCCTAGAGTTGGCAATATACATTTATCATAAATCCAAGTCTGCTTTCAAATAACACTATACTGCTTCATAGGTAGTATGAATACCTTATGGTAACAAATAATCTTACTCCCTCTGTCTTGTCCCTGGAATTTTTGTTGTCGTTCATTTCAGTTATATATAAGCATATACTATTAAATATCTCTTTTGTTATTACTATCTTGAACTAGCAATTTTTTGTTAGATCAGTTAAGAATGAGAAAAACGAGTTTTCCTTTTATCTTCATTTATCCCTTCTAAACTCTTCAAATAATATATATATATATATATATATATATATATATATTTGTTTCTGACCTATGTCATTTTTATTTTCTCTTAAAAACTTTTTTAGGGGCGTGTAAGTAGCTCAGGCCATTAAGTCTCTGACTCCATGATCTCAGGGTTATGAAATTGAGCCTGGCATCAGGTTCCACTGGGTATGGAGCCTGCTTGAGATTCTTTCTCCCTCTCCTTCTGTCCCTCCTCCACCTTCTCTCTCTCTTTCTCCCTCTCTAAAAAGAAAGAAAGAAAGAAAGAAAGAAGAAAGAAAGAAAGAAACCAAAACCAAATACCTTTTTTTAATATTTCTTGTATGACAGGTCAACTGGCAACAGATAGTCTTTATTTTTTGTTTGAAAGTCTGTATTTTTCCTTCACTTTTAAAGGATAATTTCTTAGGGTCCAAATTCTAGTATTTCTTTTTCTCAACTCTTTAAATATTTACCTCTACTGCCTTGTTTGCATGGTTTCTGAGAAGTCAAATGTAATTTTTGTCTTTATTCTTTTATTGGTAAAGTGCTTTTTCTTATGGCTTTTTTCAGTATTTTTTCTTTATCTCTGGTTTTCTGTAGTTTGAATATGATATGCCTACGTGTAATTCTTTTTGCATTTATTCTGCTTGGTGTTCTCTGAGCTTTTTGGACCTCTGGTTTGGTGTCTGACATTAATTTTGGAAAATTCTCAGTCATTATTGTTTCAAATTTTCTTCTGTTCCTTTCTCTCTTCTCCTGGCATTCCCATTATGCATTTGCTCAACGCTTAGTAGTTGTCCCATAGTCCTTACATATTCTGCTCTGATTTTTTTGTCTGTTTGTTTCAGCCTTTATTATCTTTGCTTTAAGTTTTGGAGGTTCCTTTTGAGATATCCTCAAGCCAAGAGATTCTTTCTTTAGCTGTGTCCAGTCTACTAATTGGCTCATCAAAGGCATTCTTTATTTATGTTACAGTGTTTTTGATTTCTAACATTTCTTTTTTTATTCTTAAGATTCCCATCTCTGTGCTTACATTGCCCATCTGTTTTGTGTTTGGGTGGAAGAATTTTCTCTACCCTTCAAGGTCCTTTAGCTGGACTTAAAATCAAATAGACATGAGACAGATTAACAGGGAAAAATTAAATTTAATAGCATACATAGAAGGGAATCCACACAGACATGGAAATTTCAAAGACAGTGAGGCAACATGATCCTTAGATGAGCCAAGGAGAGGAATAGGGGTCTGAGCATGTCTGAGGAATAGAGGAATAGCATGTCTGAGCAAAGGGGAAAAGGATTGGTACCAGAAAGATGAGAGATGTTTAGAAGACAAAGATTGTCCTATTATGCATCTAAGTTTTTTAGGGAAAGAGGAATTTCTGTTAATAGCTCTCTTCCTGGTACAGATAGACAGTTGAGGAGGAGATTAAGAACTTTTCTTGAATCTGATGAGGTTTGACTGATTTTAACTCAAACTGTTTATGCCAAAGTGTACCAACTTGAGGTGGCCTATCCTTAGCCCCTACACCTACATGCCTGCAGTATCCATTAGAGCCCTTAGCATAATAATTATAGTTTTAAATTCCTGGTTTGTTAATTCCAATATCATTTCCATGTCTGGTTCTGATGTTTATTCTGTCTCTTCAAATTATATTTTCTGCCATTTGATATGCCTTGTGATTTTTCCTGGTAAATCAACATGATGTACCAGGCAAGAAATACTGCTGTAAAACTTTAAATTTCCAAATATTTCCATCCTTTTCAGCATGTATAGGTGGGATAGGATGGCTGGAATTGGTTATTTACTTCTCTCAGGTCCGCTGAACTCTGATTATATCCAAACAGGTTAGCCTCTGGTTAACCATTTTTTTCTGAGGTCAACTCTTGTTAAGAACAGAGTGCTCTGGGGGTGCCTGTGTGGCTCAGTTGGTTAAGTGACTGCCTTCGGCTTAGGTCATGATTCTGGAGTCCCGGGGTTGAGTTCTACATCTGGCTCCCAGCTCCACAAGGTGTCTGCTTCTCCCTCTGACCTTCTCCCCTCTAACATTCTCTCTCACTCTCTCTATCTCATATAAATAAAGAAACTCTTTGAAAAAAAGAAAGAACAGAGTACTCTGGAGTATTTCTAAGTGGTTCCTTTCTCTCTCCTCCTACGAGAAGCATAAGGACTAAGCTCTTTATATGTGGAGCTGGTCCTGGAAGTCTCCCTATCTTTCTTAATGTTTACATTTCAAAGGAATGGCTCCCATGTCCTTAAGAAAGAGATGTAAAACTGTCAAGAGACTAGAAAAAGATTTACATATCAAGGAGACAGAGAAAAATCCACAGCTCTAAGCTTTCTAAAGTTAATGCTCTAAGAAAAGGGAAGTCAGGACTTAACAGTTATGAAGAAATCTATAGCAGCAATGTTCACAATAACCAACTATGGAAAGAGCCTAGATGTCCATAAACATATCAATAGATAAAGAAAATGTGGTACACACACACACAAACACACACACACACACACACACACACAGGAATACTATGCAGCCATCAAAAACACTGACATGTTGCCATTTGCAACAATTTGGATGTAACTAGAGGGTATTATGCTGAGCAAAATAAGTCAATCAGAGAAAGACAATCATCATATGATCTCTCTCATGTGAGGAATTTGAGAGGCAGGGTGGGCAGTCGTGGGCAGTAGGGAGGGAAAAAAATGAAACAAGATGGGACTGGGGAGGGAGAAAAACCATAAGAGACTCTTAATCTCATGAAACAAACTGAGGGTTGCTGGGGGATGGCAGGGGAAGAATATGATGGCTGGGTTATGGACATTGAGGAGTGTATGTGCTATGGTGATTGCTGTGAATGATGTAAGACTGTTGATTCACAGACCTGTACTCCTGAAATAATACATTATATGTTAATAAAAATAAATAAATAGATAAATAAAAAGAAATTTATTTAAAGTTTATTTAAACTGATAAGAACTTTAACTGTTGTTCAGAGCAACAGGATGGAATGGAGAGGAGAATATGCTATTTTTTATATACTGAATATGAATTCTATGAAAGAGATATTTGTTTACAGAAAAAGCTATTTTTAAAAAGATATTTATTTAGTTGAGAGAGGGATAGAGTGAGCATGACCATGGGGCTGGTAAGGGCAGAGGGAGAAGGGAGAAGCAGATTCCTGGTTGAAGAGGGAGCCGGATGCGTGGCTTAAATTCAGGAGCCTGGGATCATGACCTGAGCCAAAGACAGGCACTAAACTGATCTAGCTTCCCAGATACCCCAGAAAAGGTATTTTTAAGAGAGATTAAGAATTTTAAATTATATAGCCAGTAGGGGATGCAGGCAGTATTTGAGTCAGATATCTGTGACATTTGCTATTCTAAGTAAAACATATCTTAACTCTTTACAAATTTAAAACCAATTGCTTTACTCCTGGGTATTTACCACAAAGATACAGATGTAGTGAAAAGAAGGGCCATCTGTACCCCAGTGTTCATAGTAGCAATGGCCACGGTCGCCAAACTGTGGAAAGAAACCAAGATGCCCTTCAATGGACGAATGGATAAGGAAGATGTGGTCCATATACACTATGGAGTATTATGCCTCCATCAGAAAGGATGAATACCCAACCTTTGTAGCAACATGGACGGGACTGGAAGAGATTATGCTGAGTGAAATAAGTCAAGCAGAGAGAGTCAGTTATCATATGGTTTCACTTATTTGAGTGGAGCATAAGAAATAACATGGAGGACATGGGGAGATGGAGAGGAGAAGGGAGTTGGGGGAAATTGGAAGGGGAGGTGAACCATGAGAGACTATGGACTCTGAAAAACAACCTGATGGTTTTGAAGGGGTGGGGGGTGGGAGGTTGGGGGTACCAGGTGGTGGGTATTAGGGAGGGCACATATTGCATGGAGCACTGGGTGTGGTACAAAAACAATGAATACTGTTATGCTGAAAAGAAATTAAAAAAAAACTGCATTATTTGCTCATCTAATTATGATGAAAATTTCTTCATATATATATATATATATATATATATGGATATTATTTATATATTTCACTTTTTTTGCTTCTTTTTTTTTTTAACAATCCTGGCTGTCTCCTAGTCACACTTAATCATGGTATACACTGATTACTTATGAACACTTACAAAAAAAATATGCCCTTATTGAGGAAAATTTAAAAATCTGTTATTATCATATAACAGTGTGTCATAGGATCACCCAGGATTTTTGGAGAAGGTTTGAACTTTTTCAGACCATAGATCTGAAAAAGGAGACTGTGACTTCAATTGGAAAATAAAATATTGTGTTAATATAAATATGTGTCTCATTATGAGACTATTGTAGACATTCTGTGATGATTGCGCACAGCAGTGCCATGCCACGAACTCACATAATAATGATTTCAAGCAAGAAAATCTAATTACACCTACAGGCATTATGGCTAAAATAGTACTGACATATGTAGTTCCTTATCCAACATCACTCTTGTATTTCATGGGGAAAATGAAAAAAAAATGTAGCCAACATTAAGAAAAATTTCCTACAAGTGTTCTTGAATAAACTGTTTACACATTTTCATTTTGCCCTTCCACAGTTGTTTAAACAGAAATAAGATGGGAGAAAAGAAAAGAACTTAACAATAATCACACATCAAGTCTAATTTATATAATGATGTCACCTAGTATGGCAAAAAATATCATAATCAGACACAGTTGTCATTATCTAAATATGCTATTCTTGATGATGTCGAAAATTGTAAATAATACAAAAACATTATGTTTCTAAAAATGATTTATTTTCGAAGAATTTCAGTAACTAAGAAGGGTATAGATACATTTTAGTTAGTAATGAATAACCAAAAGACATTTTCACCTAATTTTAGATAAATGCTCTTAGAACAAATCTTTCTTCAAGTGCCTTTTTTAGTTCTAAATAACATTTATATTTATTTCTGTCTTAGGTGTTTGAACTCATGTGGGTTTTCTTTATTCCTGAAGGGAAGTTCTCTACTGCATCTGTTTTGTTAATTCATAATGCTTTAATGAAATAATTGCTGTTTGTGCTGTTTTCGAATCACATACTCCATTCTTATGTACTTGCTTTTGATGAGGAACATTAGGGATATGGCCTATGGCTTTTTCCATTCTTTGATCTAGTAAATTAACAGCTTACATACTTATAAACTGTGGCAAAGACCCTTGCTACAGGGCTGTCAAATCTCCAGACCCAAATCAGATGCCATTTGAGCAGTGCATAAGGGAAGGGAGGAAAGCAGAGTCAGAACCAAATGAAAATTCTACAGTAGCCAACAGAGAGGGTAGCTGTTGAGTCATTAGGGACATTCATGATGGATATAGTCATGAAATGGGCTTAATCTCCAAATCTCAGAGGATTAGTTCATATTCAAATCCTGTTTGCTCTTTCTATAAAACAAAGACTATTGTACCGTAGAAATGAGGTCTATTTTAATGATGCTGGTGTTCACAAGAAAACTAGACAGAGAGGGAGAAGAGATGGAGTCTTAGCTGTGCTCAGCAGCAGCTTGTCCACAAAATAAAGTTATTATACAGAGCCTGTAAGGTCACTTCTGCATTTCAATTTTTATAATTCTATAGGTCTATAATTATAATAACTTACATTTATATATAAATCTAAATTTTACAAAAAAATGTATGCTTATTTTATAAACAGGTGTATGTATTCAGAATCTAAGCACCAATATTTTCTAATATAATTTTTTGTACTCTCTTTCTGTTTTACCCCCAATTTTCCTTCTTTGACTCTTATTTTTCTGAGCCTTGCCAAGTATAGAAAAAGCCATCCATTTGCTTCTCAGCCCTGGCACTGAAGATCACCATAGTCAGGAAATTCTATATTACTGCCCTCCTTCTGGAACGAACTCTCCAATGAAATTTGCTTTGTCAAGCCTTTGATGAACGTGTGGGAGGTTGCTTCTTTATAGTTTTGCTTGAAGTATGATTGAGGAATTATTTTAAATATGAGTGTTACACATATAAATGAGGCTGAATGTGGACTTTTCATCATTCATAGTTAAATGCACAAGCAATCCTACATTGTTTTTACAAAAATAAAAGAGAATAGAAATCAGGGAAGCATAGTGTTTGTGAAGAATAGAATACTTAATTTTGTATTGTTTTAAATAAGTAATTTGGTATTTTTATTATGTTATATCAATTTATGTCTAGGTTTTACTTATTTTAGTTTTTGGTATTCAAATACAATGTTAAGTCCAAAATTAAACCTGGAAAAAAACCAACCAACCAGACAAACAAACAAAAAGCAAAATTAAACCTGAAACAATTCTCCATCAATGGTTTGACTGAAAAATCATGCACACATTGAGTATTTATTTGAGATTCATTGTTTCTTACAATATGTGTTTCTGTCCTTTTTTTTAATTTTGAGAGAGAGAGAGAGAGAGAGAGAGAGAGAGAGTGGGGAAGAGCAGAGGGAGAGAGAGAATTTTAAGTAGGCCCCATGCCCAGCAAAGCCCAACTCAGGGCTCAATCTCATGACCCTGAGATCATGACCTGAGCCAAAATCAAAATTCGGATGGACATTTAAGTGATGGAGCCACCCAGGCACTCCTATATTATTTTTCTTGTGGACATCTAACTCCTCTACTCCATTCCTACTGCCTCTTTCAGACTCCCTTTGCTTATTTAGATCATTGCAATGAATATCCAAGCTATCTCTTACTGCAGTTTTCCTTTCCAGTTCATTCAAGACATAACTCTCTGATTAATGTTCCTGAAGCCTCCTGCCTACCGAAAACCCCCAATGGCTTACTATTCCAAATAGATAAAAGGTACAGAGCTTAGTTTGACAAAGACTTAAATCTTTCTTTTTAAAATTTGCGGTCTCATTTTCCTCCTAATTCCTCTAAATAAATATAAAGTGAGGTTAATTATACTAATTGTAATATATGCACATTTAATGTAATTTTCTATTTCCATTTCTTGTTCAAGTTCTTCCTGTTACCTGGAAAATTTCTCCTTTCCCATGTCTATGTTCCCAAATCATAGATCTAACTGGGAAACAGATTACATAGTATCTCTGAGGTTAGCTAAGATCTTTGAATTTTCTGTTCTTCTATAGTGACTTTAACTATATTCTCTTACTGATACTCAGTGCTTTCCATATTGTATATTGATCATGTGTACATTAAGACCTTCTTCTGGAAGAACATAGCTCCTTAGTAATAGATTTTAAGCTCCTTCATTTTGTATTTGGGATTGAGAAATACTTATTTTGTTACCTCCTAAAGTGTCCAGATTCTCAATAAATGTCTGATAAATGTCTAAAGTACCCTTTGAAGAAAAGGATGAATAAATAAATGAGGAAGACTATTTTGAAATTGGTATTTGAGTGTGTTTTGAAGTGATGACATTGTTTTTTTCCCTCTGAAGCAGTTATAAGATTGTTACTATTTAGAGAGAAGGAGGAGAATGAGAGAAGTTTTAGGTGACAGTTGGACATTTTTAAGAACAGATGCAGCTTGTGGTCACATTATATTTAATAAATGAATAAGAGTAAATGCTACTTTCCATTGTGGTTAAAGCTGAAGTGGTTCAGGTTAACTTGGTTTCTAAATTTTTTTCCCAATAACATTTTTCTGTTACGGCTCAGAATTTGAAGCAGTGCATGATGGAAGAATGCTATAAGTTTATTTAAAAATCTGTTTTTACTGTGCCAAAAATAAAGTATTTTTAAAGACTTTAAATAACTGTAAATGGATAATATGGGGAATTCTTTTGGCCAGAGACCAAAAGAATGCAAGTGATACTGGATACCAAAATTTGACAGAGTGTGAATTTATATGGCTGTCTTCTCTCTATATACTTAGAAAGAGGTCAGGAGATATAGCGAGCTCTTCATTTAGGTTAGGCAGTTAAGTTCATCCAGGTTGAGCTACCATTGCAAGAGCAAGCTCTTTGAACAGGATGGGTGAATTATCTCTTTTGGAGAATCAAAGTGTTGCTTGATAGTGCTCAGTCCAGCAACACATATATGAAGTGCTCTTTGATAAGTATTGTCTCACTCTTTCTACCTAAGGGTAATAGATTATATTTTAATGGATTTTTCTTATGGATTTGTGCATATGTGAGACTTTAAGGAACAGGGATTATTAATGAACAGAGAAGGAGAAAATTACTTTGATCATTCATTTCAAGGAAACAATTTGGTGAATCTGACTCTTCTGTCATGCAAGAGAGTAGGTTTCAAGTGACCTATTTTCAGATTAGTGTCTCACCCTCTTAAAACTTCCACAGAGGATAATTGGAAAATGACTTGTAGTCATGCAAATGGGTACAATGCCTATGTCATTTTGAGAGCCAGAATCTTTCAACTCTAAAATAAAATTTCACATTTATTGACCCATCTATGCGAGAAACCATGTTATACTATTACACAAACATTAACTGCACATATAATAGTCCTTAAATAATTCTGTATTTTAATTCCCATTTTATGAACAATAAAACAGAAAGGATGGAAAATAATGTTGGGGGCAGCTGGGTGGCTCAGTGGGTTGGGCCTCTGCTTCGGCTCAGGTCATGGTCTCGGGGTCCTGGGATTGAGCCCTGTGTCGGGCTCTCTGCTTGGTGGGAAGCCTGCTTCCCCGCTCTCTCTGCCTGCCTCTGCCTACTTGTGATCTCTCTCTCTGTCAGGTAAATAAATAAAATCTTCAAAAAAAAAAAAAGAAAAAGAAAAAAAAATGACGTGGAAAGAAAAATTTTGTTACTATTGTCAACACTATACAATATATGGTGCTTTTTTGTCCCTATTTTCATTTGAATCTTGGATTAATTCAGTAGGATAGGCAAGGCAGGAATTTCGCAAATGATAAAAATGAGGGATTATCCAAGTTTACCCAACTCATATATGACTGAATCTACCTACAAACAAATACTGGTCCTTTGATTGTTCAGTAATCATATCTGAATCATACCAAAGTAGTTAAACCCAAATGAAATAGAAGTGGGGAGCAAAGTTTGGGGAAGAAAGCTTGGATAAAGGAATCCCTACCTTAAATAAAACTTTCCTCTGAAAGTTTTATTCATTTGAAAGAGTGCATGTGTTTCCTCACTGTTCTCCATCAAAAAGTGCAAGTCAGGTCACCGCTTCAACTGTCTGCTTTGAGTCTGTGTATTATACTTTGAGAGGGACACAAAACATAGATTACCAAGAGGGGAAAAGTGAGCTTCATGAAAAAGACTCGAGTCTCTATCATGTCTGAGAATGTTAGAATCACCAGGAATGTTCAGCCTGAGGAATAAAAAGTTTTGTTGAGAAGAATCAAGATCATGTGGACAGAATAAATTCAATCTTCAAGCCCTGTTTGAAAGTTCAGGACAGATGGTTAAAATTACAGAGAAAGAATTTTTCTTTTAACCCAGAGAGTAACTAAAATACTTTAATTTCTCAGATGAGGAGACTTTATTTAAAGGTACCAAGAAGAGACTAAACTTTATTAACAACACAATAGCAACATCAACCAATAATTTCACTGGTGTTATTACTACTATTATTGAAGCAGTGCTAACTGTATAATGTAGAAATTTATTTGCACTTATAGATGAGAACCCAAGGTTCATAGAGGTTAAGTAATTCACTCAAACACAGCAGGCATCTAGTTACAAAAGTTTTTTGTACTAGTTGCGAGGTTGGACTAGTAGACCTTTGAATGAACAGTTAGACACCATTATTCTATAAAATGCTGCTTCACTTGAATGCCTCATGAAGAATCAACCTAAAAGGCACTCAGTTTCTGACAAATAAATAGAACACTATTGACAATGAAACACTGATCCTTCATAAGACAACAATAGAGGTAGGTGTGCGTTCAAGAGATTAATAAGAATAGAGTGATAACTATCATTTGTCTCATTCCCCAAAAGATGAAGTGAGAGAAGTTTCAGACTTGGAAAGGGCCACTTTGAATCATGGGACAAATTTTTAAGTGGGAGAGAGGTTCAGCTGATAGTTTCTTAAATAAAGAGTTGACAAGGAGAAATACAGAATAAGAAAAGGGGAAAACTAGAAAAATTGTTCAGATGTGTAAATTTGATATTTGGTTTCTGACAGTTCTTTATACATAAGAAGGGAAAAACAGCAAGAGAATGAGCCCTGAACCAGGCTTTAATTCAAGAGACCAAAGCTTTTGTTCCTGGTAAAACACGGTCATATGTCTAATCCTGATTTTATAATTGTATCTATAAACTGACCTTGATCCAGCACCTCGCCTCTCCCCCAGGCCCATTTCCACTCCTTGTACCTTATGGATACCAGTAATAGGACCCAGTGGGTAGCACAAGAGCAATGACTTCAGAGAGTTCGGCATTAAGGTCCAGATGGTGTAGCAAAAAGTTTAAGTCATTCCTTAGAACAATAAAAACATAAGATTATCAGAACTATGTGTGTGGTGACTCTCATCTAAAAGCTACCATATGAAACTTGGCTGTTCATGGGAAGAAGTAGCACATAGCTTCAGCTGCTTGGAGCATTCACCCAAAAATAACAGCATCTTAAGCAAAACAGTTTCATTTCTTTCATGTAAAAGTTGTAGTAGAGCAATTCCATTTGGTTGCCAGTGACCCAGGAGATTTCATCATCATGTAGCTACAGCGTGTCTCTGGTGTTTTCTTCATCCTAAATAAATAGTGTTCTATTTATTTGTCAGAAACTGAGTACCTTCCGGTTGACCCCATCCACTTTTCAGGTAGGAGTGTGGAAGAAGAGGGACTGCTAGGACATGTCTCTCAGCTTTGATTTGCAGATACACCATTAGCCAGAACTTAGTCAAATGCCATAGCTACCTACAAGAGAGACAGAAATTGTCTTGATTTTTAGTGGTAATATAATCCAGATAAAAGTTACTATGAAAGGAAAGAATGGATTAATGAGGTAAATAAGTGTCTCTATGGAAATTTGGCCACCTTTGCCTATGCATAGTTTTTCTCTGTATCTCTCCCTCTTTTTAGCACTGTAGTTTTTCAATAAAACCACATTCTAGTCATTTTCTAAAAAGTACTCATTAGTGTTCTTCCTCTTCAGACATTCTCAGTGTTTTATTTGGCCAGTTTATTAAAGGCAGCCTTTGGGGCAGGCCATATGGGTGTGTTTAGCTGCAATGAGCCAGTCATTTTAGTAAAGGAAATGTCTGTGCAATGAAAGGACATTTCTGAGAAAGCCCAGTATGATTCAAAAGGACAAATGCTGTCTTTGCAGACTACATTAGATTCAGTGATTTTTGGTCAGGTGGGTGAAATCCAATGCTCTAGCTAGGGAATTGATAAATTATTATAAATTTTAAATCATGCCCCTAAATAGGCAAAACAAGCAGGCTTTCCTTGATGTAACTGTAAATGAATAACAATCTCAATGGTAGCTGATCATGATTAGACTGGCTGGAGAATTATTAGGGGATAGAAGGGACAATCTAAAAATATTAGGAAGCACTCAAGTATTAGCTGGGGGGGAAAAAACCCTGAAAACCAAGGCAATAATAAAAATGAGGAAAAACAAGTGGTTCACTAAGGGGGTCCAAAGTTGGCAAGAATACCATAATAGTCTCCAGAAATTTCAACCCAGTAGAGCCCACTGACGGAGTGATATTCCATCCCGTACATTTCACAATATTTTTGTTTTCATATTTCAATGTTAGAAAATAAGAAGAGCCATATTCTGAGCAGTTCAGTGAGTACAGCCAGCTTTTGTCAATTATATTAGCAGCATTTTTAGGAGAGTTACAGTTCTTGATGGTATTATCAGAGGTTGGGGATTACTTAAGCTCTTTCTGACCCTTTCCTTTATATCTCTGAGCATTTAGAAAGAGCTTTTTTTCTTGCCAGTGAAAGCACCTGAGAAAATAAAACCCTTTGATTTTTATATGGTTTCTTCCAAATATCTTGCTGCAGATGACTTTTTATTAAACTTGGATTCACTAAAAAGGAACTTTATAAATACACAGAGATGGCTTTCATTCTGCTTACATCCATATGTATACATTGCATACATATGTGCAGATGCCATGTGAAGGAAAAATTTGCTAATTATTTAGTAATTGCACACAAATTTTGCTGAATATATATAAAAAATGTTGCCTTTTTAGATAGCCTAGTGAATTAGGTTCTGTTTGAATCATAATAAACAATTGAGTCTATTGTCACACCTGAAGAACACCATTGGAATTTTCTCTTCAAAGTTGGTAGTTTCAAAGAGCTAGGATGAGAACTCTTTTTGTCTCCAGTTTTATGTATTTTAAATAAACGTTAGCTAAATAATTTCTGATAAGATTTTCAAATAATTCCCAATTAAAATTTTCTTTTCCCATTAATAGTGACAGAAGCTATTTATTTCAATTCTATTTCTCTCCAACTCTGTGTTTATGCGTGTAATAGAATTTTTGTTTTTCAAATTCTATAAGGCATGAGTACTTACCATTAGCATTTTAATATTTATATATCTTTTTAGTCAAAATTCTATGATCATGGTTAAATGGTTTTTTTAATTAAAGCAGTAGTCTAATTTGAAAACAAAAATAGAGGCGGTTGAGTGTTCATTGTGGGGTTATAATCTATTTCTGGAAGCAGTCAGCTGGAAAATAACAAAAGAAAGGATTCCAAGCTTTTGATCAGCATCTTTAAAATATAAGGACATCATTTCCCTCAGGGAAGCAATGAAACCAAGTTATGGCAAAATCACTTAAACGCAAACAAAACAAAACAAAGAAGAAAAAGAAAACTTCAGCGGAGAACTTTCACAAACCCTTAAACCATAAAAATCAACTTTGAAAAGTGTGATTTAGCTGTTTCTCTTTGAGAAGTGAACCAAGATAGTATCATATGACTTATAAATAAAATCAATTGAATTGTTGACTTTTATGTCATTTTGAAAACGAAAGAGTGGGAAAGCAAGTGAGAACAAAGCCATGGGAAAGCACAACCTCATTTTTATAGGTTCATATTCTCCCTTCAGAGGTATAAAAGGAATATTTCTCTCAAAAGATTCGGATACTAACTAGCATGCTTTAGGAAGAGATCTTGTTGTATACTAAATTCAGACTTACTAAATCTATTGCTCCCAATACTACGTTGAGAAGCCGTAAAAGCAAGTGAGGAATAAGCAGGCTTATTGATTAGTTTGCTCCCTTTTCTTCTTGTAAGCCCTCTGAAATCACTATTGCACACAAACCAAAACTTTAAAAAGGGAAAACTCCTGTGAGAGTCAGCCATAATGCTCCCCAAGAAATGTCCCATCCTCACCAACCCACTCTTCAGAAAGTCCTCTGGTGGCCTCTCCTCACAGTCCCCTGCAAAAAGGGAAGTCCTCGTAGCACTAGGTAGAGGTCAGCCACGTTCACCAAACATGAATTCTTTCCTGTTACAACTATGCCTATCCCTATATGTCTTTGACATCAAAATGCTGTTTCTTTGGTCAAAATTGCCTAACTTTACATTTTCCTTTTAAAGCCTAGATTCTTGAATTTTGAAAGGAATTTTGTAAATCTGTAAGATACTGGTTCTTTACTTGTGAGCTGCCTATTTGTTTACTACAGCCCTCTTGATTATAAAATAACGCAGCAAAAAGATATCAGACAGAACACTATCAGAGACAGTGCCACCAGAGAGATCCTCCAGTGTGCAGGGAGGAACCCACCCAAGTCAAGTAACTTGTATTTGGAGGAAACAACACTAAATCATACAGAACTTCATTCCAGATGTATTGCCAATTAATATATTTTTAAATGAGAAGGAAAATGCAAGCTTGTAAAGTGATATAGAAAAATTAGCTGTTCTTTTCAGCAGAATTGTTGCCAAAGACTGCCCTTCAACTCTTTGAAAGGAGTTACTAATAGCTGAGTTGCTAAAGTTGCTGATGCTCCCTGAGAAGAACTCCTTTGGAGCCAATCACCTCTATCCAGAGTCAGCCTTGTTTGCTTCATGTGTGCTGTGTAAGGAGAAATGTTGGTAAACACAACCACGAGGTAATAGACTCTCACTGTCAAAAAAAGAAGCAGGGTCACTTAATTGGAAATATCTGAGCTATAAAGACTCAGATCAAAAGAGAGCCTGCTCTTTTGTTTTCCTCAGAACAAAATGAAAGATAGACACACATATACAGACATACACAAGACACACATACCCTTTCATCCTTCTCATCAGAAAAAAATTGTATTGGAGATTAATACCAACAGGGAAAGAATAAGCCGACCTTTAAGAAGACATCTGATCCTGTCATTGCCAAATGACTGAAGCATGCAATAATGAAAACTTGGGAATTAAAACAAAATTTAAAATAAAAAACCAAAATTCACCTTCTACTCCATTGATCAACAGTACCCATAGAGCACATACTATTTCAAAAAAAAAAAAAAATTCTTGGACTCAGAAGCCTATTTTGTCTTCAAAACTGGAAAAATAAAAGGCATTTCCACATCATTGGTGTTTCAATACCAAAGCATTGTTCATTACCTAGGGATGGAATTCCTCACTCAATTTAAATGTCTCCTTTGAGATAGATGTTTTGGCATTTCCTTCTAGACTTTTCATTTTGGATTAGCTGGGCAAAATTTCTATATCCTATTTGCCTATTTAAGATGGAATGAAATTTCTTTAGGTTATTTTTGCTTTATTCTTGTGATGAAGATATGACATTAATATTTTGGAGCAAGAAGGAAATTCCACATTTGAGTTTCAGTGTCTGATTTAAAGTTGTAAAGGGTCTTATGTGGGCAGAATCTAATGCTGGTCCAAACAGAACTTTCAACTCAGAACATTTGGAAGCTAGGCTGAAGTAAGTACCTCTCATTTAGAGATTTCTCTTAGTCCTGCTACTTCCTATCATACATGTGGGGCTGTCACTAATCATACATGTGTCTGAGAAAGAATGTGAGTGATATAACCAGGATAAAATCTAAGATGGTGGTGAGCAACTTTATTTTTTACATTGCCCAGTAACCTCACTCCCCACTCCTCAAAAACAGTATCTGACCACATTTTAAAATTCAAAATGAATTAAAAAAACATTTGAGTCCTATAGGCTAACAGTTAATTCTTACGTCTTAGATGGTCTTCATTGAATAGATAGATTTCAATGGGGGACACTGGCACTCACTTAAGACAAAAAAATTATATCTCAGGCCACCGTTAGAAATTAGTCGCAGGAAAGCAATATTCCACTATTTATCCTGTAAATTCAATTAGTTAGTTTTTTTATTTTTTAAAGAATTTATAAGTGAGTTTACACTCACTTTTATTTCATCTTCAGATTAGGAAGTCGAAGCTTAGAAAGATGAAGTGACCATGACTCATACTAAGATCTTCCCAAAAAAGGTATAGTTAGAATTAGAGTGTGTTCCACTAATGGCAGCATTCACACAGAAGATGTGTTTGGCGCTATGCCCAGGCACTGATGACACATTCCTGGATAAGACACTGTTACTGTCAGCACCTTTAAACTGAGTCTGTTGATGGGGTTACGCACCCTTCCCAAGGTTGTTTCATGTCCTTTCAGTTTTAGCTTAGCAGGCCTGTACCATTGGCATCCTAGAAGGCTGGGTGCTGAGGTATTCTGGTTACTCTAAAAAGTTACCCTTTTTTGGGCTAGCTCATAGAGCCCTGGGATCAAGCTGCTATGGACCTCACTCAGACTCTTGTCTCAGAAGCAGTGGCACAGTGTTTATGACTCATGGGATGATCTGTTCCTTAAATTTCTCCTGTATCCCCTAGGCTGAAAAAAACACCCTGAGGGTTTTTTTTCCCCTTAATATTTACTGGATGGGATAATTCATTTTGGATTGTATCACAGGCTTACAGTGGAGTTGGGATGTGTGTGTGTGTGTATATATATATACACATACATATATATGTATGTATATATATGTATATGTGTGTGTGTGTGTGTGTGTGTGTGTGTATATATATACATACAGCTGTATGTGGTATATGTAAATCAAATTCCTTTTGAATGAAGTTTGTTTTTAATTCCCTTCTACTTTTCCCAGGCCAAATATTAGCTATTTTATTTGTGCTCTTTGATATATTACATACATATGTTATTTTATGATTGTCAGTTTCCACAATAATATTGTTTTATAAATATAATCTCTTACACAGATTAGGGACCATAGATTGTAATATCCTCCAGGGCAGGCACTTTATCCATCTTGTACACCATGTGTCTTCATGGCCTACCATATTGTATATGCTAAATGATTATTTGTTGACTGAATGAGAAAATTGAGAAATGACTTGCTCAGGGCTCCACAGTTGATAAGGGGCGATATGGCCTTTTATCACTTACAAGTTGTTATTTAGCTTTTGCTCAAACATAATCAGTGATGAGAAATTCATTACCTTCCCAAGTAGCTGTGGTGCATATTATTGTAGTTTGCTTTGGTTTGGTTTGGTTCTTTTCTTTCTTTCATTTTTCTTTTCCTCTTTGTGTTGGCCTACATAGCTTACCTACTCTCCTCTCTTCTGCTTAGCGTGATTCTGCTGATGTCAATAGTGGAGTACACACGAGACCCAAGGTAGGTCTCTCATAGCATCCATCCTCCATTGTCTATAATGATAGGTCTAACAAGTAACTACCTTGGGAGCCAAGCAGACCCAATTACAGTTCTCCTATAACTCACAAGAGGAAGATGGGAGAGAGAGGGCTGCTTTCTTTACTCTGTAATTTCAAGCTCTGTTAAGCCAGGTTCTTCCAGTGGCTCTTTCAGTTCTCCTATATCAAGAAGTCACTTAATAAAGAAACCAAGCAAAAAAGAGATGAAAGCTCAGAAACCAAGAGCATAGGGACACTTTCTGAACCTCTGATTGTACTATGCTCAAAACTGTCTTGAGTATATAGGTCAATAAATTCCCCCTTTATCCTTCCTTTTTTTGAGTTTGTTTTCCCACTTGTGAGCAAGAGACCTGACTAATATGGCAACCTCTTCCATAATGATACAGTTTTGACTTTTAGAAAGTATTTCTTTATATGTAGCCCAGATGTCCTTTTTTGAGATAGTCAGAACAAATGGGGCTCTTCTTTCAATAAACAATGCTTTTAACACATAGAGAAATTTGCTCTTTTTCCCCTGGCATTTGCCTGAGTTTTCTCTTCTCCAGGCTCTATGTTCAGTTCCTTCAGATTTTTCATGTGAAATAGTTTCCCATACCAGCTTATTTGCTAGCTTTTCAAAGTACTCTCATTTGCCCATAGATGTCTTAACATAAGGGAGAATTAAAAACACTTGTCAGAGCAACATAAAGTAGGGTGATAATATTTTTTTTCTTAATGCATTGTATTCTTTCACTGCTCCTGAAAGTCTCACCAGTCTTTTTGTTGTTTGTTTGTTTATTTAATTGTGGCACATAATTGACTCTTAATAGAAGTATCATTAATTGAAACACTGAAGACTGATAAATTTGTTTCTAAGAAAGTATGTCTCCCATAATTTTTAATATTTTTCTTTCTTTCTAACTGATTTTAAATTTATTTCAACTTATATTTAGATATGATCCATCTCTTCTACTCATTGATACCTATTTTAAGTTATCAGGAAATGTATTTGCTATTTCCTTTGACTTTCTATTTTTCCAAAGCTATATTTAAAGATTATTTCCAAAGCTATATTTAAAGATTATTGTTGTTGTTGTAACATCAAGGAAGTTAAGAACTTCTATTTATACATCCAAATAGCATTTAATAGTTTCCTTAAATGAATGTAAAATCTAATTTATTTAACTTGTGAATATTCACTTTTATAAATCTTTATTTACTTTGAAGTTCTGATGAACTATTAGTGTAAAAATGTGATTTTAATTCAGTTCCTATCTGAGAAACTGGGGAAAAAAGCCAACAAATAGCTTCTTTGCCTTATTTGCCAAGTTTTTTGCACAGTACTTATTTTGTATTTTTTTCCCATATGAAGTGTAAGAAGAGACTTGTTGGCACATTATAAATAAGCAATTAATGCAGAAAAAGGAGCAACTTCTAATGCCAGCATTTCTCCAGGAAATAAAGAAGAGATGAGATCAGTGGCCCAGAGATTCTACAGTGTCTTTATGTATTTTTTTCTCCATCTCTGCATGATAAAATAAAAATTGAGAACAAATCCAGATAATTGAAATGTATGAACGCTGTCTTAGTTATTCTTAGTTATCTCAGTTTTCCGTATAAAAAATATGCTTGACTTGGATTATATTATTAACCTCCATGTTTTAGTCATCATCTTATTCATTTTTAAAAGAAGGAAAAGGTGAAAAATGAAAGGGAAAGACATTGAGGTGTGTGGGTGTGTGTGTGTGTGTGTGTGTGCCCACTCATATGCACTTCAATAACAGGAACATAAATACAGTTCAAGTCCATTAACCACAGTAGTAGCTTTTCACTTAGAGCAATCCTCTTTTGGGGGCACCTGCATGACTCAATTGGTTAAGTGGTTGCCTTCAGCTCAGGTCAGGATCCCACGGTCCCGGGATTGAGTCCTGCTTTGGGCTCCCAGGGTCCTGGGATTAGGTCCTGCACTGGGCTCCCTGCTTGGTGGAGAGCCTGCTTCTCCCTCTCCCTCTGCCTGCTGCTCCGCCTATTTCCACTCTCTATCTCTTTATCACATAAATAAATAAATAAAATCTTAAACAACAACAACAGTCCCCTTTAATAGTTGATTTTATTTAGAATTCCATTAACTTTGTAAAGCTGATTAATACAACAGTGTTTTTAGTTTGATCTTGAGACATGCTTTTGGGAAAAAAAAAGAATTCTTCCAAGAAGACTTATTAACAAAAATAAGATTTTTAAAAACAAACAATAACATTAGTTACTAAAACGAGATTGAGAGAGATGCCAGTAAGCATTCAGCTTCCTTCCTTCCTTCCTTCCTTTCTCTCTCTCTCCTTCACCCTCTCTCCTTCCTTCTTTCTGTTTTTTCTTGTGTTTCAGGTATTTTTTTATTAAAAAAAATCTATGTGCGTCTAAGAAAATAAATAATTTGTATGGCCTTCAGTAATTTTTGGATACAGAAAAAAAGATACACTTAATTGTATAGGCATATCTTTGGAGAAAAGTGAGTTATCAGTCTTAATATCCATTTTTATGATTTTAAAGATAACATCCTCGCTGGCAATATTATGTCCATAGATACAAATTTGTTCCATAAAAATTTGTGATTGAGAGCACCATGTAAAATGGGAATATGTTTCATACTTCCTTGACATCCATACTAAAAAATCATGTATCATAATAAGACATAGTCTTTTCATAGTTTACGTTACCTAAACATATCTGAGCTCCAAGGTATTGTTTGACTCAACTTGGTGATAGGTGTGGGTCCACTCCTTCTAGTGGAGGCCTACAGAGTAGGGCAGGGCAGAGCAAAGCAAAGGAGACAGAAGTTTATTGAATACACTGCAAGGGAACAACAGACAGGACAGCAAAGGAAAGTCTGTCTACCATGAGGCAGGGTTTGGGGGTTGCAGTTAAAGGGCAAGGTGAAGGGGTAGGGGATGGTATGAAGTTTGCCTTTATTTGTACCTGTACCTGGACTTAAATAATGCTCTGCTTAGCTAGGGCTTATGGATATTTTGAAATGGATCTCCTAATGGTCTTATTTATATTCAACCAAGGGCGAGGGGGTGACTGTGGGCCTTTCTACTTTACTCAGGTGTCCACTGCTTAAACTGGTTGCCTAAAAGCAGCCTCTATACTAGGTAAGAAAATGCCAAAATTGCTGGATGATCCTACAGTCTCTTTTTGAAGATTCATTCCATGAAGTTCATGATATGTAACCACTATTCTCAATAACAAATTTAGTGTTACAGGATTTAATTTTTTTGACTACAATGGGCAGCCTAGGGAAAGTTTAAATATTATATAGAGGAATTATATAATAAAGATCAATTAATATGTCAAGGGTAGATGACACTATGACAATTAATTAGATAAATTTACATTTCACTGTGTCCCAGATTAAAGCTTTTCTCTCAGCCCCAGGTTTTTGCACACGCATAGGTGGATTTTCCTTTCTTACAAAACTGGATAGGGATATTTTCATATTCATTGCAAATCCACTCAACACCTTAATTGAACAATATAGATGTAAGTGAAGATTCTGCGGAGGAGAAGGTGACTCCCATACCATAAGCTTTGCCTCATTAAATATTTGTATATTTTCTAAACTCTCATTTCTATCATACCACCCTTGGTGTCTTCCATTATCTTCTTTTTGACAAGCCTGTGTTCCTTCTCACTGGGTCCTTTATTTGGTTACTCAGACTTTTTCTTCAGAATCTCAAATCCTTTACCATTTCCTGTCTGGAGTAACTTCCCCACTGCCTTTTTTTTTTTTTTCCCCCACTGCCTTTTGTTTAAGGCAGGCAGTCCTTTCCATCACAACTGGCGTATTATTTTGGCTTAGATATCTTCCTTCTAAATAAACACAAGGTTTTTCCTGAGAAGGATTTTGTTTTCAGTTTCTATGGCATCTCAGATTCTTTTTATCACATTATAGTATTACACATTCTTTTCTTTTTTAATTCTGTAGTTGAGGATAATTATAAAAACTAAAAAAACAGCAGCTGGAGCCTACTTCTCCAAACTCATTAACTTTATTATTCTGGAACTAAACTTCAAGAATTTTAAGAAATTTACCGGTAGGGGTCCAACTATAGCAACAGATCATCAATAATTTGTAGATAGACTTTACTTCTCTTATGGCTAACTTTTATCCGAAACTCTTTTCTAAGTATAAAGGTTAAAAATAAGTGCTAGCGTAGATTCTGCTTCAAGATACTTCTGTTCTGATCTAGGATTTCACCACAATCACTCTCTTGAAAAAGGAGGAAGAAAAGGTTGAATCGGCAGGATTTCTATTTAATTGACACTTTTTTCCCTGAGGGACACTTAGATGGCTTAGTCCTTAGGCATCTGCCTTTGGCTCCCGTAAAGATCCTGGGGTCTCACCTGGCACCCTGCTCAGCAGGAAGTCTGCTGCTCCCTCTCCCTTGGACCCTCCTCTCTGCTTGTGCTCTTGCTCATTCTCTCTCTCTCTCTCTCTCTCAAATGGATAAATAAATAAATAATCTGAAAGAAAGTAAGAAAGAAAAAGAAAATCTGATTTCCCTGAGAAGAAATTGACTCAAGGTCTTTGTGTGTGCGTGTTTATATGCAGATAGCCTCTAAGATTCCAAACGGGAGGAAACTTTGAAGTGCAGAACTTTTAGTGCTCTTCGGCATATTCCCTGGTGGAATTTTAGTTTTGTATCATGCTTTTCCAAGTTTTCCTCCAGATGTTACATAGTAGTGTTTTACTTCAGGGAAATATGGCTTGGAGTATGATGGTTTAGACATCTTGTGTACAGACATTGAGATCAAGAAATGGAGACATGAGCTCAGTTTAACAAAAATGTCTTATAGTATCTTACTAAGGACTGTTGGAATCATTCAAGTCGCTTCTTCTATCCAGTTTCTACACTTTCCACATAACCTCCTCAGAGTCCTAATTGGCCTAATGCCCGTGTTAAGGAAAGAAGACCAGTAGTTAAAGAATTACTCAATCTTTCTGAGGCTTATAAATAAATACTGGCTAATTAGTAAAAGAGTCAAAAGAACAAACATTCTCACAAAAATCATACAGATGATAGAGTGCCTAGAAATCTTTTTAAAAATCATGAAATGTAAGTCTGTTTAGTATATAGTCTGTAGAAGAGGGTTGTTAATTATATGTTGGAGACTGGAATTATACCTCTGAAAGACCCCCCCTCGTCGTTAAGTAATTAACTGCTCTTTTGTTGTGTAAAAGTACCCCTCCTCCCCTTGCAATGAAAAGACCCTTCCCCCAGGGTTGAATTCAATGTAACTGCTCTTTTGCCTTTCTGTAACCACTTGGCTTTTAGGGCATGACACTTGACTCCTGTTTGAACAAGATACCCTCTCCTAATAGCCGGGGCATAGTCACGTAGGCAAGGGGGCTGCATAGTCACGTAGACAGGATGTCTTTCTGCTGAAGTAATAAGATTAAAACTTCCCCTCTTTGTTTCCCCTTCCCGCCTTTTTCTTCACGCATGGGGGTCTTCCAGGGCCAATCCACTAACACCAAGTATGCCTTTTTTCAAATGTTCAAATTGTCAGCCAATCGGCCCCGTCCCATCCGGGACTTGTTTGTACCTGTCTATAAAGATCCTGCACCACCCCAGCCTGGTGTGCTCAGCTAGCAGGAGCTGCTGACCACCCGCAGGCGCCTGCTTAACAATAAAGAACCTCTTGCTGATTGCATCCAGTGGCAGTGTTGGATTCTTGGGTAAGGGGATCCGCGGGTCTTTCACCTCAGGTCCCCATGCCTTTTTAAATGGAAAATAGAGACAGCTGTCAGGATTCAAATCATTGGAGACAGAGACCTAAACAAAGGTGTGGAGAATTTGAAGGAAAATAAATAGAAAAGAAATTTACTAGAGATGATGCAATAACAGTAGATGTTGGAGTTGTTAGTGTAAATTTAAAATTAATGCATGTTAGCTGGAAAGAAAGGATGACAAATTAATATTCTTTTCCTTCTCCCATTCAAACAGTCTAATTAAGTAGGACATTTGTCTTAATATCCAGATAACATTTAACCAGCCTACATTAATTTAATTCTGATAATAAATTTGGCCCCCCAAACCAAAAAGAAAATCAAAAAGAACAAAAACATTGATTTTCAATGTCAATCATGTATAATTAATTTTAAAATTTAAGCAGGGATTTTTGTTATATTTAAATGGAGAGGGAAAGGAGGAAGAGAAAATCCCTATTCCTGGAGTGCTGCTCTTTTCCAGGTACTGTACCACTTATAATGGCCACATTAACTCATTTACTATCTTATTAGAAGTTGCATTAACAAAAATGAATGAGTCCTTACTCGGTGAGTTTACTTTTGGCTTGCCAGGACACTGCTGATAGGAAGAATAGTCAATACATTGCTTATTATAATACTACAAATGAGCTCTAGTATACAGCTTTGGTATATTAGTATATGCTTTGAATCTGTGGCTTTGGGGTTTAGAGAAGACAGTTTCAGATGTATTTATGTGCTGACTCCAAAGTGTTTTCAATGACTGCTCTGAAAGGCTTCAGTTTCTCATTTACATGGGCAGATGAATGACTTCTTAAGTGCTCATTGGCTCCTGCAGGCTTTCTCGCTCTCTCTGAACAGTGTGAGCTGAAAGAGGCATTTGGTAGAGTGGAGGCCTTGGCAGGAGAAACCAGAGATTTCAACAAATAAACACATGCATCTGTGAATTGATTGATGGTTACTTTTTCTCTGAAATGACTAAGAGCCCAGTCCTCATTAATTAGTAGGTGGTGAAAGAGAGAAAGAGAGAGAGAGAGAAAGAGAGTTCTATTTGTGAAATGCTTAGGTTTAAACTAAAATAGGCCCAAGACTGATGAGGCATAAAGAAGGTATATGCATTGGGCTTGGAGAAAGAAACAACAGAACTCTCAGCAAGAAAACAGAAGTCTGGTGTCTCTAAAAACATTTTAATTAGCTGAGATCAGACTGATCATTAGGGTTAAAATATGATCTTCATTCACATAATCCTGATAATTAAACCAAAAATGGCTAGGATTTATGTATAAGAAAGAAATAGAAATATATTGTGTGTCTTGGTCTGTCAACATTAGTTCATTTATTTGTTAATTAATTAGTTAATTAAATTATCAAATAAATATTTATTGAGCATCTCCTGAGGCCAGACAATGTTCTAGGCAATGAGGACGGAAGGACAGAAAAAAGAATGAGATAAATAAGGCCCTTGTGGAACTTATATTTTACTGGAGGATTTTTCTATCTTCACTGGAAAAATTTCCCACACACCTTTAAAAAGTAGTTGTAGTCTACAATTTTGTGTTTCTTTTCTTTCTTGCTTTTCTTTTTTAAAGATTAATTAATTAATTTATTTATTTGACAGAGAGAGAGAGAGATCACAAGTAGACAGAGAGAGAGGGGGAAGCAGGCTCCCCACTAAGCAGAGAACCCGATGTGGGCCTTGATCCCAGGACCCTGAGATCATGACCTGAGCTGAAGGCAGAGGCTTAACCCACTGAGCCACAAGGTACCCCAGTTTTGTGTTTCTTCTTTCCATAATTTCTCCCTCCTATGCCAATTTGAATAGAGCTTGTGAATATTTTAAAGAGAGAGAAAAGCGTTTTCTAAGTGAAGTACTAGCATTTAGGACCTTTGACCTTTTTGTACTTAAGGTATAATCATCTTTTGTTCAGAAGAGAAACTCTGCATTCCTGTGGTCCTGGTTTCCTGCCTAAATCCTTTTACCAGTTCCGCTTATTCAGTGTTGAGTTCTAAGTGCTCCTTCATTGGTCTGCATTACTCATCTCCCTAGGAAATCCTGTGCAGGCCACAGTTTCTGCCTCCTTAAATAGGTAGCTAGATCAGAGCTCTCATTCCAACCTGAAATTTCCCCTCGCATTGCCATTAAGTCTTTCTAAATCTTTCCCAAGTATTGGGGAAACTCAAAGACGGAAGGGAATGTTGGCTTTAAATGATTATATCTGTTGTTTTGCAATTAAATATATTAATCCAATACCTGCTATTTTTCTTCATGGTATCCATACTAGATTAGACCACAGTTTACATTTTCCATCAGCAACTTTGTATTTTCCCTCGTACTTGAAGGAGGTAGTGTTTATGCGCCTCAAAACAAGTGGGAAAAGGTGATTAAAATAGACTGAATGCCGCTCAAGCCAGGAACAAGTTGCAAATTAGAGATAGCATAATGTAGTTAAGACCCTGGACCATGGGACCTACTATCTTAGCTTAAGTCACCAGTTGATCTTGGACACAGAGTTTGACATCTGTCAATGGAAATAATAATAATATGGACTTCACAGGATAGCTATAAAAATGAAATTAGTTCTCACATGTGAATAACTTAGAGAATTGCTTGGCATAGGGCAAGTCCTATTTGTTAAGACAGGATTATAGTCTGAAATAGTGGAATGATGGTCCTGAACTAAGAGGACAAAAATTTAAGACTTTATAGAATAAAGTTTGGAATTGGCTTACAGCTTATCTCTGATTGCTTTTATCAATGACAGAATATTCAATATGATACCAAATAGAAAACAAACTTTAACTAATAATGTGATCTCATAAAAAGAAATAGCATATTGAATGTCCATTTGGGCTAGGAATTCTATGACTGGTAATTTGAGTTTCCTCTTCTGTGAATTGCTTTTTCATATCCTTTGGGAAGTTCCTCGCCAGCACCTGTCATTTCCTGACTTGTTGATTTTAGCCATTCTGACTGGTGTGAGGTGATATCTCATTGTGGTTTTGATTTGTATTTCCCTGATGCCGAGTGATATGGAGCACTTTTTCATGTGTCTGTTGGCCATCTGGATGTCTTCTTTGCAGAAATGTCTGTTCATGTCCTCTGCCCATTTCTTGATTGGATTATTTGTTCTTTGGGTGTTGAGTTTGCTAAGTTCTTTATAGATCCTGGACACTAGTCCTTTATCTGATATGTCGTTTACAAATATCTTCTCCCATTCTGTCAGTTGTCTTTTGATTTTGTTAACTGTTTCCTTTGCTGTGCAAAAGCTTTTGATCTTGATGAAATCCCAATAGTTCATTTTTGCCCTTGCTTCCCTTGCCTTTTGCGTTGTTCCTAGGAAGATGTTGCTGCGGCTGAGGTCGAAGAGGTTGCTGCCTGTGTTCTCCTCAAGGATTTTGATGGATTCCTTTCGCACATTGAGGTCCTTCATCCATTTTGAGTCTATTTTAGTGTGTGGTGTAAGTAAATGTTGCCTCCAAGAAACTCATTTTAAGCCCTAAGACACCTCCAGATTTAAAGTGAGGGGGTGGAAAAGAATTTACCATGCTAATGGACATCAGAAGAAAGCAGGAGCGGCAATCCTTATATCAGATCAATTAGATTTTAAGCCAAAGACTATTATAAGAGATGAGGAAGGACACTATATCATACTCAAAGGGTCTGTCCAACAAGAAGATTTAACAATTTTAAATATCTATGCCCCCAACGTGGGAGCAGCCAACTATATAAACCAATTAATAACAAAATCAAAGAAACACATCAACAATAATACAATAATAGTAGGGGACTTTAACACTCCCCTCACTGAAATGGACAGGTCATCCAAGCAAAAGATCAGCAAGGAAATAAAGGCCTTAAACGACACACTGGACCAGATGGACATCACAGATATATTCAGAACATTTCATCCCAAAGCAACAGAATACACATTCTTCTCTAGTGCACATGGAACATTCTCCAGAATAGATCACATCCTCGGTCCTAAATCAGGACTCAACTGGTATCAAAAGATTGGGATCATTCCCTGCATATTTTCAGACCACAATGCTCTAAAGCTAGAACTCAACCACAAAAGGAAGTTTGGAAAGAACCCAAATACATGGAGACTAAACAGCATCCTTCTAAAGAATGAATGGGTCAACCGGGAAATTAAAGAAGAATTGAAAAAAATCATGGAAACAAATGATAATGAAAATACAACGGTTCAAAATCTGTGGGACACAACAAAGGCAGTCTTGAGAGGAAAATATATAGCAGTACAAGCCTTTCTCAAGAAACAAGAAAGGTCTCAGGTACACAACCTAACCCTACACCTAAAGGAGCTGGAGAAAGAACAAGAAAGAAACCCTAAGCCCAGCAGGAGAAGAGAAATCATAAAGATCAGAGCAGAAATCAATGAAATAGAAACCAAAAAAACAATAGAACAAATCAACAAAACTAGGAGCTGGTTCTTTGAAAGAATTAATAAAATTGATAAACCCCTGGCCCGACTTATCAAAAAGAAAAGAGAAAGGACCCAAATAAATAAAATCATGAATGAAAGAGGAGAGATCACAACTAACACCAAAGAAATACAAACTACTATAAGAACATACTATGAGCAACTCTATGCCAATAAATTTGACAATCTGGAAGAAATGGATGCATTCCTAGAAACATATAAACTATCACAACTGAACCAGGAAGAAATAGAAAGCCTGAACAGACCCATAACCAGTAAGGAGATTGAAACAGTCATTAAAAATCTCCAAACAAACAAAAGCCCAGGGCCAGACGGCTTCCCGGGGGAATTCTACCAAACATTTTAAGAAGAACTAATTCCTATTCTCCTGAAACTGTTCCAAAAAATAGAAATGAAAGGACAACTTCCAAACTCATTTTATGAGGCCAGCATCACCTTGATCTGAAAACCAGACAAGGATCCCATCAAAAAAGGGAGAGACCCATTTTTGTCCAGCTGTGCCACCACCAGCTGGGTAATTCTAAATCAGAATGAAGTATTAAAAAACTCACTAGACTGCATATCTAAAACTCATGTTTTCTTTACTATTCAGAATCATGGTAAGAGGTAGATGGGCACTGGGGTTTTTCAAGAGAATTAATAAGGGACCACGTATAGAGATAGAGACAGGTCAAGGAAACCAGTGAGGAGTGGGTAATACCCTAGGGATTTCAAGCCATTAGTGCAGTAGTACAGGAAGTACCTGAAAGGTACTTTCGGGTTAGTACAGTAAGACTCGAAAGGAGAGACATGGAGAGCAGGTGTGGGAAGAATGCCTGGTGAAGTTGTGCAGAAATAGGGGACAAATCCCTATCTATTATACTAACTTTTCAAGGTAATGCCGGTTTAGATATACTCTAGTATACTCCAACCTGAAATCTAAAATGCTAGTCACCATCAATGCTCTTCACATAAATTAGCAGGGAAAGAAAGGGAGGAAAAAATCAAGTAAGGAGCTTCAGAAAATAGAGATGTTTTAGATCTACTTCTATAGTTATTTGTGAGGCTTGAGTTCAGACTTATACTTCCATCACCATGCTGCCCTTACCATCTGTCAACACCTTGGCCAGGTGGAGTTCTTTATCTAATGTTGCATCCCAAAATTTCAATTACACTGGATTTAAATGTTTGATGATCCTATCTTCATTGTGTTGTCCCAGTTTTTCACTGACTGTGAAATATACTCTAAGAAGTATTAAGTGGGGGGGGGGGCAATAAATTCCTTGGGTTTCAGAGATCATCTTTTATCCCCTTAATACAATTTCTTATTTGCAATTGGTATCAATCAACTCAACAGTACATTGATCCTTTTCTTTGCCTCTTGGAAGACAATTTACAGAGGCATGAAAAGCCTCAAATGGCCAGAGCAGCATTAGCATCCAATTTAACAGATGTATGAATATATTTTCTCATTTCTTCCTGGGCACCAGGACTACCCAAATAATGGATCCCAAGTCCATGGCAAAAGCAGATTGGTTACTCCCTGGTTCATAGACCAGTGCCTCTGGCTGTGGGGATTTGGCACTATATATATTTGCTGTTGACTGTATTTATATACTTCATTTTCAAGGATAGCATTCTAACCTCAAAGACTTTTATTTCTCAATTTGTGCCATAATTGAGTCTTCAGAAGGTATTTACTATTCAGTGAGTCATTTTTTTAACTTGTGGTTAAGACTAGTGAATTCAACGAGCACAAGACCATTGCCTCATCTCCTTTACTTTCATGTCTTTCTGCAAAGGCAACTGTTTTGTGAAGTAACTTGGCAATGGATAGATGAGACATTCTGTAAGTACATAGATGGTCATGCTGAGAGAAAACCTTCTGGTAAGGAAAGAAAATCTGACTTAAAATATCTGTATATTCCTATGAGGATAAATTGCTGCTTGTAGTATGTTGGAAGTGAACCATTACAATTAAACTGCCACCACCTGGCCAGTCATTCCCCCCAAGGGGACGGTTACTCAGCATTAGCCTCTGTTTCTCAGCAGATTGGGCACTCAGCAGCAATAGTAGCCAAATCAGCTTTGATGAGAGAAAGTCCTTATTGTTGAGCCCATGCATAATTCAATCCTTGCTACCAAAGCCTCTTTGTACATGAATTCATTGAGTAAAAGAAGCTTCCATAACATGATTCAGGAAATAGATCATCTTCTCATCATAACAGAGAATCTCACTTGCAGTAGACACAAAGATCTTCACACTCTGCATGCATTTAGAAAGATGTAATACATACCTTTTATTGCCCATATTTTATTCTTATGCTTTCCAAGTCTTTGACCCTGAAACAGGATTGGTCTATACCTCAGACTTTGTTTCCTTCCACACAAAGTGGACAACTAGATGTTGGATCCTGGAGTTCTGCTCATAGGAAATGTTTCCTTCATTAAGTCTTTCAGAGGTGCCATTTGAGGGCTGTAATGTGATGCCATAATTTTCACTCTAATTACATCTGTAGTTATATGCAACAAATTTTAAAAATAAGTATTATTCTTATTATTTAGTTATATTGTCTAGTTTTCACTATGATATCTTTTTTTTGACACATAAGTTATTTAGAAGGACTATATTGTACACCTGAGACTAATATAACATTGTATGTTAACTAACTGGAATTAAAACTTTAAAAAGAAGAAAAAGGAAGCATGATTGTTTTAAATTTTCAAAGTTATATTATTTTTAATGTTCAAATTTAATTGGTTTATTTACTTTTAATTAAATTTTAAAGTTTGAAGCAATTTTGGATTTTCATGTGGTTCATAAAAAAAAAAAAAAGGAGACATTCCATGCGCCCTCTACCCAGTTTCCCATAATGGTAGCATTTTACAAACACTAATATAATTTCACAACCAGTGTGCTGGCATTGATTCATCAAGATTCAGAACATTTTTCTCAACACATATTGTCCTTTTATAACCATATCCATTTGTTTATTCTCCCTCTCTTCCTGTCTGTCCCATCTTTAAACCCTGGGAACCACGAGTTTTTTTCTCTATTCCTATGATTTTGTCATTTCAAGAAGGCTATCTATATGGAATCATATCATATGTAGCCATTTGTTACTGTCTATTTCATTTAACATCATTCTCTGGAGATCCATTCAAAGTGTTGCATGTATCAATAGTTTTTTCTTTTTTTATTGCTGAGTATTGGTGAATATTCCATGGTATGGATGTATCACACTTGTTTAAATAGTCGCTGCTGAGGGATACTAGATTATTTCTAAAGTTGCTGTGAAAATTCATGTACATGTTTTTGTGTGAGCATAACTTTTTACTTTTCTGAGATAGAAAGCCAGGATGGCAATTGCTAGATCATATGACAGTTGCATACAAAATCTGTAAACAAATGCCAAATGGTCTCCAGAGTGGCTTTATCATTCTTCATCCCATCATCAGTGTATGAACAATCCAGTTTTTCTGCAATCCTGTCAGCTTTGGTGTTCCACTGTTTTTTATTTTAGCCATTCCAATAAGTATGTAGTAATATCTCATTGGCATTTTAATTCACATTTCCTTGACGGCTAACGGTGTTGAATATCTTTTTATGTATTCATTTGCCATCTGTATACCCTTTTGGCTGAAGTGTTTCTTCAGAATGTCTTTTGCCTATTTTCCAGTTTGATTATTTGTTTTTTTATTGTTAAGATATGAGACTTCATGCATTTCAGATACTAGTCCTTTGTCAGATACATGGTTTGCAGTTTTTTTTTTTTTCCTACTATGTTCTCTCTTCACCTTAACAGGGTCTTGCTCAGAGCAAAATTTTAAATTTTAGTAAAGACAAGTTTATCAATTTTTCTTCATATGGATCATGATTTTCCTGTTAAGTTTAAAAATCTTTTTTATATAGAGTTGTCCAGTCACTATGCTGTACACCTGACATTGTATATACCTACATTGTATAACATCGTACATCACCTACACTTCAATAATAATTGTAACAACAACAACAACAACAATAATAATAATCTTTTGCCTAGACCTAGATCCAGAAGAGTTTCTCCAAAGTTTTTCCTAAAAGTGTTATAGTTTTCATTTAGTTTAATTCATCACCAATTTTGAGTTTATTTTATATGAAACATGAGATTTAGGTCAAGATTCATTTATTGGCCTATGGGTGTTCAATTGCTCTAGCATCATCTGTTGAAAGACTGTCTTTCCTCTATTAAATTGTTTTGGAACATTTGTCAAAAATCAGTTGGGCATATTTTTGAGGATCTATTTTTAGGTTCTCTGCATTACTTCATTGATTTATGTGTCAATTCTCTACCAATACCATACAATTTAATAATCACAGTTATATAATGTCTTGAAATTGAGTAGTCAGCTACTTCTCCCTTTATTCTGCTTTTTCAAAATTATTTAAGTATTCCAGATTTTTGACTTTTCCATATAAATTTTAGAATAATTTCCTTATGTATACAAAACCTCTTGTGATTTTGTTAAGAATTACATTAAACTTGTAATTTGAAAAAAATTGACATCTTTACTATGTTGAGTTTTTCAATCTGCAAGCACATATGTCTCTCCATTTACTTACAGCTTCCTTGATTTCTTTCATCAACATTGTAGTTTTCAAGTCCTATACACATTTTGTTAGACTTACATCTATTAGGTAATTTCCTAAGTTTGAATTTGAATTATTCATTTTGGCATCTATGATGTTATGACAAATCACACTTCTATTGTCCAGAATGTAGGCATATCTATACCATCTAAGAAATAAAACTTCTTAAGTCTTAAAAATAAAAAGTCTAAAAAAGTAACATATTTCCCCCCTATATTTGAAAGTGAGTAGTTGGCACACATTTCAAAAGCATCTGAAAATGCTGTGTTTTTCTCTTATTTATCATATTGGTCTCTTCTGCTAACACTTACAAAAAACAACCTTAACTAATGTTGATTTTTTCTCTACTATCTCTTCCATTAACTTAATGTAGCATGAAAACAAAATGGGATTATTAAGCTGATATTGTTTTTTTCATTTTAAAATATGTAAGAAAACTATGATTTAAGAAAATTTGTGTATGAATCATACATTTTCCCCAAAATTTTGTTAACTGATTTCCAAAATATCGCCCACATCTCTGAGAGAAGGAAATGACTAATGAAAGACCTTCATATCTGAGTTAGGGCCTATATCCTGAATCGAAGTAGAAATTTGTACTTCCAGCATTTTTTTTTTTTTTTTTTTTTTGCTGACTAAATAGCATGTGAAAATTATATAATCAGTCTTCCTAAATTAATTCATTCCATTAAGAATACTATTTAAGATCAAAAAATTGCTGTTAGTGGTTATTCGCTTTTTCTCTTATTCTTCTGGGATGTTACAGTCAGAAATTGAACTTGCAGAGGAAGTTCTATTTATTGTGAATCTCATCTCTTTCAAAGTTCAAATTGTCTTCTAAGTAGTGTTATGGCTATGTGATTACAGACAATATTCTCACTAACACTTGGCTTTTTACTAATTAAACATCAAAACAATAGAAGTCCTACCCATTACTGGAGCTCCAGTTTAAGAAATGGTAATATTTTATATGTAGTAATACCTTATGTTTTCTCTTGGTATGTGTAGGGGTATATAAGGGATAACATTAAGCTTTTCTTCTCATTTTTAATAAAAATACATTTTTTAAATTTTTAAAAAATTTTTATCAACCTTGCAGTAATGATCTAAATAAAAAATCTTTCCTAGAATTAATTGTGCACTGAGTTTTTGCAAATTTCATTCTTTCACTTCCAATATAATGTTAGATAAGTTTGATTTAATTAAATTTAAGGAATCAGAATAAATTCAAGAATAATTTAAAGAAATCTTTAACATGTTTATGTCATTAGAAAAAGTACTGCATGGAGCACTGGGTGTTACACATAAATGATGAATCTTGGAACACTACATCAAAAACTAATGATGTATAGTGACTAACATAACACAATAAAAAACACAAAAAACACAAAAACTCAATGCACAATTAATTCTAGGAAAGATTTTTTATTTAGTTCATTATAGCAAGGTTGATATATTTAAACCTGAAAACAGTAATAAATTATCAGTATTGTCAGTTAGACTGATAAAACAAACAAACAAACAAAACAAACCCAAGAGTATGTGTTGCTGGCCATTGATTTTATAATAATTTTGACTGATTTTTTTTACTCTGAAGAAATAAACACAATTTATACTCAAGATATAAATGAAAGTAACTGGTTTATTCCATGAAAGTAAAAACAAAAGAGGCAAAGAACAAATACATTTTTACTTAAAGTTAGCAGTAAATCAGACAGACCTGGTTCTGAACTTTGGCTCTGTCATTTACTAAATGTGACTTTGAACAATTTAACAATCTTCCTGTGCATAAAATGCACCAATAATACCTTCATCAAAAGGTCACTGTGCAGACTAATCAAGGCAGTGTATTTGGCCCATAGTGAATGCTCATTTGGTAAAAAGTATCTGCCATATCTGGTATGATTGTTATTTCCATGTGAAGTTCATGATTAGCTAAGTTTCACTAATTTTCTTCTCTCCTGCTGACTTATACAATAGTAAAAGAATTGGTAAATTTCCTAGTATATTTACTCTTGCTCAGTCAAAACATATAATAATTAGTGTAATTAAACAAACTAATATAAGAGTAATCTATTGAAGCTGATCTAAAGGAAAGTGAAGAATTTCTAAGACCTTAGAAAGTGTTATTTTTTATTTCAGGGAGAACTGATTTTTGGAAGTTGAATAATTATGAAAAGGCAATGATCAATAAAACATATGACATATAAATCCTTTATTTCACTTTTGTGTATCTTTATGTTAAAGTTACCTGTACCTAACAAAATGTTGACTTTATAAAACTTTAATCAGGGCACCTGGGTGGCTCAGTTGGTTAAGCTTTTGCCTTTGGCTCAGGTCATGATCCCAAGGTCCTGGGATGGAGTCCCACATCAGACTCCCTGCTCAGCACAGAGTCCACTTCTCCCTCTGCCCCTCTCCCTGCTTGTGCTTGTTCTCTCACTCTGTCTCTCAAAAGTTAATTAATTAATTAAAAGAATTAAAAAATACTTTCATCAAATGCCATCAAAGCATATAACTCTATTTTTGGCTCAAGATTCTGGTTTCCTCCAAGTCTTTATGAAGTTATTCCATTAATAACTATAAACATTTTGAAAAGTGATCAGAGTAAATTTTCCTTTAAAGAGAACACCATAAGCTCTGAAGAGGAAAAGAGAAAGATTAGATTTCCAGTCCACTGGCTTTTTTTCTTACATTAAGGTGGGACTGCCAAGATCTGAAGACATAGCATTTAAGTGTTTTAGTTTCTGTTAACATTGTAATGAACATATAGTAGTCTTTGATGACACAGAAATGCCTTTTTTTTCTTGCCTTGTTTTCCAGACTTATTTACCTAATCTCACCCCTTCCCAGGATAGAGCAGTAAGCTTTGACATTTTGCACTACTTCCTATTTCTCATGTTCCTTCCTATTTGTTGTACCTCTTTCAGATTTGCATGTTCCCTACAGTTGGCATTTGGCAACCAGAGGTACTTGGGAAGAATTACTTTGGATTCTTTGCTTTTATACATCCTTTCAACCCACACGGCAGAGGACTCACAGCTTCATGTGACCAAATCATGACGTCTAAGTCTCTTTTCTCCTCCTCCTCCTCCTCCTTCGTCTCCTTTTCTTCTTCTTAATAGTTCCCTTCACTGTCCCACTAACCACCTACTGCAATGGAAAACTTTATTTTTTTACATAGTTTTGTGTTGACTTTAAGAACCAGTGATCAGGTCGTGATCTCTGGGTCCAGGGATCGAGCCCCAAGTCGGGTTCTCTGCTCAGTGGAGAGCCTGCTTCCTCCTCTGTCTCTCTCTGCCTGCCTCCTGCCTACTTGTGATCTCTGTCTGTCAAATAAATAAATAAAATCTTTTTAAAAAAATCCAGTAAGACTTTCTTTCTTTGCTGAATATTTCAGCTTTACATAAAGGATCCTGTTTTGCAATATAATTTTCTCTCTCCCCTTATATAACTTGAATCACCATGAAAGTAAAGATGGCATCTTATTAATGTTATCCTGGCACGGCTAGTGCTACTGCTGAATGTGTAGTTGGTTCTCAGTAAATTAAAATTTAATTGAGGATGGAAGACATGCATGCAATCTTGGCAGGATCCTCCATTTATCAAGATCTACACCATGTTGCTTATGGAATTATACATAGCAAAGCACATATCCAATGTACAGGCTGTTGCTTGCAGAAGTTGGAGAGAAGGGAAAATGCAATAATAGTGACATGGAAAAAGTCCAATAGCACTGACTCGAGTGTACATAAATATTCCTGTAGAGAGATGACAAGTAGGGAGAATTCCATATTATGGCTTCAGTTTGTGCTTGCAGAAAATGCCTTCAAGATTAAAGTATGCAAAGATGCCTGTAGCCAACCAACTATAGGAAATCCAAGACAGAATTTTCATTTTAAAATTATTTATTAAAGGTATGAGGAACACATACGTATCTGTGGCACTTCCTTCTTTTTATTTATCCCAATTTGTCTTCATTTCAGAGTCTCTTAATTAGCTTACAAGAAATATTGAAATGCTGCTTTTTATTCATTCTGTGATGAGCAAGGACAGAATGGGAATTATCCTGATTTCAGACTAAATTGCACAAGAATCTGTGTGATACATTAGAAAATTCTGAGAAGTCTGAGAAACTTGAAGGAAAAAGAAACCCATCAGGAGAAAGATAAGTTAGGTAAACAAAAGTTCAGATAAAATAAGCATATGAGCTAAGAAGTGCTTCATTTCTATAAAAAATTAGAGATAAGAAAAGTCTCCTATAACAAGATAAAGCTTTGGTGAAAGAAAGTAGTGGCTTAAATAGGAATGATGCACCCAAAACTCTTTTGTGGAAAATCCAGTGATTTCATATTGAAGGTATGCGTATGTTTAAAAAATATATGTTTCTTTCCCAGTTCCCTTTTTCCTTTATATTTTCTAATTTGCTGTTCTTTCAAGTCAGATAGGTATGCTCCCGTTGCATCCTTCCCAGTTATGTTTCCTTTCTTCTAATTGTTCTCCATTTTTTTTATTGTGGTTTTTCCTCTTCCAACTCTCAGACTAACCAGGAAATCTCAGCTCATGGAAGAATCAGACATCCAGAAAATGGTGGTCATTTGTGATCAGGGATAGAAGCAGAAAAATATTCAGCCCAGAAGGCTGACCTATCACCTGCATACTTCCAATAAGAATCAAATACATCCTGATTGCTGCATTCTTAAAAGGTCTCATGACTACCTATGCATCTCACTGATTGTTAATAGCTAGTTGAATAATAAGAGAAATCTTGCAAAAGTAGTTTTATGAGTAGAAATTTGAAGAAAACATTTATGATCTAATACTCCCTGCATGTCCCCTGTCCTTGAACACTAAGCATCTAACCAAAGTGTCACTTCATACAACCAAAGTGTGCTTCATACAACCAAAGTGTCACTCTTCTGGCCCACAGGTCCTGTCCCTCTGCTATAATAAAAGCATGTTTTTGCATCAAAAAATTACAAGAATTTTTATTTTATTTTATTTATTTGTTTGAGAGAGAGCACAGGCAAGGATGGGGGAGGAAGAAAGGGAGAAGGAGAAGCAGACTCCACACTAAGTGGGAACCCGATATGGGGTTCCATCCCAGGGTCCTGAGATCATGACCTGACCAGAAAGCAGACGCTTAACCAACTGAGACACCCAGCTGCCGCTCAGAATTCAAAAAGAATTCTTTTTTGACCATTCAGTCATGGTCCCACATTAGTTCGAATAGTCCCCAAGATGAAGAATCAGAAGCTTAAACTATTTTGATCTTTATGCTAAAATAATTTGGTACTCTTTGCTGAAAGGAATTCCAAACTTTTGCATCCTTAATGATGCCTGTGTAGCAGAAGGCTTAGAATCTGTTGTTCATTCCATTCAATGGAAGTGATACAAGTAAAGGGAAGCTTCGGTCTTGTATCTAGGGAATCACCATATTGACAAAAAAATATGGAAAACTTCAAGTTAATATGGTGAAATCCAACATATGAGTGATGGACATATGGATATATGGATAAGAGTGGGCAGCAATGAAGAGCTGGAAGATAGGCCTAGCAGTACACCATTATGTGTGTGTGTCTACAGTTACAATGAATGTAAGTGAACTCAAGAGCATAGGTAATAGCAATGTCATTAAAAAAATTAGAAAATGATGACTTTGAAGTACTTGTTATTTTTGCTTTTAATGTATGCCATGAACCGGCTCCTGCATGCCCCTGTCTCTGGCTACTTTCTCAGTTTCCCTGAATATGGTATATTAATTGTGTGCCTGCATTTAACATGGTCAGTATTGACTAAGTTTTCATAACTTTTAAATTATGAAACCTGAGTGCTATTGGGGGCCTAATTATATTAGGACTAAAGCATTTTTCAGTAAAAGGAAAAAGATTTCTGTGTAAGTAAATGATAGTAACAAATTGGCTGCAATTGTGTCCACTAATTAGGACATTATTAGATATATATTTTAGGAGAAACGGAGGCACAAATTCTGTCATGCCACACATGAGTTATTGAAGTCTCTGTCAACTAAAAAGAAAAATTAAATACCATCTAATTAACAGCTGCTTTTCATACAGGTATTAAAATTTTTTAAATATGTTCTGTATTTCAAGGGCTCTTTGCGGCACTGATTTGTAAAGATTGTGTGAGTGTGGTAGGAGCAATAGGAGACATTTAACAGGCAGTTAGTTGGACTCTTATAACACTTTTGGTGAAGGAAGACAGGTGCTGTAGGAGTACAAAGGACTTGACCTAGAAAAGTCCTGACCCTTGACACCACCACCACAGACTCAGCCCTGCCACTAATACCAGCAGAAAGTCTATGGCTAGAATAAGATGGAGTAGAAGACAGTCAAATTAGAAGCAATAGAAATAAGAGCACTTCACATAAACAGAGCTTCAGTTAGGGCTCTGTGTAGAATGCTCTCTGACAATAGATTTGAGCAAACATCCATGTCAGCAGATAGTGATCTAGAACCAGTAGTGATCATATAACCTTTGAGCAAACTTGTAGCATGAATCTAACACTTAAGCTTGAGAGGATGATGAGAAATAATATCCACAAACACAGTTATTTCAGGAAGGGCTGTATAACGTGGTAATGCAATTCTTGTGTGGTTGGGGTAAAACTTTTATTTTATTCAAGAAGTTACAGAAGAGATGTATTTTCAGAGTCCCTAAGTATCTGAAATTTTGTTGTCTGAGATAAACTCCAGTCTGGCTGGGTGAATATAATCACATGCATTCAAAACCCTATGTTTGGGGGCACCTGGGTAGCTCAGTCATTAAGTGTCTGCCTTAAGCTCAGGTCATGATCCCAGGATCCTGGGATCCAGCCCTGCATGGGCTCACCGCTCAGTGGGAAGCCTTCTCCCTCTCCCACTCCCCCTGCTTGTGTTCCCTCTCTTGCTGTCTCTCTCTCTGTGTCCAAAAAAAAAAAAAAAAAAAAAAAAAAATCTAAAGCAAAACAAAAAACAGCCCTATGTTTGTGCTAAAGCTTTCTCTGTTGTTGCCTGAATTTTGAAAGCTGCTTGTGGAGATCTGAAATTTTGTTTTTTAAATAGCTCCTCACATTTTTTTTTTTTGAAAATTCAGTTTCTGCATAAACATACGGAAGTATACTTTCAGTATTATTAAATAGGCTATTGTTTCAGGCTGCACCTAATTTGAGGGTCTTTTTCATTGTCTTTCCTCCTCAGAATATAATAAAACATCTTCATCTATATGTTTAGGTAATTTTTTTAAAACTCAGCAACCTTTTCTTCATTAAAGCTTTGGATATTATTTCTGGTTCACTTACTCCATTTTCCTACAGGAGCACCGGTCATTCTTAGTTTGCACTTCTGTTCTCCATCCTCCATTTATGTTATAATGTTAAACTTTTTCCTTTTCTTATAAACTTTAGGGCATCTTTTTTATATTTGTTGTCTATATCATAATTCCACGTCTTCAAAGGATAATTCTCTTCTTTCTAATTCAGTACAAATTCTGATTCTGTTATAGAACAGTTTTCTTGAAGTCCTTAATCTGTCTTACTTATTATTACTTCTATACAACTGCTCAAAGTGGCCTATTCATTTGAAATGTTTTCCCAACTTACATTATCTTTGTCATTGATTGCATTTTAAATTGTCTTCAAGAATTAGCCCAAATACAACCACTTCACATGTGTTGAATGAATCTAATCTAATTGTTTAAAATTTAGAATTATATGTGGATATTTAAGAAAGTGTAGGTTTTAAACATTTAAAAATATTCTTACTGAAATTATTTGCATATCAATTCTCTGTACTTAAGCAATTCTTACTGTAGTCTTTTCCTTATTTGGATGCAGACAAATTGTTAAACCAAGAAACTTCCCAAATTAGAAGCACAAAATACCATTCAGATAAGTCAATTTACACTGTGTTCTTCTAAATAGGTTGGATTTTCTCACACTGAGTAAAATCTATTGCTTACAGATGTGGGAAAATATCTTGTACTTTTGAAACTCACTAGAATGTAATTTATTTTGACTTAGACTCACCCTGAGTACTATTATGTTAACTTTGTTTCTTACCTTTTTTTTTCTCTTTTAAGGGAAAACTTGAAAATTTGGTTGAACTGAAACTCTTGACCATTCAGCAATTGTAAGAACTGTATAAAAATAGAGAGTTGATTGAATATTGTGATTCAGTGGGAAAATATTTTTATCTTGACCTCACTCACACTTCCAAAAGTTAGCTCATAAATATTTTTTCTTATTTTATTAAGTACATTTTCATCTTCTTTCTTTTATATCCAAAGCACATCTAATTCTTCACCCATTTTTGCTTCTTCCCCTCCCAACCCAAAGGACAGGAGTCAATGCTTGACAGCAGGGCTAACTTTTCCTGTCTTTTGGGGAGTTAAGAGCATGGACCTTTGTTATCAGTCTTGCCACACAATTTACAATGTGTCTAGCCTGGGCAAATTATTTAATATTCCTGTCATAATTTTCTCATAAAGTGAACAGTTTACTCTAAGGACTTATTGAAATGCTTCTGTGAAGTGGGAAGGGCCGTGACTATCAGTGGCTGCCACAAAGTAAGCATGTGGTAGGTAGGTGTGCTCATTACAATGCTTTTTTCTCTTTCCATTAGAAAGTCATTCCTTCACACACACGGTTTCTCTTCCAAATCTTTGATAATTCCATCTCCGCTTTCCTTTTCTTCCCTTGGACATATCTAAGTCTCTCCTGTGAGGAAAAGTCTCTAGGATTTGTCTTCCCGAATATTTATTTTATTTTTTATTCCATTTACTAAGAGGTTTTTTCACCCTTGTGATTTACACATGCTGTCTCCCCTTATGACTTAACCCTTTTTACTTTCTCAGGGTCTGTGTATTGGTTTTTTATTGCTGTTATAACGAAATGTCACAAAATAGTGGCTTAAAGAAAACATGAATGTATCCTCTTAGAGTTCTGGAGTTCAGAAGCCTAAAACTCAGTTGCCAAGACTGTGTTCCTTCTGGAGACTCGAGGGGTGAATTCTTTCCTCGCTTTTTTTCATCTTCTAGAGACTGCCTACATTTCTTGCCTTGCAGCCTTGCAGTCCTGTGACTTTTGATGTCACATATAGCCTCTCACTGTGATCCCCTTGGCTTCCTCTTACAAGGATCTTTATGATGGCATTGGATCCAACAGAGTAGTCTAGGATGATCTTCTCATCTCAGGAGACCTTTAACTTAATCACACACACACAAAGCCCCTTTGGCTGTGTAGGGTAATATAGTCACAGGTTTTGGGGCTTAGGGCGTGGGCTCTTTGGGGAGCCATTATTCAGCCTATCACATCTGTTTTCTGCCTGTCCTTTTCTGGCCTTGCAACAGGAATATTGCTGACTATTTCTTAATCCTTGGAAATCTCTTGCCTCTTGTCCTGTGTGACATTACTCTTTCTCCTCCCAGGATCTCTTGCCTCTGATGCTGCTTTTCTGAATCTTTTTCATTCAAATCTTTGTTTCATATACTTCCAGATTTAATGTCACAACATATTTGTTGAATCCTATAACTCCACCCTGCAAAAATTTCTAGTAGCTTTCCATTATTACTAAACTCTTCCACTTTGTTAAATTAATTTCAAACACTCCACAAGCTTTCAGTGGGCACTTGTTATACCCCAGGTACTCTCTTTTCTGTGATAAGGATGCAGGGATTCATAGAATATCATCTGTCTTCAAAAAGCTAATGGCCTAATCAGAGAAATAGACAAATAATTGCAAAGCTATTAAAAATGTGAAAATTTAGTATGGAGATGAAAATATACACATAATATTATGGAAACCCTTGAGCTAGCCCTCTAACTTAGCTTGAGGATATTAAGGCAGGCTTCTTGGAGAAGCTAATAGTCGAGCTGGTCTTTAACAGAAAAAATGTAAATGAAGCACGGGGGAGAAAAGAACAAGGGTAAGTGTCTAAAACATACAATGGTATTAACTGTTCAAGGGATGGCAGGTTGATTGATATTACTAAAATGAAAAGTCATAGGAAGGAGCAAGTCAAAATAAAACTGGTGCCTTAAGGTGACTAGGAAGAAATGATGGGAGAAGTAGGAGGAGAGAGTAAACCAGATAAGAAACTGCCTTATCCTGGGTAGATTATGAAAGCTAAATGATTAGAAGACCTCATTAAGAGGGTCATATAGTATAAACATCAAGTGATTTGATAATCACCTTCAATATAGGTGAAGTTTCATCTCCTTTCATTCTTTACTAGGGGGCCTAAGAGTTAAGAAGAGTCTGTATTACCAACGTGTGTCACTAATAAGTGGAGCTGAAGTTAATGAATGAGAGGAAAGGAATAGAGTTAAGGGTGGGCTATTATATAATAACCCTGGATTTAAAGAAAAAGTATGAGAAAGAACATCTAGCAAGGAGAAATACAGGGGCCAGGAGGATATTTATTAATACGAGATAGAAATGAGAATGTTTATAGGCTTTAAAACAGATGATAATAGAGAAAGAACATATGAAAATAACAGGACCAAGTGAATGATTATCTTACTAGGTTGCTAGACAAAGGAATAATCCTGGGAGAAACATAAAGCATTTTCCTTTGCTGAGCCTGGTGGGAGGGGAAGAAGAGGTTGTTCCACATATAAAAGTTGTTCCACGTATAAAATAGGGAGCAAGAAGCTCAGGGAGATCATGCTTGGGGGCCTTGATTTTCTCAGGGAATTAGGAGGCAAGATCATTATTGAAATAGGTCCTGATGGTAGAGTGAAAGACTTAAGAAGAGGTGCAAAGATTTATGACAGCCACTGAGGAAAATGGGAAAGGAATTTGGTTAGAAACAGTGCTTAGCAGGGCTAAAGACCCGGCTGGGGTCTAAGACCATTGCTTTATGGTGGCACCAAATACAGAGTCCTGTGATTATTCCAGCCAGTACTCAGCACCCAGGTATGGGAGCAGAGGTATGTTTGGGAATTGATAACAATATTGAAAGCTTGCAGGCATTTTGGGAAAAGGACTAGGGTGTAAGAACATTGCAGGTATTAGAAAAGGAATGATTGACCATGGAGTCCAGACTGAATGAGACTGTAAAGGAGGTCATATGATAAGAAGGATCACTATAGAGTAGGAAGATAGGGAAGGGGAAAATGATATGAAGCTTAAAACAAAACAAAACAAAACAGATATACCTGCAAGTAAAGGAATGAAGAAAGCTAGAGGAATAGAATGCTTGCTCAGACATTAAAATGTTGGAACTTATAATTTAACAGATGATTTGTCATAGTCAGGTGATGACAATGTCATAGCTGTGACCATAGAAGTGGAAATGTTCTCAGTATTGTCCAATATGGTAGCTACTTGCAACACATGACTATTGAGAATTTGAAATATGCTAGTGTGACTGAGTAACTGAATTTTAGTGTTTATTAAATTGTCGTTAGATTAATTGAAATTAAATACCCAAATGTAGAGATTAGCTACCACATTGAACAATACAGTTCTACACTATCTTTCCGAGTGGTCTATTTTTTGGAATTATCACCTAAATTCGAAATTCCAGGCCAAAACACTTTTGTGAGATTTCAGTAAAAATCTATCGGGAACCTCTACCAGAGTATGCCATAGTCACCTAAACCAAGTCAATTACTAGTTCTTTTGCTTTAAGAACTGTTTTTTCTTCCTGTTTTGTTTTGTTTTTTTTGTTGTAGTTTGTTTGTTTGTTTGTTTAGCTCAATGCATAGGAGCATCACTATTTCTAGATAGTTACTCAGGTATTATTCTTGACTTTTCTCTTACCCTCATTTTCAATTTTCAATTGTAAATCAATATCTAAATTTACCTTATAAATATTTCTTGAAAAAACCCTCCTCTTTATTTCCACTGTCACTTAGTTGAGAACTTCATCTCCTCTCCAGAACATAACTCAATAGGCAAACCTTGAATTATTCTTTTCTAGTTCATCTCCACATTGGTTCCAGAATTATTTTTGAAAGGGAGCATGTATTCTTATATTTATTCATTAAAATAGTATTTTTTGGATCTATTAGGTGCTAAAATTAACCTTAGTATTATAACAGTGATCAATAAGACAGAACCTTTACTTTCACTGGCGTTTGCAATCTAGAGGAAGCAAGAAGTGTGTGTTCAAAAGGTTTTATAATTTGATTTATTTATAATTGAAACAAAAATTAATCAGTGTTTTTGACTCTTCATTCTGTTGGTTTTGTGTATAACTCACTATTCATCCTTACTAGGGTTAAGAACTCTGCATCAGTCTATACAGGCTGCTCTGAGACATTGTCCATCCATCTGCAGGTCCTGTTATTGCCTCCCTGATGCTTCCGTGCAATTCTTGGGCTAGCTCTCTAACCCATACTCAACCCCTTCTTCTTCCTAGGTATAGAATAATTTTTTGTTGTGTGTTCTGTGTTTAATGTATATATAATATAAATTAACAAAGACTAATGTCTCAAAATATGCTAAAATCATAAGTAATTATAGTAGATAATTTACTATGGGAGTATTACCAGGGGAACCAAGAATAATTTAGGAGCCAGACTTCCAAGGCAGCTTCCAAAAGAATGTAATGTTTATCTGGATCTCATTCATCTTCTTTGCTTAAAATCTGTCAATGTCCAGTCATCATCTAGGCTAAAGGATGAATTCTACAACTTTGAAATTTAGCGCACAAGAAGCTTCAAAGTCTGTTCCTTTCTACTCCTTTCTTCATAACACTATGTGTCTTCCATGCTAAATTGGTTATGGTTTTATCAAGGTCACAGCATTTGCCAAATCTTCTTTTTGTTCCCTTCCTTCAAACAGTTTCCCATAGATTTGTTTGTCAAGCTGGATTATTGCTTTTCTTCTTTTGGACTATTCAAATGACAAAAATTTTGTGTATAGAGAAGTCTTTTTATCATCTGGCTCATCAAAAAATTGTCCATTCTTGTATCAATTCATTGATACTTTATACATACATCTATTTTAGGCTAAGAATGGTGGTTTTTTCCACTCTGCTGAGCAGTATATTTGGTTTGTAGTAAGCATTTGATAAGGTATGAAAATGAAGTGTTAAGTTCAAGAATATTTTTATTTGTGAATAAATACAAAATGTTTCTTTTCTCTCTAATCATTTATTTGGTTTCATGGGTCTTCCCAATCAGGGACATGCTGATTTTTGTTCATTAAAGCAATATTATAGTGAGTCGAGATGTTCTACAGATGAACATAGAAGAAAAACCTCCTATAGATAGAAAGTTTCTATACCTAACAATTAGAAATTGGGGTTTGCAATTAGGAATTGCCAGATTTTCAAAGTAGAACTGTATTTATTTTTAACCCAAACATCTTTAGGACTACAAAGAGGGTACTAGTTGGATATTGGTGTGGATGCCAACTCTGACTTGAATCATACAGTTGTTTGGCTTGTATGATGAGTCATATCTAGAGAGGAATCAGGATAATAAACCATCCATTCAGCACTTTGACAAGACTATTTCCTTACATTTTCTGTGCAGCAGACTCTAGACTTTCTAGATCTGGTTAACAACAGTGGTTCAGTTTTGTTCAAACCACTTTCTATTGTAAAGCAGGTTGAGTTAATTACATTGCTTTTGAGTTCATCAGTGGTGATTTTGTTTGGAGAAATTTTTTATAAGTATAACCCCTCCAATGGAGAGAAACACCAGTTCATTAGAAAATGCTGTGTAACTAGACTACTCCAGTGGTGCTTTGCAGAATTCCCTGGACTAATCTTTCATTCCATAGGCGTATATCCAACAAATTTATGTGCTACACTTTATAGTTTTTCAAGGTGCATACACACACACTTGTGTTAATTCTACTATATGTAAATATATATGTATATATGTGTGTATATACATATGTATAATATACATATGTATAATAACTGTATATACATATGTATAATAACTGTATTCCCAGGATAATATACACTTGCAAGGTTTCTTATTAATACAAGTTTATATGAATTCATATTTAAAATAGTATATATACATATTTATATACATATGTATAATAGCTGTATTCCCAGGATAATATACACTTGCAAGGTTTCTTATTAATACAAGTTTATATGAATTCATATTTTAGTCTTCATAAAATTTCCATTTTCCTTCAAATTTTTGTTCCCATTTTTAATTTATTTTTCTTAATTACACTACATGGCTGATTAAGAAATTATAATAGGCATTCTTCAAAGAGCTGGAACAAACAATCCTAAAATTCATATGGAACCAGAAGAGACCCTGAATTGGTAAGGAAATGTTGAAAAAAAAAAAAAAAGACAAAACTGGGGGCATCACATTGCCTGATTTCAAGCTTTACTACAAAGCTATGATCACCAAGACAGCATGGTACTGGGGCAAAAATAGACACATAGACCAGTGGAACAGAGTAGGGAGCCCAGATATGGACTCTCAACTCTATGGTCAAATAATATTTGACAAAGCAGGAAAATATATACAGTGGAAAAAAGACAGTCTCTTCAATAAATGGTGCTGGGGAAAATTGGAAAGCTATGTGTAGAAGAATGAAACTCGACCATTCTCTCACACCATACACAAAAATAAACTCTAAATGGATGAAAGACCTCAAAGTGAGGCAGGAATCTATCAAAATTCCAGAGGGGAACATAGGCAGTAACCTCTTCGACATCAGCTACAGCAACTTCTTTCAAGACATGTCTCCAAAGGCAAAGGAAACAAAAACAAAAATGAACTCTTGGGATTTCATCAAGATCAAAAGCTTCTGCACAGCAAAGAAAACAGTCAACAAAACAAAGAGGTAACGCACAGAATGGGAGAAGATATTTGCAAATGACATTACAAACAAAGGGCTGATATCCAAGATCTATAAAGAACTCAAACTCAACATCCAAAAAACAGATAATCATATCAAAAAATGGGCTGACCACGTGAACAGACACTTCTCCAAAGAAGACATACAAATGGCTAACAGACATATGGAAAAATGTTCATCATCATTAGCAATCAGGGAGATTCAAATCAAAACCACATTGAGATACCACTTTACATCAGTTAGAATGGACAAAATTAACAAGACAGTAAACAACATGTGTTGGAGAGGATGTGGAGAAAGGGGGACCCTTTTAAAGTGTTGGTGGGAATGCAAGTTGGTGCAGCCACTTTGGGAAACCATGTGGAGGTTCCTAAAAAATTAAAAATAGACCTTCCTTGTGACCCTGAAATTGCACTACTGGGTATTTACCCCAAGGATAAGATGTAGTGAAACAAAGGGCCATCTGTACCCCAATGTTCATAGCAGCAATGGCCACAGTTGCCAAACTGTAAAAAGAACCAAGATGCCCTTCAATGGACAAATGGATAAAGAAGCTATGGTCCGTATATACAATGGCATATTATGCCTATATCAGAAAGGATGAATACCCAAATTTTGTAGCAACATGGATGGGACTGGAGAAAATTATGCTAAGTGGAGTAAGTCAAGCAGAGAGAATCAATTATCATATGGTTTCACTTATTTGTGGAGCATAAGGAATAATACAGAAGACATCAGGAGATGGAGAAGAGAAGTGAGTTGGGGGAAATCGAACGGGGAGACAAACCATGAGAGACTGTAGAGTCTGAGAAACAAACTGAGGGTTTTGGAGGGGAGAAGAGTGGGGTTGGGTGAGCCTGGTGGTGGGTATTATGGGGGGCACCTATTGCATGGAGCACTGGGTGTGCTGCATAAACAATGAATTCTGGAACATTGAAAATAAATACAATAAAATAGAAAATAGAAAAAGAAAAGAAATTGTACTAGGAGTAGGAGACGGATCAAGACTAACAGTTTTTTTTTTGTTGTTGCTTATTTGTGCCTGCAATACTAGGAGTATCTTTTCAAGTCTCTTTTCCATTTAGAGGGCCTGTTTAGGTAAAAATAATGGTACCCATAAACCATCTACCTGAAGCCCATCTAAACAGTAATACATTTCAACATAAATGACTGATGGTTTTACTGTCATTCTCCCTAAGAATGCTGCTTCACATATGAACCAAGTGAAGGTGTTGATCCGTATATAAATCTGGGTTTTTAAAAACTTATTTTAATTAAAAAAATACAAGTTTTGGGGTATCTTTTCTGTTTTCACACATTTCAGAGTATATTCTTTGCAATTTGGGGGGTCATTTCTTTGCAAAATAACTTTGAAATTTGAAACATATAACCCAAATATTTCTGTCAATAGGAATTTCAAAAATACAAGCATGCTTATAAGAGCCATAGGGCCCAAAGGAGATGGATTTAACTTAGGAGTTTTGAATCTTCTGCCCAAGCTCGAGGAAATGTTCAGGTGCTTTAGTGACAATAATGTATATTTTAAACCACAGGTTTTTCATTTCAAATATAAAATTACTTTTTAGTGTTTTTTTTTAAGATTTTATTTATTTATTTGATGAAAGAGAGAGAGAGAGTACACACAGGCAGAGGGGGAAGCAGGCTCCCCACAGAGCAGGGGGCCTGATGCAGGACTTGATACCAGAATCCAGAGACCATGATTTGAGAGAAAGTGAATGCATAACTGAATGAGCCACCTAGGTGCCCCATATTTTAGTGTTAAATATTCCTTTTCTTTCTTTTTTTAAACAATATTTTATTTACTTATTTATTTGAGAGCGAGAGAATGAGAGTGAGACCATGAGAAGGGGAGGGTCAGAGGGAGAAGCAGGCTCCCAATTCTGATTGTGCTTGATTCTGAGGGTTGTGCTACCTTATGCCCCACCTCAAGATTCATTCTATAATGCAGTGATTTTCAACTGGGGCCAATTTTTACCCTTCAGGGATCATTTGGTAATGTCTGGAGATAATTTTGTTGTCACTATGGGTAGTGAGTTTGGCCTCTAGTTAGTAGAGGCCCTGAATGCTGGTAAACATCTTAGAGTGTGCGGGATAGTCACCACAGGAAAGAATTTTCTGGTCCAAATGTCAAAAGTACCAAAGTTGAAAAACTCTAAAGGGATATTTTCTGGTTTTCCAGAAGGGTAGAGACAGAGCAAGGTATCTATGAGAGAGGACTAAACATTTTACCTAGAGATGTGGGTACTAATGCAGGGTGACCGAGACCAATACTTCTTAAACGTTAATGTGCACAGGGATTTTGTTAAAAATGCAGATTTCCATTCAGTATGTCTGAGATGAGTCCCAACATTCTGCATATCTAACAAGCTCCTAAGTGACACTGATTTTTCTGGTCTGGGTCTTGCATTTCAAGTAGAAAGGAGCTGCGTAATTCAGTCTATGGCTACATAAGAAGATGTCTGAGAAAGAGGACTGTAAGAGAAAAATAATTCCAATATGTCTCGATTGGAGATCTGGAATATCTGTAAGAACTATTGATCTAAGAATGTTAAGTTTCAAATATAATAGTCTCTTCTTCCTACTCCTAGTTACTCTTCTATAAGCAGACAGTTTCAACTAGCCTAGTGACTTCTTTTGGCACTTGAATCCCCATTAAGTAACATTCTGATACTGTTTCTTGCTGGATTTTTGGTTGGGGACACTTACTGATTTCATGCAACAGAAAATAGGATTAAACTCGTATGGCCCAGCTTTTCTTCTCCTCACACGTGTGTACTTTTTCCCAGTCCCATTCTCTGGAGGAGTCTCATCCTAATTTTTATTGGATTGGCATTCCTACCTTGTTATACTATAAATTATGAATACATAATTATAATTCATAGTTAAACTACTGATCATGATTACTTTTCTTGAACAAAAAATTTATGTTTCATGGAATTATTGTTTGTTTTTTCTTAGCTTAGTAATAGCTATACATAATTAACATGCAAATTCTCTGAAGAAGTCTGATTCACTTTTCTTATCTTTAAGCATGTGAGGCCTTTCATCTATTTCATTCTTGTTAAGAAGAGATTCTAGTTGGAGCTCTTATTTTCTGCTTCACAGTTCTCCAGACCCCCTGAAAGGCTTTTATTCTAGATCTTCTTTCACATCACCTGGGGCATCCCTGATCTTTCTGTGTACTTCTCTCCATCTCCTAATACCATGTCTTCCTTTTCCTTGACTAATTTCCTTGTATGATAAAACGTATTATCTAGAACTTCCTGACCAAGGATCCATGGGGTAAAATACTTTGAGCATTAGCATACTCCAAAGTGTCATTATTTTCCTCTTGCAATTGACGGGTGGCTTGACAGAGTATATCGATTTTAGGGTTGAAAAATAGCAGACTGTTGTTAGTGAAAGCACTGATCCATTATCTTCCAGATCCTGATGTTATTATCAGGAGGTCCAAATCTGTGTTTTCATTTCCTGGGTGTTTCTGGGCTTTGGTGTCTGTTCTAGGCTTACCTGACTGATGGTGTTGAGCATTCTCTGATAGCTTAAGCAGGTCACTACAATTCCAATGGCTTCTCAACTTCCAACAGTTGCTCTCCTCTTCTATAGCCTTTGTTCTCATGCCTCTTCCATAAAGGTATAAATCAACAAGGACAGGATGGATTTAAGAAACACAGTCTAGAAACCATAAAGATAAAAGAAATTTGAGATTTTTAGGAGGGAAGAGATCTGTCCTAAACCTAATTTTTGACTTTGATGCAATAAGGCTGTCAAGTTCCCCGACAGGAGGTAAACTAACATTCTTTAAATACCTATATGCTGCATTCTTCATATGTGTAATGCCATTTAATCACTTTAATGATTTTAAGGTAAGTTATGGGTGCACAGAGAGATTTATTGATTTGTCTTAAAAAAAGAAAGTATCAGAAATTAGATGCAGATCCTTTCCCTGAAGGACTAGAATGAAAGATTGTCAGTATAAATAGAAATGTGATACTTAGAACACAAAGACGAAGTTGTAACTCGGCTGAGTCATGACTCATCAGCGTGTTCTGACTAGTGCAGCAGGGACTTTTGTACCTTTATCCATTGTTCCCACTAATGGAAAACTTTTTAAAACCAGGTATTCCTTTGTCCTCAGCTTCATAGACTAGATACATTTTTATTCTATGGACTTCTTGAACTAGCAGAGAATCTTTTTAAGACAAATCCTCAATAAATGTTTACTTTTTTCTTTACTACAGTAATAATTTTCTGTGGTACCAGTAGTGTTGAGTTTAGGGAATGTGTCCATTGGATAACATGTTATTACTTTCCCCTGCTCCCTTATATGGACCTAAATTCCCATTAGCTGCCATCAGTCATGTAATTGATGTTTCTTGGAGGAAACTTTTATGAAGTAGGAAAAGAAAAATCACAAAATGTAAGATCATCAGAAGAGCAAAGCAACTAAAAACCCATATCCTTATTTTGGAGTAAAGATGATATTTGAGGAATACAGTAATGAAATTCTCCATCATGGGTGGAGGAGTTTGGAGAAATTGCATTCATTGTGTAAAGGATTTGAGAAACCAATAAACCATGGGATGGGCCAACATGGACTGTCATCAGACACTCATGGTCATGTGGTAAACACTTGTGGCTGGCTGAGATGTGTTTCTTTGCTGAGTGAGACACTCCAGGGTTTAAGCCCAACATATGATTCTTCCTTTCAGGTTTCAAATTCTGTCCCACAATTTTCCAGTGATTCTCAAGGAGCAAAATTCATAAGCAAAAATTTTGAGCTAAAGACATAGCCATAAGTAAGTATTTAAGGTGCACTTATTTTGTGTTGTTTTTATTTTCTTCCTACCTGATATATTAGGCAAAAAACAAACAAACAAACAAAAAAAAAACTGAAAAATTTTATTTCCCTAAGTTCTTGAATGATACAAGACCAGTGCTCTAACTGCTGAGCTATGGAGCCTGATAAGGTATTTATGATTTTGACTCTCAGTGTATTCTTTGGTCAGGTATATTCTTATTTTCCTTCTTTTATTTTGCAATATTCACTAAGATTTTAGTATGGAAAATAAAATGTGACTTATGTAGGTCATAAAGATAGATTACATTCTGACCTCAAATTAAGAAGATGAAAATTTGCTATAATCTGTTTTTACAAAAGTTACTGGAAACATTTGTATGAATTTTTTGAGAACTTCTCAAAAACATGACTAACTTGTACATATTAGTAGAAAATTGGAAAAAATGATTTTTCCAAAACCACATTTAAGATACTATTACCATCTTGACTCTTGTATACTAATCAGAATCAGAAAATGTGAAGACTAAAAATTATATATTAAGCAAGGAACTTCCTAAAGTTATAAAAATGAAATTAGAATCTTAATATTAAGCCAAAACATGATGTTCTAGATTCCAGTTGCAGATGCAAGTGGTCACTTAACAATTTAGCTTAGGCTGGTTGACTACCATCTGTGAATACTTAAATAACTCAGAAACCGTAGTGAAAATTCAAGTAACAAGTTCTAGAGTGATAATGGGAGTCCCAGTTGACACCTTGGAGAATTTAGACCTCCTTAAACCTTAATCCGCTCTGCTGTTAGGGTCTACTACTAAGATACTCATTTTTGAAAAAGAGGACGAGACTGGGGGTAGGAATAAATGAGTATATGGGTGAAATACTGGAGAATCTTGGGTACCAAGAATAAACTACTTGATCACCAAAAATAGCAGTAAGAATATCCCCTTCACAATTTGTACTACCGTCAGTCATCATCAGGGACTAATCAATTCAGAATCTTTGAGAAGAAAAGAATACATTCCTTCAAAATGAAATGAAGCTTCTAACTAATGGGTACTTGCCCTAGAATCCTTAATGGATTTTGTTTTGTTTTACAAAAAAATTGAATTATTACTAATCCTCTACAATGATATTTCTCATTAATATCCAATTGCATCTCTACTGCTCTTGTCTTGACTCTAAGAAGATGAAATAATTATAAATGCAATGTTTTGAAAATATTATAAATGGGAATAATATTCAATACATGAAGTAAAAAGCACATAACTCAAGTGAACCGATATGAGCAAGTTCATACATGTGAGACACTAGGAAGTGGCAATTTCATCATAAGGATGTCTGGATGATGGTGATTATAAACGAATCTTGGTTATAAGATGCATCCTGATTTCAGAGATGTTAAAATGTGAACAATATGTGCATATTAGAATTGATGAAATATGACAATTCTCATTTTGTGTTGGGTACAATTTGGCTTTCTGTTGAAAATAACTTTCTTATTTCAATGACTTTTTTACAGTCTTACTGAGCTATAACTTAGCATAAAGTTTATGCTACAACATAGCATAAAGTTTACCCATTTAAAACATACTGACTCAATATTTACAGATTTGTGCAACCGTCACTGTAATGTAATTTTAGAACCTATTAATCAGCCCTCAAAAAATCTTGTACCTCTTAACCTCTCTCCTATTCCCTGACTCTCCTTCATCCATTTAATAAGGTTCTTATTTAAATATTTTAATTTATTTTGTACATAATAAGAGCGATTTATTTACTTGTTATCGTCTAGTGTGCTTCATGGACACAGTCCCATTGGCTTTCAGAGATAGGTGTTTTTTGTGTGGGGAAGGAGGGACCCACCGTGAGGTGAGTGTCTTGAAAAGTTGGAGCCCCAGATGTGGGGTCCAGACCCTTTGCTCCATAGGGAGAAGCTGGGAGTTGGGAGTTTCTTCCCAATTGTATGGTGTTTTTCAGGTGGTGGGGTTTGTGTCAGGAGTGTGTCTCAGCCTTTCCTACCCATTTTGATGTGGGTGATGCTATTTTCTCATTCATCTGATGTGTAGGAGATACTTAGCTAGTTTCTGGATTTCTTTCAGAGGAAATGGCTCTGTGTATAGATTTGGTATGTCTGTGGGAGGAGGTACATTCAGGAAGTTTTCATGATCTCATCTTGGATTGGAACTGATTCTTTGATTTTTTTGAAGTCTAGGTGTTTATTTTGGTCTGGACTGTTGGAGAGTAAAGATCTGGTAAAGCTTTTGACATGGGACAGGAAGGCATGATGTTGTTTAAAAAATGAGTATGTCAGTAGTATGTAGGATGCTTTAAGGAGGGTGAAGATTTGCCTTGATATTATTGTAGTGGCATGAATTATTAAGGATCTGGAAAAAAGTAGTAGCAATGAAATAATGAAGCTGAATATCAAGAAAAGTGAAGCCATCCTAAGGTTGAAAATTATGATACTGGTCTTTTAATTGATGTCTATTTCCCAGTTTCTCTACTATTTCACTCATCTCTCTTTGGATGTAATAGTCTAATTTCACTTAAGACAAATAAAAAGCTAAGTTAATATTTCTGAAAGCCTGGTATATGTCAGAGAATATGTCCAACATTTTATGTGTAGTTGTTACCCAGAACTGGGTTTGTCTCTTGATGGGTGCTGAGTCAAAATACATAATCAAAGAAGTTGAAAAATAGGAAAAGGAAGAGTTTTACTTGCAACAAGTAAAACAGAACACCGTGGATCTTTCCCAAAGCAGTGTCTCTCTCCCTGAGCAACAGAATTGAGGAATTTTTCAGCTGAGGGTACATACATATTCATGAAGGAGCTCAGACAATGGGGAATACTACATAAAATTAGGGCAAAAGTCATCTTAAGGTGACTGAATCCAGGTCAAAGTCTTAGGGGTTGGCGAGCATCAGCATTGTCAGTTCTCTGACTCCAGTATGTCCAGTATCTTGAGTTCTCAAAGGTATTTAGATACTGCAAAGATAATTTAGGAGTGTGCTTGAGGTCATCTTTACTTTTGAATATGATCATGATGTGGTTGAGTGATAGCCAAGAAAGAATTCTTGAGACTCCTTTGGTACAAAAAAGGTGATTTTGTTAAAGCACAGGGACAGGACCTGAGGGCAGAAAGAGCTATACTGGGGTTGTAAGGAGTAACTGATTATTAAGATTTTCTGTTCTGTACAAACATAGTGATCCAAAAGGACACCTGCACCCCAATGTTTATAGCAGCAATGTGCACATTTGCCAAACTGTAGAAAGAGCCCAAATGTCTATTGATGGATGAATACATAAAGAAGAGATATTATATATATATATATCTATAGATATATATATATAATCTCAGCCATCAAAAAAATGAAACCTTACTATTTGCAACGACATGGATAGAACCTAGAGGGTATTATACTAGGCAAAGTAAGTCAGAGAAAGACAATTATCACATGATTTCAATCATGTGTGGAATTTAGGAAACAAAACAGAGAGTCATAGGGGAAGGGAAGGAAAACTAAAATAAGACAAAATCAGAGAGAGAGACAAACTGTAAGAGACTTTTTAACTATGGAAAACAAACTGAGGGTTGCTGGAGGAGGAGGCAGGTGGGGGGATGGGGTAACTGCGTGATGGGCATTAAAGAAGGTACGTAATGTAATGAGTCCTGGGTGTTATCACTGTACTCTACCGTTGAAACTAACAAAACACTACATGTAAAAAAGAAAAAAAAAGATTTTTCTATCCTATGGAGGGGAGAGTGATGTTGAGTGTATAGGTTTCTAGAGATTGCTTTTTTCTTGATTTTTTATAAGATTTTATTTATTTATTTGACAGAGAGAGAGAGAGAGATCACAAGTAGGCAGAGGCAGGCAGATAGAAGGGGGGAAGCAGGTTCCATCCTGAGCAGAGAACCTGATGCGGAGCTTGATCCCAGGACCCTGGGATCATGACCTGAGCTGAAGGCAGGGGCTTAACCCACTGAGCCACCCAGGTACCTGCTTTTTTTCCTGTTAATCATTAAGAGTTGCAAACTGAGATTCCTATACTGTGTGACTGTGATCCTCTCTGTTAGCCATTTGTTTGTCCCTTTCCTTAGTTCTAGGATGGCCAGCAGTGCCTGAGGAATATCATGTATATCCTACCTTGGGGTTGGTGGGTCTGGTAGGGTATTAGCTTGTGCTTTGCCCTCAGCTTGCCTCCTCCTCCCTCATCAGTCAGGCTTTCTTGGCCTGATAGTGGCTGTTTGTTCTTAAATTCTTGCACAAGGTCGCTGGGGGCTAAAATGACTATTCTTGTATCAGAAAATCTATGTCTTGCTCTCATTATCTGAAGAGCACTAACTCTTTCTGCTTACACAGTGTCTGATTTAATGCAGTCCTGAAGTAGATGGTGTGGTGCCCAAGTGTGGTGTCTCTTGATCAGATGGGGTCCCCAAATGTGGGATGACTATCCAGTGGAAGCCCGACTTGCAAGAGGTAAAAGAATTCACTTGAGGCAGAACAAAGGAGATAGAAGTTTATTAAATCAGCCCAAAGGGAGCTGCTGGCAGGACAGCAGAGGAGAGGCTATCTGCAAACAGGTAGAGGGTGGGGGCTTGTGTTTAAGGCGAAAGATGAAGAGGGATAGCAACATATGGAATCCTCCCTTTTTTGGTAACTCTGCCTGGTTATAGTAGCCCATTGGTCAATTAGGGCCTATGGATATTTTGAGGTGGGTCGCCTGATGGGCCTGTCTATATTCCATTGCTCAAGCCTGTTTGCCTAAAAGCAGTCTCTACAGGTGACATATCTCAAATCAAAGATGGAGGAACTCAGCCCATAGAAGATTATCGAGATTAAGGAAATGGAGAAATAGACATGGATTCATAATTGAAACTAGGTAGTCAGGCTTTAATGTCCAAAGAGGCTTTTAAAATCCGTGTTTTTTTTTTTTTTTTTTAACACAGCTTCTTTTCAACAGTTTAATCATACTGAGATAGGGATACTGAAGGACTCCATAAAAATCTGCTTTTTTTCTCCTTTTGCTTCTATTCTTGCTAGAACCTGCATGCCCACTTTACACATTCTTCGTAATGCACAGAGTGTATGTCCTCCTTGTAAGTGACAAGAAGGTAATGATTTCCTTAGAATAGATAGCATCTAAGGAATGACCAAATGAGATTGACCGGACAAAGCCATCATATGCTCATTACAAATCACTGGAGCTAGACATCTGAATGCCAAGACCCCGGAGCTTCAAAGAATAATTGACTTATGAAAGACACCTGGGCACTCATCTTTGTTCTAACCAATTCCTGGATGCCTGAGAGGACACATACATCAGATCACAATCCTCAATAAGAGCTCAAGATGTCAAGCAAAGATGAGACTCTCTTTTTCTTTCTGAGTCATATCTTCACACTCTTTATAACTTCAGTAAACTCTGCTCCCACTTCTTGCTGGCTTGCATTTCATTTCTATCTTGCATTTAGCCAAGGAGTTTCTTGGCTGGACCTATGGGAACCCTCTTTGGTTCCAGCCTGCCTACATCAGTATGATCCAGCAATTCCAATTCTGGGTATTTATCTGAAAGAAATAAAAACACTAAATTAAAAATAATACCTGCAACTCTCATGTTCATTGCATCATTATTTATAATAGTCAAGACATGGAAGTAACCCCAAGTGTCCACTGATGGATAAATAGATACAGAAAATGTGGTATAAATAAATAAGTAAATACACACACCACACACACACACACACACACACACACACACACACACACACATCACGCTATGGAGTATTATTTGGTCATAAAAAGAAGGAAACCCTGCCATTTGTAATAACATGGGTGGACCTTGAGGGAATCATGCTTGTGGAATAGGCCAGAAAGACAAAGACAAATACCTTATGATCTCACTTATATATGGAATTAAAAAAAAAAAAAAGAACTTACAGATACAAGGAACAGACTGCAGATTTGTAGTTGCCAAAGGAGGGGTTTAGCGTGGGTAAAAATGGGTGAAAGGGGTCAAAAGATATAAACTTCCAGGTACAAAATAAATAAGTCATGGGGATATAATGTATGACATGGTAACTATAGTTAATAAAACTGCCTTGCATATTTGAAAGTTGCTAAGAGAATATATTTTTAAAGTTTCCATTACAAGGAAAAAAATTTCAACCATGTATGATGATAGATGTTAAATAGACTTATTGTGATCATTTTGCAATATATACAAATATCAAATCATTATGTTGTATGTACACCTAAAACTAATATAATGTTAAATGGCAAGTATATCTCAATTTTTTAAAAAATGAAAATAAAACCTAAAATACATTCCCTATTTGGTCAGATTATACTGTTGTAGATAAGCCATAACGATTATCCTTACCAAATTACCCTCTAATCTATGTGGTTTTCCACTTTGGGACATTTATAGCAGGCCTCATAGGTGTAAGAACACCTATCACAAAGATGCTAAAGCATTTCATACCTGCGAAGTTTCATTTCTTGCAGAGAGGTATAGGTCAACCTTGTCCTGAAGATTGGTTTAAGAATGCTTTGTGGTCATTTTTGTTTGTTTGTTTGTTTGTTTCTGTTTTTGATGAGAACAGGGCCAATCACCTAAGATCTTAAGCTTTGTTCATTATTAAACAAAAGCTGAAATTCAGGTCTCTTTACTCAAATTTTATATAGGACATTGAAAGTATAGATTGCTCTGGCAGTATAGACAATTTAGCAATGTTTATTCTTCCAATCCATGAGCATGGAATGCTTTTCCATCTTTTTATGTCTTCTTCAATTTCTTTCATGAGTGTTCTGTAGTTCCTTGAATACAGATACTTTACCTCTTTGGTTAGGTTGATTCCAAGGTATCTTGTGTTCTTGGTGCTATAGTAAATAGAATCGAGTCTCTAATTTCCCTTTCTATATTTTCATTGCTAGTGTTATAGGAAAGCAACTGATTTCTGTGCACTGATTTTGTATCCTGCCACATTACTGAATTGCTGTATGAGTTCTAGTAGTTTGAGTGTGGAGTCTTTTGGGATTTCCATATAAAGTATCATGTCATCTGTGAAGAGAGAGAGTTTGATTTCTTCTTTGCCAATTTGAATAATCTTTGACAAAGCAGGAAAAAATATTCATTGGAGAAAAAACAATCTTTTCAATAAATGGTGCTGGGAAAATTGGACAGCTATGTATAGAATGAAATTCTACCATTCTCTCACACCATACACAAAGATAAACTCTAAATGAATGAAAGACTTCAACGTGAGGCAGGAATCTATCAAAATCCTGGAGGAAAAATAGTAACCTCTTCGACATTGGCCACAGCAACTTCTTTCAATATATGTCTCCAAAGGCAAAGGAAACAAAAGCAAAAATGAACTTTTGGGACTTCATCAAGATCAAAAGCTTCCGCACAGCAAAGGAAACAGTCAACAAAACTAAGGGACAACCCATGGAATGGGAGAAGATATTCGCAAATGACATTACAAACAAAGGGCTGATATCCAAGATCTATAAAGAACTCAAACTCAACATCCAAAAAACAGATAATCATGTCAAAAGTTGGGCTGAAGACGTGAACAGACACTTCTCCAAAGAAGACATACAAATGGCTAACAGACACATGAAAAAATGTTCATCATCATTAGCCACCAGGGAAATTCAAATCAAAACCACATTGAGATACCACCTTATACCAGTTAGAAAGGGCAAAATCAACAGGACAGGAAACAATGGTTGGAGAGGATGTGGAGAAAGAGGAATGCTCTTACTATGTCGGTGGGAATGCAAGTTGGTGCAGCCATTTTGGAAAACAGTGTGGAGGTTCCTCAAAAAATTAAAAATAGAGCTTCCCTGTGACCCTGTAATTACACTACTGGATATTTACTCCAAAGATACAGATGTAGTGGAAAGAAGGTCCATCTGTACCCCATTGTTCACGGCAGCAACGGCCACAATCACCAAACTGTGGAAAAAGATGAGATGCCCTTCAATATATGAATGGATAAAGAAGATGTGGTCCATATATACAATGGAATGTTACTCAGCCATCAGAAAGGATGAATACCCAACTTTTGTATCAACATGGATGGGACTGGGGGAGATTATGCTGAGTGAAATAAGTCAAGCAGAAAGAGTTAATTATCCTATGGTTTCACTTACTTGTGGAGCATAGGGAGTACCATAGAGGCCATTATGAGAGGGAAAAGAAAAATGAATTGGGGTAAATTGGAGGGGGAGATGAAAGATGAGAGACTGTGGATTGTAAGAAACAAGCTGAGGGTTATGGAGGTGGGTGGGGGGATGGGTGAGACTGGTGATGGGTATTGTGGAGGGCACATATTGCATGGAGCACTGGGTGTGGTGCATAAACAATGAATCTTGGAACATGAAAAAAAGTAAAATTAAATTAAGGTGCTAAAAAAATTTTATATAGGACATATTGTTTCTCCCTTTAGCTCTGTTGTTTCCTCATAAGGAATATCTTTCTTCTGAGTACATTTTTCTTATAACATGTCCTGATAATGGTAACCAAATTGCTCTTTCTCATTCTCGCCTATTTTAGCTGTTACTGCTGATAAATTTAACATTTAATAAATGAACTCTCTCTTAGATTTAGTAGATTTTCATATCTTCTTATTTCTCACCTAGACTGTCATCATTTTAACATTTTAGCACAGTTTCCTGATTTTTGACATATATGTACTCCAATTGAGATAATGTTTATACATTACAAATCAAGATAATACTTAACACACTGAAAAATTTCCCATGCTATTATTTAGTTTATCCCCCACCTCCATTTACAGGCAAGGGCTAATATGCTCTTTGTCCCTGTAAATTACTTTGTGTTCTTAACAAAGACAATATAAATATGTGCTTTTTCAAAATAACAACTTCTTCATTCAACATAATGTTTTGAGATTTATTTATATTGTTGCATGTACCAACAATTTGTTTCTTTTATTAATGGGTAACATTCTGTTGTATGGATATACCACATTTTGTTTATCCACTTATTTGCTGATGGATATTAAGTCTTTTAATTTCAGCTATTCTAATGGTGAGTATTCCTACTCACCATCACTACTTTGGGATCTGGCTAATGATGTCACATATTTTTTTTTCTTATGTTTATCGGCTGTTTATGTATCATTAGTGACATGTCTGTTCAAATCTTTTGCTTATTTGTTTATTGGATTGCTTATTTTCTTATTGAGTTTGAAGCTTCTTTATATATTCTAACTGTAAGTCCTTGATTATAAATATGTTTTGCAAACATTTCTTAGAAGTTTGTGGGTTTTTTTCAATCTCTATCAAAGATAAGAACTTTTAAATTTTGATAAGATTCAATTTACTATTTTTTTCTTTTATTCATTGTACTTTCGTTGTGTGTGTGTGTGTGTGTGTAATTTTTCTCTTGCTTTCTTCTAGCAATGGGTCCAATCTTATCTATTTAAAAGATTATTATTTTTCTATTGAAATAATTTTACACTATTGTAAAAAATCATTTGTCTATATTTATGTTATTGAGTAAATATCTTCTTGATGATTTCATATCTCTATCACTATGAAATATACCCTCTTATCACTGATATTTTTTATTCCTGTATTTTCTTTACTTTATATATATTAATACAGCCACAAAGCTTTCTTCTCGTTAAGATTTGCATCTTGTAACTGATTGTATCCCTGTATTTTAACCTAGTCCTATACTTATATACAGAGTACTGGGTTTATATTTACATTACACTTGGAGTTTATGTTTATATTACAGTTATAGAGATAGCAAATAGTTGGATCTTGATTTTATACCATCACAAACATTCTAGGATTTACAGTTTTCACTTTAACTTATCACTGTATACCTCCATATGAGAGTATGTTAATTATACTAGAATTAAAAAAGAAAGAGTATGCATAGAAATTGTAAGGGCCTTTTAACAGTATACGTCTTTCATCCCTCATCCTTTGTTATTATTAAGTATTTTACTTCTTCATATCTTATTAGCAACAAAATACAATGTTTGTTTTATTAAACCATAAGTTGTATTTTAAAGCATTTTTAAAATGAGAAAATAAGTCCATGACACTTACACATTATTAATCATTTTTACCACCTTTAATTTTTTTGAAGCCAGGTCCAAGTTTCTATCAAAAGTTATGTTCCTTCTGCCTGTAAAACTGCTTTAATGATGTATTGTAGTGTAAGTGTTCTGGCAACAAAGATCCTAGCTTTCATTAGTCTGAAAAATCCCTATTTTTGTTTTTCAGGAATATTTGTTTGGCTACACAATTTTAGTTTTCAGTTTTCTTTTTTTTCTTCTGGCTTCCATAAATTTTTTTTTAATTTTTTTAAAAATTTTTTATTTTTTATAAACATATATTTTTTATCCCCAGGGGTACAGGTCTGTGAATCACCAGGTTTACACACTTCACAGCACTCACCAAAGCACATACCCTCCCCAATGTCCATAATCCCACCCCCTTCTCCCAAACCCTGTCCCCCCAGCAACCCTCAGTGGCTTCCATAATTTCTAATGGAAATTCTAAAGTGATTCTTAATTCTGATCACTCTTTGAAATAGTATGATTTTTATTCTTCTGGTTTTAGGAATCCATTAATACCACTGGTTTCTAGCAGTTTGATTGTGGTATGTCCTTGTAGAGAGCAAAATATAATTTCTCATGTCACGCAGGAGCCTGTGTCAAGCAATGACACAAGCAGTCAGTGACGCAGCTAGGAGATTCTCCCGGGACCAATGTCAGCTGACACCCCAGAATTAATAACAAGGAGAAGCAGAGGAGGCCTGCAGAGACCCAAAACTGATTAAATCCCTTTAAAAAAGAAAAGGATTTTGGCAGCAAACTGTTAGACTCTTCAGACCTCTATGTCTGATCACTTAAAAAAGGCAACTGGCCCTTAAGGCTCTGCCCATGGATCTCTGGACGGAAGGGAGATTCTTCACAGCCTGAATATCAGAAGCAGTAACAGAACAGACCAAGAGGCCTTATCTCAGCTGCACTGCCGCAAACTGCCCTCGTGTTTGGTTCCTTCACTTCCTGCACCCTTCTGTTATCTTGTTTGTTGTGTGGCTTGTCTTTGTCCTTCTCTGTGTGCTGTGTAGAAAGCCACGTTTAATCACATAGTGAAATGTCATTGAGTCTGGAATCCGGAACCTGCTTTATCGCTGTGACTTAACTTGGCTTTATGAATGAATAAAGCTGACATTGTGGAAGGACAGAACTCATGTGTGTGCTTTCCTAGCGTGTTCATGGCAGTCCTGGTGTGAATAATATTGTATATTCTGCTTGCGGTTCACTGAGCTTTATTGGATCTGTGGGTTTATAATTTTTGAAATAGTTAGAAAATTACTGTTATTATTATTTATTCAAACAGTTTTCTGTCCTCTCCTCCATACTGACACATACACAAATCTTCTGAGATGATAGTTACATGAAGATTAGACCGCTTGAGATTTTCCAGCTGGTCAATGAGGCTCTGACCATTTTTTTCCTCTCCGTGTTTTGATTTTGTTAATTTCTGTTGTTTTATATTCAAATTCAGTAATCTTTTCTTTTTTCTGTAGCGTCTAATCTACTCTTTATTCCATCCTGGAATTCCCCATTATTGACACTTGTTTTTTATTCTTTCATTTTTGAATGTTTTTCATTTCTTTCCTCATGTTTATTTTTTCTTTTAAATCTTCAAGTAAAATTTGCTAAACCTTTGCTTTTACTTTGGGATCTGGTTCTATTGGCTGATTTGTTTTTTTCTGTGACAAGTTGCCTTTTTCCTGCATCTTACTACATCTAACAGTTTTTATTTGGTGCTGTATAATTTGTTTGGCATATAGCTCCTTAGTCATAATTTTGCTGATTGTCTTTATGACTAGCAGAAAAACCATGTCAATATTTTTATTTTTAAATTATACATTTACCTATCAATCATTTATTTGGCATATACAATATGTAAGACATTAAGCTAAAATCAGTCCTTGGTGGGGTCCTTCATTTCTACGTACTATACATACCTAAACTGTTGGTAGTCCTGGTGAATACCTTCCAAGAAAATATGGAGAACATATTGACATAGATTTTAACAAAACAATATACTCCAATAATACACTTTTTTAAATGAAATGCTTTTTAGGCTTTCAAATACTACAGCAGGTAGAGAGCTATAGGATAGATTATGCCTGTAGAAAATGTTTAGTCTTTTTAATATTTCTGTACATTTTTATGTTTCTTGCAAATTTTTCCTTGTTTATTGGTTTTCAAACAGGCAAAATACTCTTGCTTATTCAGAAAATGCTTATTAAACAATGGTATATGTAGATCTAGTTTTTAATAGTAGAAATATAAATGATCTGGCTTATAAAAATGTTTTGGGAAAAATGTTTGGGGGAATTATAGATTGCTAAAGAAAAATTAGAAGTCAGATGTTTCCAAATCATTTGAGGAAGCATAAAGCTACCCTGTGACCACATATTTAGCCATATTTGTTAGTTATTGTTGTGTTGTAAAGGTTGGGGTTGGAGGAGACAAATTAATTATGTTCCTTTTTTTCAGGTTTCAAATAAATTAGTCTTATATGGACCATAAAGTCAGATTGGGTTAAGAATTGAGCTTTAGCAATGGTACAGCTTGATTGAAGAATGTGAGTTGGACCAGTCATGAAAACTGGTGCATACTATAGCCTATCCTGCCGTGAACAGTAGAGCAGTTAGAGAGTGTCTAGTGCCATTGCAGATGGGAAGCCCTGCCACTGTGAGCTAATCAAAGGTAGGGGAGTGGTTGAGGAGGGAATGGCAAGGTTCTTGTGGAACCAAGGGGGTGTAGTCAAGTATTAATGGCATTCATTTTCCAGTCTTATGTCATATCTCTTTTGTGGGAAGAGATGAATAACTTGTCAAGAGATAAGAGCTTCTTCCCCAAAACTTCATCAAGACAGTGGAAGACTGAGGAGAGTGGAAGGAACTATTTCTCCTTCCAATGGCCATTTTGCTAAAGCAAATAGGCAGACTTTAGTTTCTGTTTGTTTTTTGCCCCTCGCAATATGTTGTGATCTATAGAGAAAGATAAATGACTATTCACAAAAGTGTTGTGAAATTGTCCTGGACAACTCAAATTAGTACCTTAGGCTTTAATGTTTAAATGCTTGATGATTTCATGTAGTTTGAGTTTTCTAAAAGGAATTAAATTATCAGATAATTCCTTAGTATTTGCTATATCTATCTAAGTTATAAAAATAAGTAAGAGTAGAATTTTTTATACATTGCTTATAATTAAGACTTATTACTAATTATAAAATTAAAGTTACTTCATTATTTTGATATATTTATACTCAAATCTCATGTGTATTTAATTATATATTATGCATTGACTTATGTATTATTTATTTTATTATTAGTCTATGGGAAAAGAAATAGATATTATTCATTTGAATAATCATATAATGAAATTTAACATATTTACATAACTGAGGTAACAGCTGAAGATTAAAAAACAATTAATTGACATAGCTTGGAGATTGATGGTCACATTCCGTAAGAGATAACATGAACTATTTAGAGTTCAGAAGACTATAGATTGAAGACTTAAGATAACATTGAAACCCATATTTATAATTACAGAAAGATAAGAAGAGTGTCATAAGTGTAGCGAAGATCTAAGTTTCTCAACCAGATCTTTTTCCTTTAAAATGGGTCTGGAGATCTATATATATATGTATATAAATTGTTTTTTCTTTGCTCTCTCAGCCTTTATTTTAAATGTTTCTAAATTGCCACAGTTCCTATATTTCTGTCTCAATAAATAAACTTATCATAAAATCTCTTTGGAAAAATTTTTCCAAAAGGTAATTAATTAGAGGTTCTCCGCATCTGATATATACCAATGTTTACTAGTCTACATTGAAACCATGAATCATATATATGGCTAATAGATGATAGTTTCCATTCAGTGATTTTAATTATTAGATCATGACTACAAGTGTAATTATAATTTCCTACCTCGTAATATAGACTTTATCTTTAAAATTAACTTTCTCTAAAGTTTCTTCAATCATTTCCAAACACCTTGGACATTTCTTCATTATATCGCTTTGCAGTACAGTCAGTATTTGTATATTGTTTTGATCTTTCTTAACATACACAAGGCAGGAAAATCATATCCATGTGCCTTTCTTTCCCCAGTTAGATAACACATGAGAGCAGAGGTTACTTTTTCTCCCTGTTTTGGATCACTTATAGCAATCTAGTCTGGAAATAGGAATTAGTGTGATGAAGGTGATTTGTCACATTAGATACCAATCTAAATCTATGGACAGATTTATTTCATATGTTAGTTTCCATTTGATGAGCATTCTACTATGCTAGGCATTGGGAAATAGTAAATGGAAATTAATATAAAGATGGTGCTCTCTGCCTTCAAGGTGAGATTAACTGAAAGGGGTTTGGGGTAAAGTAGAGCATATAGAGGAGAAGCAGGCAGTGAGCAGCAGGCAGCATAACTTTTCAAGGGAAACAGCAGTGGTAACTTGTGTAAATCACTACTTCTCATAATGGTTAAAAAAAAAAGTGAGTATATTTGGAATTATGACTGAGTTGAATACATACAAAACCACAATTATAGAGAAAAAGTTACCATCTTTATTTTACTATATCATTATGAGTAAGAAAGAATCTGTGATATCTTGAGAAGAGTCAGTTATTTATTCATTAGTTTTTTAATGCATGTACTCACCTAATTGTCATCTATTCTTTATTCCAAAATGTATTGAAATCCATTCCAAATGTATTGAACATCTACTACTATGTTCTCTTCTAGGTGTTAGGGATACAAAGGAAATTAATGTATCATGTTTACCGTTATATATGATTTCACAGCCTACTTGGAAGAGATTCATAATCTATCTTGAATAAGAACAAACCGAGTCTTTGCACTGGAGGGCCAGCAGTGGTCCAGGCCAATTCCATTGCCCCAGGATATCCATAGCAGCACCTATTTTTCCACGATTATTATTCCAATCTTTAAAGACATCAAACCTTTCCTCTTTATAAAATCCTTTCTAGAACAGAAATAGTCATTGAAGGATCCCATTGAAACCATTGCTAGCTAATTTTTATGATCTGGCAAAAATTTGGAAAGAATTCATTAGATGCTCAGAATAAAAATGGAGATCAAAAGAGATTTTTAGTGGAGGTCACAAGGGCACTGATAGAATAGGTAAACGTGCCAATTCATTTGTGATATATTTTATCTTTTTTATTTTTAATTTTTAAAAGAAATTTTATTCATTTATTTGACAGACAGAGATTACAAGTAGGTAGAGAGGCTGGCAGAGAGGAGGAAGCAGGCTCCCTGTTGAGCAGAGAGCCTGATTCGGGATTCCATCCCAGGACCCTGGGATCATGACCTGAACCGAAGGCAGAGGCCTTAACCCACTGAGCCACCCAGGCACCCCTGTGATATATTTTAATGTTCTGTGAAGAAGAAAATGACAACAACAAAAAAGAAATGATGGTGTCACCCTATAGAGAAATAAAAATCATAATGCTATTTTAGAGATATTATTATTAGGGAAAAATGTTTGTTCACAATATGCCAAAACATGAAAAAAAGAATTTTGGAAAAAAGTGCTATGTTATGAATATTTACTTTGTTGAAATACATATATAACATATGAATAGAAAAAATCCTAAATATATAGACCAAAAAATGTGTTAATCTTGAACAATTGGATAAATTTATGGTTGATGTTCTAAGAGTTTTCTAGTATCTGGAGCCTGTTTTACTCTGTACTCTTTCTACCATTTTGAACTTTTTAATTGAAGTATAATAGAAGTATACAAATGTGTGCAAATCACAAGTGGATAGCTTGATGCCTTTTCACAAATTGAGTCCATCCATGCACACAGTGCCCAAATCAGAAAAAAAAATATTATCAATATCTCAGAAGCAGCCTATTTCCTTCTACTTCCTTCTATTTACTGCCTTATAAATCATTTTCTTAAAGGTATTAACTTCAGTCTTGGGTAGAGGTCTGTGTGAACGTATGGCGTAATGTTAATGTACAAATAGCTGAATTCTTTTTGTGGTTAATGCATATTGGGTACACAAAGTTCCAAATAGTTAACTGAATCAGTATTTGTGAATATATTTGTAAACCTAAAATATACCGTGCAAATGTAAGTAATTATTTATACTTCTCTGACCTAAGAAGCAGAGATATTAACTGACTTGCTTCTGATTTTGTTTCTCATTTTTTTAGTTAACTGATACTTTTTTCACACAATTTTGGGTTATTCATGTAGTTAAGAGAATACAGTTCAAGGCTTTTTAAATGACGGCATTTTCCTATTCCAACACAAGGATCAGAGATTCGGCCAGTTTTGTCAAAGTGGATGACTAGTTTGGAAAGATTACAGTTTAGATTGGATGCTCTTTTCTAAAAGAATCTGTGCTTGTCAGCTTCCCAAACCGGTCAAGTCAGCGACCAAATCCCCATGAGACTGCACACATGTAAATGATATTTGTAAAGTCTCTCAGAGTTAATGAATGTGAAATTTATAGCAGTCTCTCAGTTGGGGAACTGGCTTTCTGGATGGATGTCAGCTTTAACCCCGTAATTACTTCTCTGGATTTCTCTCAACTCCTCTAAAAGCACAGTATTTTCAAAACTAGAAGCCAGCTATATATTATTTGAAATCATGATTCTCAAATTTTGAATTAATAAAGTACAACTAAAGTAAATTGTGCCAATATAGAAAATGTATTATTTTTATCATATATAGTAAACATGAAAAGAAGTTAGTTATGGGAAGATTTAAGATATTCGCCAAGAGCTAAATAAGTTTATCTTTTTGCTTCCTTCTTTAATAACAATTTATATTAACTGAAAAAATATGAGACCAGCTTATATCAAAGAAGAACACTTCTGCAAAACTTAGGAAACTTTGAAAAAGAATGAAATAGCCCTGTATATACCCATATGGAAGATATTTATAATATAGTACTATTTTAAAAAAAAGATTGACACAGGAAATAGGTTTAATATGCTACCTTTGATGTACGGAATGAGTAAATAGATAAACAGATAGATAGATGTGCTCATATTTGCATAATATCTTTTTTTAAGAGAACACAGAAAATTGGAGAGAATGGCTAGGACAAGGAAGGAGATTTTCTTTTTAAAAATATGGTAATCTATATTTTTTATTTCAAGCCACATATATTTATTGTCTCTACCAAAACATATTTTGAAAATAAGAAAATGGAATACTCTGGACTGTACAATTTAGGACCCTAAAAACAAAGTCAAACCGATAAACCCTTGATTCGGATATTTAAACCTTGCTTCTTAATGAAGTTGCCTTCTTTCCATTTTGTCACACTGTTACTCAGGGCCATAGGCCTTTCATAAATCCTTTTTGTTAGTTTCTTTTCTAGTGTTTTTTCAAATACATGTTAATTAGTGTCTGTGACCAGTCATGCATGGTAGGGGTGATAGAGTCAAGTATATGGAAAGGCAATGGATTCAGTTAATGAAGGTGCTTTGGACTCACAATAGGTTTTCGTGTTGTTCCAATTGATGTCAGAGCCTCTATAGAAAAGCCAATAAATTAATCACCTAATTGGTTTGTAATCTTCTTACAGGTGTTATTTTGCACAAAGAAGTTGTCAGTACTTTCATGTTTTATAGGCTTTGCTATTATTATTACATGGTAAATACTTTGTTTTTTTGATATTTGGTATTCTGTTTTCTCGGAGTTTTAAGCAATCAAACTTACTTTTAGCAAGCATTTTATTTACTATTTCTGAATTATTTATGTATAACCTGAATTAGACTCAGCAAGATAAAAATCCAAACAAAAAATTAAAATTTAAAAGGTCATTAAGGTGAAATACAGTCAGATTATGTGTTTATTGGCACCTTAACATAATCCTATTTTGAGCAGTTGGTCCCATACAGTAGAGACTCTATTTTAACAAATCCACTCTTTCTTTTTTTCTTTTATTATGTTGTTAGTCATCATACAGTACATCATTAGTTTTTGATGTGGTGTTCCCTGATTCGTTGTTTGGGTACAACACCCAGTGCTCCATGCAATATGTGCCCTCCTTAATACCCATCACCAGGCTAACCCATCCCTCTACCCTCCCACCCTTAAAACTTTCAGTTGTTTCTCAGAGTCCATAATCTATCATGGTTTGCCTCCCCATACGATTTATCTCCCTTCATTTTTCCCTTCCCTCTTCTAATGTCTTCCATGCTATTCTTTATGTTCCATAAATAAGTGAAACCATTTGATGATTGACTTTCTCTGCTTGACTTATTTCACTTAGCATAATCTCCAGCCCCATCCATGTTGACGCAAAAGTTGGGTATTCATCCTTTCTGATGGCTGGGTAATATTTCATTGTATATGTGGACCACATCTTCTTTATCCATTCGTCTGTGGAAGGGCATCTTGGCTTTTTCCACAGTTTGGCTATTGTGGACATTGCTGCTAGAAATATTGGGGTGCATATGACCCTTCTTTTCACTACATCTGTATCTTAGAAGACATGAACAGACACTTCTCAAAAGAAGACATATGGAAACAGACACATGGAAAAATGCTCATCATCATTAGCCATCAGGGAAATTCAAATCAAAACGACATTGAGATACCACCTTACAGCAGCAGTTAGAATGGCCAAAATTGACAAGGCAAAAAACAACAAATGTTGGAGAGGTTGTAGAGAAAAGGGAATGCTCTTACACTGTGGGAATGCAAATTGGTACAGCCACTTTGGAAAACAGAGTAGAGGTTCCTCAAAAAGTTAAAAATAGAGCTACTGTATGACCCAGCAATTGCACTACTGGGCATTTAGCCCAAGATATAGATAAACAAATCCACTCTTTCAACTTCATGATTTTTTTTTCTCCTTTATAGGTCCCAAGAGTTTATAGTCAACTAGTTTCAACTCAACTGAATATTCCAAAGAATTACCTTTTATTTTATATTTTGTACATACTCTTCAAATTTATGCCAAATTATTAATTCTCCCTGCTCTTTCACTCACTCTTGTGAACCCTCATTAAGCTCTCCTTTTTAAAAATCTAGTTTCTCATATAGATCTTAGTTTTATATTAATTCCATAGAATATTTAACTATGCCTCTCTAGCACTGTCAACTCTCAAACTCACAAATTTTCTCTTGTTCCTGCTCTCTTGATCCCTAACATTATATAGTAAAACTTCTTTGTACATCTTTCCAGCTGTTATGAGATGATGAAGAAAATCACAATAACTTTAGGATCATTTCCAGCATAAAGATGTGGTCTAAACTGGAAAGTGACCAACAGCAGAAAGCATGTGGGGCATGCTTATAGGTATCTTGAAAGGTGGTGTGGTATATTTAACAAGATGTAATTCAATATTCAGAATAGTGAAAAAAAATCACAAATTTTTATTACCTTATTTTGGTAATACAAATCAAAGTTCAATAAAATTTTAAAGTTTATAAAACAGGTAGAGATAACTTCTTATGTCTGGGTAAGAAGCCATTAATTGCAGACAAAGGCTTCCATAAAATCAAGAAAAAGCTGGAGAAGTTATATAAATCATATTTCATAGGGAGCTTTAGAAAGAATGAGTACTAGATGAGATAATGTTCCAGAGAGTGGAGAACCTTTCTGTTCCTCCGACCCAAGGGACATCTGCTGATGATTGGACTTAATCTTGACATAAAATTGTTGTTGGGATCTGGAAGCTTAAGTACCACTCTTAGTAGTCATACAAAGCTACGGTGACAAATTGGAAAATTGAGAAAATTTCAGGGGGCATTTGATGACTCTGGGGCTCTACAGAAGCTGGGGAGCTATGATTGGTCTTCCAAAAAGACAAAATGAATCTCTGACAGTTTTACATCTGTTTAGGAAGCCAGTGCTGCAAGTGGGAAGAGGCCAGCTGAATCTTATTGCCAATCTCCACCTCAAGATATCTGCCAGATTTTGAAGCCATATTGGCAAGAAGTTGGAAAGCTTGGCTGGAAAGCTTTAATACACGTTTAATTTTAAATTCAAATATTAATTATTGTTTTTAATATTTAGTATTTTAAATGCAGAATTTGAAGACTGGTGAGATGGATATCTTCCACGTTTTCAATCTCAAGCCAAGGAGATATATGCAAGAAAAACTAAATTGACCCAGAAATAGATAGATTCAAACTAAATCTCTAAGGAAAGCAGAGCAAGTTTACTCTCAGATTTAATTGATATGGACAGCAGCTTAGATCATTTGCCTAACAGAGGAAAAGGGCAACAATCTGGTGGAAGATATCATCTGTAGTCTCAGGTTTTCTTTTGTATATGCATGGTGTTTATCCTGCAATCAAATATTTATAACAATCAGAAAATTACAAAAATATGACTACAAATGAAAATTTATAAAACAACTGACAATAAAGGCACAGTTAATTCAGATGTTGTAGTTGGCAGTAGATGACTCTGAAATAACTTGATTATGATATTCAAGAAAATAGACAAAAGTTGGGGCATCTGGCTGGCTTAGTTGGATGAGCATGCAACTCTTGATCTTAGGATAGTGAGTATGAGTCTCATGTTGGGTGTAGAGATTACTTAAATAAATAGAACTTTAAAAATAGACAAAAAGTTGGACAAAATAGATGAAAGTACAAAAATAATATCAGAAAATTATAGAATGAATTATATTGATATTCTATGCCTAAAAAATGTGATATCTAAAATTAACAAGTCAATAGATGAGATTACCAGCAAATAAGATGCATTAGAGACACAATTAGTAAAGTAAAAAAGATGTCAATAAAACATATCTGAGCTGAAGCACACAGTAAAAAGCATGGGAGTCACTGAACAGAACAGAAGTGTCTGGCATGCTAGAATAACATAACATACATGTAATTGAAGTCTCAGAAAAAGGGAGAAAGAATAAGGAATAATAAATATTGAAGAGTTAACAGTCAAGAAAACTTTAAAAGCCAATGAAAGATACAACACACATGTTCAAAAAGACCAGAGAACATAAGAGCTAACAGCAGTGAAGGAAACAATCAACAAAAATAAAAGGCAGCCTACGGAATGGGAGAGGGTATTTGCAAATGATGTATCTGATAAAGGATTAGTATCCAAAATCTATAAAGAACTTAACAAACTCAACACCCAAACCAAATAATCCATTTAAGAAATGGGAGAAGATATGGATAGGTATTTTTCCAAAGAAGACATACAAATGGCTAACAGACACATGAAAATATGCTCATCATCACTCATCATCAGGGAAATACAAATAAAAACCACAGTGAGATACCACCTTACAGAATGGCTAAAATTAACAACACAAGAAACAGATGTTGGTGAGGGTATGGAGAAAGGGGAAGCCTATTACACAGTTGATGGGAATGCAAACTGGGGCAGTTACTCTGGAAAACAGTATGGAGTTTCCTCAAAAAGTTAACAACAGAACTACCCTACAACTGAGCAATTGTACTACTAGGTATTTATCCAAAGGATACAAAAATACAGATTCAAAGGGGTACAGCACCCCAGTGTTTACAGCAGCATTATCAACAATAGCCAAATCATGGAAGGAGTCCAGACATCCATCGATTGATGAATGAATGAAGAAGATGTGGCAATATGGGTGGAGTACTATTCAGCTATCAAAAAGAATGAATTCTTACTGTTTGCAATGATGTGGATGGTACTAGAGTCTATTATGCTAAGCAAAATATGTCAGTCAGAGAAAGACAAATACCATATGATTTCACTCATATGTGGAATTTAAGAAACAAAACAGATAAACATATGGAAAGGGGGAAACGAGAGAATGAAGCAAACTGTAAGAGACTCTTAATGCTAGAGAACAAACTGAGGGTTGATGGAGGGAGATGAGTGTGACATAGGCTAAACGGGTGATGGGTATTCTGGCGAGCACTTGTTATGATGAACACTGGATATTTTATATAAGTGATAAATCACTAAGTTCTACTCTTGAAACCAAAAAAAGAATAAAGTAAAACAAAAAGATATCACATAATCAAGTTGATGAAAACCAAAGAGAAGATCTCAAAAGCAATCAGAAGAAAAAAAAGGCGTATTACTATCAAAGGAGCAAAAATTACTAATTTCTCACCAGAAATGTTGAAAACCAGAAAATAATATAATGACATATTTAGTTGCTGAAAGAACATAATCAATAAATTATTATTCCATACCCTGCCAAGATAACTTTCAAAAATGAAGGTGATATGAAGCCTTTCAGACAGAGAGAATGTGCCAATATCCAACCCAAACTGAAGAAAAAAAAACTAAAGGAATTTTTTTCAGTCATAAAATTAAAAAGTTAAAAACATGAAAAAGCAAGAGGGAATAAAGAACAGAAGAGTAAATATGCAAACATAAGTGAATATTGACTTTACAAGCAATTACTGTTATACCAAAATTATGTGTGGAATTAAAATGCCTGACAACTCTAATGCAAAAGTTCAAAGTATAAGACAATGGAGCTAAAAGTTTCTAAAATTTAACAGTATTAAGGAATTGGAAACTTTCTTTGTTTTGATCCCTGTGATTATTCTAAACTTCTGTCTTCTCTTCTAGCCAACACTTTGACCAATCCCTTTCCTTTTAAACCCATGATAATAGATGAATTTATTTTGTATCATAAAGTATATTCTGGTCTTTTCATTTGGGTAGTTACAAATAATAGACTATTATAAAAATACCTGTTTTTCGTAAGAAATGGAATATGGAAGAAAGACATTCTTTATACTGACATAACTTAAATACCTTTGCATTGTAAACTCTTACCAGGTTCTATTTCTTTATTGTGTGTAAAAGTCAGCTATTGCCCAAATTAGGGTTGACATAGTTCCTCCACCTCACTTTTTTTTTTTTTCTCATTTGTGTATTGTCAAAGCATTGATGACTGATGATGTAGTTTTTTCACATGTTCTCAGGCTTTGGCTTGAGTAGATTACTCCATAGCCTCTGAAAATTGGAAGCAATTAATATATAAGCTTGTACAGATGGTAATAAAGTGATGTTTTGGTTGTTTTGAATCCCAAAAGGAAGATCTCAGAATGTAATGATTTTTTTTTTGATGATGGCTGATGAAACTTTGTGGATATTCAAAAAGTATGTGGATATTTTTTGGAGAACTGAAAAGGGATCCAAACTTGAGTCTAGATATTGCTTCCACATATAGGAAAAAAATGATAGTTTGGAAACACTTTATAGAGATTATTAAAGGTAGTGGAAAGAAATGTTCTCTTTGGTACATTTTCCTCTGTTCCCCCCCCCCCCACTGCCTGCTTGAACTTTTAGTACTGAGGGCGCATAAAACTGGATTTAATCTTGTTTTTTTAACATAATAATTCCAATTGTCAATTTTACTTCATTGTATTGTGCCACAGGAAATATTTAGAATAGTTTTTGATCAGAAAAAAGTACTTTTAAAAATTCGTGTGCTGGGTAATTTAGTTTCATAAATTTTGTGTTTGCCTGAATTGTCCAAATGAAGATCCAAATGACCCTGGCCATAAATAGAATAATGCCAAAACCAAATATCAAGCACTAAAAAAGAGAAATAAAAGAACACCACGTATCTAAAGCAAATACTTAAAAATGCATATCTGGCTAGAGAAAATTGTTTTAGGAAAATTATTTCCTAAATTTAATTTTAATAATTTTTATTTTCTTTAATTCCCTTCCAGTATTTAAAAAAAAAACCAAACCCTAATTTCTATATGTTTTCTATATTTCTTGACATGCAAATTACATTCTTGGAAGATTTATTTGTTGATGTTTATAAAATAATGTAATTTCATTGTGGTGACAGTTGATAATTCTGTCTTGAATGTAAACCAAGATGACACAACTGTTGAGGACAGTCAGAAGTTAGGTTCCTCAGTTCATTTCTCATTGAGCCATGAACGTGGCTTAGGAACAGGATGAGACCTGAATATGTGCTGTGGGAATGAGGTGAAGTGCAGGCTTAGAGATTATGGAGGTAGAGGGAGTCAAGGGCAAGTAAAGAAGTAAAGAAGACAGCCTCAAGGATGTGGAGGAGATCAGAGATGGATTCATCCAGACATGATGAAGTGACTTCCAGTCAGAAGTGAGAAGGCAGGAAACCAGCAAATCAATTGGATTTATGTTAATAACTGCAGCTCTAGAATTTTGTTGTCTGAGGCGGGCTAAAACTTGTGTTTTACTACAGTTTATTCTACGTTTTCTTAAAGCAAGATGGTGGGTCCTTCTAGAAACCAACTACTCAGCCCATATGTGATTATGCTAGATAGTTCTCGAAATGACAAGCTCTCCATGTTTGGGACATAACAGAGTAAGAAGTTAAATGCACTTTCTTTTCTTTCCCCTTTCATGACAATCTGAGTGTAAAAAGCAAATTCTGAGTGTATTTGCAGCAGGCAGATTGCTTTGTCACCTGTTGTTCATTTGTGGAGAATAAAAGCTAAGAAAAGAGAACTTGAGTAAGGAAACAGAGGTGAATAGAATCCATATTTTGAAGGCCTAATCAATTTTGAAAATGTATACATAAGACTGTGCCAAAGGATATTTTTGTTGCTATTTTGCCATATTATTTAAGGGATGAAGACCTTTAAACATTTTTTGTTTTGTTTTAATAGTAACATCAAAAAATATGCTACATCAAAACTTGCAGGATCATCTTACTTAGATTAGCCAAGTAATAAGAAATAAAACTTTTCTTCAAAAAATATGCAGCCTATTTTGAAGAAAATATGGTTATTATTAATGTTGCTTTTTATTTTCCTCCAATCTTCTATCTGGTTCAAGTAGTGAATTTAAAATTTTTGTTGGGTAAGTTACGGCAAATGTGCCAGAATTTGACATCTGCAATTCTTAGTATATGCTATGTTAAGAAAAACAAAGTGTTCTTTTAATTAGGTATGATTTCAGACTCATAAACAAAACAGTGAAGTAATTTTTTCCTTTTGCTTCCCAGGAATGGATGTTCCTCCAGATCAGTAGTTCTCAAATAGTTCTCATGTTGAAACGGAAATTCATTTGGGGGATGTCTATAGATTATAAATCCTTCTTTTATCTCCCTGATACCCTTTCTAGCTTCCTTCCAGTTATTATGCTATACCCTATGTTAAGAACAATTCCAGGCATTATGCCCTGTCCAGGGGCCACAAGGTTCATGAACCTTTGCTCTTGCCTTCAAGGACCTTCTGTTTCCTTCCAATTCTGACCAGAAAACCAATGATAGGATACAGGGAGATGAGTGCTATGATTCGTAAAATGTACTTTATGGAATCAGAATCTAAAACAAACTAACAGACTAAGGAAAGTTTGCCAGAGGAGGTGACATTTGAGTCGACAGTTGAGAGATGAGTAAATGTAAAAAGGGCTTTTAAGGGAAAGGCTGTGTGTGTTTACAGGTATGCTGTGAGTATTGGGATTATTGCAGAGAACATTCTAAGCAAATATGTATTCTAAGCATATGCAGAAGTATGAAGAAGGGAGTCAGAATATACTGAGTACATCACTGAAGTTTGGGTAAATGGTGCATGATGAAAGAAGGGGGAGGAGACGTTCCGTAGGTAGGGGCTGATTTAATGGTAAGAATCAGGAGCACTTGGGTGTTCAGTCAGTTAGACATCTGCCTTTGGCTCTGGTCACGGTCCCCCACTCAGCGGGAAGCCTGCTTCTCCCTCTATACCACCTGCCTCCCCCATTCCCGTGCTCGCTCTCGCTCTCTCTCAAATAAATAAAATCTTTTTAAAAAGATAGAAGAATCAAAAATTAGAATAAAATTTTCACTGACATTTCCTTACCTGAACGAGAAAACCTGTTTAGAAAAAACAGTGAAGGTAAGTACAAGAGTCATCAGGTAAAGAGGCTAGTGCCACATAGGATGGTTGCAACATTTACAGCAACAGATGGAGGAGGCAACAACAAAAAACTTCACCTTTCATCTCCCATTTGGGGAAATGTCTGACCTATTATGAACCCTTCCAGTACCCAGAAACTCCATTTTACCTGACCATACATGTTAAAATAGAATCGCACTATGAAGCTCCCATGTTGTTCATCCAAACTTCACTATCTCCATGGAGCTTGGACTCTCCTGATTTACTCTCTTGTGTTATCTTGGACTTTCTCTCCTGATTTTATCACAGAAGTCCCCAACATGTTACACATTGTTGTACATTGTGGTAGCTTTTTCTTAGGAGAGATCTGGGTCTTCATAAAGTTGTAGGCATCCTTATTACCACATTCTCCTTCCCACAGTGAGTGGGCCAAAAAGTGGACATGTAACTCAGGAAGATCAGCTGGTGTCCTTTGTAGGCACTGAAATACAGAACCATTCATTCTTTCTACGCTTTTCTGGATTGGAATTATTAGTAACCATGTTTCAAACCACGGAATACCCAGAGACAAAAACAAAAACTCTGGGAAGAGCTAGACATTATTTGCACCGTGTTTCCAGTCCAATTTCTAAGGTTCTGGTCTGCAGCTCTATTTTTGAATCTTAGGGGCTATTTTATTATATTTACTAGTCTCTAAACTAAAACATTTATTGTTTTGGTTCAATTTGTTTTAAGTTGACTTTCTGTTGTTTACAAGCTAATGAATCCTGAGTAATAAACACATAAATATAGAAACTAAGAAGTTTGGTTTTAAAAAAGTGTATAATATTCAGTTAGATAATGTGAGAGCATAACATTTAAATTCATTTTCTCTAGCTCTTACTTGTAGTGATTCATAAAACTGAGAGGAATGGCATACTGCATTAAATTTCGTATGATTCTGAATTCTGTGTCCATGCATTTGTATATGCTCTGTGAACAGACCCGACAAGCATTTATAATTATGCTTATGAATAAATAGCAATTTTAGTATTTGTAGAATGAAATTCTATAAGTTTATGAATTTTCAGGAGCTTATATTTGTGATTAGGTCTGTGTTAGTGAGATCAGCTTCATAATGGGGCAATCATTTTTGCCAAAAGCAATTCCTCATTTAACAACACACTATTAAGAACCAAATAATCTCAGGGCACCTGGGTGGCTCAGATGGTTATGCATCTGCCTTTAGCTCAGGTCATGATTCCAGTGTCCTGGGATTGAGCCCCATATAAGGCTCCCTGCTCAGCAGGGAGTCTGGTTCTCTCTCTCTCTCTCTCTCTCTCTGCCTCTCCCCACCACTCCTGCTCTGTCAAATGAATAAATAAAATCTTTTTAAAAAGCCTTAAGAACCAAATAATCTCTCAAAATACCAAAATGTTAAAAATATAGAGTGATTTCAAAGTAATATTTCTGTGTGAATTGTTCTCCTTTCAGAAGGAAAGAAAAAGGGCATCTGTAGTTTCCAGAACTATGTTCAACCTGCTATTGATTATGAACTTTTACACTTAACCAGTATGAAAAATGAGCAGGAAGGCCAAGTGTTCGTACAGGGGAAGAGCTAGTATACTCAGGATCTAATGATGGTTGGCTAATATAAAGGGACTGTGAAGGAGAATTTAAATAAAACTTGTAACTCTTAGACATTTTCCTGTGACCAATAATGACCAACAGATGTATACAGATGAACAACAGCTTGAGAAGATTCTGAGACCACTTTTCCCCCCACAAATGTCTTGTTTACAGCCTTATTGTTGAGGAATGGCTGCTAAAAATGGAAATAAATTGGACTGATTCACAACTGGAAACACTACAACTCTGATTTAGGAGAAATTTCTGAAAAGTATTCAAGAAAATTTTGAGCAAACAAGTATTATCATCATTCATTAAGTGTAATCTATGTAAAACATAGCTGATTAGGAGCTATAGGGATATTAAGAGGACAAAAAAAGTAGCACTTTCTTTCAAATCTAAAATTTTTGTAGGAAAAAAAAAAAAATATATATATATATGAATATATAGCTTTCTGTTTGCTAAATAAATTAGCAAGGGAGAAATTAAGACTGGCTCTAATGTGTGACGAAAGAGAGGTTCCGCAAAAGCAGCATGCAAGATCAGAAGAGGAGAGGACGGTTGACTGGAGGATGAGGGTGCGTGCCGTTGGTGATGTGTCATGGATTGAGTTGAACCTTCACAACATGAAGAGGAAAGAAATGTGGTGACTTCAGACCAGGAACGTCTACAAAGTCAGGAGGAATACAGTTAGGTTGTTCAGGATTTGTCAAGTTAGTGTGAGGTTTGGTTAATGTTGAAGGGTATCTTGTATGCCTGAATAGAAATTCAGTCTTTTTTCTATAGTGAACTGAAAATGCTCAGAGTTGCTGAGCAATGAAATGATCCTATCAGAGCTGGGTTTTAAGAATAAAAAGTGTATCGAGAGAGACCCGAGGAAAAAAAAGAGGGACCTGAAAATTAAACTTGAAATCTTCATTAGGGGGAAAAAAAAAAGCGACATATAAGGTAACATGAAATCACCAATCAAGATATTCGTGTTTAAGACGGTATTTATATAAGATTAAAATGAAAAAGCTATACATTCTGTCACATATTGATGTGTCGATATTCTTGAAAATTATAGAGTAAGTAGGTGCTTTTAGTTTTGTTTTCCTGTCCACAGAAGTTGAACAATTTTAACATATTGAGGAACAGATCTTACTAGTTAAAAATTGAGATGAGTTAGCATTTGTAAAAGTGTTGCCTTTTCCCAGAAGCCTTGAGATTATTTCTTATTAGAAGCCATGCATTAGTATATAATATTAATAATTATGTTTGCTATGAGTCCACGTTGCTTTGTAGGGCACCATCAACGTTATAGTGAAGTTCCTGGCTTCTAATAACTCATGTGCTAAATAAAACTATAACTCATGTAGTTCTGAAAATAAGTAAATACGCACATTTTAATCTTTGTATTTACATTGTACTAGCATTTTCCAAGTAGTTTCTCTGAGTATAAAGTAGATAAAATCCAATAAAGTGTTCTTTCCCTTATATTCAGGGTCCACCTCTGATCTGATGTATAGTGATGTCTCCTGGGAAGGAAAACACCCCTGATGCCTGGGGACATCCTTCTATCCACTACTTAACTTAATTCTATTAATAATTCTGTGGTCAGAATTTGGTTCCTTTTGCTCAAAACTTTATTTTTTATAAATAGGCTATCGTGTAATTAAGAGCTCAGACTATTAAGCCATGCTATGTGAATTCAAATTCTATTTCTGCTTTTGGATGATTTAAACTGTCTGTGATCCAGTTTCCTCTTCTCTAAAATAGATAAAAATCATGTTTACCTCATAGAATTATCAAGATGAATCATACGAAGTGCTTAATAGGTCCTGACATATAATAAATGCCTAATGCGTGTTACCAATTTTTAAAATCATTCTTATTTTATAACTTCTGAGTTCCATTGGAAATGTCAGATGGTCTGGGTGGTGACTGGTTATAAGCATGAGAAGGAAAGTCTTAAGAAAGCTGTTTCCCAGTGTGAAAAAACATTGTGAAATGTGACATTTCATTGTGACATTTCACAAACATTGTGAAAAAACATACATATTGATTATAATCAAGTGATAAGGAAGAAAGATGGACAGATTTTTAGAACAAAGGCACACGCCACCTGAATGGCTCATATGGTTAAACATCTGCCTTCAGCTCATGTCATTATCTCCAGGTCCTGGGATTGAGCCCCATATCAGGCTCCCAGCTCAGCAGGGAGTCTGTGTCTCCATCTCCCTCTGCCTCTCCCCCTGCTTGTGCTCCCTCTGTTTTTCTCAAATAAATAAATAAAATCTTTTAAAAACAAAACAAAACAAAACAAAGGCACAGATGATGATGATGCAATAGCAGAGGAGACAGAGAGCAGAAGACCAGGGAACTTAGAAGAAGGCAAAGGAGGGGCGCCTGGATGGCTCAGTTGAGCATCTTACTCTTGATTTTGGCTCAGGTTATGATCTCAGGGTCTTGATTCTCAGGAATCAAGCCCTACATTGGAATTCCCATTCAGTGGGGAATCTGCTTGAGGATTCTCTCTCTCTTTCTCTCTCTATCTCGCTCTGCCCCTCCCCCTAATTGTGTACTCTTTCTCTCTTTTGCTAAAATAAATAAACAAATCTTTTTTTAAAAAGGCAAACCCAATGGGATGCCTGGGTAGCTCAGTGGGTTAAAGCCTCTGCCTTCGGCTCAGGTCATGATCCCAGGGTCCTGGGATTGAGCCCCGAATCAGGCTCCTTCTCTGCTCAGCAGGGAGCCTGTTTCCCCCTCTCTCTATGCTTTCCTGTCTGCCTACTTGTGATCTCTCTCTCTCTCTCTCTGTCAAATAAATAAATAAATAATCTTTAAAAAAAAAAAAAAAGGCAAAGGATTTAACCAGTGCAAATGATGTGGGGCATTTAGGGGAACTAAGTGTAAGAATTAGAGGTAGATGTTGATTTTTTCCTTTTTGAAGTTCAGTCCTTGTTCAAGGGCATGTCTACTGTTTTAAAGAGATCTGTACAGGCTCCTAATTGAAAGTATAGATCCCCTTAGGGAAGTTACTCTTTGGGTCATCACCACCTAATTTATGCTCTTTTGTAATGAGATTGTTTCTGACAGCACTGTGTAAGGCAGTGGGGCACACATGCGATGAAAATAGACATCTTTTTCTTGATAAGGACACATCAGTGTGTTATGTAATGCAAACTATGGGATATGTAAAAGAAGTTAAGAACATGAAATATATATATGGTATATGGTATGTGTAGTGGAAAGAAGAGGTGGAGAAAAGAAAATGTGCCAACAGTACCTTCTGTATTTCCATTTTCACCAAAATTTAGTATAATTGTTTTTAGTTTTGCCCAAGTTTAATATTATATTTTAAATATTTGCCCTCCTGGGATGGTGGTGTAGTGGTTTTAGGTTTTGACAGAATGGGACTGAGAATATCTGAGTTTCCTGCTGCCACAAAGAGTTGTAAGCATGAATATAGAACTTTGTTCCCAAGAAAGATAAATGGAACAGTACTGCAGCATGGGCCAAACTGGCTAGAGACGAGGTGGGAATGTGTACACCTCAGAACATTCCAGTGGGGACAACTGAGAAGAGCTGAGCAGCGAACAGATCCAGCTTCATCAAAGTAACCATTGTCTCCAATTTCCATGTAGACACAAGCAATTCTATATGTTCCCTTCATGCCTTGTAATTACTGCAAATACCTCCTGGAACTAGAGGCTATGCAGGATATCCAGGAAGTAAGTGGAAATTAAAAACACCTGCATTCAAATTTAAATAATTCTTCAGAATACATGGAACTGACCAAGATTCACTTTTCTGCCATCATACAAAATGTTGCTAGAGATGGAGACTAAGTTAAGTCATCAATGAGAAATAAATTATATTGCTTGGACATCTGAATTGGAGGTTTTAAAACCTCGTACAAGAAATACTCCTTTAGGAGGAGGAGTCAAGATGGCGGAGAAGTAGCAGGCCGAGACTACTTCAGCTAGCCGGAGATCAGCTAGATAGCTTATCTAAAGATTGCAAATACCTGCAAATCCATCAGCAGATTAAAGAGAAGAAGAACAGCAATTCTGGAAACAGAAAAACAACCACTTTCTGAAAGGTAGGACCGGCGGAGAAGTGAATCCAAAGCGACGGGAAGATAGACCCTGGGGGGAGGGGCCGGCTCCCAGCAAGCGGCGGAGCAACCGCGCACAAAATCAGGACTTTTAAAAGTCTGTTCTGCTGAGGGACATCGCTCCAGAGGCTACCCGGGGCAAAGCCCACACGGGGTCAGCGTGGCCTCAGGTCCCACAGGGTCACAGAAGGATCAGGGGTGTCTGAGTGTCGCAGAGCTTGCGGGTATTGGAACGGGAAAGCCGGCTACAGAGACAGAGCCGACAGTAAGCTCGCAGCTCGGGGTGACCTTGAACCGGTCGCAGGCTCGGTGAGCTCGGAGCGCGGCCGGAGGTCAGGCAGACGGGAGAAACTGAGCGCGGTTCTCTGGGCGCGCACTGAGGAGTGCGGCCCTGGGCTCTCGGCTCCTCCGGGCCGGAGACCAGGAGGCCGCCATTTGTATTCCCGTCCTCCGGAACTCTACGGAAAGCGCTCAGGGAACAAAAGCTCCTGAAAGCAAACCCAAGCGGATTACTCACCCCGGCCCCGGGTAAAAGCGGTGCAATTCCGCCTGGGGCAAAGACACTTGAGAATCACTACAACAGGCCCCTCCCCCAGAAGATCAACAATAAATCCAGCCGAGACCAAGTTCACCTACCAACGAGTGCGGTTTCAATACCAAGGAGAGCAGCAGAATTCTAGAGGAGGAGAAAGCAAAGCACGGACTCATGGCTTTCTCCCTGTGATTTTTTTTAGTCTTGCGGTTAATTTAATTTTTTTCTTTTTCTTTTTCTTTTTTTTTTTTTTTTTTTTTGCCTTCGGGTAAAATTTTTTTTTTAACTGTTACCTTTTTCTTTTTTAACGATTTTTTACTAGTTTATCTAATACATATATTTTTTTTCTTTTTTATATTTTTCTTAGGTGTTTTCTTTTTTTAAAAAATTCTTTTTTTTTCTCTTTTTTCTTTTTTTTTTTTTTTATTGTTTCCTTTTTGAACCACTTTTTATCCCCTTTCTCCCCCCTCACGATTTTGGATCTCTTCTAATTTGGTTAAAGCATATTTTCCTGGGGTTGTTGCCACCCTTTTAGTATTTTACTTGCCCCTTCATATACTCTTATCTGGACAAAATGACAAGACGGAAAAATTCAACACAAAAAAAAAGAACAAGAGGCAGTACCGAAGGCTAGGGACCTAATCAATACAGACATTGGTAATATGTCAGACCTAGAGTTCAGAATGACAATTCTCAAGGTTCTAGCCGGGCTCGAAAAAGGCATGGAAGATATTAGAGAAACCCTCTCGAGAGATATAAAAGCCCTTTCTGGAGAAATAAAAGAACTAAAATCTAACCAAGTTGAAATAAAAAAAGCTATTAATGAGGTGCAATCAAAAATGGAGGCTCTCACTGCTAGGATAAATGAGGCAGAAGAAAGAATTAGTGATATAGAACACCAAATGACAGAGAATAAAGAAGCTGAGCAAAAGAGAGACAAACAGCTACTGGACCACGAGGGGAGAATTCGAGAGATAAGTGACACCATAAGACGAAACAACATTAGAATAATTGGGATTCCAGAAGAAGAAGAAAGAGAGAGGGGAGCAGAAGGTATACTAGAGAGAATTATTGGGGAGAATTTCCCCAATATGGCAAAGGGAACGAGCATCAAAATTCAGGAGATTCAGAGAACGCCCCTCAAAATCAATAAGAATAGGCCCACACCCCGTAACCTAATAGTAAAATTTACAAGTCTCAGTGACAAAGAGAAAATCCTGAAAGCAGCCTGGGAAAAGAAGTCTGTAACATACAATGGTAAAAATATTAGATTGGCAGCTGACTTATCCACAGAGACCTGGCAGGCCAGAAAGAGCTGGCATGATATTTTCAGAGCACTAAATGAGAAAAACATGCAGCCCAGAATACTATATCCAGCTAGGCTATCATTGAAAATAGAAGGAGAGATTAAAAGCTTCCAGGACAAACAACAACTGAAAGAATTTGCAAACACCAAACCAGCTCTACAGGAAATCTTGAAAGGGGTCCTCTAAACAAAGAGAGATCCTACAAGTGGTAGATCAGAAAGGAACAGAGACCATATACAGTAACAGCCACCTTACAGGCAATACAATGGCCCTAAATTCATATCTCTCAATAGTTACCCTGAATGTTAATGGGCTAAATGCCCCTGTCAAAAGACACAGGGTATCAGAATGGATAAAAAAACAAAACCCATCTATATGTTGCCTCCAAGAAACACATTTTAAGCCCGAAGACACCTCCAGATTTAAAGTGAGGGGGTGGAAAAGAATTTACCATGCTAATGGACAGCAGAAGAAAGCAGGAGCGGCAATCCTTATATCAGATCAATGAGATTTTAAGCCAAAGACTATAATAAGAGATGAGGAAGGACACTATATCATACTCAAAGGGTCTGTCCAACAAGAAGATCTAACAATTTTAAATATCTATGCCCCAACGTGGGAGCAGCCAGCTATATAAACCAATTAATAACAAAATCAAAGAAACACATCAACAATAATACAATAATAGTAGGGGACTTTAACACTCCCCTCACTGAAATGGACAGATCATCCAAGCAAAAGATCAGCAAGGAAATAAAGGCCTTAAACGACACACTGGACCAGATGGACATCACAGATATATTCAGAACATTTCATCCCAAAGCAACAGAATACACATTCTTCTCTAGTGCACATGGAACATTCTCCAGAATAGATCACATCCTCGGTCCTAAATCAGGACTCAACCGGTATCAAAAGATTGGGATCATTCCCTGCATATTTTCAGACCACAATGCTCTATAGCTAGAACTCAACCACAAAAGGAAGTTTGGAAAGAACCCAAATACATGGAGACTAAACAGCATCCTTCTAAAGAATGAATGGATCAACCGGGAAATTAAAGAAGAATTGAAAAAAATCATGGAAACAAATGATGATGAAAATACAACGGTTCAAAATCTGTGGGACACAACAAAGGCAGTCCTGAGAGGAAAATATATAGCGGTACAAGCCTTTCTCAAGAAACAAGAAAGGTCTCAGGTACATAACCTAACCCTAGACCTAAAGGAGCTGGAGAAAGAACAAGAAAGAAACCCTAAGCTCATCAGGAGAAGAGAAATCATAAAGATCAGAGCAGAAATCAATGAAATAGAAACCAAAAAGACAATAGAGCAAATCAACGAAACTAGGAGCTGGTTCTTTGAAAGAATTAATAAAATTGATAAACCCCTGGCCCGACTTATCAAAAGGAAAAGAGAAAAGACCGAAATAAATAAAATCATGATGAAAGAGGAGAGATCACAACTAACACCAACTAAATACAAACTATTATAAGAACATACGATGAGCAACTCTATGCCAACAAATTTGACAATCTGGAAGAAATGGATGCATTCCTAGAAACATATAAACTACCACAACTGAGCCAGGAAGAAATAGAAAGCCTGAACAGACCCATAACCAGTAAGGAGATTGAAACAGTCATTAAAAATCTCCAAACAAACAAAAGCCCAGGGCCAGACGGCTTCCCGGGGGAATTCTACCAAACATTTAAAGAAGAACTAATTCTTATTCTCCTGAAACTGTTCCAAAAAATAGAAATGGAAGGAAAACTTCCAAACTCATTTTATGAGGCCAGCATCACCTTGATCCCAAAACCAGAAAAGGATCCCATCAAAAAAGAGAGCTATAGACCAATATCCTTGATGAACACAGATGCGAAAATACTCAACAAAATACAAGCCAATAGGATTCAACAGTACATTAAAAAGATTATTCACCACGACCAAGTGGGATTTATTCCAGGGCTGCAAGGTTGGTTGAACATCCGCAAATCAGTCAATGTGATACAACACATCAATAAAAGAAAGAACAAGAACCATATGATAATCTCAATAGATGTTGAAAAAGCATTTGACAAAGTACAGCATCCCTTCCTGATCAAAACTCTTCAAAGTGTAGGGATAGAGGGCACATACCTCAATATCATCAAAGCCATCTATGAAAAACCCACCGCAAATATCATTCTCAATGGAGAAAAACTGAAAGCTTTTCCGCTAAGGTCAGGAACACGGCAGGGATGTCCATTATCACCACTGCTATTCAACATAGTACTAGAGGTCCTAGCCTCAGCAATCAGACAACAAAAGGAAATTAAAGGCATCCAAATCGGCAAAGAAGAAGTCAAATTATCACTCTTCGCAGATGATATGATACTATATGTGGAAAACCCAAAAGACTCCACTCCAAAACTGCTAGAACTTATACAGGAATTCAGTAAAGTGTCAGGATATAAAATCAATGCACAGAAATCAGTTGCATTTCTCTACACCAACAGCAAGACAGAAGAAAGGGAAATTAAGGAGTCAATCCCATTTACAATTGCACCCAAAACCATAAGATACCTAGGAATAAACCTAACCAAAGAGACACAGAATCTATACTCAGAAAACTATAAAGTACTCATGAAAGAAATTGAGGAAGACACAAAGAAATGGAAAAATGTTCCATGCTCCTGGATTGGAAGAATAAATATTGTGAAAATGTCTATGTTACCTAAAGCAATCTACACATTTAATGCAATTCCTATCAAAGTACCATCCATCTTTTTCAAAGAAATGGAACAAATAATTCTAAAATTTATATGGAACCAGAAAAGACCTAGAATAGCTAAAGGGATATTGAAAAAGAAAGCCAACGTTGGTGGCATCACAATCCCGGACTTCAAGCTCTATTACAAAGCTGTCATCATCAAGACAGCATGGTACTGGCACAAAAACAGACCCATAGATCAATGGAACAGAATAGAGAGCCCAGAAATAGACCCTCAAATCTATGGTCAACTCATCTTCGACAAAGCAGGAAAGAATGTCCAATGGAAAAAAGACAGCCTCTTCAATAAATGGTGCTGGGAAAATTGGACAGCCACATGCAGAAAAATGAAATTGGATCATTTCCTTACACCACACACAAAAATAGACTCAAAATGGATGAAGGACCTCAATGTGCGAAAGGAATCCATCAAAATCCTTGAGGAGAACACAGGCAGCAACCTCTTCGACCTCAGCCGCAGCAACATCTTCCTAGGAACAACGCAAAAGGCAAGGGAAGCAAGGGCAAAAATGAACTATTGGGATTTCATCAAGATCAAAAGATTTTGCACAGCAAAGGAAACAGTTAACAAAATCAAAAGACAACTGACAGAATGGGAGAAGATATTTGCAAACGACATATCAGATAAAGGACTAGTGTCCAAAATCTATAAAGAACTTAGCAAACTCAACACCCAAAGAACAAATAATCCAATCAAGAAATGGGCAGAGGACATGAACAGACATTTCTGCAAAGAAGACACCGATGGCCAACAGACACATGAAAAAGTGCTCCATATCACTCGGCATCAGGGAAATACAAATCAAAACCACAATGAGATATCACCTCACACCAGTCAGAATGGCTAAAATCAACAAGTCAGGAAATGACAGATGCTGGCGAGGATGCGGAGAAAGGGGAACCCTCCTACACTGTTGGTGGGAATGCAAGCTGGTGCAACCTCTCTGGAAAACAGCATGGAGGTTCCTCAAAATGTTGAAAATAGAACTGCCCTATAACCCAGCAATTGCACTATTGGGTATTTACCCTAAAGATACAAACGTAGTGATCCAAAGGGGCACATGCACCCGAATGTTTATAGCAGCAATGTCCACAATAGCCAAACTATGGAAAGAACCTAGATGTCCATCCACAGATGAATGGATCAAGAAGATGTGGTATATATACACAATGTAATACTATGCAGCCATCAAAAGAAATGAAATCTTGCCATTTGCGACAACATGGATGGAACTAGAGCGTATCATGCTTAGCGAAATAAGTCAAGCAGAGAAAGACAACTATCATATGATCTCCCTGATATGAGGAAGTGGTGATGCAACATGGGGGCTTAAGTGGGTACGAGAAGAATAAATGAAACAAGATGGGATTGGGAGGGAGACAAACCATAAGTGACTCTTAATCTCACAAAACAAACTGAGGGTTGCTGGGGGGAGGGGGTTTGGGAGAAGGGGGTGGGATTATGGACATTGGGGAGGGTATGTGTTTTGGTGAGTGCTGTGAAGTGTGTAAACCTGGTGATTCACAGACCTGTACCCCTGGGGATAAAAATATATGTTTATAAAAAATAAAAAATTATATTAAAAAAAAAACAAGAAATACTCCTTTAGAAATGATGTTTCAGGGCATCTGGATGGCTCAGTGGTTAAGTGTCTGACTCTCAGCATCCTGGGATCGAGCACTATGTCCAGCTCTGCGCTCAGTGAGGAGTCTGCTTAGGGTTGTCTCTCTCCCTTCGCCCCTCCCCCCTCTCATGTGCACATCCTCTCTCTCTAAAACAAACAAATAAATCTTTTTAAAAAATGATGTTTCAAATTTGGCCACAGTTCTAAAGGTGCAAATACCTGAAGAATACTGCTCCCTCAGCCCCCATCACTGACGTATCCAATGTTGGATAATAGTGTCTATAAAGAAATGAATTATCATTTCCCATGTCTTACTGGTTATATACAAATTATATAGAATTAATCTTATTTTACTTCATACATCAACATTCTTTTTCTCCTGCTAAAAGCATATAAGAATTCTGAATTACCAGAGATTAATATAAAGTCATCAACTAACACACAAATCTCTTTAAAACAGGGCTTACATTTGTGTGAAAAAGACTGATTTTTACATAGTATTTAGATCTAACCTGGTGCAAAAGTATGAATTCAGCATGTGAGTTAAGCACAAAATTATAGAAAGACCCCCCAATTTGGGATCTGTACCAGAGATTGGCACTTTCCTTTCTATATAGAGTCAAGCAGTAAGTATTTTAGGTTGATGGACCATACTGTTCCTGTCATAGTTCTTCAGGTCAGTCATTGCAGCATCAAAGAGGCCAGAGGAGGCAGTATAAACACAATACTCACATCTTATTTATTTTGATAAAAATTTATTTACATAAACATGTGGTGGGCTGGATTTGGCCATAGTTTGCCTACCTTTACCTCTGTACTCCAACTAGATTAAGCTATATTTTTTGGTTTGGTAGTACTTTTGTAATCACATTCAAGGTTATATCACTTTTGCGTTTAAGAGAATGCAGCAAGTTAACTGTCCTATTTCTCTGACTTATGTCAGAGAAAGGCATACCTATAAATACAAAGATATTAAAAGACTAAGGAATTTACCTAAATAATTCAGGTGTAAAAAGTAATTGAAATATTCAAATATTAAAAGAGTATTGTAGCGTAAGCTGTGTTAATAGTCTCTTCAGCCTTTTAGTACACTCCATTAATTTTTCCAATGTATTTCATGTGTTTGGCCAAAAAATTTGACAAAATTGTCCTAGTAAAACAAAACCCATGGGTTTATTTTTCTGAAGATCAATCAAATTAAGTTGGGACTACTTTTCATTTAGGAAGCACTTGTTTAAATTCCTTTAATTGAACTAGATATTTAATTTATACATTAGTTATTGATTCTATTTCTGTTCAGTGTTATTTTTAATTCACGTGGGGTATTTCTTATATTTCTTATATTTTCAAGTTGAGTATTCTTGTCAATCACTTGAAGTTGTAATTAGGGAATTGTTTGATTTGTCTTTCATGGAACTCTGTGATTACTTTTTATTTTTCATAATTTTCTGTGTTTCCATAGGTTTTTGTGAGACTGCATAAAAGTTTAGGAAATGCATTAGTTAATTGCATTAGTACAAAAAGTGAAAGTTATCTAACAGCCTTATTCACATATGGTCTAATTTTCCAACTGTTGTTTTTGGAACTTAAGTTGGTTAGAAAATTACCAGTCTTTTCTCATTAGACTGCAGAAATCAATGCATATTTATTAGATGTTATGTAAAACCTTCCAAAGACCCCACAGAAGTGAGGACAATGAGCCTATTTTCAGGAAAATTGGATATGCTTAAATTTTTAAGAACTATTATTTTTGGGATTTATAGATGAAAAGAAATATTTTTTTTCAGATAAATACAATAGAAATGTCAGTAAATAAAATTCAACTACTATTTCCTTTTGATCATTTCTTATTGATTTCTGTGTGAGTACATGTGTACATTGTATAGCAATGATACTGGCTCTAAGATATTTTATCCTAAAATCCTTTTCTGTTACTTTGATAGATCTAAGTGGGATTCTTCCTAGAATGAAGAAGATAGATGTGATGAGGAGTTAATATTCAAAATTAAATCCATCTAACTGACAAACTATTAACAAACTAAAAAGAAAACCTATCAAAAAGTACAGAAAAAGCATCTGGTAAAATCCAAAATTCATTCCTGATAAAAAATTCTCAGCAAATTTGGAATAGAAAGTGTTTTTGTCAACCTCATAATGAATATCTATGAAAAAACAGAAAACATAGTTGCTAATATCAAATTAAACATCATACTTAAGGTTAAAAATCTGGGTGAATATTTTCTCTTAAGGATCATGAAAAAAAAGAATGGTCACTCTTGACACTTCCATTCAACATTATACTACTATTCCATCATCAACCAATGAAATTAGTCAAGAAAACATCAAAGGCATCCAGATTGCAAAAGAAGTAAAATTGTCTTCATTTGCAGACAATATGATTGTCAATGTAGAAAGCATGATGTAATCTATAAGAAGTTACTAGAAATAAGTGAGTTTGACAAGATTGCTGAATACAAGATCAATGCACAGAAAATAAACAATCAGCAATTGAAATGAAATCAATGCCATTGGTAATATCATAAAAAATAAATATTAAGTACTTAAGAAGAATCTACAAAAGAAGTGCAAGACCAGTACATCAAATAATAAAACATTGGTAAGAAATTGGTAAGATAATTAAAGGAGCTATGTAAACTGAGAGATGTATTTTGTTCATAGTTTGAAGACTGTTATAAAGATTCCAATTATCCTCAAATTGACCCACATATTCAATACAATCTTAAGTCAAAGTTTAGCAGATACCTTTTTGCTGATTTAAAAATTCATGTGGAAATGCAAATAACTTAAAATATCCAAATCCACTTTGAAAAAAGATGAGCAAAATTGGAGGAATAACCCTACCTGATTTTATGACATATTTAAAATGACACTAATCTAGTCGGTATGGTGTTTCAGTTAAGACAGACAAATAGATCAATAGAATAGAAAGAAGAAGGGAAACACAAGGAGATTCATAATTATATGGAATTTTGGCAAAGATAAAAAAGTGTATCAGTAGATAATAATCTTTTTAAGGAATGTTGCTAGCGTGATTGGCTATCTCTAGGGAAAAAAATAGAGGAAAAAACTCAACTTTAATTCATACCAGGTACCATAAACAAAAGTTAATTCAAAATTAATTATATACCTCAGTGTAAAACTTAAATATAATAAAGTTTCTAAAAGAAAACAGATCTGAATTTTTTGTGAACTTGGGTTAATAAAAGATTCTTTAGATATGACACCAAAAGCATAATCCATAAAAGAAAAAAAATAAGATAAATTCAACTTTGTTATCTTCGAAAACACTGCTAAGAGAATGAGAAGATAAGCCACATACTGGGAGAAACTCTGAAACCTCAAAAAACAAAACAAAACACCCAATTAAAAATTAGCAAAAGATTTCAACAGATACTTAACAATATATACAAATGTCAAATAAGCACATGAAAAGCATACATCAGGGAGATGCAAATTAAAACCACATGAGATACCACTTCACACCTGGTAGAATATGTAAAATTTAAAAAGATTGTCCATATCAAGTGTTACCAAGAGATATAGGAGCTCCCATATACTTCTGGTGAGAGTTTAAAATAGTAGAACTCCTTTGGGGTATTATTTGGCAGTTTCCTAAAAACATTAATCATATACCTTCTGTGTGGTCCTATCATTCCACTCCCACATAGTATTCCAAAGAAAGGAAAGGCAGACAAAGAAGCCATGCATACTGTGTGATTCAATTTAAATAAAAGTTTAGAAAATGCCATTATCTAGAGTGACAGAAAGTAGATGTTTCTTGGAGACTGTTAGGAAGACTTATCTGAAACTGCGATCTTAAGAAGTCTTAATGCTGAAACCTGTATGCCACTTAGGACAGAGTCAGCACAATTGTGAAAACAATCATGTTTGCTCTAACCCAGGTTTGTACTTGTTGGGTAATGAACATGTGGCGAGTTGATTGATGGCATGTTTTCAGATTACAAGACAAAATATGTTACACAAACTAATTAAGACTCATTTCTTCCTATAAAACTAGAGATAACAAAACTTAAAATTTTTAAAGGATTCAGTGTTGAATGTAAAAGCACTTACTACGATTCTGCCTCTTTAATTTATAGAAAGTATTTGAGTAGGATTTATTTATATTATTTATTCATATATCTACTTTTAAATTTTTATTTTGGGGGTTTAAAATTATTTTTTCATATATTTTAAAATCTTGTTTTTTATTTATAGTATTGTCTTTATATTTTGTTAATAATTCTTTAAATTTTATCTTTAACTATATTTACATGTGTCATTTGAAAGACTCTCTCTTTTATCAGAGAGTTATGCTAGATCTTTGTATGTGTACTAACCAAAACTGACTTATTTTTTCAACCTTTCTTCAATTAAAAGAAATTAAAAAGGCAAGACATTAAAATTAGCAGCCTTTAAAAAGACTAACCTCATTGCCATCATACTGGACTACCATATTCAAAGTCCAACTCTGGAACACCTGGGCATCATCAAATGAATACTCTGAAAGGGTGCTAAAGGAATAAGCCAACCTACTATTTGTTTTATGTAATTATCTTGGGATCTTCTAGAGGATCATGACCAACATGCTATCTGGAATGGTTGTCTTTGTTGAGGATGGTTTAGTATATTCTACCAGTATCACCTTATATAGTATATTCTACCAGTATCACCTTAGAATAACCTCTTCCTCTGAATCACTTTGGGATGATCATGGCCACACTCTTCCAGTTGAGACTGAAGTCCCAAATGCTCTATAGGAGTAGTGAGCTGCTAGGACATTTTGCTTCCTGGCTAGGGGTTAAAATGCTATACATAAATCTCACCACTGTCCCAGAATAGAAAGCGTTCTGGAAAGCCAAACCTTTTGAGCACTCCCTCAGTAAGACTCACTGCCAGAATTTTCTATTTTGCTTCCTCATCCTGATCACATCTCAAAGACACAGTGCTTTCACCTACTGAAAAAAATCTCTAGATCCTTTAGTAGTACTTTAGTACTGAGTCTCTCATCCAAGCTGGACATCTCTGATCCAGACTGATACCTTCAGTTTGGCCTTCCTCAGTTTTATAAGCATGGTACAGTTTTATTATACTGTTACCAATCACTTTCTCCTCAGTATGGATTCTGTTCCCTGATTGCCTTTATTTCAGTTAGACCAAGTGATGTTTGATAATTGCTGAAATCTGACTAGATCAACCGATCTCTTTACCATTATCTTTACCATTTTTCTTCCCCTCTTTTGCCATGCAATGGACTCTTACATTCAGTCTTACTTTACTCTTACTTCAGTCTCAGTTAAGGGCATCTCTGTGGCTTTTTCTGTATCTAGCAAAAGCCTAGGAAAAATTGACTGCTGTATTTGTGTAGTACCATTCATTCTACTACAGCTCATGGTGCATTGTGAATTATTGGACATTTGTCTTTTTATTCTTTGAGGACAGTAACTGATTCGTGTTTTAGATTCTCACAAGCTAGCACGATTCTGAGTTATATTAGGTACTCATTTGAGTTTAATGATTACTTCGTTGTGTAATGATTCTTTATATAACATAAGAATTTTAAAAATTCAAGAAACACTAAATTCATTCGATTTCCTTTAATGAGTATTTGTTATTAAAAAAAAAAGAGGTATAAAGTCCTGTTCCCAAGTCCAAACCACTTATTAATTTAAACCTTGAGTTTTCTGAACTACCCAATTTAAAGTATTTCTGTTTATAACTGAAAGAAAATGTTTTATTGAAATGTTTGAGATAAAAAATATGTATTACAAAAAGCATATGACAAACATTTCAAGAGTACAAAATTAGTTGTAGAAATAACATAATTTACTGGTAAACCCACCTTGTATTAGAAATGTGCAAAGCCTTTCGAAGTAAAACTTTTGTTATTTTTTAATACTGAGCACCCATTTTTATAACTTAGCTTCTCAAGAGAGGTACCTGCTTGCATACATTTTATCTGTCTTAGATTCAAGGCTCAATCTTCTCAACGGAATAAGAGATTTAAATCGTAATAAATCCATTGACAAGAATTTTCTTTGGTGGATTCCAAAGTTAGCCAGAATTTTAAATTTCAAGATATAAAAACCTGTATGTAAGGTGTTCTATTTCCTTCAGTACCTATCCTACAGAAGATTAACCCCACAATTTCATTCAGAGAAAAAAAGGTGAGATTTGTATTCAGAAGTGTTCAATGATTGCTTTTTTGTGCTGGTGGTTCATTTCCTGAAGTCAGTATGGCTCTCATAATTTTCTTTTAAAATCAGGTTATCCATTTAGGGTCAAATAAACTTTGTTGTCTGATTGCTGGAATTTTCATTGAGAACGACCTTCTCTTGATCGTCTTCTAGATCCTGATAGGAAGAAGGGAAAATGCATAAATTATAAATGTGATAAAACTTTAGAATTTAACAATGTGGTATTCTGTGCATGACTATATTTATTAAAGACCATCATTTCTTATTGTAATATACATTAGATTATGTTTCCAACTCATATCCTCTGTTTATGATGATAAAATCAAAGTTATCTTTTGATCAAAATATATGAAAATAGTAATTTAAAATTTGAGGATTTTAGTTGTTTTAAAAATTCGGATGGATTAGGATGTTTAGAAGAACTCTATGATAAAACCTTCAGTTAGAAATTATTTGTGCAATTGATTTTTAATTTCAAATGTCTGTATGGGACTGGCTTAAAATCAGATATGTCTATAATGCATTTATAAGCCTTGTGATTTCTTTTGACTATTAATATGAATTATTTTATAAATTCCAAACTTATAATTTGTTCTAAGTTCTTCATGAAAAATCTTTGATAATTTAATGTGTTAGAATGCAAGATAACCTAAGTGAAAGATTAGAAAATGCACATAACTACAGTTATGAAGAAAATTATGGTGCATGGGTGATACATACATGTGTATAACTTGTGTATTATATCAAAATTTTATATAAAGTTATATTAATAACTTTCTTTATGTGTATTCATTTGCTTATGTTTCAGACTGTAGTCTGATCTCAAATAATAACATGTTTAGAGAACTCAAGCTCAGTAGCAACCAACTTTTGCATGGCTCAAACTCATGGAGAGCTTTTCAACTTAATGCTACTTGAGTCTACCACAGTGCATCCAAAAATCTAGCAGTTTGCATGTGTATAATTGCCTTTCCTTTAACATTTGTTATCCTTAGATGTTACTAATAATGCAGAGCATAAATAATTTCTTTTCTGATTTTTATCAAAATACTTTGCCTCAAATTTGCTAACTTTTCTCCCTAAAAGACAACAAAGTCCAATAAAATATATTAAAACCCTATCCTTTGGCTTCTCTTAACATAATAAGACATGTATCCCATACATTTACCTTGAACTCTTTTGTTGGCTTGTATCTTCCTCACAGGTGTGTCTAAAATTAAATAGTTGTAGTTAGAAATACTTTGAAATTATGGTTAACCTCAGACAGGAGACCAAAAATAAGGAAAAGCATAAAGTTTTAAGATAAGCATCAATTAAATATGTAGATTTTCATTTAGAAAAGTGAGAGTTTTTCATTGGCCATAGACAATTGTTTTCCATATTCATTATGAATGTTCCCTATTTGCAAAACATTGTTTCATTATGGCATTTGGAGTCCCACACAATGTATCATTTTTGCATGGAGTAAGTGACTTACAGGACTTTTCACCTTTTTTATAGAACACATTGCTTTCTGATAAAGGGATATTTAACATTATATAAAGTTTAGCAGAAGCATCTTCTCAGAGATATCCAGTCATTTCTCTGGTTATTCCTATTTGTGATGTATCAGACTTCTGCCTAAAATTCTCCTTGTGAATTAGATCATGATTACCTTGCAGAACATGAAGACAACAAATAGCATCAGCCTAATAATGCTAGAAATATAATTTTACACAATTCAAGAAATGTGTGCCAACATACTCCCAAATTTAACTTTAATCCTACAAACCATTTATAAAATTAACTAGATAAAAATAATAAAAACATTCTTATTTATGAATATCAAATGTTTCATAACTATAGTTTTTTGTTGTTAGAGTTGCAGAATATTTCCCAATTCCTTGTTTTTCTTTAACTCATCACATTTTCACTTAGCTATCAGATGCTTAAGATCAAGGAATAAATGTGGTTTCTACAGTAACTTTATTTTTCTGCTTACCTTTAAATTTTTTTTTCTCTAAATTTTTACTTCTTGCTTTTATAGATTAACCATACACAATAATCAGGTCAAAATTTTTTCTATTATATACATTTTTTCAATTCTCTGAAATTCTGTTAAAAAGGAAAGCAAGAAAGTACCACCAACAGTAATGTTGGCTGTATGTCACCAAGAAACATTTTTAAAATATTTGAATAAGTTTGTTTCCATGTGGTGCATTTCCAACACGTTTTTTTCACACAAAATATAAGATGGATAAACATTTATAATATTATGTTAATACTATAATACAGAACTGTAGAAAACCTCATTAGATTGGAAAGTTTGAGATAGGATTATTATAGAATATGCTCTAATTGATATATTTTCATTAACTTCAGGATTATTTGATAGAAAAATGAATGCTTAAAAAATATAGTCAAGAAAAGATGGATCCGGGGTGCCTGGGTGGCTCAGTGGGTTAAAGCCTCTGCCTTCGGCTCAGGTCATGATCCCAGGGTCCTGGGATCGAGCCCCATATTGGGCTCTCTGCTCAGCGGGGAGCCTGCTTCCTCCTCTCTCTGACTGCCTCTCTGCCTACTTGTAATCTCTGTCTGTCAAATAAATAAATAAAATTTAAAAAAAAGAAAAGAAAAGAAAAGATGGATCCAATCTTTCATCAGTGACTTAGACTATTTACAGTAAACTTATTTTAAAATTTTTTTTAAAGATTTTATTTATTTATTTGAGAGAGAGTAAGGGGGAGAGAGAGAGAGAGAAGGAGCTGGGGGAGGAGCAAAGGAAGAGGGAGAAGCAGACTCCCTGCTGAGCGGGGACCTTGATGTGGGGCTCCATCACGGGACCCTGGGATCATGACTGGAGCTGAAGGTCGATGCCCAATGACTGAGCCACCCAGGCGCCCCTATAATGGATTTATTAAACACCAAATAACAGTTATAGTATAATTTAAAATATGGCTACAGAAGTGTTTACAATATTACATTTAAAACAATCACTTACACTCGGATTTTCTTTCATAAACTTGGTGACATCCAATTAATGAACATCCATTAAGTAATTTATTAATTTGTTACTGTTTTGTTATGGTACTAGTAAAATAAGAAGTATTAATTGTGACAAAAAATATCTTTAGAAGAAAGCCTAAATAAAGTGAAGAAAATCAGATTTGTCCCCAGTGGCTGTCTGCTATCTTAAAATAAATAAGAGTTGTATCAGGTTATGCTTGGAGAAGCAAAATGTGGCAAGATAAACCAATCATATGAATGATCCCACACAAATGACCCACTCTAATGTTTCATGAAACATCCAAAATGCTTCAGTACAGTTATTTATAAGCCTTTTGAATATTTATATGGCTCTCAGAAATTTAAATTAGGTATAAAATATTACTTTCTTAAGTTTATCTCATGTAAGTTTATTATGTAAATATAACTGATCATGATACTGATAATAGTTCACATTACTGGGAGCTTCTATTTGCTGAACATTATTCCAAGTGCTTTCCATACATTAACTCATTAAGACGTAGGTAACATTAGCATTCTCATCTTCAGATGAAGAAACCAAAGCAAAGAAAGAATCAACTTACTTAAGTAGTTTGAGTTGGAGCCCATATCAAAAGCCACACCTACAAGCTGATCCCTATTCTCCACACAGGCTTTACATGTTATATTGGCAGATGCATCAAAATCATCCAAAATGGCATCTTTTTTGTTCCTTTCTCTATAGGTTGATATTCTCCCTTAATTACTTCAGTAGTTTCAGTTAATGTAGCCTTACCTAAGATAAGTGTGAAATTCTATGCATTTCATGAGAACATTTTTTGAGTTAAGGTCTCTGAAGTACTTCAATGATGAATCACAATATTGGTAACAAAAGGACCACGTAGCCACTAGTCATGACTAAAATATTTGAGGAATATGCTCAATTCATGAAAATGTACTATATGCACCACTATGAACAGTCTAGATTGGAAACTCCAAACTTTGCGATGAGGACTATAGTTGGGATAGAGATCAATTATCTATATTCTGAAAGAACAAAGGCCAGTCTTGCATAATGTGACCTTTATTCACAGCAGATTCTTTGTAAATAAGTATCTCAGGATATAAACACTTGTAACTCAGTGATGACCCACTGATTTTACAGGACTAGAAAAAAAAAGTACCATGTCCAACTAGTGTTCAGATACTAGTAACTTTACTGCTTATCTTGTCTTTATGATATGAAAATAACCCTTGAAATGTTTTGAAAAACCTTAGAAATGTTTTGATAAAAACTTACGATGTAGTAGTGTGAAAGTTAATGCTTTAAAGACATGCAGAGAAACCAAATATTGGGAATTAAAGGAATCAACCCTCTGGGATAAAAGAAACAGGACTTAAAGAAATATTTCATTACGTAAATTAGAATATCGTATTCTCGTAGCAGATATATTTTCTTTTGCCTGAAGTTATTGTTATGTACTTAATTCTTTATCATCAACTTGTTAAGCAGGCCTTATTAAAGAGAAGAAAACATACTTACCTGAAGTTTAAGCCTCAATAAAGTAAAGTAGTGTGTGTGTGTGTGTGTATATATATATGTATATATATACATATATATATATATGTACAGCTACTAAATGATTCATTCTCTAGAAAGCAATGTCATTCTACAAAGCTGCTTACTATGGTAAGGACTTTAAAAAAAAAGAATTCAATTTAATCTTCATTAATATCTTCCCCTCTTCCTTCATATCTCTGTTTTCCTAACAGAAAGTTAAACATTCGTGGGTAGATGAGTGAATTCTGCATTAGATCATACAGAAAACCTTGGTTCTTTTATGGCTCTGGCTGTGTCACACACTCCCTACAGTCTGAAAGGAAATCTTGTATTTTTCAGACACATATTTTTCTCTTGAGGAGAAATTCAATCATTGGTTCAATAAAATTATTTATTTTTACTATCTCTGAACAGTCTCAACACTATATAGAGATTTTAACTAGGTTAAAATAAAGAATAAAGAAACAATTGCCTATAATATGTATGGTTCCAAGAGAATTTACATTTTCTTAAATGTAGAGATACAATTTAAGCAGAAAAGCCATCTAGGATGATATTTTGGATAAATACCAAACTGCAGTTGTGTTTCTGAATTCATAGCATATTTCAGGAAGTGTATTTGATTTTTCTGAGTAATTTCAATACTTGTTTCTCTAAAGCAATTCATCGTCTAAATACTTTTGTTGCTAGTAAAATGAACCAGAAGTTCATTTATTCAAATGCCAATTACTCAAATTATATTTTAATAGCATTTACTGTTTCTTCAAATAATTGTTTAGAATTTGTCTAAGATTTTGAATTCTTTTTTTTTTCTCCTTTGCTTTTAAAAGTAGGTCCTTTTAATGCCATAGACAGAGAACATTCCATACTTTAAAGATTAATGCAAATTCCATCTCCAGGTATAGATTATCACTCATACTGTTAGAAGAAACAGATATCCATTCTCAAGAATGAAGTTTGGAAAAGAAAATTTGGAAAACTAAATGCACTTGTTTTTTTGCTAGATCTATGCACTAAAAAAAAAAAAAACAAAAAAACAAAAAAAACAAAAAAACAAAAAACCCAACCCATAAACATGCCTTTGATTATTGTTCTGGGGGCAGTGAATACATTTTTTTAAATGTATGTCAATTTGGGCTTCTTTAAACAACTACCACTTTAAAAAGCATTCTCCTGTCAGATACTTAAAATATTCTTATGATTATTTGTATCAAAGAAAAAAATATTCATTGCTCCCCAAGTTTTATATCATAGAACTTTTTAAAGACTGTTTAAACTAGTAATCATTTCTCCATTATTGATAATTAAACTTGTGGTGAACCAATCAATCTCTTAAGACAGCAGAACATGTTGTCTTTTTCAACCTTATTAAAAGAAAAACCTGAATGTTCAGTCTTTAAAAAGTTGAAGAACTCAGTCTCCAGAACCTGTTAAGCGGGTTAGTTGTTTCCCTTTTACTAACCTCCCTGAAGCAGTCTTTTAATTTCTTCATCTTCAAATAAATGACCATCACCACCTTCAATGAATTTGGTGACCTTGGTGACCTCTGAGAGGATACATGTTTATAGCAGAAATTGGTTTATGTAATAAAAACACAGAACACTTGATATGCTATATAATGGCGTCTGGCTAACAATGAATTCCAGACTTGATTCTGGAATTCCACACTTGATTCTTTCTCCAGTTTTCGTGCTGTTTTTGATAAGCCATTTTTCTTAGAAAGTTATTGAACAATATATAACAAATATATTAATAAAACAAGCAATGTGATTGTTATTTGAGTTTCATTCTCTATCTTTGGAAATCTTTACTATGTTGGCATGGAATTTGAACAAAAGAATGAGAATAGAAAATATGTAAAAAACCTCGAAGATTATTTTAGACTTTGAAACAGCTTAGGTAAAGTCACATTCTTATTTTTCTAGACATGCTGACCTTCTTGAAACAATTTCTTCAAAGTTTCTTCTGTTTCTCCACCACCAGTAGAAATCCTAGTGTATTTTATTTCAGGACCTGAAAGAAAGACAATTTTTTAATAAAGTCTAAAATACCAGTAGGCAAACATCCACTCTAAAGGGGCAGATAGATAGGCTACATGACTTGTGTTGCCGCTATTTAAATAGTCATTCTAGGAGAATAATTGCTATAGACATTACACCAAGGGATGGTCACCCTGGGTTCCAATAGAACTTTATATAAGTAGGTGGCACAGGTCATAGTTGCTGCTCATTTAAATGAATACTTGTGAAATAGCTGAATTCAGAATTTTTTTAAGAAGATTTTATTTATTTGACAGACAGAGATCACAAGTAGGCAGAGAGGCAGGCAGAGAGAGAGGAGGAAGCAGGGTTCCTGCTGAGCAGAGAGCCCGACAAGGGGCTGGATCCCAGGACCCTGGGATCATGACCTGAGCCAAAGGCAGAGGCTTTAACCCACTGAGCCACCCAGGAGCCCCTGAATTCAGAATTTTAAATTAATTCATTGGTGAGAGACTGATACAGAATATCAACTTTCATATATTTTGGTATGTAGATGTGTAAACCTTAAGCTAAACAGGAAATCGAAGGAGGGAATGGTTTTTCTTCTAGGATTTATTAACTCATTGATAAATGGCAAAGCAAAAATATTATATAATATGTATGAATCTGCATTGTAAAAAACATGCTCATAGATTTGTCCACAAATTGCAATTCAGAGAAAAACATAGATTGCATATTTAGGATAATATTATTTCTGCCAAAAAGAAATAACTTCAGTAACCACCATGAAAATGACAGTCAATTTCTCTCATGATTCTTTAGAGAGAGATATTTTAAGATTTGCTATGGTTTTACTATTATAATTCAGGCATAGTTCCATCTACGGAATCAAAGTTTACCTGTAATGATTCGTTCTTCCCTTGTCTCTTTTTCAGTTATTTCCACAGGTACTCCATCAATGATTTTAGTGTATTTTTTAATAATTGGCTCTAAAAGTAGGGGAAGAAAAATGCATTTGATGTATCCCCTTATGGATACATAAGCCAGACATTTTAATGATTAAATATATTTCTCAAAACAGTACCACTTAGAATTCAATCATAATCATTGTGGGGACATATCTCAAATAGGTTCAGATCAACAAATATCTAAATGGTAGAGCTATGTCCTGAATCTTGGGTGAGGGAGAGAGCCAACTGGCAAGTTAACTCTCCATGTCATACTCTCATACTTGTTTTCTGACTGTGGAATGAGTGTTAGTAAGAATCCAGGGAATTCTACATCATTAGAGTGGGAGCCCTATCATCAGTCTCAGCAGTGATTTATTAGCCAATCTTAACACAATGGCTATTTTTTCTTCTAAGTCCAATAGATTACTTTGTATTGACATTATTGTTATTCTATTTCCTAATCATCACTGGCGTAAGCACAGTAATGACGGGTTTGTTGGATCTGGTGACTTAATGGATAGATTAACTCCAAGTAGTTAAAAACTACTTTAACTTCATTAAAGGTAAGTTGTATTTTATCTGATTGGAAGGAAACAAAAACAAAAACAAAATAAAAACCCCACCTAGCAGGAAAAGCCCATAAATGATACGAATATCCCCACAATTTAAATAAAACAAAAGCCAAGAGAAAACAGATGCTCAACATATTTAACCCAACGCTGTTTCAAAATAATCCCAGTGATCCTAACTAGGCTTTAGGAATACATATAACGCACCTCCATGAATCACTTCAGTTACTGTTTCACCTTCTTTAAACAGTCTGAACTCAGGTTCACCTTCAATTTTGACCTTTGATATTGTGGGTCCTGAGGCATTGTTTTAGGAGACAAATTATCATGTTAAAACAGTTCTTAAACTTTCGCAGAACAGGAAATTTATTTCACCATTTGGTGTTACTGAAATGTCAAAGTGGTTTCAGGCTTTATGAAATCAGTTTTAAACATTTCCCATTGTCTTCAAATTAGGCAGTATTTATGCGAACAAATGACAGTCTATTGTTGTGTTGCCTAATTTACTTTCATCTGTTTCAGCATTTAGCATAAATCTGTCCATTTATTCATAGTCATGAGGTAGGATCAAACAAGGTATTATGTACTTTGTGAATCATACAGTACGTAGGAAATTGAATTGCTCTCATGATAACTAGTGTAGATCTTACTTTACTAAACTGGTATCATTGATTACTCTTTCCTTATTAAATTTAATTTAATTTTTAACTACTCAGTATTGCATATTTTTTATCAGATGGGCATAAGACTGAAATTAAAAGAAGATCTCAACTTCATGTCTATATTTAAGATGCTGAATTTCAGGTTTTATGGGAAAATGAATTTGAGTACTTACCTTATATATGAAAATGATGCAAACATTTACTAATAATTAAACAGCCCTTCAAATGCAAGAGTTAAACAAATGTTGCATTTGACGTACAAAATGATTTCACTTCCAGAGAAAATCATTTTGAATGTTAGAAAGCTGATTACTACATTAGTTAACCAAGACTATTTCATAGAGAAGGAGAGTAAAGTTCAGTACATTTAACTCATACTGTAACACCCTTTAACAGTTGAATATCATTGTATTTGCTTATCTTTGAGAGGATTTATTTGCTTGTCCAGAAATTGTTAATGTACACCGTTACCCAGAATTAGTCTAAAACAATCTAAAATAGTGAAAACAATTCTTCTTTCAAATAAGGAGTGCTTCATACCCTACTATTGATCTACGGGATCAAGGAATATTGAGTATCAAATGCAAGGCCAAGTTTTTAAGGTTAAGAAATTTAAAAAGAAAAATACTCTTAAGGAGTTTAAGAACAAGAAATGAGTTAATAAAACATCCGAATTGACATTTCTTTGGAAGAGCCTAAACTGAAATTTCAGAAACACGCTCTTTCATTATGCACTATGAAGGCAGGGATTTTTATCAAATCTTCTTTTCATATTTACTCCCTGCACCTAAGAGAGTGCCCAGCACAGTAGTAAGATGTTCATTAAGTATTTGTTGAAATGAATTTCAGTTGATTTATTCTTAATTCTCTAATCTGGTTGAAAAAGTTTTATAAGAAGCATCTTAAAATTGTGTTTTAGAGCCTAATACATTTATAAAGAATTCAAGAATCGTCAAGGAACCTGCAAAAGTTTGATGAGAAGGAAACTCCAGTAGCAATCTTAGAGCTGGACAATTGTAAATGGCTGCCACAATAATTATTTGTTTCCTTCAGTATGTTACACAGAAGTAAAACTTCTGAGTTTTTGAACTGAAGACTTTTTAACACATAGGTAACAATAAAAATGACCCCATTTTTCATCCTGTTCCCTTTATTGGAAGAACCCAGGTAGGACTGATGCTTCACTGTGTTCCTAATTGAAGAAAGATTAATACAGTAGATTCCCACTGACAAAGATTGAGAAGATAAATGGGTTGAATGAAGAATCTTGAAAGAAAAGGTAGTAATCTTTGAAAATAAGAAGAGCACATGTGAATGATTTTGATTATAGAAACTATGTACAAGTGATGATACAAAATTTTAGGGATGTAATTTTAAAAACAGTACGAGTATGTTAAAATCAAGTGTATTACCAAGAGTCAATTGATCACTTTTTATTAAAATCATTAAGAAACATTTTGTCAACAAAAATTTCAATGATTTAATTTCTTAAGACACAAAGTTCTCATCAAAATATAACAGCAATTAAATGATCATAGGTAAAGTATTTTTTTTAATAAGCACAGATTTCAATATTAGGTCTCAAGAAGAAATTAAATATGGATGACTAATTAGCTAGGAAATAAATTTTGCACACAAGTTTCCAATATCTGGTTGTAAATCATGGCTTGCCTTTAAAAAGATAGACAAAAATACTCGAGAAATTGCCATCTCAGTTCAGAGAATGAGAAGAAATTTCAAAATCAAAGACATTTAAATTTTTTTTGAGATTCAACTGAAACCATAATTTTTTTCCTTTTTTAGAAGATCATTTATATACTTCTTACAGAAAAGAGAAGAAAGCTTAGTCTTTTCTCTGTGGCAAGTAACCCCATTAAGATGCTTAGACATAAAACAAATCATTCTTAAGGTCTGACCCTTGGTAATAATTAAAATACACGAAACGAGGGTGGCGTCAAAGATGTTGGATAGAGTTGGCTAAAATAGACAGTGAGTGTAGAAGTTCAGGACTGTAATTAATAATTCTAAGGTTTGACTCATGGCACCAGATACTTATTCCTTCTTCTGTTTCTGGTGGTCTAATTTAAAAATATGTCATATGTGGTTCTAATTTTAAACTCTTTCATCAATGTATAGCTTCAGTGCTCTCTTAGGTCATTGAATGAAAAATGCCTGCACTTTTTGGAAGAGCTTTTATAACAAGAAATCATTTGGGGAGATTGGAGATAAAACTAAAAAAGAAATTTAAAAAAAAAGGAGTCTAACTAAAGTAGAAAAAACAAACAAAAAAAAGCTAGGGATTTATTATTTGTTTGTTTGTATGCTTATTTATTTATCTGGGTACTAGTGCAAATGCAATGGCCAATTAGGTTCAAATGAAATCAAGTACAAGCAAATGTACTGAAAGCATTAGGAATGCACCATCTACTTTGCGAAATAATTTGCATTCCGCATTCTGCAATTACATGAGCATGCCACTGGTATAGAAATATTTAGCATGTTAGTTTCAAAAAGAATGTAGATACATTCATAGATATCAGTCTATTATTTGATTCTTTTTTTTTTTTTTACAATAAAGGAACCATGATTTTTACCTTCAGTTTTGATAATAGGCTGAAGACTGCCTTCAATCACTTTAATTTTTGGTTCCACAACTTTGGTTATAATTTTAGTTGCTGAAAGTATAGAAAGTGGAACATAAATGATGTTTACATAAAAGCAACCTGAACAAAATCGCCTTCTTTTTTTTTTTTTTTTTTTTTTTTTTTTAAATCATTGTTGGGTACTGAGGTATAAGTTGCAGTAATATGTTCAGGTCTGAACATATGGCCTGAACATATGGCCTGATATCCAGGCCATCAGATACAGGAAATATTCATGGTACATTATCTATTTATCTTCTCATGTCCAGATGGTGTACTCTAAAGTCCAGTGACTTGGGTTTGTTCCAGTGAAATATATGCACACTAGGTGAAGAATGCTGTCTAGAAATCTGTAATTTTGAACTGCACCACTAAAGCTCTTTACCTTCTTTTGTACTTCTTGAAAATATTGGCTGCATAGCAACAGAAGACAAATAAACATGATTAATTTCATGCAATTCATAATATCTTAAATTGCATTGTTGGATTCTTTCTCAAAAGACAAACTTGAAAGACAAAGACAAAATATTTTTTCATGCATCTGATAACAGTGATACAGAAAGGAAAATATGAAAAATAGTTCAGAATAATTACAATTAAAAAATAAATTTCAGCCAGCCAAATATGAGCTCTATGCAACAAACATGATATGATCAGTATTTAAGTTATCAGCTAAAATGTCTTTAATTTTCAGCTTTAATATCATGATCATTTTTTAAAAGATTTTATTTATTTGGGAGAGAGAGTAAGTGAGAGAGAGAGAAGGGGAAGGGGCAGGGGGAGAGGAAGAAGCTCCCTCTGAGCTGGAAGCCTGACGTGGGGCTCAATCCCAGGACCCTGAGATCACGACCTGAGCAGAAGGCAGATGTTTAACTGACTGAGCCACCCAGGTACCCCCTATCACAATCATTTTTTTTTTAATTTGAAAGTATATATTTTAAATGTGTGTCATTTACCCAACTAAGACAATAATATGCAGAATTTATTTAAAGTAGGAAACTATTGGTTTGGCTTTTGATTTTACAGATAAACTGGAAATGTGCCTCTGGAACCATTCATCCAGGGCTACTGGCTTTTTGTCATTTCTAATTAGAAGCCTTAAAAGATAGATCCATTAGACAGCGGGGCTGTGCTAAAGCTAACTGTGCAATCACAACAGATTGTGTTGACACCTTAGAGATGAGATGTTAGCATAGTCTGGGTTTCTGCCACATTCTCACCTCAGGCTTCTGAAATCTCAACTTTTTAAAATTCATATGGGGTCTAGATCTTAATTATGACTATGGTTCAGTCATATCAAATTTTTTATTTTGAAATCTTAAATTATGAAGCTCTAAAATATATCAAATCTAGGCATCCAATTACTGATCCCACAAGTGGTCATGCCACAGAGGAACCTTTCCAGGAAGGCCAAATCCACGAGGTCTCTGCCTCTACTATCAAAATGGGTTAATTACTTTTACCTCAAGTTTTTACCTCTTATTAAGGAACTTGAAGTGCAGGATATCTAGTTTGTTGTTAGTTTTGTTTCAATCTTGCTTGCCTGAAGAATTAAATAGTTTTGACAGGTTCCAGACTGGGGATTAAATACTGATTTTATTCTGCTCTACCTCAATTGTTACATATTCAACAATGTATATGATAGAGCACTTTCCCCCCCATACAATTGGAATGTATGGTATTTTGGGGACAAGAATAATATGTAGCAAGGAAATTAAAGAAGTTTTAGAGACAAGTAAATGAAGGAACACAAAAATGGAATCTTAGGTTTAATTGCTCTCTACCTCTATTTGAAATTCTTCTAAACAGCAACACGCCCATCTGGGCAAGGTTAAAGAAACATCGGGCATTAGAATGTAAATCTCAGAGCTGTTTCAAGAGCTTTGAGTAGACAGACGAGGTTTATTAGATTTGCGTGATTTCATAAAATATAACATTTTCTGTGAGTGCAGATTCAATTTTAATAGAGAAAAATAAAGCAATTATAAGATTCTGGCTCATAGAACAAAGTATTTCATTGGCCTATGTAGAAGGTAGTGGACCTATAATGGGTAAAGTAGGAAAGGTAAAGAAATGTGTTGCAGATATACAACTTAAGTGAGAAAGATGACATAACATTTCTGATGAATAGAGCCCATGATGATTCTTTAATTTATTTTAAAATATATACAAGATTGAACACTTCCATACTGGAATTTATACCATGTTGAATCATATCTATTCCAACTCAATCTTTAAAATAGTGCTGAGCTGGCCTGATACTGGATTTGCTTATGTTACTATTATACAACTGAAATCAGGAAGAGCAGCAGACATTTTGTTTTGCTCCTTACATTGCCTTCATTCTTCCATATCTAGTGTAAATCCTGAGAAAAAAGATTTTAACTCAATAACAGAATGCTCAGAGTATAAAATAGAATTATTTTCTGGCCAGGATAAGAGTGGGAATTGAAGTAATACTTTTGCTACTGGTACATTTTGAATGTTTAATTGTAGAGTCAAAACAAAATGAAAAGAATTTCTGCTTTGAAAGCTATGAAGAAAGAAGGAAACAAGAAAGATGAAGAAAAAACCATATTGAAAAAGGAATACTACAAGTTATATTTATGAGACTGGAATACCTTTACCATTGTTAAGTACTAGAGGTTTAATTTTGATAATCTGGTAGAGTCAGGGATAAAAGAACCTTGGCATCTAGAAATTTTAGGTTTATCACCTGGCAAATTCTTTGTTCCTTCATCCAGTTTTGGATGGAAAGAGTTTTTGAGCTGCCAACTCATAAACATTAGGATTCCTTGGCACACCATGGTCCACCCTGTCCTTAGACCGCTGACGGCTTGAGGGTGGAATGAGCTACAAATCCTTCAGCAGTGTTACATCTGTGTCTACACATCTGAATTTTCAGATAACTCTGGAGTGCCTTTTAACTGTCTCTCCTCTTTGTATGTTTGTATGTCTTTTTTTTTCCCCTGCTTCTTTTCCATGCTAGCTATTACATTTTACTGCTATTCTCATATCTTATCATTCCTGGTTTTTTGAGGAATGGGGAAGTTCAGTTTAGTTCATAGGATCTGAAGGGTATGACCCTGGCTGAGAGGTCTCAAGACCTTAAGCCTGCTTCAAGTGGGATGAAATTTGTCTTTGTTTGGAATTCTAAATACCAGATTATCAATAAATTCTGCTTCCAAATACAAAGAAAATTATTGTATTTTCTTTTTTTTACATCTTGCCATTGGTATGTGACAAATATTCTTTATATACTTACTGTAAACAGTCATGGGGATTTCTTTGAAGGTGCTACCACGAACAAACTGAAAAATATTTGCATTTAGTAATGTGAAATTAGTAGTTTTATTAACCATATTATGGCACCACTTTGATTCATTTTGCAATATCCTGTTATTGGTCCAGATGGCATAAAAAGTACCAGTTTGTTACTCAGAGTATGAAAAATTATAAAATAGCTAATCTAAATTGAAATAGGTTTTTAAATAGTATTTCATATATTTTCTCATACTTTGACCCTACAAGGACAGAGGAGCAGAATACCTTTTTACCTGTAACCACTGGGATTAGTGATGGTTTTTTACAAGTAAATACTTTACCTTTTATTCTGTAGCAAAGGTATTTAATAATAGAAAGATTATAGATTTTTTTTTAATCAATGTGTCTTTTCTTTCCAATTGGGCTGTAAGTTTTTAAATAAAGGGCCATCTCTGATTCAGCTTATATTTCCCATTACACTTAATATACTGTTTGGGCCCAAGTAGCTTTTATTAGATATTTGTTAAATAAAACCATAAAGAAATTATGTCATTTATTCACAGGTAAGCCAGTGGTACATATTCAACAAAGAGCAATCCATGTCCAGCATACATCTACCTATTTATTTATACATTTCTAGTCTTTTATGTTAAAATTGCAATATCTGTTCAGCACATTGCAAACCAACCCAATAATGTTCCATACCTTAATTTGGATGTATTTGATCAGTTTATTAAGTATTTCCAGCAGCCGATCATTTCCAACAGGTGTGTCTATGAAGAGGAAGATTAGATGAATATTGATAAGAAAGTGTGAAATAAAAGTCTAGGTTTCTATTGAAAATGATTTCATTCATTAATGAGTTCAATAATTACCAACCTGCTGGGTAGAGGAGTTTATCTACAACATGAATGACACCGTTTGTTGTCATGATGTCAGATTCTTTTGATTTCACTTCGTTCACCAGAAGTGTATCATTTACCTATCAAAACAAGAGATAATGTCAATGAGAAATTAATAAAAAATTAACTTTAAGATAATTGAAAAATAGATAAAAGCTATCCTAAATTCATTCTAAAAAACTTACTCCTTTCAGATAGATTTTGCTTCCTTGTGTGGTCTTCAGAATATTAGTAACACCAGGTTCGAATCCTTTTCCAATGAAAACGCCTGGTGTTAGGTGATAAAGGATGATGTTTTGAAGGGCATTTTTGTCACCTGGGGGGGAAATGTATATTTATAACATGTTATATTTTTTGATAGTTTGATGCTGTAAAGACTAAGGATAGACATATTTCTTTGTCTTTGTTTTTTCCACACTGTAATTTCTCATCATATCATTGTTCTCTCAAGTTGCTATCAATGCCATGTTGAAACCATCACTTCAGTCTGTTCAATCAAAATATTAGCAAACCTACTGAAAGGAAGGAAAATCAAATTATTTTTGGGATTGTGACTACTTTCTTTGTCACCTAATTTTGTGGACATTAATAGAAATAGCATAAGTGAACATCTAGCTCTACAATCATGACAGCAAGCAGTTAATTAAGAATATTAATGAATTACCTTCCACATATTCCAAGGGGAATTAAAGGAAACTAAGGCTAGACATGAGTATTAAAGAGGTAACATTTTTGAGGTTGATTTCTGGGCAGGAATGTTTGAGGAAGAAATGAGATCCTGAACTCTAGGGGCAAATATCTGGTATTCACTTCTACTCACGAATCAGAATTTCCTTTTCTTCATTTGTCATTCCCTTAAAGGCATCGTTGGTTGGAACGAATAAAGTCCAATCCCCAGGTTGTGTCAGGAGCTCTTTCAAGTCTGCAGCTTCAAGTAGGCTGAGGAAGACACTAAGCAGGAAAGACATTTATTCTGTTAGATTTAGATTTAGGTATTCATGGAATAGAATAGAATCCATTTACAGTGGAAAGCATGAGAAATTTTCATGCATTTTTTTTCTAAGATTTATTTACTTATTTGAGGAGGTGAGGGAGAGGTAGAGGAAGAGGGAGAGAGAGAATCCCAAGCAGACTCTGTGCTGAGCACGGAGCCCAACACAGGGCTCGATCTCACGACCCTGAGATCATGACCTGAGTCAAAACCAAGAGTTAGACACTTAACTGATTCTGCCACCCAGGCCCCCTATTCATCCATTTTTATGTTTCAAATGCAATTTGCCTGTTAAGAAAGCTTTATCATGGGGGAATTCTTTAAATATACATATGGTTTTTAAATCTCCTAAACTCTTACAACTTGACAAGGTCACACTTAATGACAAAGTAGAAGTGTATGTTTTTCATTTAATATTCCACAAAATAGTCTTTGCTAGTATTTACTGTCATTTTTTAAAAAACTTAAATATAAAAAAAGAATTGCAAGGAATATGCCAATGTATTAGATTGTTTCCCTCACCAAATCATATTATGGTGCACCAGGAAGCAAAATACTCTGAAGAACATATTTCAGTTTTGAAAATATTTGCATGGACTTCTTATTCTAAATTCTATTTTCAGCAATACTGAATAATTGATGCCTTTTGGATACTAACTGTGACACAAAACTATGTCAATAGTTCTCATGTTTTTGTTGTTTGTTGGTTGTTGGTTGGTTGTTTGTTTGTTGTTGGTGGGAGTGAATCCATTTGGCTTACCTAAAGCGCTTATCTTGTTTTAATTTTTCGTGGAGGGATTTCTCTGCTGGTTTGATGATTTCTCGGAATATATGAATAGCACCATTTCTTCCTTGTTTGCTTCCTCTTACCATGCATGAATTTTCAATGCAGACAGCCTAGCAAAGAAGAGAAAGATACAACTGTCTATTTCCTTACTTGAAATGTCCTATGTGGAAGTAGATGCAAAACTGAGTTAATCGATTGACTCTTTTAAGAGGTCTCCTGACCTCTCTGGTCAAAGGAAATAGCATCTCACTTCTTTTTTTAAGGTCTGGCATAATCTGTCTTCACACTTCTTATTCAATCAGGATTTCTAGTACTAGTTAACTACCCTATATGTCAGACAGGTAGTTTCATCCATAAATAACAAAAATCCCATAGAATTCCATGTCTGTATTTTTCATCATTCTTCTCCAGGTTTGAACCATTCTTCCACACCCTCTTTAAGAAACTTTCACTCTCTAACTCTCTAGGACCCTCTTTAACCATAAAGTTCTCTGACTTCAGTGCCTTTTGAGATTTTCACAGATATTTACTATATTTTCCTGACTTTAAGGTTCTATCAATTATGTCACATTATTAATTTTGTTATAGTGTTTTTTGAACAAATATATGTATATGCAGCCCATTTCCTGCATCTTATAAAATGTGTGTCTTGGGATTGTGGAACAATCCTGAGCAGCTGCTGTGTATTGTATCAGGTAATGCTTGACTTCTGTAAAATCTCTGGCCTGGACAGAAACTGAATGGCACCACTACTTGCACAGTTTTCATAAGCAATATTTTCTAGAAATAGTTCCTCAGATAAAGTATGTTAGAACTATTTTCTAGAGTTCAGAGATCTTTAGATGTCTATAAAAAATTATCTTGTAAACTTACAGGAATCCATAAATCAAAAGCTATTTTAGAGGAGTTTTATGATTTCTAGAACTGAAATAATTAATGTTTTAGAACAGATAATGAAACAAACGCAAATTATCTGAATTGTTAATGCCCAGCACTTTTTGTTGCCCTTTCTCACAGTGTTTTCATACATTACTCAATTCCTGGTCTTCCTATGAATATTTACTATTACTACAACCACATTAATAAAATTCTGGACACATCTGCTTTAATAATATTCTTAGTCAGGGAAATGTCATTTGACATTCAGGCCAATGTAGATATTTTATCTTTTTCTGATTGACTTACTGTACGATAGACGAAGACTCTGAGCTGTTTGCCTCCAATGGTTTCAAGCTTTTGTCCATTGTAAAGCTCATTAAGGCCAACTTTTACCTTCAATATGTGATTTTGCAGAATTAATTTAAGAAGCCGCTGATCCATGCTCAGAGTATCATCTATAAATAAATTCATGAAGAAAAAGGATTACTTAGAAAGCATTAAAATTCCTCCTGATAAGAAAAAATCATGAAAATGGATAATCCCTAATACTATGGAGATTATAGATTCTGCACTCATAAAATATGAGTTAACTAAATGCTCAAGGCTACAAATTCCATGCACTAATTAGAAACTCTGCAAGCTCTTTGATCAAATGACTGTAACATTCTTCTTCTTCTTCTTTTTTTTTTTTTTTTAAGATTTTACTTATTTATTTGACAGAGATACAGCGAGAGAGGGAACACATGCAGGGGGAGTGGGGGGAGAAGCAGCTTCCCATGGAGCAGAGAGCCCAATGTGGGGCTCGATCCCAGGATGCTGGGATCATAACCTGGGGCAATAGCAACCGTTTAACAACTTACTTACGAAGAGAAAATCAAAACACATTCACCATCCTAACAGTTATTACAAAGAGGAATTATAGCATTTCTAGGAATTTGAATTTTTATTAATAATTTTATGCATCACAATTTAACATCTGGGAATATGTTTTTAAAATAATACTTAATTTTTAATTACTAAATTTTGCTTTACAATTTAAATATGTCTTTGTGAAATCACTTTTCTAGAAAAAGTGGCAGGTTACACTAATCTAAACAACATCCTTGAAGAGCAGCTAGTAGATAAAGTACTTATAATAATAGTTTACATAGTAAACTATTGGCTGTTCATTTATAGAAGTGTATAATAAAATAGTCTCTTGTTTATTTATAATTTGACACCTTATATCAAATGTTGAGATGAAAAATACAACTATTTATTCTTAAATATTATGTTGGTGTTAAATAAACAAGTCAGAGATTTGTTTAAGATCTAGTAATACATCCCTTGTGTGTATTGGAATTATGAATAGTTTCATAGAATAACTGAATACTCTTTATCACAAACTTTTGCTCCCTGTAGCCTCTTATCTATTATAATAAAATGTTTTTAAATGAAGGACATTTTAATAGAGATGACATAGTACTAACAATGTGTAGCCAATAAAGAAATAATCACCACCTTGTAAAATGTCGGTTGTTCCTTAATGCAAACAATCATGGTGAAGAAAAATGTGTGTGAGGGTTGGTGGGGGAGCGAGAGTAGGAATGACAGTGTCCAGTACATACCTGAAAATGCATTATTCACAGGTGCCAGCAAAGTATATTCCCCATCTGGCCGCAGAGCGGATGCCAAGCCTAACTGGGCAACGAGGTCAGTGAAAGTGGTTTGCTGATTTCCAGCCAGCTCAATAACTTGTTTGGCTGTAAAGTAAACCATCACCATCGCAACAATGTCATCTTTGTTACTATCATCATCATCTTAAAATTAGTAAATCAGTTCTTGGCTGTTCTCTATAAGCTATTTGCTGCCATGACAATGTGATAAGATATCCTGCCCTTCCCTAGTAAGAGTTCCAGATTCCTGTTTTGGGGGGTCGATAACCACAGAGAATTTTTACAAAAGAAAATATTTTTCCAGCTTCTTAGTTTCATTGTGTTTAATTCTCTATGGCTCACATCCCACCTTTCCCTGCTCTTGTGAGTGCCATAGTTATTTCATTTATCCAAAGCTGGTCATTTGGTTAGATCTGTCCTTCCGCTTTCAAGAAAAACTGTGGTACTGTGAGAGAGCCTTTATAAATATTAAGTGTTAGAAGCTTGGGAAAGCGGAAGTTCCGTGCTACCCAGGAGCCTGCTCAGTTCACTCTGCTGCATTTGTGCTTCACGTGCCTTTCCTTATGCTAAACATTCATTCTTCATGGATTTAGTCATGTGGCATCGTAACTGGTAAAGAGTAGTAGGTGGAAGAATCCAAAACTGTTGCTCACCAGAATCGGGAATTAGGACCTGATCAATCAAATGGATGACACCATTATTTGTCACGATATCTTTTTTGTTCACCATTTTGATTCCATTTACTGTTATGCTGTCACCGTCACATCCTATCTCAATGGTGTTTCCTTCCAGAGTCTCAAAGACTGCTCCTCCCATGATAGCTTCAGAACACTGGAGTGTGTTCAAAAGGTGGTACTTCAAGAGAGCTGGAGGACAAATGAAAAGCAGCAAGTTCTGAGATCAAGGGAAATTGCACTTACCCCTTAAAGACATGGTTCCTTGTGGACCTGAGAATTCCTAAGAAATATAATACATATAAGACCTAAGTATTAAAAAAAAAAAAAAAAAAAGGCCTAAGTATTGACTAAAGGGTTTTTAATTGTTTAAGTGCTAGGAACGCTTTTTCAACGAACTATATGAACTATTCAATAGAAATAGCTCAGCTCAGTAGGAAGTAAGAAGAGAAGATCAGTTGCATGAAATGATTTGTGTAGTGCTTAGAAAATGTGTTAGAGTAAGTTTCCACTCTCATAAGAAGGTGATTTCTGACATGAAAACAAGAAGAATGATCCCTGTATTTACTAGAGATACCTATTCTTTTTTTTTTTTTCCACGCTCACCACTTTTATTCAACAGAGTATTGGAAGCTCTAACCACAGCCATCAGATACGAAAAAGAATTAGGAGACATCCATATCAGTGAGGAAGAAATTAAACTGTCACTGCTTGCAGATGACATAATATACATAGAAAACCCTAAAGTCTCCACCAAAAAAATTATTAGAAATAATAGATAAATTCAGTAAAGTTCAAAGTATAAAATTAACACCCAGATATTGGTAGGACTTCTATATACTAATAACAAAATAGCAGAAAGAAAATAATTCCATTTATCATTGTAACAAAATGAATAAAATACCTAGAAATAAAACTTAACCAAGAGGTGAAACTCCTGTACTCCAAAAATTATAAAACACTGATGAAAGAAATTGAAGGTGACACAAATGGAAAGATATTCTATGTTCATGAATTGAAAAAATGTTTTTTTCATAAAACTAAGACAAATAACACTAAAACTGCTATGGAACCCCAACAGACCCCAAACAGCCAAAGCAATTTTGAAAAATAAGACCAAAGCTGGGGGCATCACAATCCCATATTTCAAGCTATACTACAAAGTTGTAGTAATCAAAACAGTGTGGTACTGGCACAAAAATAGATATATAGATCAATAGAACAAAATAGAAAGCCCAGAAATAAACCCAAAATTTTATGGTTAATTAATTTCCAACAAAGGAGGCAAGAATGTGCAATGGGAAAAAGATAGTCTCTTCAACAAATGGTGCTGGTCCATGGAAAAGAATGAAACTAGGCTACTTTCTTATACCATACACAAAGGTAAACTCAAAATGCATTGAAGACCTAAATGTAAGACCTAAACCATAAAAATCCTAGAAAAGAACAGAGGCAATAATTTCTTTGACATAATCAACTGATGGTTTCCCCAGGGATGGCAGTGGGGGGTGAGTAACGGGGGGTGAAGAAGAGTAGGAGATACTGGCTTCCTATTATGAAATGAGTAAGTCACGGAAATAAGAGGTACAGCATAGGTATTATCTGACCTATTGTCAAAATCCATTCTTGGTTTACAGGTTGTGCTTCATAAAAATATTCTCTTTTTGTTACATCAGTAGAATTGCTGACAGTATAGGGAGTGGATGTGTGTGCTAGTCTATCATTTTGAATCAGGGTACTGATGGTTTTAAATCTATTTATTTACTTGAGTTTGTGTTTTTCACAGAGAATATGTTTTTCACATTCATCAGGAATTTCAATCCATATTGGTATTAGAAGATCATTCATATATATATATATATATTTTTAATTTTTCCAGGATACAAGCATAATTTCTGGCTGCTTCTGAATACAAAAAAGTTATTTCCTCCCTCCATAGGATAATTATTGATGGATTTCATGCAAGCTGAAATTTTATAAATTTCATGTATATCAGAAATAGAGGTTATATGGTATTAGGATCATATTCCTCCCTAAGAATAATCTCTTAATATTCTTTAATATGGTGAAATTTAAATTATTTGTATGTTCCAAACTAGTCATGTGTATCAGTGCAAGCTCTTAAATTTAAGAGACGGCCAATCTGTCTTCTTTAGTAAAACCACCAATTCAGATGTTTTTCCAAATGTCACAAGTCATCCAGTTAGATTTTTCTGGTGCCTAGCAACACACCAGAAAATGTACAATTAAAATACTTCCAGTATTATTTCCCAAGGCAAATTTAGTGCTAGAGAAAGATTATGAATTTGCATTTATGCTGGCAGATAATCTTAAGTATGTGTGGCACAAAGCATCTCAACGATGCTCTGCTTAATTAGCAGGAGTAAACTGAAACAAATGTGAAAAGAACATGAGACTAGGATTTCAAAAGTAAAAGGAGCAAACAATGTAGAGATACCTATTCTTAAACACCCAAGCAGCATCTTGTATAAGCCACTCATAACAGAATAGCTTCATATGATTTATAAAGAGTTTAATAGAGGAGGAGGATAGGACAAATAATTCCCTAAAGAAAACATCTGGAGAGTAGCCAAAGTAAAGATGATTTCTTGGAAGATATCTGAAGGGATCTGTCCTTCAACCGTATTGTCTCTATAACTGTATCATCAAAATTTCTCATTTTAAATTGGTTAAATGTTAGTTAAATGTACTCCTCACAACATAAAATCTATTTGAAAATAGATAGAGAGACTAGAATGAAGCCAAATTCTATGTATAAATAAATAATAGACCAAGAGAACCGTGTAATTTTCTTAACTTAATATACATTTTAGCATAAATTTAGAATTAAAAGCATTATGTAATACATGTATGATATTAAAATTTGATAATCTAATATTTCTTTTAAACCATGGCTAAATCCTTTTTAATGTCTGCTACTTATTTACTTGAAAACAATAAAAAAGAATATGATCTTTATGATATTATTTTTAAATTAATTATTAATTATATAATTACTCTGCTGACTCTTTCAAAGGCTTTTTTTTTTTTTTAAGATTTTGTAGTCCACTTAGAACACAAGTTTTTCTTTGCCTTTGCTTATCAAAGCTGATAATAAGTGCATGACTTAATTTTTTTTTTTAATTTTCTTTTCTTGGAATTCTGGGAGACTTCTCAGAGAGGAGGACGTTTTAGTACCTTCAGAAGCCACTTTGTCTCCCATGATCCTTTCTAGGACACCTCGTGGAAGTTTCTCAAAAGCCTCATTGGTGGGAGCAAAGAGTGTGAAGTGACCATCTCTTCCAAGGGACTCGAGTATATCAGATGTGATAGCAGCTGCCTGAAACACAAATGTGCTTGTTAGAGGCTTGCACGTTGCAGATCCAAAAGAAAGTCACAACACACTTAAACTAGGCTGTCCTGAGGGAGTTGATTCTGTATAAAATTATAGAAGTTTGCTCTTGTTAGAGCTTTAAAACATGATTTATTGGCACAACAAACTAGATCCTTTCCAAGTTTCCTCAAACCTGTTTGTAAGAATGGGAATCCTGCCCATGTTTGTGTGACTCTAGCAATATCCAGCAGTACATATAACTGAGATGGACACATACTAAATACAGTGAATACACTATGGGCACATAACTAACTATTGGGTATTTATTATGTCCACACAAGTATTATTATGTCATATGGGATGATTTCTTCCATGTAGAATAAAACTCTTTTCATTTCAAGAAATAGATTTGTTACACTTCTGCCAGATTTTTAAAATAACATTTTTTTAAAGATTTGTATTTTTTTATTTGATAGAAATCACAAGTAGGTGGAGAGAGAGATTGGAGGAAGCAGGCTCCCCACCGAGCAGAGAGCCCGATGGGGGCTCAATCCCAGGACCCTGGGATCATGACCTGAGCTGAAGGCAGAGGCTTTAACCCACTGAGCCACTCAGGTGCCCCTAAAATAACATTTTTATTGTTAGATTTCAATGATGAAGGACAATCTGCTGTTATTTCTTATACTTACCCTAAAAGATGAGAGGTCATCTTCTGCTTCAATGAAGTCTTGAATTGAGGTACCAATTTGTGTAAGGACACGGTCAATGACATGTACAACACCATTTGTTGCAATCTGGTTCCCATGGATGATTCGAGCGCAGTTAACAGTGACAACCTGTAATTATTTGAGAAAATCAAAGTGCAGAAATCAGAGCCATCAAGTGACCACTGAGACTGCAAGGCCATTATCTATCTTTCGTTTCTACTAGTAAATGTAACATGAAGGAGCCAACATTCTAAATGTAAATGTTGAGGATAAAGACATATATCGCTCTGTCTAAAAAAGAAACTAAGAGAAAATAGGACCAGTTGAAAACCCAGTCCAGTTACACATAAAATATCTAGAAAATAAGGGGAAAAAGCATTTTTTTCATTTGAGTTATTGCTTTTTCCCCCCCTTCTCTTCCTTTTATAGAGATAGTCATAAACTGTTTCAACTGCAGGTCAGTGAATTACATGAAAAAGTTTATCAGTCCTAAAGTAAGTTCTGAAAGAGAGAAATAGTTATTGCACAAATATAATCAGTTCTATTGCAGTAATTTCCCAATTATTACCTCATCACTGACCCTTTTCATCCCTGGAAAATTTATTGGAAGAACCCTATGATCCTGTTAGAAGTTTCCCACAAGGGCTTTTATCTACACACAAAAGAACCTAAAACAGTATAGTAGCTAGAGGGTGAATAAAGGAATACTCATTCTCTGATATTCTTTGATAAATTCTTATTTACTATTTTTCTGTAGTTATTATTTTTCAAGTACATCAACTACTAAAATTTCTTTTTTTTTTTTTTTTAGGACATCTAAGTCTACTGTCAATGAACTGTGAACTTAATTTCCTCCTCACAACCACTCTCTATAGAAGTCAGCCACTGAATTAGTAATTTGCATGCTCTAAATGTGGGGGAAAATCACAATATAGTGCTTACATTCACTAACATTTTACTATTTCTGTGAACATAATATAAAAGGTATAGACAAAATTAAAGGTGATATTACTCTAAAATGTACTTTTTATTCATGAAACTTACCCCATTAGGATAATGGTTAATGAAAAGCCCCAAATTGTTATACATTGAAGGAATAATCATGCCATTTTTTAAGTCCTTGGTCAACATTCTGTTATTAACCATATGGCTATGTAAAGCATTCAGTAATTCAACATTTACATTACTCTCCAAGCCTCTCCGGATATCCTAGGAAAAATTGAAATGTTAGAAGTTTATTTCATTGCAGTTCATCATTAAAATACTTATAATTATACTATGGGTAAAATGAGGAAAGGCAGCTATTCAAGGCTTGGGGATAGGCATTAAAGAGTAGATAGGGTAGGAATAGTAGTGATCATTTTAAGTCCAGTTGCTGACACAGGGATGAATGTTGGGAGAAAAGATTTTATTCAGGTTGGTTAGCATATACTTTATGTTTCTTAGATAACATTAAGAAGGAGTTTTAGAAAAGTGTGTGGGACAATAATGTGGAAGACTTCAATGCCTGAGTAAACTGGCAACAAGGAGCCACTGAAGATTTTGTTATATTGGGATAAAACGATTAGACTGGGCTTTGGGAGGTTAATCTTGTGAAAATGTAGAGCAGAAATGAAGATATTAGTGAGGAGGATGAAACATGAGACATTGGTGACTAACAATAGTTAAGAATTAGAGCAGGAGTAGAATGAATCACCACTTTCAAGTCTAAACACTTCAGATGGGTACTGCCAATTATGGAAAAAAAGGCAACAGAAAAGCAGTTGTTTGTGGGGAGAAAGAAAATGGCACATGTTTTAGATAGCTTTTTGTTTAAAGATGAAGTAGTGTATCTAAGGAGAAATATTAAGTGGTATATCCAAGGAGAAGTATTAAAATGGACATTAGAAATATTTTCCTGAGGTTCCAAGGAGAACAACTACAGAAACAGATTTCATGGCTAGATGCACTGAAGTGATGGCTGAAGCCATTAGAAGGGCATATAAAGAGCAAAGTCTAATTCCCAAAAGAGACTTTAGTAAGACTCATTATTAAGTGAAGGAAGAAGAGGAGTCAGCAAGAAGACCCAGAAAGGTGGTTAAGAGATGAGATCCATGGCAACCAACAGAGAGTGTTCCATAATGCAACAATTAACCACACAGTTAAAGTAGCAAGATAATATCTAGAGGATTTTGCCTTACCAAATATTATTTGGCTCTAGTCATAATTATCGATTTGCCTTTATATCCTGTAGAATGTAGGAATATATTTCCATACCAAGTTTTACAGATTGGAAATTTAGTGTATTACAGATTATGCACAGAAAGTCTGAAAATCAAAAGCATTATTTATAATGCTTCATTTAAATATCCATACATATTTATAAATGTCAATGTCTGAGCAGCCAAATATATTTACATATAATTAAAATAATTTATATATTTATAATATGCCTTATAATAAATTTTAAATTCCACTAGGCTTCTTAACTTACCTTTCTGTTGGATAGGTCATCTAAAATTCAATATGTTTCTTCCCAATCAAAAAGGAAAGAGGAAAGGAGTAGAATAGAATAATGATAAACACCAGTTCAGTCCGCCCTTGGTTTGCCTTTTTTAAAGTAGTCTATGAAACTACTGGGGAGGTATTCCATATATGGATATATTAAAATGTTTCATCCTTATACTTAATATCTCATTCTTTTATGTATCATTATATATGTATAACAAAAAAGAGATATAAGATCTCTATTAATTTCCAAGTTAATAAATCAATTAAAATGAAATCACAATAAAAATAATTATATTAATAAAAATAATAAATTACAGAATCCAAGTTGTCCCAAGCCTCATTACTCGGTGCAAAGTAAGTGAATGATCCCTTTCCTTCAATTTCTTCCCTCAGTCTTGAGACATCAGAATAGCGCTGTGTTGTGGTGGCTCCCACGATGCCCAGAGTGCCATAAACATGGTCAATTGGCAAAACTGAAATAATGAAGACATGAAGAATTACTTAGGACAATATTTCAAGATTATTATTTCACAGTCATTTAAATTTTTACTAAATTCCTTAATACATTTAACTGATAATTTTAGCAATAAAATTATATGAATTATCAATCTTACACAAAAGCTGCCTTTTAAGGGCTAAATAATAAAACAACATTGAAAACTATTATTTCATATATACTTTGTGTTGAGGAAAAATGAATTTTAAATTATCCTGATTAACATTATGTATTACGTATTAGTGTATATAGTTGTGACTCCTGCTATGTCAATAATAGTTGAACTATAATTATCAGCAAATATTTCTGATTCACTGAAAAAAAAAAAAGATGCTCCTCACTTCTCACTGAGAATGGCAAAGGTAATATTTTCTTCTATGTTGGCTTTAACTCCTAAATGGTGTAATATTGTAAGGTACTGGGTTATTAATTTTTATAGATTTGGGGTTTTTAAAATTTTTTTTTTTAAATTTTACTTATTTATTTGACAGACAGATTACAAGAAGGCAGAAAGGCAGGAAGAGAGAAAGGAGGGAGCAGACTTCCTGCGGAGCAGAGAGCCTGATGTGGGGCTTGATCCCAGGACTCTGGGATCATGATCTGAGCCGAAGGCAGAGGCTTTAACCCACTGAGCCACCCAGGTGCCCCTAGATTTGGGTTTTTAAAAGAAATATAGAGACCTACTTCTTTTGAGCATAATTTCAGGGAGGAAATAGATGGAAGCATCTACTGCTTCCAGAATATTTCTCCTGAACTTCAGAAGAAATATTAATATACGAATGCCAACCTGAAAACTGATGCTGCTGATTTATTCATTTTTTGACTCTATCTTATTTGAAAACTCATATGATTTGGATAATATCATAGGAGAAATGGTTATTACATTTGTGAATATATAAAGACTAGGTGACAATTAATAAATTATAAAATCAAGACCCCCCAAAGAAAACTCCAAAAAGATGAGGAAAACGAGTCAAAATTAACAAGTTAAAAATAACAGAGCTCCATGTGTGTCCTTATGCCCATGCTGAAAAAATAAATCCTAGAGAAAGGCGTGACTTGATAGAAAGAACTTTAATTAATTGTAATTGGTCATAAATTCATTACAAGCTAATGTGAAGACTTGGTTACCAATGACACAAACCAAAATTCAGGGGCTCCCAAAAGTGAAGTATTTGTCTTGATTTTATTCTCTCGGCTGCCGGGACCCACAAAGAATGCAGACACCAGTTTAGAATCACGTTCAGAAAGATGACTGGATTAGAGGATTTTTATGCATTGGTGTCCATAATGGTGAGGGCCTCAAAGTTTATGTTATATTAGAAGAACTGGAAATGATTAGCTCAGGGAAGAGAAATCTATTAAAAAGAAAGGGTAACCAGTGGAAGTATGTGATGGTTGGTGTTAAATATCTGAATGGCTGTTATTTCAGAGAGGAACTAGATTAACTTTTTTTTTTCTTTAGTTGGCAATTTTAGAAAACAATTTTCAACATGAGGGATGTTATAAAATCAGAGCTGTTCGGTTACAGAAAATTATGCCTTCCCAAATAGTCCACTCCATGTTTCTAGACAATGTCAAAGATGGATTTTGTAGAGAGGATTTTTATTTAATTTTTTCATTTGAATTTAAATTTATGATCAGGTTTGTGTTGTATGGCCCAACATTCACTGAATGAGCTGCATGTTTTAATACTTTGTCACCATGAAAAATTCATGATTAGCACAAAGATGGTGGCAGTATCTTGGGATTTATCATGGTGCTAAATACACACACACACACACACACACACACACACACGTGCACACACATACACATTGCCTTATCTACAAGCTAAGCTACCTCAAGTCTTTTTCCTCACATAAGATAAGTTCCTCATTCATTTCAGTAATTGAAATTTTACCTGCTGGGCAGCCTTTCATTCCTTCCATTCTCATGTAACCAGGGCAACATTCATATAACACAGTCCTATATATCAGAAGAAAATTAGTATTAAAATGGGGAACTACATAAAATTCATTTCCATATAATCTTAGCAAAAATATATCACTTATTGCCATGATTTATGAGACTTTTGAATTGTTTTTCCCCCCCTGATTTCAAGTTTGTTTATATTAGTTTGATTTCTCTATATAGTTTCATGACATTGTAGAAAGTTTCAGGATCTTAATGCAGATGAATGAGGTTCCCAGTTCTGTCCTTGGTAGATGTATGACCTTGAGCAAGTAATTTGACAAATTTGAGTCTCAGTTTCTCCAGCTTTTTAAAATGGATGTAGTAGCTATGATAGCTACTCACAGGCTAGTTGTGAGTCTCAAATAAAATTCTGCTTTGGAAATCATTTTGTGAACTATAAATAGTTAGAAATGTTTATTAGTATAAGTTTATGAGAAACTAGAAACATCAGTAAATACATTAACCCAATCCAATCAATAAAAGCTATTCCACTGCTAACTAAAATAATATTTTAGGTTTGAATTGCCAGTAGAATTATTAATTTGATCATAGTAAATATAATCTTTAAAATCTTCTACAATGCAATATTCAAGAAAGTGCTATTTTTTCCAAGTTTACAAAGTGTAGTAAGTTATATATTGGCATAATTAAGGCAACAAACCAGAAAATTCAGCAAAGATATATCTAAAATAAGTTTGTATTACTCTGTTTTGTTGGAAAATAGTAACCTCAAATCATCTACATAATTGCTTTTATTTCTTACTTTATTAAAAATATAATCCTAATCTTCATTTTATCAAAGTCCATTTGACATTTTCTGGACTCCTCAAAATCTAGCTTCGTATTTTTAATTAAAATTTTACATAATGCTCTGTTTCTTCTCAATAGAAATATGAAGGTGAATGTACAAAATAAAAATTGTAAATGGGGAATATTATAAGTAAAGAGGAAATACAGACCATTTTATAATTTTTAATTGATTAATCCCATGTCACACAATTTTATTACTTAGACTAATTATCTTATAATTTAGTAACTAAACATGTATTAAGTAGTTCAGATATTATTTCTTTTTTTTTCTAGTTATGATAATCATATTCAAAAAGATGAATGAATGAGAGAATTTGAATATATTTAAGAAAAAAATCACTATAAGAAATACTTTTCTTAGTATGATAAAAATGACAACAAAAGCAAGTTTGTAAAAAGTAGAATTATTAATGAAATACAAAACGGTCTTCTATAGTTTGTAAATAAACTTTTCAAATTAAAGCCAAGTCTATTAATTGATTATCCATGGTTTATGGTCTTGTTTATGACCTTATATTCCCATTTCTTTATTTTCTTGATGTCAATTTAAAAAGTAGAATGTAACATTATTTATGCATATACATGTATGCAGTGAAAAATGAAAGATGAATGAGAAAGAAATTTCTGGCATGGAAACTGACTCAAAGATATTTGATAGATTTTTAAAATGGACAAAATTAAGTGGGAAATCCCAATTTCAAATTGTTCATCAATTTTAAAATAATTTCAAAAATAGCTGGTATTAGAAACATATGGAAATTATATGGGGGTCTTATGCAAATCTTAAAATGGCCCCTGAAACAATGTATTTACTTAGATCCTCATATAAATAAATTTGAATATGTGGATGCAAAAGGATTGATTCAGAATTTCTTACATGTTAGCTTTAGCATATATTGTAAACAACTTGAAAAATGAGATACATATTTATTGGTCCAGTATTGACAGTATTGACTTGAAGTAAAGAGTGACTAGAAGAGGAAATTGTTAATGTAACAAAAATTTCTGTAGCACATGCTAATATGACCCAAGGATTAACCTTAATGTAGACAATTAGTGCAACAGATGGAATAAAATCCAAAACAGCTGCAATTTCAGCTGATAGTTGAACAACATGGTTATTTGAGTTGATATTTGAAAAACAAATTGTAGGTTTATTCAGGAGAACATTTATTCGATACAAAACTTAAATTTCCCACATGGTTAGTAGGACAAAACAAGAGTAAAGAAAAATCATTACTATGTACATCTTTGAAAGTGGAAAATTTATCTTCATTTTCTGATTAGCTATCTAGAATCTCATGAAAATACCAGCTGAAAGGAGTCTACAAAATACTGTATTATTCAGCCAATACATATTGTAGGAACTATCTTAAACTTGGGAAATTCATGTTTATCAGTAGGCCTGCCCAATAACTTCCTTCAAATCTGCAAAGCAACTGTTCAACCAAGACAAACATTTCTGTCAACTGATACAATAAGTCCTAAAGATGCCTATGGAAATTTTAGCAGCTGCAAGCAGATGGCAAAACAGGCATTCCTGTTGTCAAGGTTATTGATTTATTTGATTATTCAAAACTAATATCTAGCATTTAAATTTATTTCAGAGCACAGATGTAAATATGTTTATGAAAATGAAGCTGCTTGGGAGAAATAAGCTAATATAATTTAACAAAGGAGACACTGTTATGTTTCTGGTAAAAAGCCAGCCTTCAAAGCAGGATTTTTTTTTTTTTAATGGATAACAGGAAAGAATGTTGGCATAACTTTTGTACAAGCCTTGGCATCTCTAATATATTTAGATGGTTAAAATGAGATTATATCATACTTTCCTAACTTCCAGGAAGGATATAATAAAGATATTCCCTGAATAAATTCAGAGAGCAGGTCCTTATGTAGTTGGTGTGTATTCCAAATACGCCTCATGGTAACCACGAATATGAAGAACAAAGGGAAGAGAATCCAGAGCCTTGGAGTTCCCAGCTGAGGTCCAGCTTGCATCATAGGCAAGATCACTGCAACCACTGACTTACATTGTGATTGTGTGAATGACTCACGAGTCTAGCAGATGTCTGCAAACTAATAAGAATAAAGTCTGGGCCAAAAAGTATCATCAGTTGAAACTCTAGTAAGCAAATGAACAGGAATAGACAGCAAAGTTCTGTGGCGTCCTAGATATAGTGACCACGGAAAAGTAGAGTCCAACTAAGGTTATATGCACTGAATACATGATTTTTATCTGGAAATAAAGATAATCTTATGCATTTTAGATAGGCATCTGGTCACAGTTCCTTTTCCCACCCACACATATCCATTTGTTCAAGTACTTTAAATTTAAGGACAATTGATATTGTGAGTTACTTAGCAATTTCACATTCATCAAATCATTCTACCATCCCCCCCCAAAACTCTGTAACTATAAAATCCACATTTCACAGGTAAAGAAACGAAAGCTCCAAGAAGTTAAGTGATGCTGTGTTTAGTATTTGTACCAACATTGTTAAGTTAGGAATAAGTTTTTAGTAATCCCCCAATCCTTCCACCTATTTAGGGTAACTGAAGTTTAATGATGATGTAGTAAGCAGGTTCTCATTCAGATATTTGTTTCTCAAGTCCTCTTTCGTTGAAAGTGGAGTCCAAATCAATGGGAAGCACTGTTTTTTTAGCCAGCAATGGTATCTCTACTTTTTCTAATTCAGTAACTTACTCTATGACTCAGATCCTTCACTTTAAAATGAAGAACTTGGACCAGATGAGTAATTCTCAACTTTTATTTGCCCACGATTGTAATTTCCCACCAACACTTATTGATTAATTAAACCAATACACATTTCTATCAAGTAATGAAAGTATTTTCTGATTTTAAGTTAATCAGTGAAATACATATCTAAATAAAGAGTAATTGTCTTTCGGGCTACTGAAATAGTAGATGTAATGACAGGTCTTACACCTGTTGGACCCCTGCGGATCTGGTAGTTTGGGATGAAATAACTGGATTAAATGAAGATATGAAGCTTAAATTCTTTCCAAATTCAAGCTTTGATGAAAATTTTGAGGCAAACTGGAGTATTTCAGATAATTTCCAAATGGATGTAGGTGAACATTAATTAGCGCTTCAAAAATCCTGATATTTTAGATCAATTTGTTCTTCTGGCTCTTTTTTTTTTTTTTAATAAAATGAGGAAACTGAGGTAACCATTTTTATGAAATGAATCGTAGAGATTAAGCATCTTCTCCAAAAAAGAGGGCCATAACAAGGGTAGAAATGCCATGGTGTCCCACTGGTTCTATACAGCATCATGTGATTTTTTTTTCTTTGGACCTCCATGACACATAAATTCAGGGCTCATGAGTGGCCCACTAGCAGAGGTTAGAAATATAGAGAGAATATCTTAATTCACATTTATGATTCAGTTTTTGTTTTAAAGCTTGCAATGTGGGAGAATTTTTTCAAGTAAAATGGTGTATATGTCCAAGGAAAGACATAGACATCTCTGGGACTGGTGCATTAGGAAAAAGATGAGACTTACGTTTTCTTTCCACAGATGGCACCTTGGTACCAATTCCTACAAGTGCTGAAATATTTCTTTTTGGTGCCTAAAATCTGTTGAAGGGCGCAGACATTTGGGCTAGAATACAGGGAAGAGAAGAAAGTTAATGTCCTAATGACAATGACTTTTTCATATCCTCATGTCACATGGTTCAGAAAAAATAAATTAGCATGTGGACTCAATTTTGAAACATGTGATTCTAGTCTTGTACAAATTTACTTCTTGATCCAAGCTTACTGATTCATCAGAAAAACTAAAGTCTATGGGAGAGAAAAATAGAGAGGAAATTATACATCCAAACACCAGTGTTCCAAAACTTAATCTAATAGGAATATTCAAGCAGCATTAAGTTCAACTTAATTTTGTTTTCATTCATATTACTTTTATAATAAGCCAATGTAACTGATCCTTTTTAAACCAAACGTGCTCATTTTGGTCTCTAATATGGAACAACGGACTCTGGAACAATGAGGAACCAAGAGAGGAAAAGAGACAGTTTTTACTAGGTCCAAAGACAGCATATGCTATAATTTTCTAGGTAAGCAATCACAGAAGAAATGAGTGCTACAATTAACTGAATAATATGGCTGCACAAAGGAAAATCTATTTCTTTGAGTGGAAATAGTAGATCAGAACATCCTCTGCCAGAATTTTAAGAGTCTTTCTCTCTTAAAGAAATAGGAAGTCTTATTTGCACTGTAAAGCAAAGGAACTTTTGAGCAATGTGAAAACTCCTTTGAGACATTAGAAGAAATGCCAAGATCCATTTAAAAAAATTATAAATGGTTGCTTAAGTTACTAAATTATTCCTATTAACTTTAAAAATGCTAAGTTGTAGTTAAATTTATTCCAAGAAATATGTTTGCAAATTTTGCAGAATGCAGAATTTAAAAACATTCTTAAATGCTTTAAAATATTTAAAGAACTAGTTACATTAATCATTTTTAAATTTTCATACATAACTTAAATGAAAATTTCCTTCACAACATGTGAAATATTTCAAAGCTGTTCACATAATGAAAGCCCTAGTCATATATTTTTATTTTGGAAACCGTTTTTAGAAGGAAATAAAAATACAAATAAATATAATAATAAAGAAATGCCTATTAAATATAGTCAATTAAGTTAAAATTATATAATGCTGCAAAAAAGCAATTACATGCAAATTATTTTGACAGTAATTTTTAAAGTTTAAAATTTAAACTATAAACATCTACAAATCACAGAATACTCCTTTTTTTCCTTTTTCATACTATTTTTTAATGTAGAAAGAAAAAAAGACCTCAGTGTATTTAAGGAACTTTAAAGATAACAAACCAAGTAATAGAAAAAGAAAGATTTATAAAACCTAACCACTGACTTACCCCTGATCCCGGCCCCTGATTCGGCTATGAGCCAAAATCTTGTCATAATGGCCATTGGCGTTTGCAGGGTTAACAACAACCAGCAAGAGTAGAGAAAATATAGGTAAGAAGGGAATCATCTTTAGTCTCTCCGTTGCAGTTAGTCCACGAAGAGAACTGGCAGTGGCTTTGGAGAGCTCAGAGTTTATATACATGTCAGAGTCTGTGGGAGGGAGCACTGTATAACCTGGGAATCTGAGCTCTCTCCAAAAAACATCAGCAACTTCAAGTTGGCAGCTAAAGTCCACTTTTCCTAGTGATGTTTACTGAACACATTGAGCCTCTTTTATATTTCATACTGAAGAAGATATTTATTTTTATTGTTAAATTATTTATATTCCCCTTTAATAACTGACTCTTTGCCTTTTCCTATTTCAGTTTTATTCTTCTGCACTTTGGAGGAGGGGTTCATGGAAAATGGTTTAGTTTGGGGTTTGAAGGACTATTCTGCAATCCACCCCTTACAGAATATATGTTCCTGTGCTCAATGAGATCATTGTTTGATCTTATCACATCACTCACATTTAGTTCACCTCAGAACTGAAGGGTTATTATTTTTCACCAGAAAGCATATGTAGATGTAAGTTCGATAATCATAAGGCAGTAATGGCTCTTGATTAAAAACAGATGTTGGACACATTTAAAACTTGTACAAAATATGAAATAACTCTGATTGTTGATGAAAAATACAGGAGAGACCACATGTTCCTTGCAATACTACTAAACAAGGGAGATATTTCCATTTTACTTCTCTTTTCAAATATCAAGGAATGGATAGAGTTAACATAAATCTAATTCTGCCAAGTTTTCCTAACTCTTGAAATGAAGCAGAAAAGAAAACCATTTGTGCTTTATTGTTTTTTCATTACACGCTTCACATGATGATGAACTTGTCTAGGCAGCACATCTGATAACCACTGGACAAAAGTAGCCCCTATTGGAAACAAGTATTACAAATCTAGCTGTAATAGATTAAAGACATATTAAGAAACAAGAGCATTGGGGCGCCTGGGTGGCTCAGTGGGTTAAAGCCGCTGCCTTCGGCTCAGGTCATGATCCCGGGATCCTGGGATGGAGCCCCACATCGGGCTCTTTGCTCAGCGGGGAGCCTGCTTCCTCCTCTCTCTCTCTGCCTGCCTCTCCGCCTTCTTGTGATTTCTGTCTGTCAAATAAATAAATAAAATCTTAAAAAAAAAAAAGAAAGAAAGAAAAAGAAAAAAGAGCATTGCCAGAAATCTTCCTCTGATTTTTATCAAGAATAACTGAAGTCTCTAAATATTACACCATGCGGTTCTAATCCAAGGGAATATGCGCTCTTACCCCTCCGCACATGGTATGTCAAATGTTCAAAACACCAGATAAAAGAAATCCAAATGTCAGATGTCAACCATAAGCTGAACCGAAACCTGCAATGAGTCTTCTTGAATACATAAGTTGCACACTATCCTAAAGTAAAAGTGTAATTCCAATATGTCTTGTTGCAAAGTGTTCCTTCCATCATGGCACATTGGTATTGTTGCCCCACTGGCAATATAAAGAAATTTGATACTGCCTCACCATGTTTTCCAATTGCAAAGCCTTATAGGGGAGGCTGAATGGGCCCGAGGTGATTCCAGGTATCAGGAGAGTTACATCCAACTTGGCTATAGAATTTATTGAGTAGGATGGAAAAACTGTTTTATGAAAATAAGTCCTTAATACCAGTAAATTAGCTGTTAGAATATTCTTGGTAACATAATTATATAAAAGTCTTCAATACTAGCCTGTCTAGTCATTATAATGTAGATTATGTATCTTCTAAGACATAATAATGAAATTTCGGAATTATAGGATGATGAATCAAACTTATAATACGGAGATTCCTCTGACAACACCATTATAAATGGTCATTCATTCTTTACTGGGATGCTCACTGTTATTAATGCAACCCATTTCCTATTAGACAGCTGTAAGTATTTATAAGCTTTTCTGGAATGAAGTTGAAATCTGCTTAAATCCAATGGGGTTTGATTGGAGAGGAAGGATTGAGTATTGAGAGAAAGAGATACAAATCTGGATCATGTGTATCAAGGGTGAAAGATGTCTTCAAACAGAATCCCAAATGATGACAAACAGACTTGATTATAAGTACAGAGGTGAAGGCAGTATCAATAATTTCCTATCATGTAACCTACTTTCTTCATAGTGTCTGCAGTATATTGAAAATAAATTGATTATTTTTAAGAACAATTTTACCCTAGTTTTTCCTTGTGACCATTGGAATCAGTGGCATCCTTTCACGTAGACCACTGATTCCTTCAGTGGTCTAGATGGACAAATAATTGCATGAGATGAGTAAGAAAAATGAATACACATTCATATTTCAAAAAAGACAACTCCTTTCTGGCTGGAGATACAGGTTTACTTTTTATAAAAAAGCATGGTATATGCTCATATTCTAAAAAGTTTCTGAAATCTTTGTTTTTTTTTTTTTTCAGTTTCAATAATAGAGTCTTAAATCTACCCATCCTGAGCATCACATTGGAAATTGTATAAGTCCCTTGGAAGTCAACAAATGCTAACCCTCGGCAAATATTTACACTCAAGATGAGTAATGCCATCGAGGAAGATCTTGAAAATGAGGACCAGATTGTACATATAAACTACATGTAAACTTAGAGGTTGGAGAGCATTCCAAGAGAGGGACAACTTTAAGGTAAATATAAAAACATGAAAGCACTGTGACTGAAAAAGCCAAGCTCAGCCTGGAAGTATGATATTGTATGGTATTATGGAGTGGTCGAAAGTCCAAACAACTGCTTTAACCTCTATCCTAGCTTCTAGGAGCCTGATAATTGGACATAGTCTATGTCTGTTGGGCAGAGTAGGGTGAGGGAAGAAAATAGTTTCAGAGAATGGAAGAGAAGGTAGTCTAAGAAGTGGAAAAGAGAAAAAGCTTGAGAAGGACACCATTCTCCCTTTTCAGAGCACTCAGCAGGGGTCAATCTCTCATTCTTTCTCCCCACACAGGGCCCTTATTCTCCTGCTTCATGAAAGCATACTGCCCCTGGGTTGGCTACGTAACTTTATTAGCAGTTTTGAGGAGGATTGAAATCTTGGCAATTGAATCTGACCTTCAGGGCTGTAAAGTCTGACCTGGAAATGTAAGTCATTAATGAAAAGGAAATGACTTATTATGCAACCAAAGAAAAATAATGTGTCTGAAAGACAAAGACATTTGTTTCTAGCTATCAGGATGCTAATTTATGGGCAGTTTGCAAATTATCCAGTGGATCTTTGTAGCAAGTCTCCTAGCCTCTGGAGACTGTGAAGTCATTGTAATATGCTTACTCTCCCTCGCGTGTAACCAACGTGACCTACACTCTCTAGGATTGGGCATTGTCTATGGATTCAACAAGCCTGGATACCCAAGCCAAGAGTAGATTTTTTAAAAGGCATTTCCTTGGTTTTGAATGATCCAAAGTAGTTACACGTCTCAAGTTATGTCTGAACTCCTGCTTTTTAACAAATGGTTTGTAGGATCTTGAAAACCTTTCTTGAGTATCATTCTACTTTCTTACTGGTCTATTTGTAAACTATAAACAATAGTACTTGGTTATAAAATATGACAAGGCCTTGAAGTTAACGCCACACATTCATTGAGGCAGCATGTCTCAGTGTCCAAACGCTTGCCCAGTGAAGGTCTTAGCATTTTTTGGTACTTGGGTTTGCAGCCCTATAAACTGAAGTTCTAACAAATGCCCAGTGATCTTTGTTTCCTTTAAGTGAGGGAAAGCCAACAGTAAAAGGAATTCAAATTAAGCAAAAATAGAATTTTGTAATTTTTTTCCTACCTCTTTATAATATTAGCTAATATTATAAATATATATATATATATAAATATTATAAATATGTAGGGCACCTGGTTTGGTTAAACGTCTTCCTTTGGCTCAGGTCATGACCCCAGGGTCCTGGGATGGAGCCCTTATGGGAGTCCTAGCTCAGCAGGAAGCCTGCTTCTCCTTTTCCCTTTTCCTGCCACTCCCCCTGCTTGTGCTTGCTCTCTCTCTCTCTCTTTCTCTTTGTCAAATAAATAAATAAAATCTTTAAAATAAAATATTAGCTAAAATAAAATTGAAAATCAACACCTGACTTAAAGAAGTCAAAAGGGCCGTATATAGGCTAAGATATTTGTGGCTAACAAAGTAAAACCTACAAGAAGTGGTACCTGCGAAGCCATACTCGGAATATATTTCCAATGGAGAAAATCCATGATATATGAAAGATAAGAAATCATATTCAAGGAAAGAGATGACTAACATGCCCCCCAAGTAAACATTGTATGATGTCTCTTTAATGTTAATTCTTTTGGAAGTATATAGAAGGTTTTCTGTGGTAAATGTGGGTAACATGCCATCTTTCTTGTTTAAATTTAGATTCTCATATCCTTTAAAAGCCTACCAACTGAAAAGTCTCCCTTTCATATTAAGTAATCAGTGTAACTATTGTCCCTAACTGAACTGAACACATCTGAAATTTTTTAACTGGGTGCTTATTTAGCAGCATTTCTTAACCGTATTTACTTGTATTTCTCTGGAGACATCTAGTGGAGAATGTGCAGTATATGTTTCTAGAAGCACAGATACCATTAGATTTTGATTTAAATAATTTATAGGAAAATGATATAAAAAATATTAAACAACTTATATACATTTCAAAATGCCAAATAACTGAAGATTAGTAACAATCCCTTAAATAAAATATTTGAGAGCTAATTTAGATCAACCACAACGAATGATGACAAATGTAGATTAAAAACTGAAAAATCTGGTCTTGTTTCTTTTATGTGACTGAACAATAAATTGCTTTACTTTTTATCCGAGTTTTATGTTGTTGTTCCACACTGACATGGACTAGTGACAACAATAAGAAATTGTGACCGATTTCTCCACCTCATGTAAATGATCAGAAATAATCACTTCCATGGTCTGATGTCACTCACTCGTTCCTTTTACATTTATAAACCCTTACTTTCTCATCTCTGGACACTTGACACCATTGACATTGTGCCTTTCCTCTTTTTTCTCATTTAGATCTGGACAACTTTGTTTCAGAGACAGTCAAGACCCTAGTCATCATCTGTCTCCCATTCACAAATGATTAATATTCTTCTAATAACTTCTAAAGATTGGACTGTAAGATAAAGAAGTGCATAATTGCTGCAATTAAATGAAATCTGTAGATGACCATAGCTTATAGGATGAGAGTTTTAACATCTCATTTGGCATTTTTAGTCTGATGAAAGAATGGTCTGAATTATGATAACTTTATAATCGATAATCACCCATTTATAACATTCCTGGGCCTTTTCCATCTGAAATAGAAATATTCTCAGGTCCCATACTTAGACCTCCATCTGATGATATCCCCTCTTTTTATTTGTCCATGACAACATTGTCCTCAAATTCTCTTCATCTTCTATTTCCAGTGTTTGTAATACATGGTATATATTCTCTCTACCCCCACTTCTAAAAAGCTCCTTATACGTCTGCCCGGAGGTGATGGAGGGGGTTTTCCAACCCTAATGTGTCTGCTTATCCTCAGACATTGAATATATTCTGCTTTAAAATAAACTTCTGCTTCTCCAAATATTGGTCTTAAATGATTAATTTCCAATTGCAGAGATTCAGTATTGTTACTGAATTCAGTATGGTTACTCTTAGAGATTCTTTCTTGTTACTCTCCCAATATATCATGAACTTTCCTGCTTTCTTATGCAAATATACTTGAAAATGTCAAATCTCTAAATGTGTGGATCTGGTAAGGTTTTTTATTCACTACAATTTTCTTTAATGTAAACCAATATGGGGGTGCTATGGGAAAACAAAAATGGAAAAGAATTGCTAGTTGTTTTATGCTAACAATTGTGTGAGATTCTTTTTATTTTTATCCTTTTTCCCAGTGATACCCATACTTGTGGAAAAACTGGAATAAGACAAAGCAAAGTTATGGTACTGGCACAAATACAGACACATAGACCAGTGGAACAGAAGTAGAGAGCCCAGATATGGACCCTCAACTCTATAGTTAAATAATCTTCAACAAAACAGGAAAAAATATTCAGTGGAAAAACACAGTCTCTTCAAAAAATGGTGCTTGGAAAATTGGACAGCTATATGTAAAAAAATGAAACTCTACCATTCTCTTACACCATACACAAAGATAAACTCCAAATGGATAAAAGACCTCAATGTGAGGCAGGAATCTATCGAAATCCTAGAGGAGAACATCAGCAGTAAGCACTTTGACATCAGCCACAGCAACTTCTTTCAAGATATGTCTCCAAAGGCAAAGGAAACAAAAAAGAAAATGAACTTTTGGGACTTCATCAAGATCAAAAGCTTCTGCACAACAAAGGAAACATTCAACAAAACAAAGAGGCAACCCACGGAATGGGAGAAGATATTCACAAATGATAGTACAATACACACAAAACAAATAATCATGTCAAAAAATGGGCTGAAGACATGAAAAGACACTTCTCCAAAGAAGACATACAAATGGCTAGCAGACACAAGAAAAAATGATCATCATCATTAGCAATCAGGGAGATTCAAATCAAAACCACACTGAGTGAGATACCACCTTACATCAGTTAGAATGGCCAAAATCAATAAGACTGTAAACAACATGTGCTGGAGAGGATGTGGAGAAAGGGGAACCCTCTTACACTGTTGATGGGAATGCAAGTTGGTGCAGTCACTTTGGAAAACAGTGTGAAGATTCCTTAAGAAATTAAAAATAGAGCTTCCCTATGACCCTGCAATTGCACTACTGGGTATTTACCCCAAAGATACAGATGTAGTGAAAAGAAGGGCCATCTGTACACCAATGTTCATAGCAGCCATGGCCATGGTCACCAAACTGTGGAAAGAACCATGATGCCCTTCAACGGATGAATGGATAAAGAAGATATGGTCTGTATATACAATGGAGTAGTATGCCTCCATCAGAAAGGATGAATACCCAACTTTTGTATCAACATGGATAGGACTGGAAGAGATTATGCTGAGTGAAATGAGTCAAGCAGAGAGAGTCAATTATCATATGGTTTCACTTACTTGTGGAGCATAAGGAATAACATGGAGGACATTAGGAGATGGAGAAGAGAAATGAATTGGGGGAAATCAAAGGGGGAGACAAACCATGAGAGACTGTGGACTCTGAGAATCAAACTGAGGGTTTTGGAGGTGGGGGTGGGGTGTGGGGTGAGCCTGGTGGTGGGTATTATGGAGGATATGTATTGCATGGAGCACTGGGTGTGGTGCATAAACGATGAATTTTGGAACACTGAAAATAAAATAAAATAAAATAAAATAAAATATTTAAAAAAGACAAAGCAAAGATCTGAGATTTTAACTAGTTATACATGACCTACACTACACAGGAGTTTGGACAGCTTAGATTTCCAGTATATAATGAACAACTAAAAAGAAATTTACATTATTAGAAATAGTGCTGGGGAGGAAAATTATTTGAGTAGACAGATTAATTCAGGAAGTTTATTCAAGAAATTAATTCAGGAAATTCAGGTCCTTATTCAGGAAAAATAAAAGTTTACCATAGTGAAAGCTTTGGCCTTTATATGAGAGAAAAAAATAAAAACCCAAAATGTTGATTCTTTAAGTCTGCCTTTCAGCTTCATAGAAACAAACACACACAGTTGTACATTTTTGCCTTTAGCAAATTATTTTCAGTTAAATAGAATAAATTCTTAAGTATTATGCAAAGATTGATAAAATAATAATAACAATAACAGATACTAAGTATAATGGATATGGTCATATGCATTAGCACTGTTTGGAATTTATTCACAAAGTTAAGTATTGCAGGGAAACTACTCTTTTGGCTGGGAGCTGATAGTGCTAAGACAACAAGAACTTATAATCACCAAACAATGTAAAGCTATAGAGTTTGCAAATTAGTAATTCTTCAGCCTGAAAGAATATTTTGGGAACTTCACTTTTGGAACATATTATGTCAAATTTTCAGTTGTATTTAAGCATCCATCACACACATATTTTTACAGTTTTCTGTAAAACTGTAATAGCTTTCTCTCCAGTTTTTTCCTCAAACCCTACTCTTAAAAAGTTAATAGCCAGAAGGTAATTGAGAAGAGCAACCAAATCACTTGCCCATGTAGGCCCACATTTGGATATTCCTGCTTTGAAAAAAAGCCCAGTTGAAGAAAGGGAGCTCAGGTAATTTCTCTGGGTGTTCCAGTTACCTATTTCTGCCTAACACATCACTCCAAATTTGGTGGCATAAAATAGGAATCCATTTCTTACACTTTGGTGTCAGTGCGTCAGGCATTTCAACCATGCACAATGGAGATTGTTTATAAGCCATCTTGCTCCATGATGTCTGTGGCTTCAGCTGGGAAGACAAGAATGGCTAGGGCGATTCCAGTGACTGCCAGATACCAGCTTAGAACACCTTGGACTAGAGGCTCTTCTTCCAAGATGGTGTCTTCACTCACATATCCAGCACATTGTCAGTTGGAAGACTGGGCTCAGCTGGGACTACTCAGGGGAAGCATCTCCATGTGGTCATTCCAGCATGGTGGCTTCTGAGTGGTTGGACTTCATGCATGACAGCTCAGCTAGCCACTTAAAAAGCACAATATGCATGATCTTTTTCGAGCTGGCCTCCTGGCACACATGGAGATCTGCCATGTATGCTAATAGTTGAAGCCAGTCAAGACAGCCCAAATATGAGGAGAGCACATAGATTGCAACCTTCAAATGCAGAAGAATCCTAAAATTTCCAGCTGTGAAAGAATAGCATTTAGCCTCTTGAGACTCCTCATAGACCTGGAAATGCCTCTAGAGTCCTCGAACTTATAGTTAAATTAGATAATGTATATGGAAGTTTATATATACATATAATCATTACTTTATTTTCATAAAGTCATCAGAAAATCACCAGGCTGTTAGTGATTCATCTTTCCGTGTTACTAGATTACATTTTTCTTGGAATTTTGCAGCTTGGCTTAAATACAGTATAAAGCACCTCTCCACCCAGGCAGGGAATGCTTTGAACTTTTTGAAAGGAAACGGCTTTTAATAATGAAAGAAAATTTAGAAAATATTTTGAAAATCAAGAACAGAATTCTAAACTGGATTACTTTAGTATCTGAGCATCATATTGCAAATTTAAATGTCTGACCTCTACTGGTTGCTACTATTTTTGCAACTGTAAGCCTGTATGCGTTTTTGGTTTTTTGTTTGTTTGTTTGTTCATTTGTTTTTTGGAGATGAATCTTCACAAAGTATTTTATGCTGTTTGATGCATGGTTAAGTTTTTCCATTTAATTTTTCAACTGTCTATTGCTAGTGTTTTTTCCCTATGTTTCCTTTTGGGATTCTTACCTGTCAGGTCTTATGTTTAAGGATTTAATCCATTTCAAGTTAAATTCTGTGAGTAGTGTAACATAGGGGTCCAATCTTTCTCTCTATCTTTTGTATGTGAACATCCAGTTTTCCCAACATCATTTATTGAAGAAACTATCCTTTACCCATTTAGTATTCTTGACTTCTTTGTCAGTCCTTAGTTGACCATATATGCACGGGTTTATTTCTGATCTCTCAATTCACGTGAATCTATGTGTCTATTTTTACGCCAATACCATACTGTTTTGTACTACACTTTGAAATCAGAAAGTGTAATGCCTCAAGTTTTGTTCTTCCACAAGATTATTCTGGCTATTCAGGGTCTTTTGTGGTTTCATACAAATTTAAGATTGTTTTTTCTATTTCTGTGAAAAATGCCCTTGGAATCTTGATAGAAATTACAATGAATCTACAGATAGCTTTGGGTACTATGGACATTTTAACGGTATTAACTTTTCTAACCTGTGAACATAGGATGTCTTCTGTTTGTGTCTTCAACTTTTTTCATCAATGTCTTATATTTTTGAGTATATTGGTCTTTCCTTGGTTAAATTTATTATTACATATTTTATTATTTGTGATGCTATTGAAATTAGATTGTTTTCTTAATTTCTTTTTCAGATAGTTATTGTTAGTATATAAAAACACAACTGATTTTTTAGATCAATTTTGTAACCTGAAACTTCACTGAATTTATCTATTAGTTCTAACAGTTTTCTTGATAGAGTCTTTAGACTTTTCTATAGATAAGATAATGTCATCATCAAACAGGACAATTTTATTTCTTTTCTAATTTGGATGCCTTTTATTTCCTTTTCTTGCCTAATTGCCTACTTGCTCTGAGAGACATATATACAAGAGGAATTCTATTTTTTAGGGCACTTGGGTGGCACAGTTGATTAAGCATTGGACTCAAGGTTTCTGCTGGAGTTGTGATCTCGGCGTTGTGAGATGGGGCTGGTGTCAGGCTCCACACTCAGACCGAGTCTCCTTGGGATTCTCTCTGCCTCTCCTGTTCATGTTCTCTCCCTCTGAAATAAATAAATAAATCTTAAAAAAAAATAAGGCCAATAAATATAATATTGCAAATATTTCTATTTTTTTCACCCATTGAACTTCCTGTAAAACTTCTTCCATCACCCACTACTATTTGACATATGTAGAAACTAAAATTTCCTGAGACATCAAGGTCACATGGAGAGGACTCAACCCTGTTTATTATTCCTATAATCCCTCCAGAATATTTAAAAGCAAGCTGTTTGTAAGGAGTTTTGCTTATCAACATAATCCAATTAGAATATTCACTAGTATTCAGGGAAGTATTTTATTTTTCTTCTACTTCTTTCAGCTTCATGCTGTGTTCACACTTATGAACGGGCATCCAAATTTGTAATCCCAATTCTATACATAAATTTTGATAATAACAGGTCAAAGATAGAGCTCAAGTTCAGCAGGAACCTGGTGACCATCTTAATCACAGCATTTTGGGAACGATTTTCAGCCACTTACTGTCCTGGCATCTAGCCTGTCTTATCCTTATTAAAAAGTTCATGAATGATTAGTACTAAAGTCCAACATACTCTGTTTACAAAAATTCCCCTCATCATATTACCCTTATAAAAGTAGTTCATGAATAATTTTATATTAAAATCTACATACCTTTTCTGTCTTCAAGTGTTCCCTCTCATTTGATCAATGACATAGTCATTTGTTGAGTTAAGTTAACCAGGCATGAGTTGCTCTTAGTGAACCCAGGATTGATAATCATGGCTTCTTCATTTATATGCTCAAAAAAATTTTAATAACGAGATACAGAATCGCCTCTGTAGGGAATACAGATGTATTCCCATGTTCCCAAATCTTTCTTCTTAAAATCTGAATTCCATTTGCTTGTGTGCCATCCCCCAGCATGTGTCTTCTTCAGTCATAGCCCATTATAGACCAACACTGGCCATCCAGTGATCTCCTCTGCATGCACTGGCAGTAGCGTGGGACAGAAATCCTTCTGGTGGATGAATTTAAGCTTATGTGAGGCAATTAGGTACTCTTACTTTCTTACACCTAGACTTTCATTTTTCTATAATAAATGTGGGTGTTTTTTTTTTTTCCCCCTATCAGACTGGAGAAAAAAGAGCTTCACCTATGTGAAAGATCAGTCTCTCAGAATAGATCTTTTCCTTTCCTGATTTACTTTTTTCTGTGGAAATACATGGTAAAGACTTCTGTGGTTACTTTTACAATTTTCCACAAACCACAATTCACTTGGCGCGTTGGCCTTCTTCCATATTCTTATTCTTTTAAAATTATGTATATTCTCCTTTAAATTCAGAGCTCTTTAGGCAAATACTGTAAGTTTTCTTAGGTTCTTTTGCTTTTTAACTTTAATAAAGCATTATATAATTTACCATAGGAGTTGTATTTTGAGAGTTCCTCTCCTGAACTGTGTTCCTCTCCAGAGTCTCTAGCCAAGGCCTAGAGATTTTTATTCTGAATGTTATAAAACATAAGTCCTAATATTTTGGATACTTGTCTGATTTTGTTCAGACTTGCCCTTGTAGAGATAACAGCCTTTAACACAACATGGCATTTTCTCCAAGGGCTCTCAAAGCTTTAATCTGCTGAATAATTTTGTACCAGAATTTGGGATCTTTTGTTAAAGAGAATCCTTAGACAGCTCAACATGTATTCACACCCATTAAAAACCTAATGTTTTCTAATCACTACATTTACAATTAAGTGCCTTCTTGCTAACTTTGTGCTGGTGGTCCGGAACATATTCATAACATTTGCATTTAAGTATTATATACATGATCATGTGATTTAAAAATATGATCTATTCAAGAATAAAAATACACTTCCTTTTACTTTGCTTTTAGCATCATCAGAAGTTCTTGATTTCTAATCTTCCAAAGTATTAGATTTATTGTAATAGCTCTTCATTAGTGTAAGTGTTAATAAAACAAAATTAATGTTTTATTTTTCTTTCAAACCTTAAAGAAGAGGAATTTTTTTGTAGCTTATTCAGACATAACTAACCTAATTCCTTTGAGATTTTATTGACAAAATAGCAAATCTAGGATGTAGTAGCAGATGAAAATATTTTCAGTAAACTGTTAATACCTAAAGTCTTAGAAGATGTTTAACTCATCCCTATATCCAGTTTAAAACCCTTTGAAAATGTAAAGGTTTTATACTTAGGGAAGAGAATTTTTTGAATATCATCCAGGTAATTTGGGCTCTAAAGCATTATATTTTTTTAAAGAATTTATTTATTTATTTGACAGAGAGAGATCACAAGTAGGCAGAGAGGCAGGCAGAGAGAGAGAGGGAAGCAGGATCCCTGCCAAGCAGAGAGCCAGATGCAGGACTCGATCCCAGGACCCTGAGATTATGACCTGAGTTGAAGGCAGAGTCTTAACCCACTGAGCCACCCATGCGCCCTGGGCTCTAAAGCATTATTATATAAAATTTCTAAATCAGTGTTAGTTGACCCTACCTACACATTGGGATGACCTGAAGAGCCTTTTTTTTTTTTTTTTTTTTTTAAATACGAATAGCCAGACCACCATCCCAGAAAAATACATACATACATACTTGAGAAATAAGAATAAGCATCCAGGATTGAGGACCACTGGTTTTGGTGAGTCTGACACAAAGTATTATCAGTTGGATTTTGTTGTCGATCCTTGTAAGTTATTCCAACTAATGCTTTAAATTTCTCATAAATAGAGCATGTAAAAATCTCGAATAGATAAAATATTTAGAACTAAATATAAAGATTGTGGGTTTAGATTAGTTCAAAATAAAGCAATTAGATTAGATTGTTCTTCAGATCACTTTTGATGCAAAGAGTGTTCTATAACCTCACACAGTTGAAGATATGAAGATGGGATAGATGGTATTTGGAGTGAGCCTGTCGACTGGTAGTGACCCTAACCATCAAATCCAAATGCTGAGTGATTAAATTCTTACTGGGTGCATTCTCAGAGACCAGAAGAGATACTCTTCCTTCCCTTCCAAAGTTTTCATTCTTCTAAGATCTTCCACCATTTGATGTAGCCTATTGCATGAAATTCTATTGCATGGAAGTCTTTGGGTTTTTTGTTTTTTTGTTTAAGAATTTTATCTGTTGGGGCACCTGGGTTGCTCAGTGGGTTAAGAGGCTGCCTTTGGCTCAGGTCATGATCCAAGGGTCCTGGGATAAAGCCCTGCATCAGGCTGTATGCTCAGCAGGGAGCCTGTTTCTCCCTCTCCTTCTGCCTGCCACCACCCCCTGCCCCTGCTTGTGCTTTCTTTCTCTCCGTCAAATAATAATTAAATCTTAAAGAAAAAAAAAAGAATTTTACCTGTTAAGGTACACCTCTGAATGAAGAAGTAAAACTTGAATCTGTTACCAGGGGCTTAATTTTTAAGGTAATAATGAGTTTATGATCTTTTTCTTTTTAAGATTTTTCTTTATTTATTTGACAGAGGTCACAAGTAGACAGAGAGGCAGGCAGAGAGAGAGAGAGGAGGAAGCAGGCTCCCCACTGTGCAGAGAGACCAATGCAGGACTCGATCCCAAGACCCTAAGATCACAACCTGAGCTGAAGGCAGAGGCTTAACTCACTGAGCCACCCAGGCACCCTGAGTTTATAATCTTTTTATTTGAGATTAGATTCTGAAAAGAAAAATTTGGAAAACCTCTAAGTAAACTTATGAAGCTGGTGCCATGCCTATCCTTAGCAAAAATTATTTTCTCTTCATTTCTCTCCTTTCCTTCCTCTCCATAACTTTTGTATTGGGTCACTTTCACAGAAACTTACTTTTAAAATTTAAAGGGATGTTTGAATATTAATAAAAATAAAAAAAAATCATTTTGCCTCAATGACTTGAGGCAAGGAGAGAGACCATGCTGTATATTTTGGGAAGTCAGATGGCCTGCATTAAACCCTTGATCACCCAGTCATCAGCTGTGAGATCACTGGGAAAATCTCTCACATCCCTATTCCTCAAACTCCTTAGCTGAGTAATCAGCTAATAATATCTGTCCTTTGAACCCTTCAGAGATGTTTTAGTAGTTATTTTTAAAGAAGGAGGAAGATTTTAAGTAAATGTCCAAATAGAGTAAGTTCTGTGCCTTTTCAAATTTAACGGAAGTGAGTATCACTCAAAATAGCCACTCTGAATTTATGTCAGGAGAGACCCTCAAGGGCACGCAGAGATACTTACTTTTAACCTTGACAGGCATGGTGATACCTCCAGACACTTGTACAAAAGCACCAGACACAACAGCGAAAATACCTAGAGTTAAATTTTTGTTGAAGTTGAAGTGAATTGTGTGTAAAAGTACTTTTTTTTAAATTTTTTTATTTTTTATAAACATATATTTTTATCCCCAGGGGTACAGGTCTGTGAATCACCAGGTTTACACACTTCACAGCACTCACCAAAGCACATACCCTCCCCATATCCATAATCCCACCCCCTTCTCTCAAACCCCCTCCCCCCAGCAACCCTCAGTTTGTTTTGTGAGATTAAGAGTCACTTATGGTTTGTCTCCCTCCCAATCCCATCTTGTTTCATTCATTCTTCTCCTGCCCACTTAAGCCCCCATGTTGCATCACCACTTCCTCATATCAGGGAGATCATATGATAGTTGTCTTTCTCTGCTTGACTTATTTCGCTAAGCATGATACGCTCTAGTTCCATCCATGTTGTCGCAAATGGCAAGATTTCATTTCTTTTGATGGCTGCATAGTATTCCATTGTGTATATATACCACATCTTCTTGATCCATTCATCTGTTGATGGACATCTAGGTTCTTTCCATAGTTTGGCTATTGTGGACATTGCTGCTATAAACATTCGGGTGCACGTGCCCCTTTGGATCACTACGTTTGTATCTTTAGGGTAAATACCCAGTAGTGCAATTGCTGGGTCATAGGGCAGTTCTATTTTCAACATTTTGAGGAACCTCCATGCTGTTTTCCAGAGTGGCTGCACCAGCTTGCATTCCCACCAACAGTGTAGGAGGGTTCCCCTTTCTCCACATCCTCGCCAGCATCTGTCATTTCCTGACTTGTTGATTTTAGCCATTCTGACTGGTGTGAGGTGATATCTCATTGTGGTTTTGATTTGTATTTCCCTGATGCCGAGTGATATGGAGCACTTTTTCATGTGTCTGTTGGCCATCTGGATGTCTTCTTTGCAGAAATGTCTGTTCATGTCCTCTGCCCATTTCTTGATTGGATTATTTGTTCTTTGGGTGTTGAGTTTGCTAAGTTCTTTATAGATTCTGGACACTAGTCCTTTATCTGATATGTCATTTGCAAATATCTTCTCCCATTCTGTCAGTTGTCTTTTGATTTTGTTAACTGTTTCCTTTGCTGTGCAAAAGCTTTTGATCTTGATGAAATCCCAATAGTTCATTTTTGCCCTTGCTTCCCTTGCCTTTGGCATTGTTCCTAGGAAGATGTTGCTGCGGCTGAGGTCGAAGAGGTTGCTGCCTGTGTTCTCCTCAAGGATTTTGATGGATTCCTTTCACACATTGAGGTCCTTCATCCATTTTGAGTCTATTTTTGTGTGTGGTGAAAGGAAATGGTCCAATTTCATTTTCTGCATGTGGCTGTCCAATTTTCCCAGCACCATTTATTGAAGAGGCTGTCTTTTTTCCATTGGACATTCTTTCCTGCTTTGTCGAAGATTAGTTGACTGTAGAGTGAGGGTCTATTTCTGGGCTCTCTATTCTGTTCCATTGATCTATGTGTCTATTTTTGTGCCAGTACCATGCTGTCTTGATTATGAAAGCTTTGTAGTAGAGCTTGAAGTCCGGAATTGTGATGCCACCAACGTTGGCTTTCTTTTTCAATATCCCTTTGGCTATTCGAGGTCTTTTCTGGTTCCATATAAATTTTAGAATTATTTGTTCCATTTCTTTGAAAAAGATGGATGGTACTTTGATAGGAATTGCATTAAATGTGTAAATTGCTTTAGGTAGCATAGACATTTTCACAATATTTATTCTTCCAATCCAGGAGCATGGAACATTTTTCCATTTCTTTGTGTCTTCCTCAATTTCTTTCATGAGTACTTTATAGTTTTCTGAGTATAGATTCTGTGCCTCTTTGGTTAGGTTTATTCCTAGGTATCTTATGGTTTTGGGTGCAATTGTAAATGGGATGGACTCCTTAATTTCTCTTTCTTCTGTCTTGCTGTTGGTGTAGAGAAATGCAACTGATTTCTGTGCATTGATTTTATATCCTGACACTTTACTGAATTCCTGTATAAGTTCTAGCAGTTTTGGAGTGGAGTCTTTTGGGTTTTCCACATATAGTATCATATCATTTGTGAAGAGTGATAATGTGACCTCTTCTTTGCCAATTTGGATGCCTTTTTTCCTTTTGTTGTCTGATTGTTGAGGCTAGGACCTCTAGTATTATGTTGAATAGCAGTGGTGATAATGGACATCCCTGCCGTGTTCCTGACCTTAGCGGAAAAGCTTTCAGTTTTTCTCCATTGAGAATGATATTTGCGGTGGGTTTTTCATAGATGGCTTTGATGATATTGAGGTATGTGCCCTCTATCCCTACACTTTGAAGAGTTTTGATCAGGAAGGGATGCTGTACTTTGTCAAATGCTTTTTCAGCATCTATTGAGAGTATCATATGGTTCTTGTTCTTTCTTTTATTGATGTGTTGTATCACATTGACTGATTTGCAGATGTTTAACCAACCTTGCAGCCCTGTAAAAGTACTTTAGTACTTTTAAACAGTTGAGTGGCTGAATGAAGATTTGGAGTTTTAGGATGAAGTCATCTCTGAAAGAAGGAACATATAGAGAGGTCCCCATTCAATCTATTCAGGAAATCCCCTCTGGGGAGATACAGAAGGATAGCCCAGCTCTTTCCCAGTAGGGGGGCAAGCCAGATGGACAGAGTACTTGCTGGACAATTTTACTATGAGGGTTGTAAGGTTAAGTCACAGTGACACTGAAATGCTAAATTGACCAGTCATCAAAATAGATGATTAAAGACAAATGAAATTTAAAAAGAAAAGAATAAATATTTTTTTTCAAATTAAGGAGAAATATATATGTTTTTTATATATAGGTATTATATATATATAAAAAAACATAGAGTAATATTATTCAAATGTATCAGGGTGATATATAATAACTTTCCACATGTGTTTGTAAATAAAATCACACATTTATTTGTAAATAAATGTAAATTGTCTTTAAAAATGACTTTTTAGTCTTTTGTCTGGAAAGGTTTAAGGTATTTCATTGTTTTGTTGTTTGGTTTTTGATTTTTCATTTTTTTTCCGCCAGGAAACATAAATGGCTACCACTACCTTAAAAGTAAGGAGTACATGACAAGGTTTCTAGTCTATTGGTGTGCTCTGAAAAAGCTACCATCTTTCTTTCATGCTTTGGGCCACTTATCAACTTGTAAAATGCACAGTCTAAAAAGGAGTTTCAGATTACTTTGCAAGGTGACTTTATGTAACTTTATATAACTTTATATAAAGCTTTATATAACATCCTATGTGTTTGTGTGAAATTGTAGTTTAGGTGTTCTGCTTGAGGTCTTTACAGGTCTTACCCGTATGCCACGTGGTGCATCAAGAGAAAACTAATCCTAGGAGTATGTCAAGATCAGTGTTGCTATTTCTGTTGGAGATCATGTTACCCATGTTACCATAGTAATATATTCCCTGCCGCTTGTAAAACACTTATTGTGCTTAAGTGCTATTTTTATTTTATTCAAAATAAAATAGTGATGATTATTGAAAAATTATTATTATTATTATTCTATTTATTTATTTATTTATTTCGCCTTCAGGCATAATGATAATTGCAGGTAGGAGGACAAAGGTAATCAAAGCATGTCTTTTTTTGGGCAACTTCCTTTTCCTTACTGTGTGCTTGCTCCTCAGGTCAACATCATCATTAGCATGACTGTGTGAATGGAACTTGGTGCCTCTGCGTATTTTATTTTCCCTTTGAATTCGTGGTTGCCCTGAGGTTAGGGGCACGATCAACTACACTATTCAAATCTGGTCTGGCTATCAAGACTGGTGATGCCCACATGTGGAAAGAGGGTGTGAAGAAATGCGTTACTTATGTAATAAAGCTTTCTCTGGGATGTAGGCTCTGGAGAAGGTTCAAAAGGGGTTTAGGAAGGTAGGAAGGGGGAATTGACTGATTTTTATTGGAGTTAGGGTGTAGGGCCAGAGTGTGGTCTCACACCAGACCCTGTGTGGGCTTGGTTTGAATTTTCTGCCAGCATCAAAGGAGAGAGTGTTGTGGGCTTTCTTGTTGGCTTGTCTAGATGGGAGTCAAGAGGAGACAAGGGTGGGGCTGGAAAGCTGTTGGTGAGCAAGCATCAAAAATGGAGTCAGACTATTTATAGCCTTTTTGTGCCCCTTTATTATCTAAGCAGACACTAAAGGCATGAGTGGAAATTGTGTGTGTGTGTGTGTGTGTGTGTGTGTCTGTGTGAATAGAATTATCAATAAGAGAAAATGACAATTTGTACTTTTTAAAGATTACGTGTGTTCCTGGGATGATTGCTGTGGAACTAAGGATACTTTTCTGTACCAACAGTGAAGACAGGTGAGGCCCAGTCTGATGTTAAGCAGTGATCCCTACTTTCGTACTCCTCTTCATCTTTCTGTTCTTCTTTTCTCTTTCTTCACAGAGTTGGTGGAAGATGAAACATTACCAGCACAGGGAAGTTTAAGTCTATTTCCTTGTTCTGTTTTATTATTGTTCTCTCTCTCTCTTTTTAACAACAGAGTAACAGACTTTATTTTTCCTTTGAGCACATAGAAGAAGACTAAAGTACTTCACCATCCTTGTTTAGTTTGACAGAGCAATTCTACAAGTACTTAACTGGTTAGGAACATAAAATGTCAAGTACAACATTGCTATCAGGGCAAGAAATATCAAAACAATACAGTTGTGTTTTTCTTTCTTTAAAGAAAAAAAAAAAAAACCTCTCCCTACATGGCATTTTTCTTATTCCCATAGAAACTCAATGATTGTTGAGGTGCTTGGGTGGCTCAGTTGGTTAAGTATCTGCCTTCCGCTCAGGTCATGATCCCAGAGTTCTGGAACTCAAGCCCCACAGGGGGCTCCCTCTTTGATGGGGATCCTGCTTCTCCTTCTCCCTCTGCTATTCCCCCAGCTTATGCTTGATTGTTCTCACACTCATGTGCTCTCTCCCTCTCTGTCAAATAAATAAATAAAATCTTAAAAAAATGTTTAAATAATTTTAAAAAACTCAATTATTTTAAGTATACATGTGTGGTAGGAAAAATATACAATGTTTCATTTTTGTGTGCACATTATGAGTTTATACAATCATATTTTTGCTATAGATATGTATATTTTTTTATTCAGTACCGTATTTTAAAAATCATTTCATGTAGTTATGTATGGACTTAGTTTGGTACTTCTGACTGCTGCATAATATTTAATATTATTCTAATCAGATATTGTACATATCCAGTTCCTTGGTGAGAGACATCTAGGAATCTGTTCATTAACCTGTACTTTTTGTAATGTCCTAGGCTACCATTCTGGTCCAAATCCCTACATCTTTCAACCTCTTTCTTGCTTTTGTGGCATCTGTAAGTTCAAGCTACATAGCCAGCCATAGGCCTATGTTTGTTTACCATAATTTTGCACCTCAAAGAATTTTCAAACACTTGACTTCATTTGATTCTCATTATTAGTAGATGATAATAATATTATTATTTTTTTAAAGATTTTTATTTATTTGTTAGAGAGAGATACAGAGCGCAAGCACAGGCAGACAGAGTGGCAGGCTAGAGGCAGAGGGAGAAGCAGGCTCCCTGCCGAGCAAGGAGCCCGATGTGGGACTCCATCCCAGGACGCTGGGATCATGACCTGAGCCGAAGGCAGCCGCTTAACCAACTGAGCCACCCAGGCGTCCCGATAATATTATTTTTATTAGATTAAATATTTTATTTATTATTAGTAGTAAGTAATAGATATTAATAAATGGAATGCTATGATTAGCTCCATTTTATTGCTAAGGTAACTAGCTTTTGGTGAAGACAAGTTGGAATAAGACCTAAATGATGGATTCTGGAGTAATTCTAAAGTCTTTTGATTTTTGACACTGTTTTAGATTAGTCAGAATGAGCTACTACAAACCAAATTGTGATCAAAGGACCCCAGATTGTAGTAAATGTTTTAGTGTAGTTATTGGTGCTTACTAGTACCCAGAAAAAGAAATAAAAATTACCAGGAAATGAAATACTACGAATTCTTACAGTATAAAAATTCACAACAAATTCACAAATTCACAACAGGTTCATAGCAACCCCAATTAGATCTCATGCAGTATAAGGGGTTTATATAGGAAAATCTAAAATATAGCATTTGATCATGTTAGGCGCTGACCATTACAATTCTTCGAGACTGGTCATGTGGATAAGCTCTAAGAGGTCATTTTAGGGATCTGGGAACTTGGATATCAGTGTAACTTGCTATGTAAACTTGTGAGTGTAAATTCCCTTCACAAGACCTCAGCTGAAATTAAAGTGCTAGAGTAGATGATTTTAGAGTCCCTCCAATTTGAAATTCTGTAGCTACAGTACATTGTTAATTTAAATGAGATAACAATTCTAAAATATTCCTCTGAAAAACGAATTTTTAAGAAATCTGTAACTTCATACATTCTGGTATGAGATATAAATGTCAATGATTCTATATTGTCTTGACAAATGATTTTTCTAAAATTTGCACATTTTAAGAGTATATAAGTTAGAATACTACTGTACAGTAATATGTTAGGTGAGATCGTCATTTAGGATGACAGAAGTTTTCGAAATAATGTTACTTCTCTATGAGTCGAAGCAACAATTTCTGATGTTCAGAGAGTGGTATACAAAGTACGGGCTCAAAGGTGGTTTTATAACAACAGAATATGAACAGGAAGTTTATAGCTATATAATTTCACAAAAGTCTCCATCCTGAAGTGGAAAAAAGACAAAAAGGTTGATATCGATTCACTACCTATTATATGAGATTGTTTGAACTAGTTTTATGACTCAGACTGGTGTGTTTTCAATGAAACTACAAAGGAAGAAAGATCATACAGTTCTGGGATTCCTTTTACTAGTTTTAAAACCTGATTCCCATTAGCAGCCCCAAACAGGAAAGAGCAAGACTGAAAAGCTCAAAGCATGCAGTGTGTAAAAGAAAACCAATAGAGAGTGTGTTTGGAACAATATAGGGTAGGTACTATTTTTCTAGAAAACTCAAGCAGCTATTCCATGAAACAGAAAGAATTTGAATTCTGACTCAGGTCCACTGGTTGTGGGAGAGGTTGGCAACTTTTTAACCCTTTGACTATCAGTTTCATCATCTTTACAATGGGAAGAACAGCACATATTATTTGGAAAAGTCTACAGTGAATATTTTTAAAAGCTCTGCAGTGCCTACATCATATTTTGTGGTTTTCCTAGTTGTGTTTAGGATTAGTATCTCAAAGGGAATTTCAAGGTATTAATAAAGAGAGTGAGAAACTCTCTTAAATCCACAATGGTAAGCGTATACAAGACTCAAGTTTGTTACCACTGCCAAACTCTTCTCCACTGGGAAGAACTACCTTTAATAGTTTCCTCTGACCTGGGGGCCAGACTGTGGTTACTCCCTGCCTATCACACAGACATACATGCACCAGCGTACAAACTTACACTTGAACTTACTTCCAAAGGTCCAACCCAGCTTGAAGTCACCTTGTACCACGAGCTCTCTGACTGGAGTTCACAATTCTCCCTGCCATACTCATAGGCAAACCTTTTGTGACCTGGACACATCCCATTGTGTGTCTTCTGCCAAACAATTTCCTCAGAGATGTCACCTGCTTCTTGACCAAGAGTGAAAGGTTGGAAATAAATAGACTGTTATTGCAAGAACCTGTGTTAGAAGAGTTAACAATGTAACAGTTGCCATTATTTTTCTGACTGAGTCAGGTCAAGAGAATATTCTGATATGAGGAAAAAGCTATCACTGATCCTGAGGGCTAGTCACCCAGCAGATGAAAGGATGAAGGACAAGCATATAGAAAAATAGAGATTGTATGTCCTTATTTGTTCCCTTTCAACCAGTCAATAGCCAAGTCTGTTGAATAGCCAAAATTATCCTGCATTTTATTTTAGGGTCAAGCAAAGTCTGGGTGCCAAAAATTTCATAACAGAAATCTTAAAAATATGGTACTTTAAAAACTATAAACAAAAGCAGCATTTGTTACCTTTGATCTCATATCAAAATTGTTTGATAAACCTTCGTAACACCATGTCGTGACAGTAGGAACTGCCTTGATTCTATGTTGACGCAACTGTCTCTGGATCTCTTTTTCTCTTCACATAAAACTAATTTTGGCTTCTGTAGCTTATGAGTTTTCATCTCCTGCTATTATATGCCTCACTTACTCAATAATCAGACCATAGAAGCTTTTAACAGAGTCTACAGTGACTGTTGTTTGTGATGACATGAATCAATGACTGTTGTTTGTGATGACATGAATCAAAAAAAAGGCGTGGAAGCTCAGGAAAGAGAGCAGAGGGAAAAGTTAAAGTAGGCACAGTCCTTTAAAATTGCTCTGCCTTTCTTAACTAAAAATGCAGCAATTCAAATGTACCTTTAATGAATCTTTAATGTTACTCTATTTTTCATAGCGTAGTTCGCTCTTGGGACTAATTCCAGAATGTGTTCCTTGAGACTCACATGATGTCTTCAGACAGGTATGTTCTGTAGAGGCAGAACACAAAGGGAGGAAAGTCTTTTTGTGTTTCTACAGTAGGTCTCTGACAGGTTCTCTGATGGGAGAGAAAACAATTACTTATGTGTAAGGGACAATAGCCTATTAATCATTGTTTCCTTATATTTTAATTTTTAGTACAATATTAGTATGTAAATGAAAACAGTGTAACTCCTGCTTACTGAAACAAGGGGATTTGTGGGAAAGAAGGAATAGCATATCTCTCAATTTACCATGACTGTAAGAACCAATCCAAATACAGTTTTCTAAAAATCAGTTTGAGTTCTAAAATAAAGTGACTATACTTTGCCTTTATTTTCTCTTAATGTTGAAGACCATGATATAATCAAAAGAGCATGGGCTTTCGCCTTTAAAATACCCTACTTCAGATCCCAGCACCACTACCTTTAGGCTATGAATTACTTGGAAAATTCACAAAAACTCTATGATTATCAATATTGAATGGTATAGGGATGAGTTTATCACATCTAATTCTTATGAAAGTCTAAGGTAAAACGTTTATCCCAAGACATATCAATTTTTCTTCTCTCTTCCTTCCCTCCCCCTTCCAATCCTACTCCTGCTTTTCCTCCTCCTTCCTTTTTTTCCCTCTTTGAAGTGAGGTGCATATGCTAAAATCCATCTTATTCTACAAACATGTTATTTGAGGGTGCCTGGGTGGCTCAGTGGGTTGAAGCCTCTGCCTTCGGCTCAGGTCATGATCCCAGGGTCCTGGGATCAAATCCTGAATCGGGCTTTCTGCTCAGCTGGGAGCCTGCCTCTCTTCCCCTCTCTCTGCCTGTTTCTCTGCCTACTTGTGATCTCTGACTGTCAAATAAATAAATAAAATCTTTTAAAAAATGTTATTTGTCACAGGGCAAAATACTAGACTTCTCTCACTCTCTTTTTCCTTCACCTACGAAACTTTTATTAACAATCTTTATGTGTTACATCAAATAATATAATTGTGAAAATCTCCTCATATAAGTGTTAAAAATAGGTTTATTTCCTTCATTTGTTAAGTTTTCTCTAAACTTTGTGATTTTAGAAAACCATTGAGTTTATATATATTTTATTATTCCTACTTTTTTGATTTACCAATTGAAAAATTTGGGATAATACATGGACTTGGTAGTATGAAGGAATATTTCAAAACTTTATCAAAAATACCTAATATCTAAACACTGTTTTTGACACCAGAAACTTAAAAGTGAACAACATGGACAAAACCCCTGCATTATATAGTAGATTTTAGAGGAAAAAGGCAAACAAAACAAAACACAAGAGATGTGATAAACAAGTTTCTGGCTAAGAACAAATTTAGGTAGTCTAAAGATTTTTTTGAAACATCATAAAAATTGAGAACTAGAAATTAACTTAACCTTCTATAAAAATTGCACTAGATCTATTAGCCCCGTTTGAAGAATTTTGGGTCACCATCTTAACCAATCTCTTTTTATTTTCCTGGTTTTCAGCAATTAGTCTTAGTGTTTCAAAAAATGTGCATTCCAGTTAGTGCTTTCATTCAACAAATAAATAGATCTACTGGTATTTAGGACACTGGTTAGATTCTTAATGTCTAAGAACCTATTATAGACCAGCTCACCAGGGCTAAGATGCTCTCAGAAACACAATCAAATATGAGGCTTATTTTTCCTAGAAAGGACAGTAACATAAGTAATGTTTTCACTTTCTTCCCAAATCCAACAGGAACTTGGGAAACCAATTATTTTAGGAAATCTTGCAACATAACAAACCACCCTGTTTTATATCTTCGTATATAGTTAACTACCCTCAATGTTATTCTCCCCAGTCATCTATATTCTCCTATGATTTCTTCTTCAAATTCTCCTATTTTTTAAAAAAGATTTATTTATTTATTTTAAAGAGAGAGATAGAGCAGGTGGGGGATGGGGAGAGGGAGAGGGAGAATCCAAGTGGACTCCAGGCTAAGCACGGAGCCCCATACAGGGCTGGATGCTATCACCCTGAGATCATGACCTTAGCCAAAACCAAGAGATAGCCGCTTAATCAACTGTGACAACCAGGCACCCCAAACCCTTCTATTTTAAAGTCTGGAACAATCATTTCCTTTACTTTGTGCTAGATAAATGAGCTTTAAATAATTACCCACTGCTTTGAAAAAAAATTTTCACCAATTTTCCTTTTCTGAATTCATGCTGTTCACGGGGGAGACCTAGTCCCATCCTATAGATGTTATTCATTCTTATCATCTATCAGGAAGTTGGGATTCTAAGTCTTCTTCAAATTTTTAGTGCATATCTTATAATATTACTCCTCTACCATGTGACTCTCATGTTTAATTGCTCTAACCTACTCTGTTCTCCATTCTTATTCCCAGGGAAATTCCACTTTTATGATCTGACCTCTCAAAGTTCTTGACCATGTAAACCACTTTCTCCTAAAAATCCTTCTCTTACTTACATCCCCTGATTTTCCATCATCTTTATGGCTATGGCTGTTTAGGTTGTTTGATCATTTCCTTGGATTCTGTTCATCCCTTGAAATACTCATTGGGCCAGGCCATAGATGTGAGCATGCTTCTTGACTTCTCCGTCCTTTCCATCAACAGCTTGAGTTGGTCTTTTAAGTCAGACCCTAGATATGCATAGGTTATGCTTGCATATACATTATGTCTTATTTCTGTAATTTTCAGAATCTGATTAAGTCAAAGTGGATAGCATCTATAATCCTTTTACTTTTTTGTTTGTTTAGCAACTTAGATGGGTCTTTAATATAATCTATAAAATTAGATTTGATAATAATACTAACAACAACTGGATATTGATATTAGAATAGTCAGTATGCCTAATGATGTAGATACGTGTGTACCTTGGGAAACATGATCTGTTTGTCCCCTAGGGGGACATCTCCTAAGCTGGCCTCACTTTAAGTAGACATAAGTCAGTGTCCGGCTCTTTGCCTGCAGGTTCTAACATTTAACTTTGTAGCATGCTCTCATCTCTCACAGACTCCAGTTCAAGACTTGCTTTCTACAATCCAATGCCTACTTCCTTGTTCTGTGGTTGTCACTGTCACAAAGACTGGAACACAATAGCAGTGCATTTGCTCTATGAGTAAAGCTAGAAAGTGGGAATTAGACATTCAAATTAGAATTAGAAAGTCAAACCTAGGCATGGTATCAGAGGCTCTAGCTAACATTCCTTTATATTCACACTGGGCCAGCTTCATTCAAAGGACCTGAATGACCCAAATCCATGGGCTAACATTCCTCCTTTTCCAGGACACTATGTAATTGGAAATCCCAAAATTGGCTGCTCTGACTCTTTATCATTTGCCTATCACATTTCTCTAAATCGGGGCTGTCACCCCCATTCTGCAGGACACTTTCTTTGGTTAGCCACATTAATACATTAGATCAGGTTACAAGGAAGCCTTTTTGGCCTGCAGCTTATTCTGCTTTCTGAGGTGATCTGCATAGATTTTCTTTGATCCAAGTGAGATGAGAAGAATCTACATATCACTTAATCCTAAATTCTCTGGGATTCCTTAGGGTTATTCTCATGTAATAAAAAGAAAATCATGTACGCCTAATTCCTTATCCTTGACAAAATGTTTTTCACTTCTTTTTCCATTTTATTTTATCTTGATAACTGAGCTCCTTCGTTCAGAGTGGTAAATTTTCTTATTTTGCAGATAAGCCAATAAAGACATTGGGATAAAGCTGGAAACTGAACTTCTTGCTACCAAGTCCAATAGATAAAGCAGAGGATTCTGGTCAACAAATTTGGATTGGGCTGGCTTTGGTTATTTTCTTTCATTAAACATGATTATAACCAAATTCCTACCCAGTTTATGTAGACATACACACACACAAACGGATATGTATGCATGTCAGAATATTTATGCCCATGATTGGCCTATTTTATTTCCTCAAAACGTTTTTCTCCTTTAAATTGCCTTTGATAGGGAGGGAAAGAGTGTATGAAGGCCAGTGGGTGAGGCACTGTTATTGTCAAGAGCATCAATCCTAATCCTTCTACTAAGAGCTGTGGATGTAGTTTCACTTGTTGCCATCTTCCTTCTTATTTTTTTTCCTTATCTGTAAGGAAATCTTAATCTTCAGATATCATGGACCTAGTTTTTTGATATAACCACCCATTTTTTTTTCCTCTTGCTTTTCCAATTAACCAATTAGTCTGGTTATGACTACAGTAACTAGGTATATTATTCTTTCTATCTTATAGAGTAAGATTAATGGAATATCTTTATTGTATACACTGGCAAAATTTGGGGACATACCTTCCATATTAGTCAAAACCACTTTACAAATTATAGTAAAATTGCATTATGAAAAATAATAAGTATTTTAATATATTCCCTATTCCTCACTTCTTATTGATCAATAATGTAATTAGATATTCATAAATGAAGTCTCCTATAATGGTTAGTGTAAGCAAATATATAAAACTCAGTTCAATTTGAAAGTTCCTTCTTAAAAAGGAACCATGGAAAGCTTGTCTTCACATTACGGTATGGTGAGATGGATGATAATGGTAAGTTCAGGCATAAGTACAAATATGTTATTAATACATGAAGCCACACTGCAACTTAAATTGACAAAAGTGATAGAGACACTATACAGGGTAATTAAAATGAGACCATTAAGTAGAAATCTGCACAAAAATGGAGAATTTTATGCTTAGATACATAATTATTCTTGGCTTTTATATGTACTGCATTCAAAACAGTTTGGGTTAAGTGGCTTTATCAATAGAAGAGATTGGATCCTCAGAAATTACAACATTACTTAGTAAAAGTTTCTAATGTAATAGGACAGAAATTTTACTTTATCAATTTTAATTGATGTAATTATAGCATTGATGAATATCTTTTTATGTATTTGTGTATCAATGTCCAACTTTTTTTTAAATTTTTTATTTTTTATAAACATATATTTTTATCCCCAGGGGTACAGGTCTGTGAATCACCAGGTTTACACACTTCACAGCACTCACCAAAGCACATACCCTCCCCAATGTCCATAATCCCACCCCCTTCTCCCAAACCCCCTCCCCCCAGCAACCCTCAGTTTGTTTTGTGAGATTAAGAGTCACTTATGGTTTGTCTCCCTCCCAATCCCATCTTGTTTCATTGATTCTTCTCCTACCCACTTAAGCCCCCATGTTGCATCACCACTTCCTCATATCAGGGAGATCATATGATAGTTGTCTTTCTCTGCTTGACTTATTTCGCTAAGCATGATACGCTCTAGTTCCATCCATATTGTCGCAAATGGCAAGATTTCATTTCTTTTGATGGCTGCATAGTATTCCATTGTGTATATATACCACATCTTCTTGATCCATTCATCTGTTGATAGACATCTAGGTTCTTTCCATAGTTTGGCTATTGTGGACTCAATGTCCAATTTTTGATAATCTTAAAAGGTAATTACAATTTCATTACAATAGCATCAAAAGAATAAAACATTTAGGAATAAATTTAACAAATGAAGTGCAAAACCTTCACTTATGTAAGATACAAAACACTGTTGAAAGAAATTAAAGATTTAAATAAATGGGAAGCCAACCCATGTTCATGAATCAGAAAATACCACATTTTTAAAATGGCAGTACTCTCTGAACTGACTGATAGATTCAATGAAATCGATGTCAGACTCTTAGCTAATTCCTTTCAGAAGTTGAAAAGCTGAATCTAAAATTCATAAGCATTTACAAGAAATGTGGAATGGCCAAAACAATGCTGAAAAAGAAAACTCACACTCTCTGATTCCAAAACTACTATGAAGCAATAATAATCAAGACAGTGTGGTAATAGTAGAAAAATAAACATGTATTTCAATGAAAAGGAACTAAAGGTCAAGAAAAAAGTCCATACGTACATCTATGATAAACTGATATTTGACAAGGGTGTTGAGACCTTTCAATAGGGAAAGAATTGTCTTTTTATGAAACCATGTAGAGGCAACTGGATCACCCCTTGCAAAAGAATGAAGTTGAACCCTTACTGCATTGCATATTCAAAAATTAAATAAAAATGGATCAAAGACCTAAATATGAAAGCTAAAAATATAAAACTTTCACATGAAAACATTTGGCTAGATGTTGATGAAATTGACAAAGCATTCTTAGATATGACAGTAAAAACATGAATTACAAAAGAAAAATAGATTAATGTGGACTTCATCAAAATTAAAAACTTCTGTGCCTCACCATGAAGAATCCAGAGAGCAAGACAACATTGCAGCTCATATATATGATAAAAGATTTGCATCAACGATATATAAAGAACTCTTAAAATAAATAATAAAATACAAATAATCCAATGAAGAAGTGCAAAGGATCAGAATAGACATGTCTCCAAGGAAATTACACAAATGGACAATAAGTACATGAAAAGATACTCAGCACCATTGGTTATCAGGGAAATGCAAAACAAAACCGTAGGAGATAGCACTTCACACCCAGTAGGATGGCTAGAATAAAAAACTCAGAGGAAAAGTGTTGGTGAGGATGTGGAGAAATTGGGATTCTACACTTCTCATAGGGATGTGCAATTTGGCAGCTGCTGTGGAAAACAGTCTGGCAGTTCCTGAAATGATCATACACAGAGTTACCATATAACCAGTCATTCTACTCTTAGGTATTTGCCAAGAGAAATGAAAACATATGTCCACACAAAACCTTGAATCTAAAAATTTATAGCAGCATTCATTATTCATATTAGCCAAAAGGTGAAAACAAACCAAATGTCCATGGTTAAACAAACTATGATATATATATACTGTGGATTTTTACTTGGCTCTACTGAAGTGCTAACAGAAGTTACAATATGGATCAAACCTGAAAGCATGCCAACTGAAAGAAGTCACAAAATACCACATATATAATCCAATTCATATGAAAGTCCAGATTAGGATATCTATAGGGACAGAAAGGAAATTAGTGGTTGTTTAGGGCTGGAAGGTAGTGAAATGGGAGCACAAGATGGTGATGGTGAAAGGACACAGGTTTCCTTTTTGAGGTGATGAGAACATTTTCAAATTGACTATGGTAATGTTTGCACATATCTGTGAATACACTGAAAACCATTGAATTTTACACTTTAAGTGAGTGAACTACATGATGGATTTATTTCAATGAACTATTCAAAAAGATGATTATTCTTCAGATGACTTAAGAATTGGCTAGAGAATTCATTATGATTGAATATAAAACATATTCAGCTTTTTAAAAAGATAAAATATAAAACTAATTATAATTATATTGACTTGTTTTGCTTTAGACAAATTTATTACCCATTTATCATTGGCAGTTTGAAGGTTAGGTTATTTACAGCCATTGAGCAACATCTTAAAAATCTTTATTTTCAAAATTGAAAGGGCTCACTTTTCTTTAATTTGTAGAACAAATTCGATGATTTTCACATCTCTTTCCTTCTCTACTTTAAGAGAACCTTGTTACGATAAACTCCTACATGAAATCCTAAAGACCAACTTCAGAACAACTACTTCTCATCTTCAGGAAATGACATAAGACATCTCTTGTTAGGTGCCTTTCCTAGAGGCTCCCTCAGGGATACCATGCTTATTACACTGAATTATTATTTTCAGAAAATTTACCTTTTTTAGTTCAGTGACTTTTTGTTTTATTATTTTATTCTCAACCTGTATCATAATGCTTATCACAAAATGTGTCCTCAATCACTGCTGTGAATGAAGGAATAATTGTTGCAAAAGACAACATATCGGGTGGCTGGATAAAAATATAAAGACATTAATTGATCCGTGTATCAGTAATTAAATGTATCATTAATTAAATACATTTATTCTAGGCATGACATTAAAAAGTGTGAAAAGTTTAAAAATGTTTGGGGTGCCTAGGTGGTTCAGTTGATTAAGTGTCTGTCTTCAGCTCAGGTCATAATCTCAGGGTCCTGGGATGGAGCCCCAAGGCAGGATCCCTGCTCAGCATGGAGCCTGCTTCTCCTCCTCCCTCTGCTCCTGGTCACCTCTGTGTGTGCACATACTCTCTCTCTCAAATAAATAAAATGTTTTTAATAAAAAATGTTTCTGAAAGTGTGTCTTTTCTGTATTTCCTGTTACATTTCTACCTCAAAGAAAACTAAAATACATACCTCATTTAAAAGAAAACAGGTTTTTTTCAATGGTTTGATGAAGGATGAACAGAAAGAAATCCAGTCTACAAACACTGACTGCCAACCACCAACTGTATGGTGAACAATATCATTTCTAATCTCTTACAAAACAAAACTAAGTGAAAGCTTCCAGTCTTGACTTTGTGAGCTCCTCTAAAAAGTATAGTTAATCTTTTTATCCTTGTGTTTACCCCCAGAGACCAATTTCTAGCTGGTCATAGTGAAGGGTGGGAAGGAATGATAGAAAGTAAAAACAAAATTAAAGATCTAGATCATCTAATGAATTCAGTTACAATTTCCAACTTAGTATTTTGTAAAGTGGAAACTCTGAACTGTGTAGAAGAATTCCAGTTGTTTCCATTGATGCAGCAATTGAGATAATTGCCATATTTCCATCAGAGAATCAAAACATTGTGATGTTGTCATAATAACTTGGCCAAAATTCTAGTCCCTATTTTTAAAAATTTATTTATTTATTTATTTTAAATAAACTTATAACGTATTTTTATCCCTAGGGGTACAGGTCTGTGAATCGCCAGGTTTACACACGTCACAGCACTCATACCCTCCCCAATGTCCATATCCCCACCACCCTCTCTGGTCCCCCCTCCCCCCAGCAACCCTCAGTCCGTTTTTTGAGATTGAGTCTTTTATGTTTTTTGAGATTGAGTCTTTTATGTTTTGTCTCCCTCTCAATCCCATCTTCTTTCATTTTTTCTTTTCCTACCCCCCAACCCCCCCACATTGCATCTTCACTTCCTCATATCAGGAAGATCATATGATAGTTGTCTTTCCCTGATTGACTTATTTCGCTAAGCATAATACCCTCTAGTTCCATCCACGTGGTCGCAAATGGCAAGATTTCATTTCTTTTGATGGCTGCATCGTATTCCACTGTATATATACCACATCTTCTTTATCCATTCATCTGTTGATGGACATCTAAGTTCTTTCCATAGTTTGGCTATTGCTGCTATAAACATTTGGGTGCACGTGCCCCTTTGGAGCACTACGTTTGTATCTGTAGGGTAAATACCCAGTAGTGCAATTGCTGGGTCATAGGGCAGTTCTATTTTCAACTTTTTGAGGAACCTCCACACTGTTTTCCAGAGTGGTTGCACCAGCTTGCATTCCCACCAACAGTGTAGGAGGGTTCCCCTCTCTCTGCATCCTCGCCAGCATCTGTCATTTCCTGACTTGTTAATTTTAGCCATTCTGATTGGTGTGAGGTGGTATCTCATTGCGGTTTTGATTTGTATTTCCCTGATGCCGAGTGATGTGGAGCATTTTTTTTCATGTGTCTGTTGGCCATCTGGATGTCTTCTTTGCAGAAATGTTTGTTCATGTCCTTCTACTCCTTATTTTTATAAGTATTAGTGATACTTTTCCTTTCTAATGCAAACCTTAGAAGTGATTTTAATTAGCATGGGAATTTTAGGCCACATTCTTATTCAGTCATTTGTGTGTGTATGCACTAAATTACTTTGGTTTTGGGCGCCTGGGTGGCTCAGTGGGTTAAGCCTCTGCCTTCAGCTCAGGTCATGATCTCAGGGTCCTGGGATCAAGTCCCCCATCGGGCTCCCTGCTCAGCGGGGAGCCTGCTTCCCTCTCTCTGCCTGCCTCTCTGTCTACTGTGATCTCTCTCTGTCAAATAAATAAATAAAATCTTTAAAAAAAAATTACTTTGTTTTTGGTTCATATATATTCTCATGTAGTTATAATTTTATTATTCTAATGTTATTATTTACACCAATTAAAGACCCAAAATATTATTCTTATTGTTATTAGTAGTAGTATTTTGTTGTGCACTGTTAAAACCAAAAAGGACCATTTAAACAAATGATTGGTCATTTTAATGGTACCTAAATATTAGCTTCAAATTTAGTAATTACTCTTCAGAAATAGGAGGGTGAGATCATAGTACAGGAATACTAGGTTTTTTTCAAATAGCAATTGGATTTCAGGAAGAAGTGTTCATTTGAAAATTTTTTTTTTCATTTCTGACTTTCAGTCCCCAAATAGCAACATTTCTTATTCTTTATTGCTTCTCCATCAGATTCAGGAAGTTGGAAGAAACATAATGGAATTGAAATATATTATTTTTTCTTTATTTTTTTTAAGCTTCAGAAAATCGATCCTGCTGTAATATTTGGATGACTAAGTCAGTGTTTTCTCCTAAGAATGATTTATCTTCTTTCTTGTCACCCAGTTTTAGTATTACTTGTATGTATGCCCGTCACCAGTCCTCCTCATTCTCTTTCTATATTATATGAAATCCCATTCCTCAAGATGAATTTCTTCTGTAAATCTGTATATATACTAAGGGACTTAGAAAAGAAGATAGGAAAAATAAATATAGTTAAATATAAAACATAATGGTATAAAACTTAGGAGAAAAAAAAAGGAGAGAGTTTTCATGATCCAGGCCTAGATAATTCTTTGAATTGTTATAAAACATAAAGTTGAAAAATTGGATTTAATCAAAAATTTTAAATTTTGCTCTGCAAAAAGACCCTTATTAAGAGGACAAAAAGATGGGAGAAAACATTTGCAAAACACATATCTGACAAAAGACTAGTGTCTAGAATTTAAAAAAAAATAATCTCAAAACATTAAACACACATATAATAATCTAATTAACATTTAAAAACACACATATAATAATCTAATTAGAAAATGTGCAAAAGACATGAACAGAAATTTCACTATCATATAGATGACAAGCACAAAAGGTGTTCAACATCACTTAGTCTTCAGGGAAATGCAAATTAAAACCCCAATGAAGTATAATTACACAATGATCAGAATGAATAAAATAAAAATTGGTGGCTATACCAAACACTAGCAAAAGTTCAGAGAAATTGACTCACTCATACATTGCTGGTGAGTATATAAAGTAATACAACCACACTGGGATACAGGCTGGCCATTTGTGTGTGTGTGTGTGTGTGTGTGTGTGTGTGTGTGTGTGTTTTATAAAACTAAGCATGCAGGGTACCTGAATGGCTCAGTGGGTTAAAGCCTTTGCCTTAGGCTCAGGTCATGATTCCAGGGGCCTGGGATCAAGCCCTGCATTGGGCTTTCTGTTCAGCGGGGAGCCTGCTTCCTCCTCTCTCTCTGCCTGCCTCTCTGCCTACTTGTGATCTCTGTCAAATAAATAAATAAAGTCTTAAAAAACAAACAAACAACCAAACAAACTAAGCATACAACTACCGTACCGCCCAAGAATTACAGTCCTGGTCACAGAAAAAACTGTACATGAATGTTCATTGTAGCTTTATTTGTAGTAGCCAAAGATTGGGAACAACCAAAATATCCTTCAGTGAGTGTAGTGTTGAATTAGGTAAATTCATATCATGGAATAGGACTCTGCAATAAGAAATGAACAAACTGTTGATAGATGGAACAAATTGGATGAATCTGCAGAGAATTATATTGAGTGAAAAATGCTAATCCCTAAAGGTTACATACCGTATGATTCTACTTGTCTAGCAATGTTATAATGATACAATTATAAAAATGGAGGACAAACTAATGGTTTTCAGGAGTTTGCAATTGGGAAGTGTTAGGAGATAGATGTGGTTTGAAAAGGGGCAATACCAGGGATACTTGTGGCGATAGAAATGCTCTGTATGTGACTATGATTGTAGATACACAAAGCTATACATGGGGTAAAATTTTGTAGAACTAAATACACACAAGACCACCTACACAGGTATAAGGAAAACTGCAGAAATCTGAATGAGATCAGTCAATATTCTGAAATTTTGTATTGTAGCCTTAAAACATGTTTGTTTCCATTGGGGGAAAAATAGTAACTGGTACGTGAATATCCTTATGTTATTTCTTACAACTGCATATGAATCTATAATGATCTCAAAATTTAAAAAAAAAAACTGAATAAAAAGAACCCAGAGGAATAACTATTCAGTTAATGGTTTTTGGTGCCTTTATTTCTTCTACATTTCTACATTCCTCTTTGGTACTTCTAAGTTTAGGAAGGTGATATAACATAGTTCAGTATTATAGAGATAGATGGACATTTCCATCCAGAAGTTTCAAATATCAGCAGATAAGATGGAAATGAGTGCAATCAATGCTGGATTTGCAGTTCCTCCATAGCAGGTATGTGAACATACCAGTTTCCAGCTTTCCCATAGACCACCAGGGCATTTTGCATTCTGAATGTTGAAGTAACACATTAAGTTATTTCCTGGGAGTAAATTAAACCTTTAACTATATTGACACCCTGAAAGAAAGCCAATGCAGATAACCTCTTATTCCCAGAGTGGGGAAACCTGGCTTGTTATCTGCAGGCTCAGGAAATGAAAATCTTTAAGAAAAAAGACATTGGGTAAAACAATTAGATGTAAGGGAAACCATAAAAACAGATCAATTACAATTAATTAGAAGTCTGGATTTAAGAAAATTCTTTAAAGTAATGAAATTTTGGTCCAGTTATGATCTAAGGCTGGAGGAACAGGATTTGCTAAAGTTGGGAAAGAGAAATATTAAGTCTTAAATACCTAAAAGAAATCCCGAATGGCTAAGGTCTCGTGTGTGTGAAAAGATGATGCTGGCCCATGAAGTGGGGCCACTATTTGAAGGTCATACTATGGACTCTTTACTTAATCACAAGAAAAATAGCTCTGCAAGATAGTGAACAGAAGATAAAAATGAGCATATTGGCCTTTTAGAAAGATGTTGTCTCTCAAATACTCCTCAAAACCTTATGGTTGGCCCAATAATGTTTTAGCAACAGGGTATGAATAGATTTCAATAGATAAAAACAATTAATGAATTTTTTTGAGTGGGTTCAAATAACTCTGCTATATCAAATAGCTCTAGAAAAGTCTTCCATGATACCCTATTAGATAAAAAACAAACAAGCCACTAAATTATAGGTGTAGTATAAATTCCATTCTTGATAAAAACAATAACAACCCATAACCTATACATATATTTATGTATTTATTTATATTATAAATTATATATTAATATATTATTATATGTGTATTTTATAATATATATTAATATATTTGCAAAGGCAAGGAAAAACATGAAAAACAGAAAATTATTAGCAGTGATTCCATTAGGAGACTGGGAATCAAGGAGAGACAGCAAATTTTAATTGAATGAAAACAATATTTTTGAGTAGTTGAATACATAAGTTTCACCTATGAAATTCAAATGGTAGAAATCCATGAACTGAGTGAAACGAATAGAGATGCTCCAGAGCACCACTGTCCAGTAGAAATGTACTGCAAGTTCCAAACGCGAGTCACATGTGTGTTTTAGAAATTTTCTAGTAGTTGCATCAAAAAATTAAAAGAACCATGAAACTAATTTAACTCATATATTTTAACCCAATGCATCCAAAATACTATCATTTCAACATGTAACCAATGTAAATATTAATGAGATATTTTGCTTTGTTTTCATACTAAGTCCTTAAAATCCAGTGTGTGTTTTACACTTATAGACATTTCAGGTATTTAGTAGCCATATGTCACTAGTAGCCACCGCATTGGACAGTGCAGCTCTGGAGGAAGCTGATGGTTTTCCTACTGGTAAATTTCACCGGCAGAGACAACTTCACTCTGCCAACTCAGTGACAGCATGACCCTGTTAGGCCCTAGTCTCATCGTCTCAATCTCATGTTAGGTTCATATTTTCCAGCTCTTCTCATTTTTCATTTGAGAAGGTTTAATTTTATTTCAGACATTTTATTATTACCAGACTGTGTATAGAATTATCACAGAACCTATAGTTGAAGTGAAGATGATGAACTTACCATTTCTTAGAAAATGGTAAGATGCCAGCTTTTTGAAAAAATCCATGAACACAATTTTGTAGGAAGAAAAAGGTAGTATCTTCTGAATTGAGCTGTGGAAAGTTTGAATGAATATAAATACTTTCTACTGAAGGAGAAAGCAAAGAAGACAAAATTCAAAAAAAAAAATTCATTTTAGTCGAGACATTTATGACCTGGTATCTCATCTGAATATCTACATGAAGAGTTTTTCTTTAAGCTCCAACTCAACCACTGAGTAGCAGGGTAAATTTGGATAATTGCCAGAAATGCCCTGAACCTTAGTTTCTCCATTTATCTCTGGAGAACTTATTTCATATATTCCAAAATATTTTCTAAAGTCATGTGATAACATTAATCAAACAAAGTTCATTGTAATAGATTGTGAAATAATTAGAATAATATATTTGAAATTGCATTTAAGGGGATTTATAGAAGGCAATTTCTAAATGTAAATTACAGGGAGGTCTGAATTTTGTAGAATATAAGACAAAAAAATTGCAATAAAGCTAAACTGAAGAAAATAATTTTACAGATAAATTCTGCTTTTTAAATTCAGCTTTTTAAAAATTTAAGTCATTGTAAACATATTGATAGGGTCACACAGACGGTTTTTGCTTAGCTGATTTTTAAGGGTTCTTTCTAAACTCTTCTGCTACAAACACAATTCATGATAACTAAGAATGGACAGATTTCAGGGCTTGATGCCTACTCTTCAACCAAAAGTCATGGGACTGGACAGTCATTCATTCCATTAAATTCCAGAATTGGTAAGGATTACTAATATTAGAAGAGTGCATTTTTATATCACTGGTTATTCCTTCTATACTAATTGGAAAATTGACTGCTTCTTTGAGAATAATATGAGATTTTTCCTTTCTTTACACCTCAAAGGTTATCCAAGATATTTCATTGTTTGGATTTGTGTGTTCAATTGCTAAAGTATGTTGAGTTGCTATCTAGGTCAAGGCAAGAAAATGGGTATGCTTTTGCAATATTTTAATTACCAGCTGATAAATAAATTATCTAATTTAAGAAAATTTGATATACAAATATCCAACTTATGAAATAGTTACATTCCGAGGATGATTATCACTTTGAAAAATAATTCATCATTTTACAAAATAATTCACTACCATTTTTTTCTTTTTTTACATAGCCAGTTTCCCTACTGAAGTTAATACAGAATTATTTACACAGATATTTTCAGAAATACATCTGTTGCAAATGGTGAAGTACATCTTCATAGCATTTTCTCTTGTAAATGGGTTTTCCAAAATAGGTGATAAATGAAGTGCTATTCTATTAAACTATTCTATTAAAGTTAAACTGAATTTTTTAGACATTCCTCCACCTAACCCTGGCAATAAATAAGTAAAGATTAGCAACAAATAACAAGGTCAAAATGATGTGAAACATAGGAACAGTATTTATACAAATGAAGGTGCAATGTCAAACCTCTCTTTGGTGTTTAGGAATTTATGTTAATAGAAATATGAATGGAAATGAAAAGAGACCCCAAATTACTCATTTAAAGACCTCAAAAAATATCATCCTTCTATTTTGCAATCTGCTGTTTATGTTTTCTTATTCTTTCCCTACTCTTCATCTTCATTAATGCTACTTAATATCACCTTCTATTCAGAACAATGTTCAATCCTAGGACATATTATACTAACAATATTTGATATTTTGTTTAAACTTATAAACGCATCTGTCAGTGACATCTGAGGGTTGTTAAAAACCATCATTTTCAGAACATGAGAAGGAGGGGGTTACTGGCTCCAAGTAAATCTCTCTGCCATCACCATGTTTCCCTGTAAAATATCAGCACCCTAATCCCTGATAGAAATAAATCCCTGGGAACATATTTTGTTGTTGTTGCTTTTATTGTCAGTGGTGGTATTTGAAGGAACAGAGGACATTTGAAATTAAATTCTGGAAATTATGTATAATGATGATGTATATGATTTTTACTTTAGAAATAACAGTATTAATAACAAAAGCAGCAAAACAGAATCATTGGAAAACACTGCAAGTATTGAGAATAGGTCTGTGTTCCCTTACTACCGAATGTCTGTCTGACTTAGAACAGTTTGGGTGTTTTGTTATCCCCAGGGCTTATTGTGAGTCCTAACATATTTGAGATAAATGTGCGCTTGAGGCAGTAAGAACAGGCATTAGCCCTATTGTTTCTCCAAACCTACCAGACCCATTTCCCTATCCTGAGGACAAAACCAGATTTAGGAAAGAGTAGTATCTCAGTGCCTCTGGGTTGTAGCTTATTTGAAAACTGAAATCTAGTACTTCCAGTTGAATTCTGATGTCTCCTACCAAATATGTATTTTAAATCTACTAACTTCTATAATACGATTGAGTCTAAAAAAATCACATGTATCTTTAATTTTTTGCGCTCCTCTTGCTTTACAAGAGGGAACACAGATTTATGGAATTTACCAAGCTCTTTCTCTCTCGTAATACGTCCTTTCAGAAGCAGCAACAGTAACCCCTATAAGTGGACATTTTTGCTTGGTCTGTTTATGTTCTGAGAGGGAGTACATATTGTAATTAAGGGTATGGCCCTGGAGGACCCATCATAGCTCCATCATTAGCTGTGCACCTTTACCCAATTAGTACTTGCCTCGCTTTCATCATCTATAAAGTGGGGATAAGAATAGGAGCTCCTTCAGTGAGTAGTTGTGAGTAGTACATAGATGTTGATTCTTGCACTGCGTATAGGACAGTGGATGGCACTGTTACTGATGTTATTCCTTATTTTCCATGTATGGTAATCAGAAACTATGCAATTTGGGGTCAATGCTAAATCATGTACAATTTGTCTAGTCCATGGAGGGAGTTTCTGAAGTAAAACGAACTCAGCATTTTTCTAATGATTTGAAATACATGCTAATTGTATGCGGTGAAGGAACTTCTGTTTCCATGGTGGCTTATATAGACACAAGTTATATAACTTAAACTTTATGAAGTCTCCAGTGCCTTTTTATATCAGGTAAAAATACTTTATTTTTAGTGATTCGTGAATGAGTGTAATATAATCTAGATTACCTTTAAAACAATAGAAAAAATAAGTAATTAAGAATGTTGTCCCTCTGGGGAAAGCTTTACATTTGTATCTACTGCTAAAATTAATAATGATTTTGGGTGAGTTTAATTTTAGAGAAAAATATACCAGCCACTGGGAGAAAGATGAGGAAACCATGAGGATTTTGTACTTCTTTTGAATTCACAACAATGTCACACTGATTGAAAATACAATTTAAATTTACTTAGATTTAGAGTTTAGAATGAATTTATTTTCATCTGGATATTATGAGAATGAAATCATTTTGCTTTGTTTAAGGTGCATTAACTATTCTAATTTACTGTTATTCTTTTCTAGCACTGAGAAGCTTTGCCATGTTTTGAAATTCTGTTATTCATAAAGCCTGGTATTTATAATGACTAGCAATTGAACCCAAAAAAGGTCATTAAAAAAAACTTGAAATAAAACTTTTGTCTTGACAAAATTTCATTTAAAATCATCAATTGTCAGTACTTATGAAGACAAATATTTATTTTACTTACTGAAAGGAAAAATTGGGCCATCAAAAACTCCAAAGTACACCTGACTTCCGTTTTAAGAGGGAGTTTAATCCTGACTCCATGAGTAGAGGGCTTGCTTACTTTAATTTGTGCTATGAGAAATAATTTGTTAATATTTGTGTATTAAAGCCACACTATAAGGCTGTCTGAAAAGTCCTTGATGAGTAACCATCTCTGAAGACCCTAAAAAATTATGAAAAAGCTCGAATAGTTCAGCTACATTGTTTTTTGCATATAAAAATATCTATCATAGGAGTCAACTACCACATGAATAAGTTGCGTTTGTTTTAGTTGAAAAAGAGAGCTAAAAATTTCCTGTGGATTATTGCAACATTACAAGAATACACGGTGCATTTATTAACGACAACCAAAAACATGGGTAAAACAAATTGTGAAAGCAAAAGCTGGTTACAAAACCAGGGTTTCTGATCGCCTTTGCCTCAGTTAAACATGTTACGCATTACTATGCCACAGTTGATAAATGATATAAAGTGTTAGTTAGCTTTTGCTAATTCTCCCCCTCCCCAGAGCACTAGGGAACATATCTATATGCATGACCAACGCTTCCTCCTTCAAGTGTCACAATCTGGTGGTCACGTAATCCTCATGGCTGGCTGTGTCGGTGAGGTTTCCGTCATAGTCTATGCTAGAGTCTTCTTCCTTCTCATGCTTCTCCTTTGGTATGATTGGGACCGTGTCCTCCACCACCACCTTCTCCGACTTGAAGGAACACACTCTCTTGCCCACCTGTAAGCCCAGGGAGTCCGTATTCCGTTCTCGGTGGTCTACTAATATACACTGTTCACTGAGACCCGGGATGTTCAAGTCCCCCCGGGAAGCCAACCCTCGAGATTCCAGTTGAATACTCCTCTCCATTGGTCTTTCGGCCTGTTGACGAGTGACCTCTTCTGAAACAGAGAAGATTTGGTTTGCATTTTGCTCAGCAGCGTTCTGTTTGGATCGTCTGTGAAATAGCCCGAAGTTTTTGATATCGGTCACAAAATTCACTTTTCTCTGCTTCTCCCTGGGGGGCTCCTGCATCACCAGGGCCGAGCCGTTGCTTATGTTGTGTCGCTCGGAGGCAATGGCAGCGGATCGCGGGTGGATCAGCGTGGTTAAGTCGAAGAGGCTGAAGTTCTTTCGCTTGTCCCTGCCGCTGCCCTCGTTATCGCTCTTCTCATCCGAGTCGGCCGAATTGGAGGACTCCTTCGTGGCCTGAGCCGCCTGTACTGTGGACAGTTTGCTACCTCGTAGCAACCCCAGGACTTCAAAGCGGAAACTGGAAATGTCTTGTTTTAGTTCCTAGGTGGGATGTAAAATGACGAAATTAGCTTAGGATCTAAGCAAATAGACATCAGGAACCATCATGAGCGCGCTTCGCACAGGGTTCTGTTGTGTTTTCACTCATTTTTAAGAGCGAGGATTCCGCTCTGCTGCGATTGTCTCCCTGGTACTGGAGTCATTTTGCTTCCTGCTAATTTCCCGGTTGGAGTTCTGTAGTAATGTGGAGACTCCCTGAGCTCATGCAAAAAGAAACAAGGGTATGTTGGATTTGTGGGGGCCTGCAGCTTCAAACGCTTCCTCTCCAAAAGCTTCATCTGCTTTCAAGGCACCTCTTGTTCTCTCAGGGATGCATTTTTTAAAAAGATTTTTAATATTAGCACATTTTTTTTTTTTTTTTTTGTCCCAAAGGCTATCTAAAACAAAATACTTACAGTGCTGCTGCCCTTCTACGAGCTGACAGTTACCTTCAATAGTTTGCCACCTTGGAACTGAATTTATCTCAGCATCTGGGTGAGCTACTAAATCTCACGAATTGCTTCAAATCAGATAACATGTCTTAGATTCATCCTTTACTTTTAAATTTTTTTTTTTTTTTTTTTTTTTTTTGGACAACTGAATTCTCAATAGTCCTAATCTTTTCAGACAACTGAATGCTCAGCCCTAACCTGACTGTGGCCTTCCTGGTGGCCTCCTGCCTCCAGCCAATCTCCCAACACACCATGAATCATTCAACTACAAAATTTGGATGTTGTGGCAGCAAAGAATATTTCGGATCCTGGACAACTTCCAACCTGTGCTTTACATTTTGCAGTTCATCAACCTTTTTACCAAAGCAGCTGCTTATCTCTATTCTCTTGTGAGACCTGTTGCTTTTCACTGTTAAAGAGTCTTCTGGAGGGTTCTTTACTTGTTTTTGCCTCTATGACCTTACTGACTTCGCTCATTCTTCTAAAACCTCTAAGAACTCAGGCAGAATAGCAAAGGTATTTTATACACATGTGCAAGCATATATACATTACATGTATTCCACCTCTCTCTTCTGATAAAATTAAATAAAAAAATAAATAAAAAGGGAGAAAGACTAAGTGTGTAAGCTACACTTAGGCGCAAACCTTGAATTTTCTACTACCAAAGCTGTGCAGAGCACAAACACGGTTTTCCTTGTTGCTTTTAGCTTCTTAGCTAAATGTTTCAGGTTCAGAAATCAGATTGAAATTTCAAAAACTAAAGCTCACTCATTAGAGTGCTGGTAGGATCAGCAAGTCCAAATACCGCTGGACTCTGGGGTTTTCTCTGCCTCCAAGTATAAGTGCCTTCCATATTTCAGATTAAATGTGCTCAAAAACAATATATTTTGAAAAGAAATTTCACCCCTTTTTTTCTTCTTAATAGTTAAACAGCCTTGAATTTAAAAGTAAGAAGGGGCGCCTGGGTGGCTCGGTCAGTCAAGCGCCTGGCTCTTGATTTCAGCTCAGGTCATGATCTCAGAGTCATAGGATCGACCCCTATGTTGGGCTCTGCTCTCAGTGCAGGGAGTCTGCTTGAGATTTTCTCTCTCTCCCTCTGCATTCCGTTCTCATTCTTTCTCTCTAAAATCTTAGAAGGAGGTGGAGCAGCGACAGGAGGGGGAGACAACACATGGGCTTGCTAGAAGACATGGCTGAGTTTCCAGCTCTGATTTTAAATGTGCTGTGTCTGGCTCCACGCTCTGCGGAACCCGCCTCCTGGTGATGAGGATGAAAATGATTACCTTAAAGTTCTCTTCAGTCAGCCCTTCTTCAGTTTTGGCATCTCTGATCATTGCAGCAACGTATCGCTTTACCAGGTTCCTCATAACCTCCTGAGGTATGTCAAAACACAAGAATTGATATTCAGTGCAAAAATATGATTTTTCTCTTGAGTCAGTTCTGAAGAGGAGCAATAGTTTATTTTAAGGCAAATTTCAAGATACAATAGAATAACTTACTTGATATTGGTGATGTCTTCTCAAATTATCAGCAGCTCGCCTCTGAAAAGGAAAGAGGCATTGACTTTTCAGTTAGAGTTATATATTACCATTTTGGAAAATAATTCATTGTTCTTTTAATTGAGATTATATTTATCCTCACTTCTCCAAAGTGAAAATTTTACTAGACAATGAACAATAGCTAAAGAGTGCTTCACATGAATCAAAAGAATGAATGGACCAAAGCAACGAAGTGCAAGGTTATAATCTCTACAGCAATTAACATATAGACCAAGTTAACAATGATGGGAATGTTGTACTTTTAATAGAAGGTGACAGAGAATTAGATAATCATAGCTGATATGTACTCCAAATTACTTGAAGTAATCTAAGAGACACAGATGAGACATATCAAATTAAAAATAAGAGAAATATCAAATAAAAAAATTCTGTAGAGTAAAAAGCTCATATTATTACAATATGGGGGTCTTCATAAATATCAGTGTAGCAAGCTTCAGAATTTAGCTATGATATGCAACATGTAATCAGAAACAATGTTAGACCACTAAACCCCCCAACATTAATTTCAATCAGATGTACATTAAAAGGGACTTGCTGCTTTAATTAGGTGGTTGGGTTTAACAAAAAAATAAAAAGTTCTGCTCAAACATCGGGCTCATAAATTCATCATTTTAAAAAATGAATGTCTCAGCTGTCATTTTGAAAAGATCAGAATGGTTTGGGAGTGCAGCTAGAGTTAGTACAGAGGAGTGATTCTGGAGTGCAGAACAAAGAGAAAGGATGTTTAATGACTAAAAAAGAGTCCATAATAAATTGAGTTAAATAATAAACGGCACTAAAATTATATAATTGCAGATTTCATGGGTATTCTGAAGATACTAGAAAAAAAAGCTTCATAATTCCCATTTTGTGCATGTTGAATAAATATCAGTATTGATTCTTAAGGAAGAAAACTGACCTAATTAAAATAAAAAATATTTCTGTAGTAAAGGAATGAATTTGGTAGATTGTGAGAAAGCAAAAAGATAATGTATCTAGAGTTTAAATAAATCTTTTGATCTTATTCCTTACTAAATACTTAATCATAGGCTGATAAAATGGAATTTTAAAAAGAGTTGTGAATACATCACTGTGAAATAACATTAGGGAAAAAAAATCAAACAAGACAAAAGAAACTTTTTTGTCTCTTTAGGGAAATAGGGAAAAATGGCTTTTCCACTGGCTGGCCAGGAGAATAGACTTGTGTTTCATGATTATTAGTGACTTTTAGGAACAGCTGAGATAATGCTTAACTTCCTAAAAGCCACTAATTATTTACCATTCAGTTTTACACAAATCTTAAACAAATTTTCAATATGGTATTTTGGTATTATGGTATTCATTAAGAGATTGGAAAGTTTGAAACTTACTACAAAATTAGAGTATCTTGGAAAAAAGAAAGCATGGGAATTTTATGACCGAGCCACAAGATGGAGGTATATGACTCCTATTGAGACATAGCTCAGCTGAAATTCAAGACAAAAAACACTCTGTAAGGACACAGGCCTTCCAGATCTCCTTAAAGTTACTTCAGGGGGACAGAAATACTAAAACAAGCTATATACCAAGTTCTTTAACACTATCACTATAAATATTGTACAGGATACCCATATTCCACAATTAAGTAGATAGAAACTCTGAATTTAGTATAGAATTTAATCAACTCCAGTTTGATTACTTTGGGCTTCTTCTCTTGCATTTTGTTACCCTGTTTTGATCAAAAAGCCAATAAAAAGTAGTCAGCAGAGAGCAGCTTGAAGTCAAGATTTAACTTTAAATTTCCTTAATGCAAAATTAAAGCTAAAAATGACAGAATCAGAAAATTACAAGTAACAAGTGAAAATCATCATGATGCATTTTAGTATTGATAAGAGCACAGACTGTCTTTTTTTCAGTAGAACCTGCTCATAAACACATTTAAATTTTTTAAAACAAATATAAGAAGATCAAAGATTATATTTTGAAAACTAATCTGAGATTGATTTTTTTTAGGGATTTTTTTTTTTTTTTTTTTTTTTTTTTTTTTTTTAAAGAAGCAAAATAGACTGACAGAGAGAACATAGAAAAAATCTCCTATGATTACTTTCAGGAGCTATTCCTATCCCTATCCCAGATTTAAGCATGAATTAATATAGTTAATTGTTTTTGCCAGACAGTGTTCTTACACATCTACATAGTAATACTGCACAAATATCTGTATTCTTGTGACATTATATCAGCCAACCGAACTCCAGTATCCTAGGAAAATAAGAACCGATAAAGCTAATCCTATTCTGGATAACGAAAACAGAAGTGAATGCAATAAATTCACCAAATGATGACCACTAAAGTATGCAGTTCAGATATCTCTCCTGTCTATGCAATCTCTCCTTTTCTGGTTAGCACCGCAGAACTGATTCCTATCGACCACTACTATGATGCCCACCTGTCTCTACTTTCTTACTATCTGGGAGGTGGTGGGGTGTCACTTTAAGAACATGTACTTAGGTGTCACTTTCAAACATGTGTTTGAAAGTGACTGATTGAAAGTGACTGAGTCTAAACAAGGAATTATCTCTGAGGTCCTCTCCCATTCCCATTTTTTATTTTGCTATGTAAAGTTAAATGCACCAGATGATTTTGAAGACTGAATGAGATAAGAGATTTAAGACATCTATCACTAATGTTAACTAACTAGTCCCCATCCTCTTTCCATTTTTCCCCTTTTCACTTAATAACATGATTTAGTGCAGTTTTAAAAAAATATTCTTGAGCCATAAAACCTGTGAATAATTTGACACATATCAGGATTACCCCAGAGGAAGTAAAAGAAGATGTAATTGTCCCTCTTTGTGTGATTTGCTTGACATTTCAGGCTTGAGGGCAGCATTTTATTTAGCTAAAGAGTTGAATGCTTTTAACCTAGGCAATAGAGGTGTGGAAGTAAGAAATTTGTATTTAAATAATAGTGTGAGGGGAGGCTTTTAGTAAACATGGATAGATGTAATGCAAATTCTGTAGGTATTTTTGTTTTATTAAAACTCTTTTTAGAGCAATTTAAGGTTCACAGCAAATTTGAGTGGAAGGTACAGAGATTTCCCACATACTCCCCACACATGCAGCCTCTCCCATGATCGATGTCCCCAGCCAGAGTGGTCCACTGTTATAATTGATGAGTGATTATCAACCAGAGACCATAGTTTACATTACCGTTTATTCCTGGTCTTGTATACTTTTATGGGTTTGGACAAATGTATAACGACATGTATCCATTATTATATTCTAATACAGAGTATTTTAACTACCCTAAAATTCTTCTGTTCTTTGCTTATTTATCCCTTCCTCCTCTGCCCCCACAACCTCAACCTCTGACAACCACTCATATTTTTATTGTCTTCATAATTTTGCCTCTTCCAGAATATTATATATTTGGAATCATACAGTATGTGGCTTTTTCAGATTGGCCGCTTAAACTTGATAATATATATTTAGGTTTCTCTATGTTTTTGCATGCCTTGGTAGTTCATTTACTTTTATCACTGAATAAATAATATTCAATTATCTGGATGTACCATAACTTATTTATCCATTCACCTACTGAGCTACATCTTGGCTGCTTCCAAGTTTGGGCAATTATGAATAAAGCTGCTATAAACATCCTTGTGCAGGATTTTGTATGGACATATGTTTTCAACTCCTTTGAGTAAATGCCAACGAGTGCGATTGCTGGATTGCATGGTAAGAATATATTTAGTTTTGTAGGGAACCATCAAACTGTCTTCCAAAGCAACTTACCCTTTTGCATTCCCACCAGCAATGAATGAGTGTTCCTGTTGCTTCACATCCATACTAGCATCTGGTGGTGCCAGTGTTCCAGTTTTTAGCCAATTTAATAAGTGAATAACTCTAGTCAGTTATCTTTTTTGAGGTCCCAAAAGTGTTTTGAATATCCCTGCATGATATTGGATTTTTGCTGTGACCTCTGTGAATCTTCCTTTGTGGGTTCCTTTTTCACGAATCTTAGCTTGTGGGGCCAATTTAAGATGTATTTATTAGGTGGTTATCATTCATGGTAGAAGCTGCAAGAACCCAGAGATGAATAAAACATACTTTTTGCCCTTAAATGGCTTATAGTCTACTAGGTAGGATGCCAAGAATGTCTAGAGATGAAGACAAAAAACAAAAAAAACAAACAAAAGACAAGCAAAACCATGGGGAGTGCCTTAAGAATGTGTTTTGAGTACAGGGAAACAAAAAGTAGTATTGGGCTAAGGAAAGAACCAGCAGCAGCCTTCAAACAGGGAACAGGATTTTAGATTGGACTTGAAAGAATCATGGGACTTTGACAGAAGCACAGACATTCAGAAGACAGGAATACGGTCAGCAATATGCTGGTGCTGGAGGGTGAGAAACGTGTTAGGGCGATTTCCACCAGTACAGTTGTGATGTGCTCTGATAATCAGGATATAGGGATTAGCTCTTGTTGGAAAGTTAGCATGGGTTCTTTATGCAGAATCTCAGAAAGCACAATGAATTCAGTGGTTGGTAGGCACCTGGGGTTTTGACAAATTGAGTGATATGTGATAAAAGTGGAACTTCTATGATAATCATGTGGCAGCAGTACTGGGTAGGAAAGAGGAATATGGAGAATCAGTACATAAGACATCAGTTGGGATGCTGGTACAGAATATGATGGAAGGGTAGAATGGGTGTGAGCTGAACCGGTGTTGGTGTGAATGAAAAGGAAGAGAAACAAGGGTCACAACAGGATGAGAATGTGGAGAGGGAACAGAAGCCCTGGGGGACTTGGCAGCTGGAATGAGTTTATGAAGACAAAAATTTTTAGTCTAGCTGCTGAGATGTTGGTAGTATTAAAAAATAACAAAGAATTCCACTTTGGTGATTCTGACAGAGGACATTAAAGTAGCAATACCATTGTCTATTTTGGATTTTGGGGGAAGGTTAAGACTAAAGGAAAAGATTCGAAGAGTATATGCCCAGATGCAATAGTGTATCCAACCACAAATCCATGTTTCTCGGGATTAACACAGGAAAACTACTGTGGACAATACAATCATTGATAATTTGTAAATGTTTCTATTAAGAATGCATATAATGGCCTTTTTCTTTTTTTAATTAGCTTTCTTAGGCTAAAATTAATTTAATTGTCTAATTTCCCAGGATCTACCAAAGGCCAAGGGAAATCAGACTGGCTTTTAAATTTCGATAAAGATCTATTGTTTATTAGAACCAAACCCCCAGGGGCACCTGGGTGGCTCAGTGAGTTAAGCATCCAACTCTTGATTTTGGCTAGGTCATGATCTCTGTGTCATTAGATCAAGACCTGTGTTGGACTCCATGTGGGGTGTGGAGCCTGCATAAGAGTTTCTCTCTCCCTATCTCCCTCTTCCTCTGCCCTTCCTTGCCAAAACAAAACAAAACCCAAAACCAAAACCCCCAAAGGGTTCTAGTCTCATTGCCTCATTTATAAGTAAGGCCCACAGAGCTGAGTCAGTTGAGTGAGTAACTACAATACCACAGTGTTCTCATGGCAGTGCCAGTTCTATATCACTAGAACTGACTCTTTACACTTTGCTCTTTCTATCAAGTACTGTCAAGTAGATACTTAGAAACATTTGAATACACCTACTATGTATTCTATGATTTTTGCCTCCTTCTCCCAAAACATCTTAACTTGAGGGTCAGCACAGTTAAATACCGGATCCATATTTCTTTGAATAAAAATGAGTAAGCACAGATGCATATGCTATATGTTGTATTAGTTTCTTAGGCATGACATACCATAAACTGTGTGGCTCAAACAACAGAAATTTATTGTCTCATGGTTCTGGAGGCAAGAAGTCTCAAATGAAGATGTTGGCAGGGAACTATTCCTCTGAGACTGAGGCTAGAATCCTTCCCTTCTTCTTCCTAGCTTCTCATGGTGACTCTCCATCCTTGGTGTTCCTTGCTTTGCAACTGCATAATCCCATTCTCTGCCTCTGTCTTTACAAGGAGATCTCCTTGTGTCTCGGTGTCTTCACGAGATCATGTTTTTATATGGAATCCACTTCCTTAATAATCTTTCTGAACCCAATTACATCAGCAATGACCCTATTTCCACATAAGGTCATATTCTGAGGTACTGGAATTTAAGACTTCAAAGTATTTTTGGGGGGGACACAATTCAATCCATAATATATGTACTCTTTGCAGTAAACATAGTGATAATTTTTGTCAGTTGGTGACATTATTAAGTATTATACAGTGGAACTACCATCAACAATGGTAGCTCTCTTTTTGTCATGGAAAGATCACTTGACTTTCGTAGGCATTTACTCTCACAGGGGAAGGTCTTACATCCTGTAATCATCACTGGAAATGATCGAGAACAGAACTGACCAATTTGTGTTAAAAAAAATAATGTAATATTTTGGAGAAAGATGTGCATTTTAAGTTAGCAGTTTTCTTTGCAAATTATGTCTGAAATCTAGCAGCGTGTGCAGAATGTTCCTTGGCAGGATGGCTTGTGCTCAGGCGCCCAAGGCACACGTGTGTGCCACATCGGTGTACCTCAGATTTTGCAGGTTCCTTTGATTTTGGGGGACAAGGTAAAGGCAGTATGTGTGTGGATCACAGAACTAATGATAAAGGAAAAGACCAAAGGAACTTCTGCTGCTGCAAGGGAACTCCACATTTCCATAGAAGTGTCATGCGGCCTTAGAGCATCACAGGTTTTGCTACTGGGAAAGAAAGGGATCTGGGGAATCGGCTGTGACATGTCTCGCTCTTTATCTCCCACTGTCTGCAGGTCCACCACGTGGAGTGTCGGGCACATTTCCCCCTTTCCCGAGCTGGTTCCCTGCAGTCCATCGTCAGTGCGTGGCTCTCTCATTTCCTCTCGGGTTTTGGTCTATCACTGACTTTGAGCCCATGAATTATGCCTTTTATCCTTCGCTTTGCTTGGGGAATCCCTTAGGGGCTGAAGCTTGCTGTGCTCTTCTCCTTTTAAAAATGAGGAAAAAGGCAAGGGGCCGTTCCAAGATGCGATCCCTTTTTGAAAACTGCAATTTGGCTCATTTACAGGTAGAGCTATGTATTGTTTTCTAGAAGCACACTTTTTAAGCATATAAAAACAAATGTTATAAAATGCTTGAACATTGCCTTGTCAAGACAAATATTCAGGGTTTCGCTCTTGAAACATCAAGAACATCACGCAATGCATTCTTCCACATCCCTTCTTAGGAAAGTAAACTTAAATAAAGCCCCACCCAGCCAGCAAATTTTACAGACGTAAATTAGGGGTTGGGACATACTCATGGATGAATACTATCATATCCATAAGATTTGTTGTTAGACCTACTGGAAGCCATGAAGATTAAGGAACAATGCATTTTGATAAAATAGCACTAAAAATACAGTCTGAAAAACATGTACCATTAGAATTTTCCTCTGGTGATGCTAGCTGGTGTTAATCCATTCACTGTTTCTAATTCTCTGGCAGTGGCTTCACTGAGTGTTTGTCTGTGGCAACTGGTCATACATGGGTGTTCCATCTGAGGTCCCAGAGCTGAGTGATGCTAAATGACCCTAAGACGTGGTGTTTCATGTTTTCCTCCCTATCCTGTGCTCAGGAGAAAATCAGAAAGTGGAAAATATGAATCTAAGGAAGTTAAAATCATTTGTTATCATTTTGTCCAAAGACCTCACATTTTTTAGTTCAGCATATGGATCTATACCTTAAACATTCTATTTTAGAAAACTGGTCTATGGCATTGAAATGTTTCATATCAATTAAACATTTTGGCATTAATATATTTTTACTTAAAATAATCTGGGCCTTGGGGCGCCTGGGTGGCTCAGTGGATTAAGCCGCTGCCTTCGGCTCAGGTCATGATCTCAGTGTCCTGGGATCGAGCCCCGCATCGGGCTCTTTGCTCACCGGGAGCCTGCTTCTCTCTCTCTCTCTCTCTGCCTGACTCTCCACCGACTTGTGATCTCTCTGTCAAATAAATAAATAAAATCTTTAAAAAAAAAAAATAATAATAATAATCTGGGCCTCTTGAGCAACAAGTGCAAATGTTGATTTTGTTTTCATTTAAAAAGCTGTGCTAGATACCAGTGGTTTCTTTAGCAGGAGTTTCTAATTAAAGTTACAAGGAAATGCTTGTTAAAATAGAAATTCCTGATAATTTCTAGCACGTGTTAAAGTCTAAGAATGAGTGTTTTAATATGGAGAAAGGTATTGGCTGATAAAATGGTGTTAAGCTAAAAATTAGACAAGTAGTAATATTAAAAATCAAAAGCTACAACATGTTTCTTATTTTACTGACCTCTCACTAGGCTGCCCATTTGGTGGGATGTTCATAATTTCCCAGGGACAAGCCATTTCTCAATAATGAGTTTGCTTCCTACAACAAAGGTTTTGTTCAATAAAGCATTTCTGCTTCATTTATGTTTTCCCCGTAAAGCATTCCAAATGAAAGGTTAATTTATCTGGAACTCCCAATCACCCCTAAAACGAAGTCCGAAGTTAAAAAAAAAAAAAAAAAAAAAGTTAATGAGTTTTCAGGGCGAGCTGTATCAGTATTACCCGGAAGCCATAAATAGCCAGATAAGATCACCAATGATGGGCTCCTGGAGAGTGGCCAGTGCAGCCACCCTGAAGAGCCTTGGTCTGCCTGGTCCTGTGCAGGGAATGAGTTGCCTCAAAGAGTGTATGAACTCTACCTCCAGCTTAGCTTCAATTTTCTGCGTCACAAATGTTTTCTAAATATAAACTAGTTGAGAAGCAAACAGAAGGTAAGCCAGCCTGTGAAACAAGGGCTTTGAGATACAGGAATCTGAGAGCAGCTGAGGACAATGGCAGGATCTGCATAAGCTATTGAGAAAAATGAAAGGACGAATACACAACGTGGAAGGTATCGTTGCATCGTTATTAGATTTTTCAGGAATCACGAGAATGATGGAAAACACACTGGTTTGGGGAACAAAAGACCCAGGTCACTCCCACGCACTGTCACCAAGGGATCCTAAAACACTAGGCAAGGTAAATACTCTCTCTTTGAGAGGAAATAGTTGAGTTAAATGATTTCTAAGGTCCCTTTGAAGTGTAATGTGATATTCGAAGCTTAGAAGGACAGTACAGTGACTGTCATTGGTACCTCAAAGTCATCTTTTAATTAATGGAAATGTGTATATCTCCTTGTCTTTGTTTTTCTACACCAAAGAACGGCCAAGAGGATCAACCAAATTGAAATGAATTCACAGAAAAACCAATTACTTTTTGACATTATTTTTTCATTGAACTCTTCAATGGATATATTACCCAACCTCCTTAATTTACTTTTCTTTATCTTGTATTTTTCTTTATAAATAATACATGTTATTTTTTCCATCTAAAATCTAAATGTATAAAACTCAACTACAAGTATGCAAACCAAAATATTATGTCCTTCCTATTCTGGAAATGCAGTCTAGACAAAAAGTCAATTTATAGGATTGAGTTTGATTAGGCTGGTGCTTCCCCAAACCCTTAGTATGGTGAAGAAGTGCCAAGATTGAGTGTGGGACGAAGATAGGGAACAGAGACATGACTCACAATATTTATTTAGTTTGTCATAAATTCCCAAAGCATAAAAATATCCATTACAAAAGGTTAATAAGCTATACATGGCTAAGGAAAGAGGAATGGTTTGAGGTCACTCAGTTAATTGGGAATTCTTTTTCTGTGCATCAGCTTGGATCAAAATATTCAAAGAGACTTAAAAAGAAATTTGGATAGAAAAGAAATGTATAGAAAAGAAAGCTTCTTAACTTGTACCTTTTACCCTCTCCCTCTGAAAGGTGTGAATCACTGCTTTAATAGGAAATCCCAAATGAATGTTAAGCCCTTCTTTGCATCTAAGAAGTGATGGTAACATATTCCTAACAATGCGTCAACAGTGGGAGGATTCTGGAGGTTGTGTGGGGGAACTTGGAAGTCAAGTTCTTGAGTGGTTTTCTATTATTTCGTGGCAGCACAGATGGATCTTCTAAAATATTAGAGCAGGGCCTCATATCTTGGTTACAAGTTTTGTGGCATCTTAAAACCTAAGAGTCTCTCTCTTATTGCCTAAAATTAAATCATTACAGACAAATTTCTTTTGTGTACCACCTTTATTTTGGGGCCCATAAATTCTTTTGGAATCAAAATAGCTCCGATGAGAGATAGCATAGAACTGTACTAGCCACTGATGTCTTTTCAGAGATTGATTAAATAAAATTATTACGGATTTAAGAGTAAAATGTGAAAAAGGAGAACTATATTTTAATGTGGAAGAGAGTAAGCAGAGTTTGGCTTCTCTGAAATCTTTTTTCTGTTTATCTCAAGGAAAACAATAATTATTGCTTCACTGTTGTCATACATCTTGCGTGTAACAATATTATAATGCTAAAATATTATATGACATGTACTAAGTAATATGTCCTCATATTTGTATCTCCTGTATGAGAAATGATGTCCTCAAGGATGGAAAGTATGCCTTTGTACCTACTCCCACCCCTCAGTGCCTGGCTGGCATGTGGAACACATGCAACAATTGCTTATTAAACCAAAGTCATTATATTTATTTTACAACCCTTTTAAAATAATCCAGACTTATTTTTTAATAGAAATCAAACATTGGAGGAAAATAATTTCACTCTTTTCTAAAGTTAGTGGTAAAATCTATTAATTAGTATAAGGATTATAGGCTAAATCTTCATCATAATTTAACTTTGGTTTCTAAGATCAGATATATGCCCAAACTTTAGTCCTCCAAGTTCATGGGGTAAGAATTTGTGCGCAAGAATATAACTGTATCTCCTAACCACCTCTCTATTTGCTATACGCTCTTGCCAATCAATTTCACTTTAGAATTTGAAATGTTACTGACAAGACAGCAAAATCAATACCACTGTCCGTAGAGAAAGCCCCATTTGATGCTGATAATAATGCCTCGTAGCCAATGAGGTTAATGAGTGAGAAGGATCACTTAGCGCATAGCAAGCAGTCAAAAACCATATTAAATAAAATTAAAAACAAATTTAAAAACTTCAGTACGTTACTAGTATTACTTGGTGATTCTAATATAACGGTATATTAGAATACTTACAAAATACTTTCCCTGAGCAAGTCAAAATGACTAGTGAATGTCAGAGTGTGAATTTCCAAAGGATTACTGTGAGAACTTTAGAAAATAGTAAATTAAGTAAGGAAGAATGAAGAATAACTTGTCCCACGTCAGTGGTTTGGCTGGAACAAAGTCCTAAGTCCATGTCTCTTCTGATGGAATAGCTTGAACTCTTGGTTTCCAGCATGAAAAAATTTCCAAAGGAAGTTTAATCTTATGGTATAACAGGAGCGTGGCTCTGAGGGGTCCTAACATTTTTTAAAAATACAACCTCTTGGTATTTAAAATGACTGGGAGTAGAAGCAAAATGTTGAACAATTTGACATATTCTGAAATCACTGTACTTGAACATGATACAACATTTTCAAGTTATAATATCCATTTAATCCTTTAGTTGAGAAATTTTTGTCAAACATTATACGCTGGTAGGAGCCTATGTTAGGCACTAAGAATATAAGATGACTGACACAGCCCCCTTCCCTTACAATCCAGAGAGAGTAGTAGACAATGAGTAAGTAATGCCACAAATACCCTAAGGTTGCAGTTCTGAAACAGGCTAGAAATCAGGGTACTGAGAGGTAAGGTGTTAGTTCCCCCTCCATCACTCATGGGTCCAGGAGGGGCCTGTGTCAGGTGGGGCTCCTATTCAAATAACACTGATGGCCTTCACTGTAGGAAGCCATGTCTTAGGGTAGCTGTGTGATAAATGGTCACTAAAAACAATGAGGAAAAACAAAAAGGCTAAAAATGCAAAAATATCCAACAAGAAACACAAATATATTCAAATACACAATTAAGAAAAAAAGTAATACTAACATGCTGTGTTCTTACCCCTATTGTTCCAAAACTTTCAGGCTTTCTCCTCATCTTTTTCTTGCACAGGTGTGTCCATATCCATTTGATCAGGTACCAGAGAGACTTGGGGCTCGGGATGACATTGAAGGGAGTAGGCAGAGTACCACCTTCTTCAAAATAACTCATCCAAAGCTTTGTTCTAGCGAATTTCCATTCTATATCTGCATGGTCCTGAACGGGAGAATATGACAACAGCTGACAGGTTTCTTAATTATTAAGGTGATATAAACCTCACAGAGAGCTTATAACTTGACTTGGAGCAGCTCTTGGAACATTAATTAAATTGCTTATAAAATCAAGGCTGACTCCCAGTGATAGTCATCTAAACATTTCCGATGATGGTTTACCCTGGTAAAGAGTCAGCGCTCTTGTCAGGTTTTATCCTTCCTTCTTCCATGAAACAGACATCTAAAAGAATTCCGTGTTAAAGAGACTGCAGTGATCAGTTATGACTTGAAGATAAATTTTCCTTTCCTGCACTGTAGGCTTACATTAATTAGCTCAGCTGCACTAGATTCTGGCCACAAACAGGCCTTTCTGTCTTACCCAAGGCCTAGAATCCCTGTCTAGGTAACTGCCACCTGCATCGATGCTCATGGCTTAGCCTTCTAGTGTTTCTAAGAAAAGTCTTAGTTGATATGTTTCTGTGTGAAGAATTCCTGTCCGCCTTTAGGCAAGAGGCACAAATTCAGATAGAAGTTCCTCTAAAAAATGAAGAGTAAGGCCTCTGACACAGCATTGAACCCTGATATAAGCTTGTCCAAATGGTACCAGATAGGAGTGTGATTGGCGCCTGCCTAAAATGTATGTTCTAGGATTTCATTTTACATTTAAGGATTTTCGGATACATTTTAGGATTTCAAAATAGCTCATTTTAACCCATTAATATTAGAAAGAAGAACTCAGATTTTAGAGTAGAAGCATAAACTTAGACTGTGCTTCCCTCAAGTATTTCTAAATGGCTATGTGCTAATGAATATCTGTGTTGTGTATACATTTTTACTGAGCAATAGAGATGTTTTGTCTAGACACTGGACAGATTGTGCTTTCAACAGAAAGAGCATATCTAGAAAATGTGTGGCCCTCATTGTTGCTTAGCAAATGTTTGATGGGATTGACCGATCAATAGACAGAAGCAGAGAAGCTCCAATCTGCCCGCCCTCACCATTCTCCCCACTTCCTCTCCTTTATTTCTCCCACCTTCCCTAGCTTTCTTTCTAAACAAGCTTATAGATTCTGCAGTAATGAAAAAAGGTATTTATTGTTTGCTGTAGTCATGGAGAATGGGAGTCAGTAGATTTGGCTTAAGGTCATAAAAAGGCTGTCACTTTGATTAAAATGTTGGCCTGTGAGTAGATTCTGTTCCTTCCGATTCTCCTGGAGGCACAAATTAAGGATTATCCTGACCTCATTATGTTCTCTTATGGCTATCACAAAGCAGATTCTTCCTTTGTTTATGATTTGGAATTCTGAGAGGGTCTATAACAAAATCTATAGCAAAAAAAAAACTGAAAATGAAATGTTCTATGCTGATGATGCCCCAAACCACCATCTGTTACCCAGGTGCAAATCAGAGTTGGCATGTTCATGCTCCAAGGAGCCATCATGCCCATGATGCTGAGAGGTACACCCATCTCAGGTTCTCAGTGCCCGTTCTTCTCTCAAGTAGTTTTAGAGTTTGAGCTAAACAAAAAGAGATTTGAAGATCATTCTCACCTCTTTAGGAAGTCACCTAGAATAATATATCCCACAAAGAACCAAAAAAAAAAGTCATACTATTCTTGATGTTCTCTTCTTGATGAAATCAATACATTTGATGTTTTATAGGATCCAAATTGTATATATAGTTTCTTTATATGTTGCTTGATAATTAGAGACTTTCTAATATTTTGGAAGGGTGGTCTGGAAAATAGAATCCATGTTTTGCAAATGTGTTGACCAGAGCAATACAGAACTTCGGAAGCAATTACATAGAGACTATCTTAAGAAATCCATACTTACAAGTTGCTTAAATGAAGCTCCACAAATTCATTATATTCACCTGCAAATCCTAGGACCCTGGTATATCCTATGTAAATACTTAGTTTGTGAATAAGTAGATAAAAATCATCTATTCTTGTGTTCTATGCAGTTTTTCATCTGTGACAGGCATCTTGCCCCCATAAAGATAGTTGAAGTAAGATGCAGAATGCTGCTTCTCAAAATAACTAATAACATTTCAGCAATTTAGCAATAGACACAAAGATGCAATATAATTGTAGCTATTTAAAGAGATAATTATGGTTATGAATTATGCTTATAAAATGCTACTTATCTCAGGTATAAATACAAAAGACCTAAATATATTTTATTCCAGTATGGGTTTGTTCAGTTGCTATTGCTAATGGCCATTGACGCCTGGGAAGTTCAAGGAGACAAAGGGCGTTACCTTTCTTATTCATTGCTGTATTTCTAGTTCCTAGAATAGTACTTGGCAACAGAAGTTCTCAATAAGAATTTATTGAAAGAATGAATAAATTAACTAACTTGTTTGGATTCTAGCGTTTCAAATAGGTGTATATGGTACTGTATACCCCGTTGTAGAATTCAAGGTTACTCCTACATTGCTTTTTCTGGATTTAAGAAATTGAAAATACTGTGCAATTTTTCCTCAGACTCCCCTCAAGGCTAGCTTTTCTATCTTGCCAGGCTGGCAGGAGTTTTTTTATACCTAGACTCAGGTTCAATGGTTGGAGACAATGCAGAGTGCACAGGGTGCTGCATAGAGATAAGCCACTTGTTCATAACTCATCCCTCCCCCAGTGCTTGCCATCACCAATGACTGCCTGTAAAGATAGATTCCATTTATTTTATAATCTTTCATAATCTGGCAAAACTAAGTTAGTATGTAACCAAATATGGTACAATACTGTTTAGAAACTTCAAATTAACCATTCATATTATAATTCTGTTCTGTCTTCTCAGTAGCCTATTAGAGACTGTTTTCTATGATAAATAGGATAGAGTATGGCTAGAAACAACACATTCTATGGGGAAATATATGATCTCCCTGATATGAGGAAGTGGTGATGCAACATGGGGGCTTAAGTGGGTAGGAGAAGAATTAATGAAACAAGATGGGATTGGGAGGGAGACAAACCATAAGTGACTCTTAATCTCACAAAACAAACTGCTGGGGGGAGGGGGTTTGGGAGAAGGGGGTGGGATTATGGACATTGGGGAGGGTATGTGCTTTGGTGAGTGCTGTAAAGTGTGTAAACCTGGTGATTCACAGACCTGTACCCCTGGGGATAAAAATACATGTTTATAAAAAATAAAAAATTAAAAAAAAAATAAAATAAATCAACTTACAGCAATGAGTTGGTAAGAGTTATTCATCATAGCTATTAACATGTTGAGTAGGACAACCAGAGAGATGACATTGTATGTTCCAAACATGGTGGCACCCACAAACTCAGTGAATTCATGCTGTGCTTTGACATTGGTCACATATAAGTTGATCAGCCCAAATATTGACCAAAACAAGGACTGGAGTGTCTCAAATAATCTGGAAAAAAAGAGAAAAGGACACTAATAGCTATATTAATAGAACTATTATACAATAGGTTATAAAAATAAAATGGATTCCTATTACATATATTTACTTAATTTAAAAATTAAACCTAATAAAAGGTATTAAAATTACAAAATTAAACTTAATAAAAAGAGTTAAAAAATTATTTTCATCATATAGCCCAAATAGTGTACTTCATTTTCCTAAGAACTTCGAAAGCTATTTAGTTTCTTAGAGGAGGAAATTTGACCCATAGCCCGTTTTTGCCTGGCTCCTGAGGTAAGAATGGTTTTTGCTTTCCAAACGGTTGGGGAAAAGAGCTATTTTATGACATGTGAATATTTTATAAATTCACATTTCAATGTCTATAAGTAAAGTTTTATTGAAACACAGCCACAATCATTTCTTGATGCATTGTCTATGGTTTCTTTTGTGCTAAAATAGCAGAGGTGAGTAGTTGCAACAGAGAACATTGGGCCTACATAGTCTAAAATATTTACTATCCTTTTCACAGAAAGCTTGCTAACCAGTGTTATAGGGCATTGATAGCTAATCAATGATACATCCTCAAACTTAGTCTTTGAAACTATTCTTCCTATTTCAGGGAACACTTAATTCATTCCTGCCAATGAATGAACTCTGGTGTTTTATTGAAAGTAAAGTTTCCTTAACTTACTCCAGGAAACAAAATAAGATAAAGAGTCTCTGAACCTAAATGAAGAATGGTTTGTTTCAGCAGGACCATCATCTTAGTGTAATGTAACCAAATGATAAAGAATTTTTACACTCTTTGACAAATGGTTAAAATAAAACTTTAATCACATTATTTTATAAAAACAAAAACAAAAACTATTCTCATATCAGTCATGATGACTAAGGAGGTAGGATTTCAGAAGTCAAGTGACCCAAGGAAAGCCAATCCATATGAGGCCAGGGGTTAATGGCATGGATTGATAAGAAAAAGATGAACCCACACTATCAGATTTCCTTTCTATATAAATTTACCTTAGAAATACCAAGAGAATGAGGAAGTTGCCCAAAGGAGCCAAAATGACAGGAGTTATGATAGAGAGTCAGGGACACTGGAATTATGAGAAGCCAAAAGTTTTTGAGACAACACAAATGAAGGAAGGGAGAACTGAAGAGAAATAAGTCAGGTAATAAGTAAGAAAACACTGAAGAAAATAGACTTGGAATAGATGACTCAGATTAACATTGGTTCTCAGAGTAAACGATCTTAGAGTCCAGACCTATGTCATCTACTCTTCCTGCTCTAGATTCTGCCCCTGCTAAGATCAATCCTTGCTCAGAGGATCAAAATGCTATAATCTTGTGCATGATTCTTAGATCAAACTCCTGTTCCTTGAAACCTTCCATGAATTTCTGGTCTGTATAACTAGGAGAATCTAATGATCTCTTAATTGGCATTCAGGACTTCTCTTCTTGAGTTTATTGCTTTAAAAAAAAATAAACAGTTTCACATTTTTAATTGTTTAATTAAATTTTAATTATAAAATATGTAACTATTTATTGATTTTGCTATACCTATTCAAAAGCGGAGCAAGTTATCATAAAATGATAAGGGGGCTGATCTGATCAACTTCAATAAGACTTTGTTTTGCCAGCAAGTATGTGCATCATGTGAGGCGCTGATCATGTATTCTTAAAAGGCCAACCCAGATGTCAGATTCTAACACTATCAGGGAAAGCTTAATCTAATTCCTTGGCCCTAGGCAAAGGTTAACTCTAAGTTATTCTTTGAAAACTTTCTCAGGAAATAAGTAAATTTGATCAGGCCATAAGTTTTTTTATTTTTAGTAACTTTGAGGACAATTTCTAAAATTAATGACACTGTCATTTGGATTCAATGTAAAATAATTTTTTTCTTTCTTCCTAAATGGTATGAGTTCTTACCATGAGTATACAAATATAATTCAGCTGATTTTCCCCTGGTATCAATAGCAGTTCAGAGAGAGAGAGCTGGAAGTTACATAATGTAAGTGCTATAATAAATTATATAAAATGCCACATAAATCCCTTACCAGTTGCTTTTTTGAATGTTCAAATAAAAAGTGTGATGTAAAAAAAATTAAAATTTAAATTTAAAAAAAGTGTGATGTAGAATAAATTGATTGCTATGGTTGAATAATACTGATTTGCTTCTGTCTAAAAAAGAACTACTAATTATTAGAGAATATTAGCAAACCCGTCATCAAAAAATTTATTTAGGTTTTTAATTAGAATTTGAAAAAGAGAACATTCAAAATAAGGTGACATCTTGTGACTACTTCTGGATTCATTTTTATTTTCCTTTTCTTTTCTTTTTTCTTCAGTGAAATGAATCAAAAGTGAGATGTGAGAATAGTTCCACTTAACCAAAATATATTTACTATTAGATTAATTAAGACCTTAGTGTTTCTTATTCATATTTTTATGTTAATTATTATTTAGTTATAAGGAATTTAAAAAAGCAATCTAAGTTGACATTTTAAAGCTACTGCTTCTAGAAATGCTTCCACCATTAGTGATTCCCAAAATTATCGACAGCAAGACTGCATATAGATTGAAAGGTCATTAGCTGCAGTGCATCTCAGACTACCTTTATGTGACAACTATTTTCCCAATTCTTTGGTGAGATAAGGACAGAGTGGTTCTGAGGATAAAACCACACTTAATTAAATGATTCTTAGCATAAAGTTCTACTTGACTAGAACCTGACAATTTCTATGGTTTAATTCTATAGCATTATCTTCCTAAAGATAACATTTTTGTCTCTTGCTTCTTAAAGATATTTCTCAGTGGCTACTTTAAAATACTAGCTTGCTTCCCAGTTAAATACTTATAACTAGATAAACAGAACAAGTAAAAAGGTAATATATCCACAGTTGAGGTTTCCCCCACCCCTTGAAATGGAAATGATGAGGAGACATAAATTAATATAAGACACATCTGGTTATTTTATTCTTGGTTTATAGGGAATAATGCAATTAAAACAAAAGAAGTATGCTTTCAGTTGGCCAGTTCCAATTTAGAGGAATATACCTTCAATAAACATAAAAGGAATTTTCTTAATGAGCCAACATCTGTCATAAAGCCCATGCCCCTCTCTTCACAAGAGTCCCTTAACCAGAGATTACTAATTTAAAATTGTATGTAGAATAATGGCAGTGACTAAATATTTGGTTTTCTTTTTTTTTCCTTCCTTTCTTTTTTTTTTTAGGAAGCTCAAATGTAAATATTTAATTAGAAGGAAAAAAAAACCATACCAAACCGTGAATTTTGAAAAGCTGACAAATATTCCCAAATCAACTATTTTTTGTTTTCTTTGGTATCATGCAGTTCTTCCCACATTAAAGAGAAAACAACCTGGAAGCATGAAAAGAGTAGGGAAAAACGTGTCTATTCTCTGATGGGGAAATCGAAAGAGAGACACAGAAAACACAGACTGGGCTCTGTCCACTGGGAGCTCACAACAGTCAGGAGGGGATCAGGAAGACATCCTGGAAAAGGCAGAAGGCAATTTTGCCATGTGGAAAGGACGTTCTGGGGTGAGAGAAGGATATGGCATATTTGGGGATTGACTGGTAAATGCTGAAGAGTAAACTGTTTTGGGGGGGATAGAGAAAGATGAAGCTAGATAAGGAAACAAGGAGCAGATCATTGAAAGATCTGGTATGTCATGCTAAGGAGTTTGGTAGTGTCTGGTCAAGAATGAGAAACCATGTAGACACTTTAAATGGAGGAGTATCATAGTTCAGAAAGATCACTCAGGGAACAAGATGAAAGACATATAAAAGAAGGCAGAGGCCAGGAGTAAGGGAACTTTGATTTAGGCATGGGTGGTGAGCAAGGGAAGATGGCGCCAGGATAACGAAGAGCAGGAATAGACTATTGACTGCATGTGCAAGGGTTGGGGAGGGAAGGATCTAGAATAAAGCAAAAGTTTCTGATTTAAATTTCTGGGTGAGTTGTGATAGTACTGACTAAGAAAGAGCACTAAGGAGGAGGAAGAACAAATTTTTAAAGAGACTGATAAATTTTCCTTGGATTTAAATTTTTAGGAAAGATGTATGGAAAGGCACCCATAAGACAGCTGGACGTACAGGTATCAGGGAGAGAGGTCTGTGCTAGTGATAGGAATGTAGGAGTCGTCCCTCAGGACATCTGGGGTTGCATCCATAAGCACACATGAGTTTTCACAGAGATACAATAATATGGTCTGAGGATGGTCACAAAGACCATCACTATTTAAAAGCAATAAGTGAAATATAATTATCAGAGAACAGTGAGAAAAATTTGAGGAGTAAGAGACACAATATAAAGACATAGTAACATTGAAATTAAAGAAGGGCAAGATTTCAAAAGTGAAAGTGTTAAAGGGTCAAACAATGCAGACACATTCAATAAGCTTTAAAGAGATACATATCCCTTGACAGGGGGGATATGGAGGCTCTAGATATTTTCTAGAGCAGAGTTAGTGGCCTGACGGAAGCAGCAGCCAAACTGCAATTGGGTGAAGAATGGATAAGAAGAAAACAAGGTATCCTGTTCAGGCTTCTTTTCAGGATTGTTTGGATGTAAGGAAGGAGGGTGACAGGGGTGGAAGCTAGTAGGAAATACAGGGCTCAGTTTCGGCTTAGGTTTGCACCCTGAATGGAAGGAGTAATAAAGAGGCACCAGGGAGACATAGGTGGGAGATAATGTTCTGCCACTACTAATAATGATAAACAGATGTAGCAATTTTTTTATTATCATATTCTATAGTAGGCACTGTATTAAGTGCCTTACATGAAGTATTATGTTTTTCAATCCTCAAATGGAATAAGATCTCTGAGATGGTGGATAGTAAAAAAAAAAAAAAAAAAAAAAAAAAACCCAAAAAACAAAACAAAAAAAAAATCCAAACCAAAACAAAAAAAAACTTTGGAATTTATGGAGTAATATAAATTATAAAAAGAAATTAATAAAAAGAAATTATAAAAAGAAAATCAAAGACCAACAAAAGCGAAGAAATAAGCTGTAGAGGGCTTCGCTAGACATCCTCTTGCATTGACTGGACCCATTATACTGAAACAGGGTCATCAGGGACAGGTATGCCTGTCTCAGACATTCTATATATTCTAAATATTAATTATACCAAGAATTATTGCTATATTTTTTTTTAGTTTTTGAATAAAATAATCTGTTGTTTGCCGACTTACATTCTATGACCTGGGGAAAAAATTCAGGTAGAATACCTGATTAATTTGGGCTGAATGATTTGGGCCTATAATATTTGAGATACACAGTTATCTGTTGCTTTTCATGATAATAGAAGACCGTTGGCAGGCACGCTAAAATAATACACGATCCAAGCAATTCAATACATTTGCTTCTAGAATGCAATTTATACTAGATAGTTTGCCTCAGGCTTCCATAGCAATGACAGAGAATAAAATTCGTTCATAATATGTAAACATTTACCATAATATGTAAAACAACAGTGTGATTCCTGGGAGCTCTGGGATCATACATGAAGATGGGGTTAGCTGCAAATGATCAGATGTCTGAGAAGGGGCTGAGTCTTGGAACCAGGACTCTTCCCTGAATGAAACACAATGTGGGAAGTAACTCAGTTCTAGGTGTTGTGCGGAGGGATATGCAACACACCTAGAAAATGCGGGGGGCGAGAGTGGGGGGTGTTGGCCAGACGTTTGCATCAGGGCACGCAGTGCAAAGTGACAAGACAATTGGGAAAACCGGGCTGAGCAGAGGGGCTCTCCATCAGAAATCAAGAGACAGACAACAGAGAGTGAGACATACAGCAGAGTATTTAGGATGTTTGTAAGTCGGAAGCCTGAGGTTGGTGGGATCTCAGCTGTCAGGAGCAAATGACCACATCAAGGAGCACAAATGAGTGGGGAAAGATTAAGTTCAGGTATCAACACTAAGACACAATCCAGGGCCATGCTAGTCTCAAGGACGTTGCTGCAAGGGGTTTCACCGAATCCCTCCTGTCCCGGGTCGGAAAGGGCATGAGGAAAAGGACAAGGCTGAGTAAGTTGGTCAGGCTGGAGAACTCCTGGCTGAGAGCAAGGGATGAAAAGACAAGGGGAAGCTGCATGCCCTTTGATTTCCTCTATGACTCAGGGTTTGTATCAAATCTATTTCTGGAAGGATCTGAGGCAGCTAAGGCTGAGATTAAAATTCCATGTGCAAAGAAGCAGATGTGGATTACTTAAAATGGCGTTTTAAATATTAGGATCAAAGATAAAGCATACAGAAGTGAATCAACAAAAATACTGTAGCCATATGTGACTTACTTTATATGAAGGAATTAATTTTTCCTACTTGAGAAATTATTGCACTTGCTTATTTAACATGAAATTCTATAATGGCCAATAAATAGAGTCTGATTTTTTAGTCACCTACAAAATGAACATGTATTGTTTAGGTATTATGTAGAGGAACATGACCTAACTTCTTCATTCATCTGCTAATTAACTGTTTATCACAGTTGTCTGGTGATCACAGTGGGAAGGAAATGGACGCAGGTGTGCAGACTTTGCGAGAATCAGACATAGGGCCATGGACCCATGCTGTCAGCAAACCTGCTTGAGAATGACCAGAGGTTGGCACTGAGTGAGGACTATCACTCACCAGATATAAAGGCACAGAGTTTTGTGTGCATAATTATAGTGGCCTAGGTTAGCCCGGGGTTCCTATTTTGGATTATTTCTCCATCCTTAGGGATGTGTGTGTGTGATTAGAGAGTAAAGAACATGTAAAGGAACTTTCCTATCTGGAAAACACTGAAAGCTCAAGAAATACTTGAATTTTCTCACATGATTGGCCTTATGTATATTCTATCGTTTAACGAGCTTGTAAACTGTCAGTAGGGCAGAGGTTTCCTCTTTATTTCTCATTTTAAAACTGAATATATAGCTTTCCTTTATATGAGGTCATTTTAAAAACCATTTTACTAAAACTTAAAATAAATGTTCTGGATATATATGTATTTCAATGTCAGAAGGATCCATTCATTCACAGCCACGTTAATTCTGTTTTCTGCATTAAGCACAATTTTCTTTGCAACCACTTGTCATGGTTCAAATTCATAATGTAATGCCCTCTGAATTCTGCACAATGTTACCAATAAAAGCATCTGTTCAACTTACGTTGAAAATGCATTATTCTGCTTTTCACATCGTATGCCTTTACAGCTTAACCCTTTTGTTTCTTCATAATAGAAATACAATTGATTTAGGCCGTTTGCGAATGCTAGCAACACAAGGCAGTATATGAATAGAAACTTCAAAATGTCCAGGAGCATTCTTCCCAAAGATATTTGCAGAGGCCCCAGATGAGAATTTGCAGTAAACAGCGAGATCAGGCGCAAGGAACTGAAGATGTTTGCGATGGCAAATAAAGCTTCAGCCACCAGCGTGGGATGCCACATGTCCCAAGATTCTCGTGGATTAAGTGCACTGTACTGCAGAAAAAAGAGAAACACAGGGAAAATAAAACAAACGCATACATGTGACTATGTCAAGTTCAGGTCTGAATGCTTTTACAGGTAGATGCAGCACTGTGGTCTGTCGTCCTTCATGATGGTGGCAGCAATATTCATCTACACAAAAACAAGAGTTTATTAAAGACATTTATAATGTATAAGCTTTAATCAAGGTGGCCTTCCTGGTCTGTCCTTGCCATTGTTAATATGTGAGTTACGTCTAATCTTGACCTTTCCAATTGAACTTTAAAAAAAAGAAAAGAAAATGTTACATTGATAAAAAGCTGATTTTATATGGGGAAAAGACAGCAACATGATAGCAAAGAAAGCTATATTATAAAGGAAAACTACTAAATTTTGAACAAAATTATTTAATGGTTTTACTTATTATATTTGACACATTTGCCTAATCTAGATGAATGCATGTGGGATATAAATTACATATAAACGAGTGGAAGTACTGGTTCCTTGCCCTGGAATGGTAATGACCAGTATGGGCATAACTATCAGTGCCTTCTTTGTATCTGTTATATCTTAAGTGCATATAAAACCCAACTTGGAAATCATCCTGGAAGTCAATGGATTATTAATTATTTTAATTTAACATGTAGAGCATCTGATATTTGTTAGAACATTCCTTAATTAGATAAAGTATGTGATTTGAGAGAAATATTTGCTATTTTATTAAACCTCGACTAGCAATTATTTAAAAAGTAAGACTAAGTTAATTAAAATGCCAGCTTCGAACTATCTTGACACTGTGCTACACAAAGAGCAAAAAGAAACTCATCCTTTGTATTACTGAGGTAAATTTCTATCATTTTTTAAAAAGGATCAAATATGTTCTTTGAAATACTGTTATAGAATCTATGATTAAACCTGTATAGGAACCAAACAATAAATTGAATTCTTTTCTTCATACACATCCTTAAAAAATATGTCCAGACAACTGGCTATTTTTCCTAATAATCATGTTAGAACAAACAGCTCTTCTGTATGAGTCCCATCAGAATATCAGAATATTTCCATTCCTATTATATTGCATTTTATACCAAAGACCTTTATGAATGTTAATTGATTCTCTTGAAACTAATAGATAGTATTTTTTTTTAATCTCCCTGGGGAGAAAATACATCACGAGCTTCTGATTTTGTTTAACACTCAGAGTCTTGCTTGAGTGACAACTTAAAACAATCAAGTTTGAGCTAGAGGGAAATTATTTTCTATTTTTAAATGCTGATAACTGTTCTTGAACATTGCTAACTTCACCATAAAAGAGCTAATCACTGAAGATGCATAAACATTTGAAAACTTATTATTTTTTATTCATTATAACAAGTATCAAGGCGAGGGTTTGTGGTATCAACCACTATCTAATTCTCTTAACTTGGTCGCCTCCTATACAGGCTGCCTTTCCCTTCAAAGTCTAAAATCACCTTCACCTTTTTCCCACTTCTCTTGAAGAACACATGTTTAGGTAGAGAACATCTCCCCTCACCCTTGCATCGATGGGTAATTCTCTATCTCTCTCCCTATGCTAAATATGACACAGTAAGCATTTATAAGGATGTGATCATTTACTCGGAATTCCTTATGGCGTTTAACACGATGGAGCATGCAATGGGTATCCAAGAAACATTTTCTTCCATTGAATACTTTTTGTCCACTGAGGATGGGAGAGACATCTAATAATAAAAATGCCCAAAGAGATTAACACAAAATGCTGTGGGAATAGAGAAGAGAAAGGGATAAATTCCATCTGGGGCTGATGGGGCCGGAAATGAACAGAGATTACATGTTGTTCAAGCCTTAAAAGGGCCCTTTGAAATGATCCAGGCTTCTGGAGATGCTGTTCCGTGTTTTCGGTCTCGCAGGCCCTGGGCGCAGTGGGATATAGACTCCATCATCACAGGGTGACGTGGTACTTCAGGTCCCTTCTTAGCGAACTGTCTCAGCGGGGACTTGCAAAATCAAGAGGAAGGCTTTCTATTTTGTAAATCACGAGATGCTAGATTCTGCCCCAGTAGAGTCACTCAAGTCTGCTTCAAAGTCTAGCACTTCTGGTAATTGTTGGGAAACAATGCTCTGTGAATATGTTCACATTTATGCATGGTCAGGGCTTCCTGAGCAAAACATTGCATGGCTGTTAAAAGATGTCTGAATGGCAAATAAGCCTGGGAAGTTAAATATAGAGACTTTCTGGGAGATTTGGAAACATCTCCCCTGGAGCCATCTGCTTAGTGGAAGGATAATAAAACTAGGGACCTTTGCCTCCCCTGAGAGACGGTATTTACTTTAGAAAGTGAAGGCCTTTCTCGTTCTCCAGGGGGAAGAGGGACAGCTGACACAGCTGCCCTGTGCAAGCTCTGAGATTCCGATTTCCTCGTCTCCCTCCTGTGGTAAGAGCCCCTGTGTGCAGAGGGTACATCGGGCTCTCATCTGTTGCCCTGTGGGAACTGGAGGATGGGGAAGCAATGTCAAGCTTGTTATGTAAGTAAATAATTTGTTCTCTGATCCAGAAACCTCATCATCTGTCAGGATTCAATAAAGACATAATCATTTAGTAATTATCTCTTGATGTCATTCTTTTAAGTTTGGCTTTCTAATTTTTCTCCTGTCCTTCACGTATACATTTAACTTCGGTTTTTAAATATAGGCATGGTTTTACAGAGCAATTTTTAAAATTCTTACAAGCTACGGCATTCTTTGAACTTGGAGAGAAAAACTGTAATTCTTCAACTTCAAATGTAGTTTCCAAACTCTATGATTAGGAATTAAAATCTTAACTTGAATTTAAAATTTCTCTTTGGCTCTGTTTTCTAAAACTTCTTCACAAAATCTATATTCATTTTTTAATCTCTGCATGTTTGCCTCCCGCCATTCATGAAGCTGCTTCTCAGGATCCCTTGCCTGTCCCTCTTTCTCACATGCTCCTTAAATACTGACCTTGCTTCACAAGCCTCTTCTCTTATCATTCTGTCTACTTCCCCTGGAGGTTTTCAGTGGTTTCAACTGTCAGTTATGAGCTAATAACGTCCAGTCCTCTAACTCTAGCCCAGATGTCTCCCCTTACAGTCTTATTTTATATTCAACTGCCTCATTGACTTGTCCACACAGATACCTCACAGGCATCTCAACCTCACAGGCCAGAACTGGAACTCATGACTGTTCCTCCTCAAACTCTGTCTCCGTTTCTGCTCCCTGATCTTAGGGAGTAGCAACAAATCACCCAAAGCAGAATCTGTGGTTGAGAGTCTTCACTGGTATTTTCATTGACTAGAAATGTCCCTATGGGGACACCTGGGTGGCTTAGTCAGTTAAGTGTCTGCCTTTGGCTCATGTCAGGATCCTGGGATCAAGTCCCATGTCAGGCTCCTTCCTTGATGGGTGGGTCTGCTTCTCCCTCTGCCTGCCATTCACCCTGCTTGTGTGTGCTCTCTCTCTCTCTGACAATAAATAAATAAAAACTTAAAAATAAAAAAGCTCCACTGTTTCCCTCAGAAATTATTATAATAGCCTCCTAATTGCTCTCCCTGCCCTGGGCCTCATTTCTACAATTATCTATTTTTTCCAGAATCATCTTTTAAAAAGGTCAGTCAGACCGTCTTATATCTTGCTTAAGTACTCTGCAGTATTCTTGAGATGAAATTCCAGTTTTCCGACATGTCACATGAAGCCTCTGGAATCTGGGTCCTGACTTCTTTTTTTGAGATTGACCTACCATTTGTACTGAATTTGGTGCTTAATGCTCTGGCTCAAAGCTTTAGTACTTTTCATTCTCCAAATTACTTCACATTCTCACCAAAGTTCCTTCCTATGAATATCAGGCCCTTTGTCTAGAATGGGTTTAAATTCTAATTATTTTCATTCTTCAGCTGTTAATTATTCTTAAATATATGCTGAGTGCCCACTCTATGTTAGAAACCATCTTCAGGGCTCACAGTGGTGAGGAAATAAAATACAGTTTATGTTTTATGAGCTTATATATAGTGAAGAAAACAGACATTAAATAAGAAATGCTCATCATTCCCTTGACAAGTACTCTTTGACCATCGGGGAGTGAACACTAGGATCCTCTTGACTGGAGCTGGTAGTTGCATGTTATAGAATAATCTTTGAAAGAGAAAGATCAAATATGTTAATTATGCTTGAATTTAATTAATTAATCAATTAATTATTTTAAGAAAGGAAAGAGAAAGATCAAGAGCTACTGTATACATCGAAGCCTTCCTAGGACCATCAATTCTTGTCTTCCTCTTTCTTTCAGGTATTTGTTTTTAAATAAAATATATCATAGTATGGTTTTACTCTAAATCTTAATTTCTACTCAGATTCCTTTAAAGAGACTCACTCACTCATTGCAGACCTCCAAACCTCTAAACCTCTTGGATTACCTGTCAGTTGCCCCATGCAGGGAGCTCTGTTTGATGCATTTAAGGAAGCAGACATCTTATAGAGTGTCTTATAGATGATAGGAGGTCAAAAAGCACTCGAGGATGAAGAGTCATAGACATACTCAAAAACGTGGTTGTTGGAAAAGATGAATCATGTGTAGAGATGTGATATCTTACCGTAGCTGGAATATGGAGAGTTTGGGGATAGTGATGACTCCAAGAGGAAGCTGGAGTCAGGTCAGGAATATGTTAGCAGAAGTGTTTAAGAGAGGAAGATGACCTGAATCATGACCCTGGGTTATTTATATCTTCTATAGTCTCTGATGCATATTTATAAAACTCAGGCAACCAATAAACATGCATAAAAAATTAAACTGATACAAAATTAAAATTTTGTCATGTGAGAAAAAACAGAAAACGTAAACTGGTTTTAATGTTTGACTTTTAAGGTGAAAACCTTATCCCTTCCACAAATTGGTTAGATAATGGAGTAGGGAAAGACAATAAGAAGGCATCGGATTTTCTCCTGTGATAGATGATACCAGATTAAACAATTAGGATTTAAAATCTCTACAGAGCTCTATGCCATAAAACTAGAGAATATTTAGAAAATTCCCTAATTTGGAGAGTACGTTGCAGTTACATTTGTGAAATAGAAACAATATGTGTCTCTAGTCTAGCTGATAAGCATAGGAGAGATTAATGAGGTATTTATTCAGAACTATCTCGAAGAATGGCACTATGAACAATTCCATCATGACTCCTAAAATAAATGTTCTTATCCATAATGGTTTTTTTTTTTTGGAAAATATTATTTATATAACAGGCTGGAATAGGCATAGGAATTCAATCATTACTGCCAAATGACTAAAGATAAGTATAAGAGACAAGTTAGACATATAGACAAGGACTGGGTAATATTTAGGAGAAAACTAGTCCTAAAGAAGACAAAGTAACATTCTGTAAGAGTGCACAAACATCAACATCAACAAGCTCTGGATTAACTAGTATTTCATACATAGTGAGAATGGGAAATGGTCAACTAACCTTCTCCAAGACAAAAAAACAAGAACAGCAACAACAAAAACAAAAAAACACAAACCGCACAAAAAAACTCCCACAAAAAAAACCAAAAAACAAAAAACCTAACAGATCACGAGCTGTGAGATGTCCATGAATCAAGGTATTTAAAGAACCACAACAAAGCCTTTTGTGTAAGGAGAATAGTGAAGTCACATTTACTTTTGTACTGTCTTTGGCTGTACAATATAATGTTATTGCATGGTACATTCAAATTAAAAACAATACCAAGTGTTTATATTAAGCTCTACTTATGACATTAAATGTTTGTTACTGCAATCCTCACAAACATTCTATAGGATTTGATTAATAGTGTCATTTTACACGTAAGAAAATTGAGGTATAGTTTAAGTAACTTGCCCCAAATCACACAGGTAGGAAGTGGTGTAAGTGGTACTCAGAGGAAGTACAGATCAGATCTGATCTGAGCTCAAACCATGGCCTTAGAAGGACCCTTTGGGGTGTGTGTGTGTGTGTGTGTGTGTGTGTGTGTGTGTGTGTGTTTAAAAATCACCTCTAGGTGGAGAATTACAAAAGGATAAATCAATTAACCATGTGTGGCCCTTCTGCCACACCTATTCTAAAAGTTTCTCCCCTTGGAAAAATCTGTTTCTGAAAGGTTTTCCTTTTTGTGGACTGACAGGTTTTTTTGGTCTGGATCCATGGCTTGGCTGAAAAGATGCAGGGTTGGATTTTTACTCCTATTTATGCACCTTCAGACTGGAGGTAAAACCTGTACAATCCCACAGAGATCTGAGTTATAGCTCCTTAGTACTTGTGCTTGCACCACAACAGTTAAACTATTTACCAGTAAGCAGCATCATGGGATTCCATCTGCCTCATATTTCATAATTAATAAACCACGTATCTTGTGGCTCTTCCCTCCTAATTTTTGTTTTCAAATCCAGCCTCCAGCAGCTTTCCCTGTGTTCATTTCTCTACTTCAGGCATTCAGTATCATTTGACTCATTCTCTGCTTAAATCTTATTAATGCCCCTCTTTATTAATAGGGTAAATCCCACATTCTATAGCAGAATGTGAAAAGTTCTTCCCATCCTCTCCTCGCCCCCATTTACAGGATCGTTTGTCTTTGATATTGACCTTCTTTATATACTCAGACTCTTTTGTGCATTGTGCCCTTTCTCTCTGGATTGCTCAGGCACATTCATGAGCCCAATCAATGGCCACTGGCTCTGTCTTCGAAGATACCTCCGGTAGAGTTTAGTTCCTTCCTTGATGCTACCACAGGCCATGTTGGAGAGTTTATTGTTTGGGAACGTTCTTACTTATATGCATGTCTCTTTCCTCCACCTGATTGTGAATTGCTTGAAGCAGCAGATATATCCCATGCATCTTTGCATTCTTAGAAAACAGATGAAATCCTGGTTTATAGTGTGCTCTCAGAAATTCTTACTGATTGATTCATATAATGGCTCTTTGTCTTATTTATAGCAGTCTATTTTTATACACAAATATGGCACCTTTTCCAGAAATTTTAACTTATAAATTACTTAGAAATTAGCATGAAAAATCGAATGATAAATAAAAGAAGGTAAGGAAGGGTGAGTCAACAAGTCGGCATTAGACTCCCAAAGTAAGTGTTCTTTTGATTGTTATCATCATTCAACAGGTAATAATACTGAGGCTGATGTTAAATAACTTGCCCCAACTCACACAGGTTTCACGTGGTAAAGGTGAGTGTGAATCCAGAGCTCCAACTTTTTTCAATGAACATAAAGTAAATGAAGGGACATAATAAAGACATTTAAAAAGGCAAGTCCAATGGGCATATAGTATATGAAGGAGGAGGACATAGAAGTAAAAGAAAAAGAAGAAAAATTAATAATGCATGCTTATTCTGTAACAGCCATTTTAATTATGTCACCTCATTTACTGCTCCTACCAACAGCACAAGATAGAAATGATTAGTCTCATTTTATAGCTAAGGCACAGAGAGGCAGAGAATCAGGTCAAGTTCACATAACTAGTAAGTGATGGAGGAAAGAAGTGAGCCCAGAAAACACTACCCAATAAATTCCTCCCCAGCAACTCAAGTTTTAGTCTCACAAACTAATCATCAGAAAGGACACTCCACACTTTCCATTATAATCATAGTTGAAATCCTATGACCACAGTGCATAAACAAACTGTATTTCTTGAGATTCCGTGTTATTTACATCACTGTCATCTGAGGTAATTCATGTGCACTTTCCATCTCCTCTTCACTCCTTTACCCTTTCTTCATCACATCGGGTAAAGAATTTTCCTTGGTGTAGAATAAGGGCCAATATTTACATCTTACTATTAAAACTGATGTTGCACTTGAAGAACTTAGAACTTTTTAAGAAAATTCAAATCTCATTCATAAAACTAAGACAAAAAAACCTACAAATATTTATTAATTTATATAATTGTACCCATCATATACCAGAGTTCTTATATATTAAAATGTATATGTATTATATGTAAACACCATATAAATGTAATATATGAAATATTCTATACGTAGTATAAATATTATATATAAAAATATGTAAGAGAAGTTCTTTTTGGTATCAATCTCATACTTCTCTTAACTGTTGAACAGAATTACACAGTCCAGTATCATTAACGTATCTTCCTTAGATCAGCTACATCAGCAACATCTGATGAATTTGTTATAAATGCAAATTTAGGATCTTTTCTAATATTCCTACTTTAGAATTTCTGGGGATGGAGAAAGGGAATCTGTGTTTTAGAAAGACTTCCATGTAATTCTTTTGCAGCTGAAAGTTTGAGAACTGCCACAGTCACCAGAATTTTATACTCGTACAGGGCTACAAAAAAACAGATACATTACTTGTTTGTAGAAAGATGGATAAATCGGCCTTATAGATACACTTAAGGATCATTACAAAGAAAATAAGAATTGGACAGATATGCACTTAACAAGAGACTGCCTGGGGCTCCTGGGTGACTCAGCTGGTTAAGTGTCCTGGGATCAAGTCCCACATCAGACTCACTGCTCAGTGCAGAGTCCTCTTCTCCCTCTCTGCCTGCCGCTCCCCGTGCTTCGTGTTCTCTCTCTGTCTGACAAATAAATATAATCTTTTTAAAAAATTTTTTAAAAATACAAAAAAAGCAAAAAAAAAAAAAAAAAAACCAAAACCCTGCCTATCTCCTATATAGATGCATAACCTCCTTAGTTAAGATAGTACCTTCTTTTCTCTTAAGGTCATCAAGGGCATTAACCTCAATTCAGGTAGGAAAAATTACCAAATTATCATTCTATTCTTAAAATATAGCTTCCTGTCCATGAAATTGGTAGGTAATGCTCTTTCTGAATGTTTTGGTGAATGCTGGCAACATTTTAACTGAACAAATTCTAGAAACTCTGGCCTTTCCAACTTTGGGTACAGCTGAACTCTGTACTAAGAGACTCAGGTGGCCATTTTAAGAATTAGATGAAATGAACATGAGTTCACCTCCATGTTAGTATTTTCTAGATCAGATCCCTAACTCGCTTGAATCGTTCATGTAAAGCCCAATTAGACACTCTTTATTTTTTACTAATACACTAATCATTTTGAAAGAAAAAAAATTAAAAAGGCAAGAAAAGGAAATGGGGAAAAAGAAAGGCAGGAAGGAGATGATATTTTGGTTCAAAAAATATCCCCCAAAGTACAAAATAATCCAGATTGTCATTGCAGAACAAACATGTTTTACATAAATTCTGTGGTTTGGAAAAGACTGATATTGTACAAAATCTGGGGGAGTGACGGGTGTATGAGATTTCAGGCACTGTCATGTTGAATGGGATGAAGAGAAAGAAATTATATTCTGCTCTATTTATATCAAACTATATTAGTTTGAGCTGAAATAATTTCAATGCTTTGAAAGTAATATTTTGATCTATGTAATGTTATCGTTTAGTTGTAACTGATAAAAATAGATTTTGGTTGCCAAAATTTAAATAGTGTTTAAGGTAGAATTTCATTAGAAGCAGAGAAGATCAGAAGCGAGAGCAACTATGGTGAGTAATTTTGAAGCATTATTCAGTTTAGATGCAATAAAATTGGGTGACAACTTCAAATTGTGACATTGTTTTATGACTATAAATTGGATATTATCTATGTATTTTATACCCATCTATCAAAGTGATGAGGAGGTGAATATCACATATACATAATGCTCTAAAAGTAACATTATTAGTAAAATTAATAGCAATCAAAGGCATATCAGTATTTATCAGAACTTACGCTTTATCAACAATGTAAACAATAGTTACCTTTACAAATGCAACAATTTTCAAAGAGATCGTTGCCAAATATAAAGAATTCATCACAAAATCCATTAGATTCCACCAATCATGGATGTAATCTTGAAGTCCACCATCCCACATTTGTTTAATTTCTCCCCATATAAAACCTGCAATTACAAAAAGAGTCACCGTAAGTGTGATTTTCAAATTACTAAAAATTGAGATATGCAACTTAAAAATTATAGAATCTCAGAGCTGCAAGAGACTATATTGTTTTCCTACATGAAACATCTATTTTTTTAAAGACAGTAATATTCAGTCTCAGCCAGACTCTAAAACTTACAGGACACTGAGCTAATTGTAGAGAATGCTCTTAGGGCAGTTTCCCTTTCTTTTATTCATTTGATACATTCATAAGAAGGTGTAATTTTGGAATCAACTGTAATTTCTATGTAACTATAAATATTTCTCATGGAAAATCTGATAACACTGATAAACAAATACTTAAAGACACATTTCCGCCAAAGTTGAGATGACTCAAAGATTCATGAAAAAAACAGTGTATCTGGTGAACATAACTGTCTTAATTACATCAAGCAGGATGCTTTGTTTTGCTTTTATAACTGATTAGCAACTTCAGGGATCTGATTTCAGTTCTGAACACAAAAGAGTCATAACATGCATGATATTGCATTAGAAGACCTTCTATCTAGCAATAGCTTTGAAACTACATCTAGAGAAAATAAAAATCCCTTCCCTTTATAATGATCATATTTTTAATAGGAAATGTTTTAATTTTCAAATTCTAGCAAGTGCTACGAAATATCACTATATATCAATTTATTTCCATAATCTTATTAAAATTTTATAAATCTAATTTTCAGGCCCAATGATGAAAGAGAGAGATATCAAAGGGTGTAGAATCAGGAAATATTAAAAGGATAAATATGATTTCATAACTACATTAACATAAGCAAGTAACATGACTCTATTAAGATAATAATAGTCTGGAATGTCAAATGTATATCACAGTGTTTCATATCTGTCTTGTACTAAAAGCCAGAAAAAATCAGGTTAACTATAAAATCATAATCTTTTATGGACCTATCAAAGAGATGGGAAACCAAAGAGCCTACATATCTAAGGAAAGCAGTTTCCTCCAAAGATAGCCTCAGGGTGAGTATTAGCTCACCTGTGGCAGGGTGCAGTCGTGAGAGACAAAGGCATCATATAAGAGGGTAAGAGGATTTCAGAAAAACTTTTAAACTAGCTTCTAAAGGCTGAGTCTGAGCTAGCACAAGAGAATAGAGCCTCTGGGACAAAGACACAAGGGAGTTTCCAGCTCCTTCAGTGCTCTTTCTCATGGAGTACTCCTCTTCCTTAGGGAACCCAACACATGAGCCCTATAGGAGAAGCAGGAAACGGTCCTGGGCCTAGGGTTGACACCAGTATCATTCGAGGTTTCTTACCACAGGGGAAGGTCAGGTCTCTCATGACCTGCAAAGTGTCATTGCCCTTAAGTAGTAAGATAGGGCGCACTGAGAACTTCCATCCCTAATGCCCAGGCATCGTCCTACCCAAGTCTGACCACAGACCAGGACAACAGAGAATCTGCCTGTTTTATATCACCAGGCCAACAAACACAAGTGACAATCGGAAGCAGACAACCCCTGGAGGAGTGGCGAGAGCATGGGGAGAGAACACCTCTGAGGCACACGTGCACAGAGGAGGCCAAAAGGTGTGGGTGCTGCAGGAATTCTGAGAATTACCTTCTTTCCTACTTATCTGGGTCAGTTGAGGCTACTCTAGCTAAGTATCACAGAGCCCCACTCTATGATAATAATCAAACTTCATTTCTCATAGCTCTGAGGGCTGCAAGTTTATGATCACGGTATCAACATGGTCAGGCTCTGGTGAGAACCCTTTTCCGTACTGTAGATACTGACTTCTCTTTCTGTCCTCACATGGCAGAAAGAGATCAAGCTATCTCTTCTGGCCTCTTTGTATAAGGGATTTATATCATTCATGAGGACTCTGTCTTCATGATGTAAGTTGCCTCCCAAAGGCCCCACCTCCAAAAGCCATCCTATTGGGGGTTAGGATTTCAGTATATGAATTTGGAAGGGACACACGCATGCAGTCCATAGCACCACCTGAAGCAGAGTCTATGGTGCCCTGAAACTGACTGTAGCAATGAAACTCAAACCCGGTTGAGCTCCTGACAATATTGCCTCAAATTCCTGCATGATGTTCTTGGGGAAGAAAATGGTGCATCTATTTTCAGGCATCAATGCAATGTACTTCTGTCTGGCCTTCTGTACAGGTGGGATACATACCATCTCTAAATACACACATGCATGTACACTCTGATACATCATATTCAAAATGTTTTTAAAAAGGTAAAGAAATAATAGTGATGGCATCAGGAGTGGGAGTGGGGTGGAAATAAAAGACACATGGCATTCGAAGGAAGAAGTTGAAGCCTGACATCAGATTTGTTGTCTTAACTATGTAAGACAGGTGACATTATTTCAGCATTGAAAGAAAAAAAAAGTCTGCACAGATGTCTAAACAAGGCACAAATAACTCTCATAATTGAAGATGATTCAAAGACATTTTTTCAGACAATCAAACACTCCGTTTACATGAGACGCAGGCCACAAGAATTGCTGGAGGGACATATCCTAGGCAGAAGGCACATGATACTGAAAAAAAAAATTAGGTCTATAAAAAGAAATGAAAATCTATATCCAGGAATGGTTAAAAAGAAAATAAATGTAAAAGATATTTTTTCTTTTAGAATTGCTCAAACAGATAATTGCCTAAAGCAAAAACAGTAGCAAAGTATTGTGGTTTATAACATATATAGCATATGGAAAAGTAAAATGACAACATTAGCACAGATGATGAGAAAGAAGAATTAGAAACATACTATCATAAATTCTTAGTTTACTTGTCAACAAAATAAATATTATTTGAAGTTATACTGAACAAAATATTATATGGTAAACCCTAAGGCATTCTCTTAAAATATTTTTAAATGTAGGTAGGGGAGCCTGGGTGGCTCACTCAATTGAGCATGTGACTCTTGATCTCAGCTCAGGTCCTGATCTCAGGGTTGTGAATTCAAGCCCCAAGTTGGGCTCCATGCTGGGCATGGAGCCTACTTGAAAAATATATTTTTATATACAATGTATATAAAAGAGATAGAAGGCCAAAGAACCTATACTTCTAAGGGAAGCAGATTCCTCCAAAGAGAGCCTCAGGGCTCACTGTGGCAGACTGCAGATAAACACACACACAGACCCACACACATGTATATACACACATATGTACATGTATATATGTATATATACAAAATTAAATGTATAAAGATCCAGAAATATAAATAAACATGAAGTTATGAACAATATTCAATATTATAACAGGCAGAAAAAAAAAAGGAAAAGTGCAACAAAGAATGGATAGAGCCAGTAGGAAAAACTATACCAATGGGGTAGATTTCAAATCCATCAATATTAATAATTACATTAAAGTGTATGGTCTTAAAAAAATGTATGGTCTAAACACACCAATTCAAAGACAGAGATGGTCATATAGAAAAATGCAAAACACAGCTATATTCCAATTCTTTAACAGGATAAAAATAAAAGAATAATAAAGACATATGAAATACTAATCAAAAGAAAACTAAAAAAAAAAAAGGAAGGTGAGTTGGCTATATTAATATGACTAGATATATTTCAAAAGAAAGACTGTTACCAGGTAGGTAGAGGGATATACTAACATATGGGTGAAAAGGTCAACTCACGGAGAAGGTCAACTCACCGAGAAGACAGAACAATTCTAACAATGAATGCAGCTAACAATACAATCTTATAATGCAGGATTCCATAATTAAAATTGAAACAACAAAGAGAGAAAGGTATAAGTTTAGTCGATGGAGACCTTAGTGTTCCTCTCTGTAGCATCTGTAGGCAGAAGAATATCGAATTCTGAACAACCCTATCAACAACCTGACAGTGGTAGAACACTTTTTTTTTTTTTCAAATGCATGCATGTGTAGTATTCACCAAGAGAGACCATATCATCATGGGCTATAAAACAAACCTTAACATATTTATACAAGTGGAAATCATACAAAATGTGTTCTATGACAATATAACAAACAACAAATCAATAATGAAATGTATTTGGAAAATCCCCAAATATTTTGCAATCAAACAACATACTTCTAATAATTCTAGATCAAAGAGGAATTTGCAGATTTTTAGAAAATATTTTGAAATGATTGAAAATGAAAATACATCCAAATAAATCTGGGGTCCTGCTAACACAGTACTTAGAGCTATAGGTTTAAAGACTTTATTAGAAAAGAATAAGTCTCAGTGATCTCTGCTTCAACTATGACACTATGAATAGAAAAACAAACATGTTAAATCCAAAACAAGCAGAAGAAAGTAAAAGAGATAAGAGCAGAAGGCAATAAATTTTAAAACATAAACCTTGAGAAAAATCCACAAAAACAGATTCTAGTTCTCTGAAATGATCAGTACAACTGATAAAACTCTAGCCAGAATGGTCAAAGAAAAAAAGAGAGAATATATAAATGATCAATATCAGAAATGGAAGAAGGAGCATCAGTACAGATCTTAGGACATTTTAAGGACAACAAGTGAAAAAAATGAACAACTTGATATCCATAAATTTCACAACTTAAATGAGTTGGAACATTTTCCCTGAAAGACATTAACTTCTAATCACATTCAAGAGTATACAGAGTAACCTGGTTTGTCCTATACTTATTAAAGTATTATGAATTCATAGTTAAAAAAGCTTCCACCAAAGAAAAATTCAGGTCCAGTTGCTTTATGGTGAATTCTACCACACATTTAAGGAAGAAATAATACTAGTGCTAAGAATACAAGAACAAACACTTAAGAAAATATAAGAGAAAGAAACATCTAAGAGGCAAGCAAGTGTTATTCTGATAAAAAGTCTGACAAAAATAATACAATCAAAGAAAACTACATACTAATACCTTTTATGAATGTGCATAAAAATCCTCAACAAATACTAACCAGTAAATTAAATAGAGCACTATATAAAATTGATAATAGCTGTTTTTCCAGGAATGCAAGACTGTTTCAACATTTAAGAACCAATCAATGTGATTTATGCCATCCGCAGTCTATTGGGGGGGAAAAAAGATCTCAATAGATGCCATAAACGCATTTGACAAAATTCAACATCCATTTATAACAAAAAACTTTAAGCAAAGTGTGAATAGAAAGACTTCCTGATTTGATGAAGGACATCTATAAAAACATACAACTACCATCATGCGTATTTTGCAGAGGGCCAAAGAATAAATAAGTTAGGTTTGCAGTAAATGAATGGGTGTGGCAGTGTTAAAATAAAACTATTTATAAAAACTGTCAACTGGAACCTGGGTGATGCAACTGGTTGGTTAGGCATCAGACTCTTGATTCCGTTCAGGTCATGATCTCAGTCCTGGTCCTGGGATCCAGCGGACATGGGCGGGGGTGGGGGTGGGATGGGGCTCTGGCTCAGCAGGGATTCTGCTTGGGATTTTTCTTCCTCTGACTAGCTCCTTGCGTGCTTGAGCACTCCTTCTCTCTCTTTCAAATAAATAACATAAATCTTAAAACAAAAACAAAATCTGTCCAAGGGTCATAGTTTTCCAGCCCTTGTCTTGTATCTTGATTGTGGTGGTACTTCATGATTGTGTGTGTTTGTCAATGTTTTAAATCTCTGTGCCCTGAAAAAGAAAAGTAATGCTACAACTTGAAGACAGCAAAAAGGATGAGAGGTTGATGTTGACAAATGGCAATAGGGATAGATTAAAAATAAAGAAATAAATAAATATAAAATATATCATAAATATCATAAATATAATATTAATTGTGATATCTTGCCGATAGGTATGTTTGAAAACTCCCATAATAAGATTTTGGAAGAAATAAAAGTGAACTAGACTTAATAGTCTATCATCATTTAGTGATAACTAGAAATGGTTATTTACTATTATTTAAATTTATTTCTTCAAATTTTAAGTTAGAGCTCAGTTGATAACCTAGGTGAGGACTGATTTCAGTCTAACTAATTTTAGTGTGCATTTTTTAAAAGTTTTTACAGAAGTTCCAGTTGGTTAACATACTGTAATATTAGTTTCAGGTATACGATATAGTGATTCAACACTTCCATACATCACATGGCAAGGCCCTCCTTAATCCCCATCACCTGTTTCACCCATCCCCCACCCACCTCTTCTCTGGTAACCATTGGTGTGTTCTCTATAGCTAAGAGTCTGTTCTAACTTCAGACTTTTAAATATAGTGTAGATTTTAAAGTCTGCTGTAGACCCTGCTTTAGTATGGATTTGGTGTTTATATATCTTAGTTTTCTCTTTGAGGTTCTTTCAGAAAGAAATCTCTCTTGAGAGCTCAGATAAGATAGGGGCATAATTGGGGAGATGATAATGATCACTGCCTCCATATTGAAGAAAGGAATATAATAAACCTGACTAGGATATGATGCAAGCTCGGATTTTATAGTTTGTGGGAAACTTAACAATTTATATTATCCAGTGAGGAAAAGCGCTCTGGAACCTCTCTCCTCTCCCCATTCTGCGGTGCTTTTTCCTGCTGAGCCTGGGGACAATCTCAGAAGCCAGAACACAACCACAACCTACATAAGAAAAATCACACCAAAAGAGGCAGTGTGACTATGCTCCACTACCAGTTAATAAAGAAACCAGAATTCAAGCTCCTTAGGCAGTGCTCTTAGACAATGTTTTCTTATTTCTGAGATTTCACAATGTGGCTTATTTGTTTTGTTTTATTGGAAACTTGGCCAGTTCCCAGAGATGAGAAGATGTGTGCACTGTAATCATTAATTGAACAAATGCATTTCCAGTGAATCTTCACCAGAGATAAGAATTTAACTATAGCAGGTGAGTGAGGGGCAAGGCTCAGCTCAACTGGTACTCGGCTTTGTAATCTTAGACAATAGTGTTCTAATGTTACTCCTCATTTCAAAAGCAGAGAGGTTTGGATTATATATAGAATTCTATATATAGAATCAATAATTATACAAATCATACCATCTACCTCAATGAAATGAATCACCAGACATTACTTCTTCCTATCTGAATTATCAAATTTTACTAAAATCAGTCATCACAATAGTTTCCATGAAAGATTAAAAGCTGTTTTATACCAGAGGACACAGACTTGCTTTGGTCTGCTACAAAAAGCACAAGTTGGATCTTTGATATGAAAATTATAGGGAGAAACCTTCTTGACCAATGTAAGAGAGAATTCTCTGGCAATCCGAGTTGTTCCAAAACTGGAATGGATCACCCTGTGGGGTCAAGATTCCAATCCAAGCCTAGAATGTCTTCCATCACTCAGGCTCCAGAGTGATTCTAAAAGTAGGTGAAAACCTGTTCCATCTGATCTCTGAAGGGAATTCCAAGCCTATGAATCTGTGATTCTGTTATTTTCAGATTTGTATGTATTATAAAATGAAGTGTTTTTTAAATATCTGCTAACTAACTAGAGTATTTATATCTTTTTTCCTTTTATTGATAAATTGTTACCTCTCTTCTTGCTTCTACCAGACTGGAAAGCCAGATGTGATTATTAACAGCCACAAAATAGGTAACTTCAAATATTTTATGGATAATTACATAAGGGAATAGAGAAACTGTGGGAAAACAGTTAAAAGAACTAGTTAAAAGCTCAGTACAAAACAACATTTTAACTTGGAGCTCCTTAATATCTGAGCAGACTCTGTTCCAATTAGATGAGTTCAAGAAGATGGCACTTCCACTGGAAGCTTGGGCTAGATGACCTCTATGGTTTCCTAAGAAGGCGAAGAGCAAACCCTCACAATTCAGAGATATTACAGTTCTTTAGGAATTCAAAAAGTAGACATTAAACCTGACTCTCTGGATCACACACAAAAATTCACTTCTGACCTCTGTAAGTCACAGCTATGTGGAAAAAACAGAGATCCTGATGAAACTGAAAGTTCACACCATCATTTTTTAACCTGAGCTGTAAATCAAGACTATCAGTCAGTGCTTGTTGGCTAATAGGGTTTGGGATCTTGTGTTTTTAGAGCACCAGAATCCAGTTGCTTTTCATAGAGCTCTAGTCACCACATACGTGTTTGATAACTAATGATTTCTATTTCTTATGAACACATTAGCAAAATACCAAGTTTCCTCTGCTCTGGCGACATTCACCAAAATTTTTGAAGAAACAAGCCTTTTAGAAAAGCTAGAGGGTGCTATTAACTGGCTGGAATATGCATCCAGATCAACTATTTGTGGTAACTAGTCTGAAGAGAACAAAGCTTCAGTGAGCTCCTGTCACAAAATGTTTGTCCTGTTCCCACAATGGGAACATTTCAAAATTGCTCTCTGCTGTTTATAAACAGATGACATGATTTCTGAGAGTCACGGTGGAGGTCTAATTACTAGCATGGATGTCAAGACTGTGGGGACCAGCGAAGGAAAGATCATAGTGCAAATGAGTCAGAGAACTTCCTTTGAAAGATATTTGTGGATGCCTGGAAGTTTTTAGTATTTATTTTTCCTACCTTTCCCATAACAGTTTTCATCAGGGCTACTTGAGTGTCTGATTATATCCCACTGTGTGAAGCTGGTTGTGAGAATAGGATGAAGTAGGCAGACCTCAGACACCACATTTAACAGCCCCGATTTCAGGTAAGAAGAGTGTAATTCTGTGAACAGACCTCTTGTCTTGTTCTTCCTTGCTTTCTGTACTTACACAAAGGATAAATAACCCCTAAACAAAGAGCGAATCACCTTTTCACCTAGGGCAACCTCCAAGGACCTGTCATGGCAGCCTAAGATCTAGTCAAGGAATCTGACCTTGGAAGTCTCTTCATAGAACACCAAGTTCTATACTGTGGCACCAAATCAATGTAGATAAAAAGAACAAAAATGAAATAATTCCTCCCTGCTGGAGGTTTTGTTTTGTTTTGCTTTTCCCTCCCCAGATCATGGAATAAAAAGTGGTCTCTGGTGAAAATTTTGCTTTTGGTTAGAAAAATCTAAATTTTTTAGTAGAGACTCAGTAGAGACTCACATTCTGCTGGACCCCCAAAAAGTGCTGAGTTAAGGGGCAGCTTCTATCTTCTCAGTGCTAATCTTAAAACCCAGACAGAGATAATGATGAGAGCCCCCACTAGCTTACAGAAAATTGTAGCCACACCCTTCCCTCTAGGGCATATAAGGAGACATTAGAACCATATCTATTACCAACTAACTGGCTCTCCAATCCCATAGTCTAAACTGAGAGAACACTTGGAATAAGTGGCAAGAGAGCCATCATGTCAGGGTCATACAGTTTTTGTGCTAATTCAGAATACCAGATGGAGAGACAAAGGTGACTGCTCTCCAGCCTACCACCTCCCCTAAAACAAGTGAGGAAGAGTCTGTGAAGAATCCCTCAAAAATCTGGGGGATTTCTACAGGAAAAACTGGCATCTCAATTCCTGCTGGAGTGTCTGGTCCACAATTGGCTTGCTCATCTCTTCCTGGGTCTGGATCCTCAGGGACAATAGACAGTATGTTTTGGCAGTAAGACAGCTGGCAGCAGCCTGACCTCCTGCCGTGAGATGTGGCAAGGTTTTGTGATGCTCTTGGGGAATGAGGGCTTATCACAGGAAGAAGCCAAGCTTTAGCAATCATGCCCTCTTGTGCTTGCCAGGTCATAGGACCTCTAAAGGAGCCAAGTACTAGTTACAAGAGTTGAGGGACTGGAAGATGTCAGGCAGAGCTCTATTGTGCAGACGCAAGAATATGCAGTGTGGAAGTACCCAGGGTCTCCAGAGAACACTCATGCGCCCATCAGGAAAGCCATGAGTCACAGCTTGTCATACTGGCTACACAGTATTAGCCAGAGACACACAACCAGGAAAGAGCTGTGACCGGGGTTCCAGGGAAATCATGAAGACGTGTAACTTTTCTTGTCATTCCTCTTCCCGACAGCCACCAAGCAGGAGAACATGAACAGTTTGTGTCCCGCTTTCCATTCCAGAGTTGGGGTTGAAGAATGAGCAAACGGACAATTCTAGGTCCTTTGAGCCATGGGCCACGCTTTTGTCAGGAAGAGGAATGCTTTAAACTGATGATAAGACTCAAACTGTTTTTTATTTTTTTTTAAGATTTTATTTATTTATTTGACAGAGAGAGAGCATGCACAAGCAGGAGGAGAGGCCAGCAGAGGTAGAAGGAGAAACAGATTCTCCGCTAAGCAAGGAGCCCAACATGGGACTTGATCCCAGGACCCTGGAATCATGACCTGAGCCGAAGGTAGACACCTAACCAACTGAACCACCCAGGTGTCCATGGGACTACTTTTTAATAACACAAAGGTTTAGGAACTTGATATCTACTAAATGTATGATTAAGATATAGGAAAAGGATATCTGGTATAGGGTGCTTGGGAGGAGTGATCAGAAGTAAAACCATTTCATGTTTAGATTCTAATGAGTTGAGACTCCTTAATAAAGCTTTCACATTAATACATATTTTGCATGAAATTTTGCTTCCAGAATTGTTTCTCAGTCTTTAATGTTTAAAGACCTCTGGAATATCTGAACTAATCAACCAAGGGGAGAATTCAAAATATAAATTTTTTGTAGAAATCCACAATGATTTTGATTTTAGTCAGTTGGTCACACTTCAAGAAACACTGACTTAAAGGGACAGTGAGACATGTAAAAGAACAAAACTGGACAACTTTCTTACCCCATAGATAAAAATAAATTTAGTATGGATTAAGGACTTAAATGTGAGACCTAAAACCGTAAAAACCCTATAAGAGAACATAGGCATTAATTTCTCTGACATCAGACATACCATCTTTCTCAGTATGTCTCCCGAAGCAAAGGAAACAAAAGCAAAAATCATCTATTGGAACTACATCAAAATAAAAAGCTTCTGCACAGCAGAGGAAACCGTCAACAAAACTAAAAGCAACCTACTGAATGGAGAAGATATTTGCAAGTGAGATGTCTGATAAAGGCATAGTATCCAAAATATACAAAGAACTTTCACAGGTCAACACTCAAAAACAAATAATCCAGTTTAAAAAATGGGCAGAAGACATGATTAGTCATTTCTTCAAAGAAGATATTCAGATGGCCAACAGACACATGAAAAGATGCTCAATATCACTCATCATTGGAGAAATGTAAGCCAAACCAAAATGAGATATCACCTCATACCTGTAAAAATGGCTAAAATCAAAAACACAAGGAACAACAGGGGTTGGCAAAAATGTGGGGTAAAGGGAACTATCTTGCACTGTTGGTGGGAATGTGAACTGGTACAGCCACTATGGAAAACAGTATGGAGGTTCTTCAAAAAATTAAATGTAGAATTACCATATGATCCTGTAATTCCACTAGTGGGTATTTGCCCAAAGAATATGAAAACACTAATTCAAAAGGATATATGCACCCCTATGTTTATGGCAGCACTATTTACAGTAGCCATGTTATAGAAGCAACCCAAGTGTCCATTGATACATGAGTTTGGATAAAGAAGATGTGCTGTGTGTATGTGTGTGTGTGTGTGTGTGTGTGTGTGTGTGTGCGCGCGCGCGCACACACATGAGTGTGTGGCAGAAAATTAGCCATTAAAAAACGAAATCTTGCCATTTGCAGCAACATGGATAGATCTAGAGAGTATAATACTAAGCAAAAAAGAGAAAGACAAATACCTTATGATTTCACTTATATGTGGAAATTAAGAAACAAAACAAATGAGCAAAGAAGTCTTGTATTCTTGGGCTGTTTTTGCCACCTCGAATCCTACCCCTCAAATTTGGGGGGCAATATTTATGGAGGATAAAGGTTCTAGCTCCGGAACAACTGATTTATGAATCAAGTCTCAAGCATTTGCTAGCTCCTGATCCTGGACAAAGGATCTAACTTCTCTAAGCCTATTCCTTCTCTATGAAATGAGATACAAACATTTATTATGATTCAGTGAAGTGGAGTTACTATGAAGTTCAGATGAGAATCCACATTGAAACATTTGGCAGGGTGCCTAGCTTAGAATATCTTAGAAAGATATTCTATCTTATCTATCTTATCTTAACTATCTTAGAAAGAATAGTTTCTTTCTACTATTATTACTACCATCACTGCTGCTGCTGTCATTCTGAACTCAAGAAAACCACTTCAGCCTTCTTTCGGTCTCTCACACTGACCCTCCCTTGTTTAATATCTACTCCTCTTTCTCTATCTTTTGCCCCCTTCCCTTGAACCATCTGCTTGGATCATGTTGTCAAATATTCCCTCAAAGTGGGCTGATTTCACTTTTGGGTTATCATCATACCTAAAATACTTAATCTTCTCCCCAATAAAGAAGTCTTTTGGTCAGCAGTAGAATGTGCCCAACAATTTAAATCTACATAAATATTTCATTGTTTGAAATCTTACTGTGTTAGTCTGGATAGATCTTGGTAAGTCTTAGTAGAGGTGACCTTAAACTTTTTTCCCCAGAGATAAAAAGGAAAATGATGATTATATGTCTTACTACAATGATTATCTGGTTTTCTCGAAAATCAAAATGTCTTTTAAATAAGCAGATGTTCTGCAGCTGTGTTTGGGTGTCTTTGTGTGTCTGCCACCAGTTTACTGAGGTGGCTTAGAGTACCTTGCCAGGAGAGAGAGTGGGGAGAAACTATAAACTTGTTTCTTATAATTGCATAAATACCTTTGGGGGGCTATCTGAGAAGATGTGTAATTCAGTATGAGTACCTAAAACCAAATGATCTTAATGCCTATTAGTCAAAAGGTGGAGAAATGGTCACAAAAAGGAAGAATTATACATATATAGAATTGCTTGTCTCTATGAGTCTTTATGTAGGGGAGAATGTGATCACAAGTTTTCTTTTTCTATTTGCAATTTGGCAGCCCTTATCGAAATGTTCAGATTTGTTAATATCAACCCTTTACAAGATAAAAATATAAAATAAATCATGGAAATGAGAGGCCAATTTTGTTAGAGAAAAATTGTCAAATAAGTATGTGTTATGGGCAAGATGTATAATCCGGATATTATGAGCAATTCTTAGTTTATGCCTAGGAATTCACTAGAAGTTATTTTTAACAGAGCTCAGATTTCTTCCTATGATACATCTTTTCCTCAGTTCACCCTTCTCCTTATCATGCTCAGTGTGCATGGATTTATATACTACATAATTATGGCATATTCTTAGGCACACACATAATATCAAGTTACTGCAGCAGACGTTTTTCCTTCTCATTGAGAACAAAGTATTTCCTGCTTTCTTAGTGTGATAGCCTTCAGTAACATCCTACTTTTTTGAAAAGTGTTGTCAATATCATGGTTTCTCTTTGCTAAGTTGATAACCTAAGTCTACCTCCTGATAATTCACATGCATATACATTTGTGCAAACTTTTTTTTTTTTGCAGGGAATAAGCTATGACACGGATTTGACTGTTATAGTCAAATTATAATAGATTCTGCAGAAAAATCAAAACTGGCTTTGGGGAAAGCTTTAAAAATTAGCATTCAAAAGTTGTTTTTTTCTCCCCCTCCTATTTTACTCCACATTACCTTCAGAAAACAAATGACATCTATTTGAGATAAAACTGCTGCTATAATTTAGATAAATTCTCATTGTACATTATAAATATAACATGCTATATTTAGTTTGCATATAAATTTTATGTAAAAGGGAAATTCTGACATGAATATTCATTTCATATCCCTGATATTCTATGTTAAAAATCAAACCCTGAATAAATTAAGAGCCTCCAGGTCATGGCACAGCAGAGCACAGAAGCAGCTAGGTCTCTAATCTGGCCCCAGGCTCTTTTTAATCCATTGTCCAGACTTTCCAATGACACTTTTTCTCTGACACTGATAGAACGTAGCTCTGTCATCAAGCTCATATGCTTGCTTGATGGAACATTGTTGCACTTCTTACTCTAGTTTAAATGGGTAAGTTGGCAATATGAGAAGTATATTGGCATCTATCTGTCCAGAATCTACCTTTCGAGATAGTTCTAACTGAATTATTTGTGATTACTTTTCTCTTTTGGTTAGGACTGTATCTCAAGATGACGAAATCCTAAATTTGATCCCTGCATGAGGCTTTTAGATCTCTTTGCTAATATGCTAAAGTTGATCTTGACAGCAGGCATCTATAAGATCTCTCAAAGTTGTTCAATGGGAGAAAGAAGGGTCAAGAACTTTCCATACAAGAAAGTTCTGAAGGAAAAAATTCAAAACGCCTTGCAAGAGATGAGTTACCGCGTATCTATGAAACCACAGTGGAAGAGTACAAGGGTCATTGCAGACTGTTTTCTAAAGATACAAAACTCAATAGACTTCAATTTAAATAGTCAACAGGATGTGGAACTTCCACAGGGAAGATATTGAAAATAACAGGGAAGCATTATCCTGCCACTGTACTAAATCACAAGATAGCTGGATCTGTCACACCAAATATAAGTCTGTATTGTTGAAACATAGCAAAGTATATGAAAGAACAGAAATTCCAAAGCAAAACCATATTTCTTAAGGAGATAAAGGGATCGATTTGAGAGATTAGGTTTTACAGTTAGAAAAACTTTTCTACTCAGGAAGCGTTAAAATTTATATGAATACATAAAATGAATAAACAAAAGTCTTTTTTTTTTCCTCAGCATAAAAAAAAAGGATGGTATAAAAGTAATCATTTCTTGTAAGTTATGTTATCAAAAGTCTGGGAAACATCCCTTGAAAATGGAAGGAAAGTAAATTTAGTAGGAATGAAAACGTATTTTTTTACATACTAAGTAGCTCATAGAGTGACATGGGTTGAAAATCAAGTCAGCTCAAGAAGACTTGAGAAAAACCCCTGCACAGAGCTTCAGTCTATCACTGGGAAAAAAGCAGGACCAAGAACTTGTTTGTAAGCCACTCTCTTCTCTGTAAGTCGTTCAGTCATATTGCAAATCTAGACCCTCACAATGGAGGGACTATGAAATGTTTGACAACTTCCTTGGCCAGACCTCAGTCATTAAATGAGACAAGATAGAAGAAGACTCATTAACGGAGCTATTAAATCAGACCTGGCCTTTTTGTCTATATCGTACTTGGGTAAAATGTTACAGCATTCCTATCCTGTTGTCCTTAGTTTCCTCCTCACCTCCCACCTCCTGTCCAAAAAAGACCAATTTTCTCTGCCTTAATAATGATTGCTCCCTAGTACAGGACATTAGGACTCAGTGGGACTCTAAATCCTCCATTTTATTGAGAGGTTGTGACCACCCATAATTTAATTTTCTCTCAGTGATAGAACCTGAGATATATTCAAGTACAGTGTGTTTTCTACAAGAGCCTAATGAGAACCCCCTTTATATAGTTACAGATCTAGTAAAACACTTAGAACTCAGTGTCAGATGGGAGGCACTTAGAATTCATCAGCTTTAATGAATAATATACTGTTTGGACAGATATATTTGATATAGAAAATCCTCCAAGCGAGAGAATCATTCATATATAATTTTTATTCTAGAAAATCTCCTTTTATCTTAAAAATCCCTAGAAAAATTAACTCCATGAAGTCAGGATATCTTAAAGAAATGTTGTCTTGGGGTGCCTGGGTGGCTCAGTGGGTTAAGCCTCTGCCTTCAGCTCGGGTCATGATCTCAGTGTCCTGGGATAGAGCCCCGCATCGGGCTCTCTGCTCAGCAGGGAGTTTCCTTCCCCCTCTCTGCCTGCTGCTCTGCCTACTTGTGATCTCTCTCTCTCCCTGTCAAATAAATAAATTAAAAAAAAAAAAAAAAGAAAGAAATGTTGCCTTTAGGAGATATTTCCCTAGGTTAGAATTTTAATTATCACAATTAAACATGTACCTTATTTAACCATTCAGCTGTGGTTTGGATATAATTTCTAGCCAACATTCATGGAAAATTCTGTTACAAGTTTTGCAAGTAGGAGGCAGCCAATACGTCTTAATTTCACAAGTTAATAAAGGTTTGAAGCTTCTATTTTTGTTAAATTTTAAATTTTTTATAAACATATAATATATTTTTATCCCCAGGGGTACAGGTCTGTGAATCGCCAGGTTTACACTCTTCACAGCACTCACCAAAGCACATACCCTCCCCAATGTCCATAACCCCATCCCTTTCTCCCAACCCCCCTCCCCCCAGCAACCCTCAGTTTGTTTTGTGAGATTAAGAGTCACTTATGGTTTGTCTCCCTCCCAATCCCACCTTGTTTCATTGATTCTTCTTCTACCCCCTTAACCCCCTCATGTTGCATCTCTACTTCCTCGTATCAGGGAGATCATATGATAGTTGTCTTTCTCCAATTGACTTATTGAAGCTTCTATTTTTTAATGTTATTTACCACGTTCTGACATTAAGCAACATATCTCACTGTTTATTATCTATCTAGGTCCTCTAGTAAAATTTAAGCTTCATAAGGGCAAGGATGTTTTTTTCTTCTCTCTCTCTCTTTTTTTTTTAACTTTTGTATCACTATTGCCCTGTACTGTACTTACTACATAGAAAGTACTCTACATATTTTCATTAGTTACATAAAAGAAAAGTCTAGAAATACTATATCTGTTTATGCTTCACTATATCTATAACATTTTTCAAAATTAAATATTCTGTATTTCATTTGGAATATCAGAAATTTTAGACATTCCATATAAGTTACCCATAATGGGAATTTTAGCCTCCTAAATGCTTCTTTAAGAATTATTTACAAGAGTCTATGACTATACCACCCTGAACGTGCCCCATCTCGTCTCATCTAGGAAGCTAAGCAGGGTCGGGCCTGGTTAGTACTTGGATGGAAGAATTATTTACAAGAAATTTTCTATGGAGAAAACTCCACAAAGAACATATTCCTAATGTGAAATATTTAATTTAAATGTGAATATGCATGTTTATTTTATATTGAATGTCAACTGCAATATCATAATTATTTTATGCAAAAAGAACACAAGTTATCTAAACCTTCTTTCTAATTTAAGCAAGATCACACTTTATGCATGTCAGATTAATGAGAATGCACTCTATCTTAAAGGTCACTTAAGAAGATATTTTTTTGAAACGAGATGGGATCGGGAGGGAGAAAAACCATAAGAGACTCAATCTCACAAAACAAACTGAGGGTCGCCAGGGGAAGGGGGGTAGGGAGAGGGAAGTGGGGTTATGGATGTTGGGGAAGATATGTGCTATGGTGAGTGCTGTGAAGTATGTAAACCTGGCGATTCATAGACCTGTACTCCTGGGGCTAATAATATGTTATATGTTAATAAAAAATAAAAAAATATAATTAAAAAAAAGAAAAAAGGGTATTTTTTCTAATATATTTGTAAAATATATCAAATCTTGTTGTTATGAACTATTTTATAGTCAGTATTTAGAGTATTTATAATTTTTAAAATTGAAGAATGTATCAATGTCAGATTGAGATATAGTCCTTTTTTTTCCTGCCTTTTCCACATTTTACAGTCTCTCCAGTTGTTTTGACACTTAAGCCAAACTGATCTTCTGAGACTCTGAATCATGAAATTTTCACATATTTTCTAATTACTAAATAACGAGATGGATATGATACCAGAGAGGTTTAAAATGATGGGCTAAATTGAGAAAATGTGATTTCTCAGCAAACCACAGTAGGATAGAGGAAAGAATAATTAAAATGTAAATTTTAACTATGGCTACAATAACAAGAAGAGAGGAAAACAAAGCTTTTACCAGCTACTTTAAAGTTTTCTACCTTACCAAGATTTGCTGCAGATCCCCAAACATTTTTCTTTCTATGAAAAGAACAGAGAGATTGGAAGATGTTCTAATGTTTAATTTCCTATTATTTTGATTGAATATATTTGATTAAATATATATTTGAAGATAAACTTAATGGATTGATCTTAAAGAAAGCTTATAGTTACTTTATGTGTAGAATTACTAATTCTGCAAAGTGATTTATATTTGTCTTTTAGAAGGTGTATCTATTAAGAAAATTAAGAAAATATAGCCAATGAGATATGTTGAAGATCTTAAAAGACAAGCATACAAACAAAAATACTCAGCAAATCATTCACAGACATGAAATCACTGAAATCACAAATCCTAAAACCTAGAGTTACTTCTCATAGGCTGCGTCTGGGAGCAAGTCCCCCAAAACTTGCAAAGTATTTATTTAGTTTTGGGGATTAAGCTTTGGAGCTGCAATGACAAGAACCTGTTTTAAGTATGCCTACGTCCAAAACTTTAATGACTATTCTTTTCTGGGCAACGAAATTCCATGGCAGCAACACGTTTTTATTATATTTTCTATAGTAACACATTTACCCAGGACCCACGGTAATATCATCCACTCGACGATGGTTGGTGGTGGACCTTGCCTGTTCAAGTCTGACCTGTCGATGTGCTGAGAGGCAAGCAGCAGCAGGAACAAAAAAGTCAAATAGGACGCTGTATGGCAGATGAACTTGATAAATGGCTTTCTGATGAACAGTCCCAGTGGGCTTTTAGGAGCTATAAGGTAGCACACAGAGAAGACGGGAAAAAGAAGTCCTATGATGAAACACGTCACCATCTTCACCGCCCAGTGCCGTCTCCTCCAGCCCGGGAACTCATCGTACCAGCGAGATGCAAGCAGTTGTTGACAATTGGGCTGAGCAACAAACTAAAGAGAATGGAAAGGAAAAGGAAGAGTCAGTGTACATGCGGTGCTTCAGTTCATATGTAAGACCACAGATTTATCTTGAAAGCCAGAAGTCCTGCTTTAAATAATTTTATACTGGATGCTTGGCTGGCTCAGTTGGTGGAGTATGTGACTCTTGATCTTGGGGTTGAGATCTCTACACCTAATGTGGGTGTAGAGATTACTTAAAAAAATAAAATCTATAAAAAGTAACAATTTTATAATTAATCAAAAAGTCCTTTAAATCGTTCTGTAAATAAAGCCCATTTATTTAACATTTTGGGTTATTTAACATTTGGGTTGAGGCAATAAGAAAAACATACATGAAAGCATATTAAGATTACCAGACTGTAGATCATCATAGCTGAATTTGTTGGAAATAAAACAGAAACTTTGCCTAAGTATAATCAATTACCATAAACCAAACATTTCACAAACACAACATTATTTTATCCTGACAACATGCTGGAGATATGGTATATTCCTTACTCTCTTTTAAGGATGAGGATAGAGGGTGTTACAAGAGGTCAGTAAATTTACTCAAGGTTACAGATCTAGTAAAGGATAAAATATTAGACTAACTGCTCCAGGATTTTTTTTTTTTTTTCTGCACACTCCCTTTCTCATTGAGACTGACAGCTAGGCATTATACAAATTCAGAGGGAGTTACTTCTTCCAGACAGAATGGTCCAAGAATGCTTCCCAGTACATGTAGGCTCTGAAGGGACAGATTGTATAAGCAGAGAAGAGAGGGGAAGGCAGTTAAAGGCAAGGTATGGTGGGAAAGAGAGAACACACACTGCCAAGAAATGTTTAAGGGATGCCCTATGGGCAGTCTGGCTGCAGTAGAAGCTTCAGTTTCTTGTAAGAGACTTAGAAAAACTCTACTGGCATTGTATTTCTTCTTCAGTCTTAGCCTGTATGAATTTCCTTTAGACAAGACTTTGCCCTTACTCTTTTCTGATTGTAAGCAAGCAAAAAATCATGGAGTTCACATAAAGAGCCTTGGCTATCACAAACTAAAAGTTGCTTGAGAGTGAAAACAGAAACAGGATGATTGACTGAAAGAGCAATTCAATAGTCCAGCTGTGCAAACATATGGGCTGGACATGAAATGATTTCTCATGCAACTGTTTCTCATCACCTTGTCTTAGAAGCCCTACTCATCAAAGGATATAGCAGGCAAAGAAATATGTAATAAATCAAATCAAATTTATAATAATAAGTTAAATAGATATAGATAAAATAATACTGCATTTCTTTAAGACTTGGGTGACATGGGCTGTGTTTATTACTTGCAAGTAATCAGTAAAATCAGATTTTATAATTCAAAGAACAGCTTTTCTTAACACCATCCTTGACTATTATTCTGGTCAAAGTCAGGTATTTGACAACAAAATAGAGTTCTTGCTGATGTATCTGCAGAGTAATGGCGAAGAGTGATTAAGTCATTAACAAGCTCTGTTCTTTTTAAAAGACCTGCCCCCCGATACACATACACAATCCTTCCCATCAGCATTTTATAAACAAATCAGTCTATCATCTTCTTTCTAGTTTTTCATATAAAATATTCTTCATACCATTAGAATTTAGCACAGATGAAAGGCCTTAATAAAAGGGAGTTTAGCTTACAGAAAATACAAGATCTAACAAGCAGTTGCTATAATATCTCATTAATATTCACAAACTGAAGAAACACTGTGAGGGCATATTTAATACGCACAGAAAAAGTAAAAGAAAGGTATGTACTTTGTTTAACATGATCTGGGTGAATTCTAGGACTAACCACCTCTGCACTTCTTGGCTCAAATCTCATTATAACATGAAACACCCCCGTACAATTAAACAAATAACTTTATTAGGAGCATTTAAGGTTTTCTTGGATAAAAAATTTCTGTTGCCCAATACACACATATAGACTGTGTTAAATTACCTAGAAGAAGCAAATTATTTAGTCCTTCTAGAACACCTGCCATTGCCAAGCACTAGGTGAACCTTAATTTTTACTAATGTTTTTCTTAAAATTTTTTTTCTTTAATTATTGGAAAGTATACATCTGTGCCTAGTAAATGAAGAGGGTACGTGATTTTCTACTAAACACTGACACAGTGGGCCTATGTCGAGGTAGAGAATAGAGACAGGATTGTAAGAAGAGTAGAAGTGAGTGTATATAATATACAAGTTTCCTCAAATGTGGATATTATTTTACTACAAATCTTTTTAAATCATAGGATTGAAATAACCTGTAAGTATTCATATAAGGAATACTATTCCTATAAGGAACCCAAAGGAATAATGTAATAACCCAAAAAGAATCACTATGAATATAAATGCCCTCACAATGGTTTTATATCCTTTCTCTACTATCCCTGTTCACTACATGTCCATACCAGCATCCCCCAAATTGTACATTATTAATTAGTAGATTTTTCATGAAAAAATGGGTTTCATGTTCAATTAGCTACCAAAATAAGGATTAAAAGAATTAAACTTCTAGATTATGATTTTTTTTTAAATCTTTAATTGCTAAAGTGGATTAAAACATTTCATTATCTCATGTGTCCCTTCTTCTTTCTATTCTTTGGGTTTTTTTTTTTTCCCCCTTTCTTTCATGCTCACTGTGTACTTCATTTCTTCTTTGTCTCCCCCTTCCTGTCTTTCTTTCTCTTTCTTCCTGTCCCCCAACCCCACTGCCAGTCTCCTGGTTTATTTGGATTATTTACAAGAACAACCAGCTTTACTCCATCTCCTTCTGAAAGACCTCCTCAGAGAGGGGCCATCCTATGTCTGACACCTGCCACTGGGCCATTCCAAAAAAGCCCTCCCCAGATGGGCCACGCATGCTGGGAGCCCACAGCTCCTACCTCCCCTGCATCATCTTTCTACTGCACATTGAGTCACAGGAACTACCCTTCCAGAACTGGGGAAAGCGGAGTATCTCTTCAGGCACACTGAGTTACAGCCTCCCTTCTCCCTTCAGTTGTTGGCCAATTCTAGTACAACTCCTGCCATCACATTAAAATTCATATTAAAACATTAGGAACATTCAAATTCACATTTGTGCCATGCATTTATAAAAGACACTTAAAAAAAAAAAAGGAAAAACTTTCTATCCCTCCTTTCAGTAACTTTTAAGAAAGTTTCAAAAGCCTGATCTCATGATTATATATAGAATCATTGAATCATGATATTTGAAATATTAAAAAACCATAAATGTTATTGAAATCTAATTTTTACAAATAAAGTGAGATCCAATATTAATGATTTTTAAAACAACTACTCAAAATACTAAAACACTCAACACCATAGAAGAAACAAAAAAATGATGAAAAGAAAGGGTTAAGCTACAAAGTAAAAACAAACAAAAAACCCAAAAACTGAAACCTTACTGAAGCAAAATAAGAAACCTTACTCCTACATGGAGAGGAATTAAATATTAACTGCATATGGACAAAATCAACAGAAGAGAGTTCAAAAATTAAGGAGCCCTAGTAATTAAAATAACTACTGATCAGATTTACTTGGTAATTGTTCTTTCTTCATCTTTTCAGTTTTTAAATATATTTTCTAGTTTAAAAATTGTATCCAAGATTCAAACTGCAGCCATATTCTCTGTAAGAGCAAAATCTAGATTCTGGGGACAACCAACCTGGCTACTTTATGCATCTTGACTAAGTCAGATAGTACAGGGCAGTCTCAATTGAGTTGAGTCTCCAGAGAATTGAAGCTTTTGAGTTGAATGTATTAGAGTGATTTACATATAGGCAATCTGTTTTCTTTGCTTAAAAAGGACCACAGTTTCCTCTGGGTCTTACTGTTTATTTCTGAGCAATTAAAGAATAATCTATATCCTTTGGGGTTTCATTTCCTCTGCCCAGGAATGCTTTCCAACAGCTCATTTTGTAAAGTTGATAGCAGGGTTTAAGGATGATTTGTAGGCTGAGGAACTTTAGGGAATTATGTCCGTAGCTAGAAATGCTTTCTTCAACTTCAGTCCCTAATTTCCTTCATCTCTCCCAATACCCTTTAACCATCTGGGCCTGTCCCTGTCTCTTAGAGATAGCTCTAGTTGTGTTCCTAATTAAAACAGTTCTGGTCTCCTAGAGCCCCACTATGCTGCATAACTGATCAGACGCTGCTACTTTATTAACAAACATTATTTTCACCTGGTCCTCCCCTAATTTAATTAAGCCAGTAGCATCATCTGTGAGTTGGACCTTGCCTAGGTAAGTGTGGAGAGGACCAAGATCTGGAAGAACTGGATAAGTCTGTCTTCTGGGAACTCAACATATGTTGGGGATTGATCATGTGACCAGTCTACCAGTTTTTCTAATTTTTTCCAATTGTTTTATTTTTCATTTTCCTCACTTAAGGTCTGTCTTCTGTCTGAGGTTATGAGTAAGCAGATTTAGTTCAGTGAAGATGACTTTGCTGTCAGATGCATAGAAGTCACACATCTAGCACACAGTCTATAGTACAGATGAGTATAACAATACAGAGCACTATATAATTTGTTAAAAAAGAGGTAGAGACTCTAGGAAGGATTGTGCCAATATGAAACAGTCTGGGAAAACTGAAGATAGCAAGCAGAATTTGTAAGTTAAATCTGAAATAATGGGTAGAATTTGACAGGCCCAGTAGTAAGTGGATGTATTTTAATTTAGATATAGAGAATATCTTGTTAAATACTTGAAGATGGAGGTGGGTCTGTTCAGGTGAGCTATCCCTTGTGCTTGAAGGTCATTATTGTTATCAATGATGAATGTACCAGTGATAGAGTGTAAAGGGAAACCATAGTCATATTTTGAGACATAGGTGAAAATATTTATTGAGGCAATGGTTGAGTCCAGGTCCTTGCTGCTTGGTGTGGCATCAGCTGGAAGCTCATCAACCAGGCAAAACCTTAGGCGCCATTTTGGACCTGCTGAATAGGACTGACATCTGACAGGGTGATTCCAATGAATGTTAAAATTTGATAAACACTGGTTTAAGGAATTTGCTGTCTAATAAAGTTCTATTTAGCTCCACTGTATCTGATAATTGCTCAAAGAGTAGTTTTAATTCAATGTAAACATGCATTTGAACACTTATAAATCCTAGGAGCAAGTCTGCGGTGAGGAAGTGGGGTGCTGGGGTATATAGTGTGTGTACATGTGGGGGCTTTGTTTTAGGCTAAATTCAGCTGTGGATGGAATGAGAAGTTGGGTGAGGGGAACTAGCCACAGAGAGGAGGGTTCTCAAAATGGAGTAAGCAGCAGGATTGCCTTGAGGCTTGTTAACACCCATGTTTTAAAAGATTCTAGAAGAACTTACTTTCAGAAGATGGTGATAATTATTTAAGCATAAGGTAATACCAATAAAGTAAGTAGTTGAGTATTTTTTATTAACCTCATGAAAAGTTAAAAAATTGGTGAAGTTTCAATCATATCTGAGAAGGCATCGTAATAAATAAAAAAAAAAAAGCTCAAAATTAGGAAAACTGACTGATAAACTTTAGAGCCTCTCCTCTGCAGACTATATTGGCCAACAAACCCCTTGGCGCTATTAAGTTCTCCTACCTAGTCATTAAATCACCTGATTACTCTCTTTGTACAGAAAGGTCAAATTCATATTTGCAGACTGGGATGCAAGGAATAGCTCAAAGGGAATTACTAAGGCACCACTTCTGATGTCTCCATATCCAGAAGGGAAGATGACAACTGATCTCCATCTGATAGTGTTGGCGAAGCAGGGGCAGGATTTAACTTCTTACATCATTTCTGGGCCTAAATTCAAAATTGATTTGGCAACTGAGCTGGGATATGAGTGGGCAGTAATGGGAAGTTGAAAATGCAGAGGCAAAGGGAATCAGGTGGGAGGTGATAAACCCAATGTTGAATACATTAAATTATTGAATGTGGCAAATAAACAAAACCCAATTTAGGTAATAGGAAGGTAGAGTCAATACATATTGTTCTCTGAATCACAAAGGGCAACAGTTGGTAGAAATTCCACATCCATTCATCAATACCCCTCTCTTCAGGATGTATATGAAAGATTGTTTTAAACTATTATGGCAGATGGATGAAAAACTGCCCATCATTTCTAGGTGGCTACCGAGAAGGTTTCCTACAAATGAGTAGAGATAGGGAGGTAGAAAATTATACAGTTTGAAGGAACCACCATTTGACCATTGAATCATGTAGGTGAATAATAAGAGTGAATGGTAGACGGAAAATGGAAGTAGGTTTGGTTCTGATCCTGAGCAGCCCTCAGTGGGTTGGTTGCTCGGCCTCTGATGAACTGTTTTTGCACCTAGGAGTGGCATGTTCACAAAGGGTGTTCCACTTTTCCTCACCGTCTCCTGGGGACACGTTTCCGGAGGACCATCTTCCATTAGAAGGAGAATCCAGGAAGGAAAAAGAAGAGACACAATGGGAATGAATACCAGTTAGACTTATAAGACGAAGGATAGAGTCACCTTTGTTTCCCCCTTCCTTTCCCTGTCTCCTTTCACGTAGCATAGAGCACATATTTCTGAGAAAATTAAATTGTACAAGACTCTGCAAAATAGAGTGTCCTTATACCTTCTTTCCAGAAACAACAGTTGATATCACAGAACAGAGTCTCTCATCTATGCTGCCAATTTATACACATAGATGATATAAGCGAGGAGTTATATTTGTTTCAAATGTGTTAGATCCTATAAACAGACAAGTTTTTCGCTGTAGTCTCAAGGTCAAGAATAAAGTCATTTCCTTTATACTCGCTAATTTCTTTTCCTTGCCACTGAACTCCTTTCTGCCTCCCTGACAACGGCTCCTCAGACTATCTTAGCTAACATATTTCCTGGGCTAAAAATAACACTCAGTTGTTAATTATCTGTTTATTGAGGTTGGAATGAATTTAACTAGTCTACGCGATGCAGAGAGGAAAGCTATGTGTTTTGGAAACAGCAGAGCCCACACATTAACTGACCGACCAGCACTTTCTGCTCCAGCGTGTAGGACAACAGAGGGGAGAACAGAACATAAACAGCATATAAAAGAGCCGGAGGAGAAAACAGTTTCACATGCCTCTGCCAGCCTTTGTCATCACTCTCTAGAGCAGAGAATAATAAGGATAAAGTGGCTCTTCAAAGGGAATCATTCCTTGATGTCATTTTTCATTCTTTTTCCCTCCCTCCTCTCATTGTCACCCAGGCTTGTTTGTCAGCAAATTCCTCCTGCGCTTGCCTGCCTCCCCATCCCGTCTGCCCTGTCGCTAACCTAGTCCTCAATCTCTCACAGTGATTATTAACTTACGGGCTTCCCTCTCTCTGTGTTTTAAAAACGACCCAAGTCATGTTCTTAAAAGTGAGAGATGCATCATGGTTAGGATTTCCAATTGCTGGAAGTACCAGCGTTGCCCGTCCACACCCTGGTCTGAGCCGCCTTGTGATAACTCCCTTAGTTAATACGCAGCTTAATCTGTACGGAAAGATCGTGAAAGCATGTATGAAGATGACCTGGAAATAAGGAGTAAGCTATTACGAGCGAGGAAATAGGTTACTGAAAATGTAGACCTGTAGCCATCGGAAGGAATTCTTCAAAGGACCTCAACCTGTAACCCACAGGATATGAGGGCAAATGAGAGCCGTACTGAGTTTTCTACCCCAAAGCACCTCTATCCTTGTGAAGATTGAAAGGTTTTGTCTGTAAACTAGATCTTCATATGATTACTAAAGCTCTATTAAAATATATTTGCTTACTGTATTAGTTCCCTAGGGCTACCATTACAAAGCACCATACACACCAGGGGGCTTAAAATAATAGCATATATTATATCACGATCTGGAAGTTTCAAATCCAAAATCAAGGTGTTGAGAAGCCTGTGCTCTAAGGTAGAATCTTTCCTTGTCTTTTCTTACCTCCCAGTAGTAGCTGGCAATCTTTTGTATTCCTTGCCTTAACAGCTGAATTTTTCCAATCTCTGTCTCTCTCTTCACATGGCTGGGTGCTTCATTCACATCCTCTACTCTGTTCTTAAAAGGACGCCAGTCCTATTGGATTAAGGGTTTATCCTACTCCAATATGACCTTATCTTAACTAAGTTCATCTGCTATAACTCTTTTCCCAAATATGATCAAATTCTGAGGTACTTGGGGTTAGGACCCTAACCCCATAGGGTCCTTGGTCTCCCCAACTTTCCAATTACTCATTTTTTTTTTTTTTTTTAAGTTTCTTATTTTATTTATTTATTTGAGAGAGAGAGAGAGCATGAGAGGAGAGAGGTCAGAGGGAGAAGCAGGCTCCCTACTGAGAGGAAGCTGATGTGGGACTCAATCCTGGGACTCCAGGATGATGGCCTGAGCTGAAAGCAGTTGCTTAACCAACTAAGCCACCCAGGTGCCCCCAATTACTCATTTTCTAGGAGTTGCCTATCATATAGCTTTTGGTTTTATAGTTTCTATAAAAATTGCTCTATTTAAGGGGCGCCTGGGTGGCTCAGTGGGTTGGGCCGCTGCCTTCGGCTCAGGTCATGATCTCAGGGTCCTGGGATCAAGTCCCTCATGGGGCTCTCTGCTCAGCAGGGAGCCTGCTTCCCCCCCCCCCTCTCTCTCTCTCTGCCTGCCTCTCCATCTACTGTCAAATAAATAAATAAAATCTTTAAAAAAAAATTGCTCTATTTAAGTGCTCCAAATATATTTCTAATCTGTATGTACTATTAAAAACTGTCTTACACTCAATGTTCAGTTTGCCTCCCTCTTCTGATTCTATTTTTCTATTTCCTTATTATCTCACCAGAATTAATGATAAAGGACAATGGGCTAGGAGCAATAAAGAAGAATAAGCTATCAATAACATGATGATGTGAGGAGAGTCAACATGTAGGCAGCCAGCTATCCATATGAGTCAAGTTTAAGATTGTCTACTTAAAAAAAAAGTTCTGTATGTAAAACCATCTTCTATATCAGTGTACTACTATAATTAAATTTTCTTCCCAAGAGCTTTCTGGAAATGGGTGCATTTTAACTGGCTTAAGATGGTGCCTTGCTTAGGCAAGCAAAACACTAAGTATATACACGTGTTACCTAGTTGAGATAGGCTTTTACACAATGGAATGAAAATAAACAAAAAACCAAAAACCAGAATTTGGGTGGCTAAAAAAATTAGAGGCATGAAATCCCGATCTGGATCAGTACTATACAGCTAATGAGCAACTCTAAGGACAAAGGGAGAAATATACAGATGCTGATGATCTGAGAGAAGACATTTGAGATCAGGTATATAATAGAAATCTCTAGCCTAAGACTATGTAGAATTTTGCCTAAGGTTAAATTACCAGTAGATTTTTTTTTTCCTATAAGGAAATTATCACTTGAAAGTCACAGAGATACATATAGCTCAATGAATTTATAATTAACTATTTTGTGTCAACTATTTTGGATTGCTTATCCACCCGCTTGCAAATACTGTGTAGTGACACAGCACTTACCTACATGAGACATGAGCCCCTCTCTTCTCACTCCAGGCCCAAGTTAAGATCTAGGGAGCTCCTGGCATCAAAAACCAATGTTGTTTAACTCCAGTTCCCTCTGACTATATGTAACTCAACTATTTAAGTAGAAATAAAAAGAAAACAAACCACCTAAATTTTAAAAAAGGGGGAGGCAAGATTTGAACAAACACCATCAAAAGATATAATGATAACAAATATAGATGTGAAAGATGTTCAGCATCTTTTGTCATTAGGGAAATGCAATCAAAACCACAGTGAGATATCATGACACATCTATTAGAATGGCTAAAATTTAAAAAAAAAGACTAACCATGATATAAGTTGGTAGGAATATGGAGAAACTGGAACTGTCATACATTACTCATCAAAATGTAATCATTTTAGAAAACAATTTGCAATTAAAATAAATTAATAAATGGAACCTATATTTATCATAGGATAAACTCATTCCAGTCTCAGGCATTTATGTAAAAGAAAAGAAGGCATATGTCCATACAAAGACTTACATACAAACATAGTGGTTTTGTTTGTTGTAGAAAAAACCAAGAACAATTCAAATTTCCATCAACTAGTGAATGGATAAACAAAATGGGGCATGACCATACTATGCAAAAACATTCAGCAATAAAAAAGAAGGAACTATCGATGCGCACACACAGCTGAACCTCAAAATAAGGACACTGAATGAAAAGTTGGAGGCGGAAAAAGCACATACGGTTTAATTCCATGTATATAAACTCTAGAAAATGCAAGCTAATCTACAGTGACAGAAAGATGATCAGCAGTAGCCTGAGAAGGGGCCAAAGAGTGTAGAGAAAAATGATAAAAGGGCAAAAGGCAACTTGTGGGGGTGCCAGATCGGTTCCCTATTATGATTGTGGTGATGTTTTCACAGTTGTACCCGTATTATAAAAACTTGTCAAAGTATTCACTTCAAGCATGTTAATTTCATCTCAGGCAAGTTGTCTAAAAACGTCTGTCCTTATTTTGCTGGTGTCACAAGCACATTCAGAATGACCCACCTCCCCTCTGTGACCAGTACTATCAAGCCGGCTTCTTGGCTTCTTTTTGTATTCAAAAGAATACAATTCTTTTCACTTCAATACCACTTCAGTATCACTCCTTAGTTCTGATGATGAGCTGTCGTAACATCAGATGTCATCATTATTTCAGGCGTAAACTAGGAAAATTAGTCAGTTTTCTCCCCATGGCTATTTGATTCTGAGTTCTCCTCACCTACGCACCACACTGCTGAGACGATCCTCACAAAATGCAAATTTAACGGTGTCTCCTTCTCCTTTATATGTCTGTGCACTTCTTTCACAGACTCCAGGAAACAGCCCTAGATTTATAAAGCCTGAAAGGCCCTTAGCTCCTTTATCACGACCCCTCTCTCCTTTCCTCTACCCCTTCCCCTCAGCTTGCATAGTTCTGCTTTAGACATACAGACAGACAGACAGACATATGCGCTCTGACCATGTCTGGATCTTTCCAATTACTACAGGCTTACAGATGTTGATACTTTGTCTGGAATGATGCGACCCTCGTTTCCTCGTGGTGAATCCCTCCAGGTCTTCCAACCCAGCCTCCAAGTCTCCTGGTGGCTCCTACGAGCGACTGTTCTTTTTTTCATTCCATACTGATATTGTACCTTCGATCTACATTTACAGTTGTACTTACTCCCCTCATCTCCTGCATTTTAATTATGGCTTGAATTATGTGAGCTATTTGAGAAGGGTCTGTCATGTTTCCTCACATGATCCCTTGCACCAGTACCTGGTTGTGATAGGTCAATGAATGTTTACTCAGTTGAATTAAATGCTAAACATAGTTCAAGGCTTAGGAGTCCATTTAATCAGGTGCTAATCACTCATGGAAGTTCCAAAGAAAGGCCTGGACTAAGTCCTCAACCTCAACCTTAAAGGAGAAGGATGTTTTATCCTCTTGTGTTTATTTCCAAGAAAAACAAAATTAGCAGCTTCTCCTTCTTCTTAATGTAACGTGAACTAGTCCAGAGCTTCCTAGGGGATCCACTCTGTTTACTGATTGTAGGGTGAGAAGTTTGCTTCAGTCCAGAGTAGATGCCAATGCTTAGGAGCTACCTAAAATAAGATTTCTCTTGGAAAATACCTCTTAACAAGGAGCCCAGAGGCAAAGTATTTCAAGTAACTGGCAAGAAAATTTATTTCAGAGGAATGTGACTCAATTCCATGAGAATCAATGAAAGAGGGACAAAGTCTAAAGGTGGCAAACACGGTTTTCAGTACTCTTCAGTGCTCTTGACGCTCCTTTAAAAGAGGATAATAATGGTATTTTTTCCTACCTTGCTCTTTTGAGTAAGCAGAGATATGCATATCTGATGAAGAATGTTAAAAACAAGATAAACCAATCTCAAAAACATTGTTTCCTTGAATATAAAACCATTGATGATGTACAAAACATTGGGAAGAAAATACCAATTTTGGATTCTTGTGCAAGAAAACATTAAAGTTGAAAATGCATTCAATGGATTGTAAATCTTTTCCAAATCACTTTTAGTTTCTATATAGCAGATGGGTAGTGTTCACTATTCATAAAAAATTGAAACACATTAAAAGTGTTTTCAAAGTTTTGTTCTCTTACGAAGTTAAGTACATATATTGGAAAACATATATTGATAGGTTAAATCAAATTGTATTTTGAATTCTCAATTGTATCACTCAGTTCCAAAAGATAAATACATCCCCAAATTCCATTTCATCAATTTATAAGCTTCTGTAACTCAGTCTGTATATAGGTATTGTCTCTAAAGGATTTTCAGTACTTACCTTTTTTAAACTATATTCTATGCTGTACATTGTATCCACGTGTCTTATTTCTTTTATAACTGGAAGTTTGTGCTTTTTAATCCCCTTGTTCTATGTCGCCCATCCCCCCAACTCCTTCCCTCTGGTAACCACCAGATTGTTCTCTGTATTTATAAGTCTGTTTCTGTTTTGTTTTGTTTATTCATTTGTTTTGTTTTTTAGATTCCACATATAACTGAAATCATATGGTATTTGTCTTTCTCTGCCTGACATTTCGCAAGTAGTAATCGTTAAATATCACAAGATGTGAACATAGTGTTTAGGAGTTTGTTATGCATATATAATCTGATTATAAAATCCAAGGAAAATTCTTTAATAAGCTTAGCACGTAGAAAAGAGTTCAGTATCTATTAAGTTTCCTACGTCAGCACCAATATCCCTTCTAACCTCCCCCCAACCAAGACAGTATGATTCAGGCAGTACTATGACAGTAATCCAATGACTTTCAGTGCTCCTGCTCCCCTGGGATGTCCAAAATTGCATATCTACTTTTCCAGGAGCAGAACCAGACCGTCCTTCTACAGATGCTTGCAATAAACCAGGAATGGCTGATTATGAGATGAAAAGAACACATACAAAATTAAAGCTAATTGGATTCACCTTTAATCTTTCATTTGCATTTAAGAAATGATATAAGAGGGGCACCTGGGTGGCTCAGTGGATTAAGCCTCTGCCTTCGGCTCAGGTCATGATCTCAGGGTCCTGGGATCGAGCCCTGCATCAGGCTCTCTGCTCAGCCTGAAGCCTGCCTCCCCCTTCCTCTCTGCCTGCCTCTCTGCCTACTTGTGATCTCTCTCTCTGTGTCAAATAAATAAATAGAATCTTAAAAAAAAAAAAAAAAAAAGAAAGAAAGATGAAAGATAGTGATTAACAGAGATTTAGATCCCACAGCTGAAAGAACTGTGCCTTTCCACCTGGGGTAGATTAGTAGGTTCCTGGGTACCTACTAATCCTGTCTCTGGTCGGAGTCTCCTGACATATATACTGGCTCAGGGAGGAGGAAGGGCAAGCCATCAACATGTCTTTCACTCTCCCAGTGCCTTCTCTGTCCTAAAATAGGGAAGGGATTTCTTAGTTCAGACAGACAAGGGGCTTCCACACTTGATAGTGAATAGAGTTAAATCTTAGCAATAACAAAGATTATGATAATCACACACAATGCCTCTTTATTTTTGGTACCTAGACTTTCAGTAAACATAAATGAAAGCTATAAGGAGGTTTGCAAATGCTCAAGAATTTCTTGCTAAATTCCTCTCTAGTGGTGAAAAGTCCATTTGATAACAAGCAGAACCTATCTGTTTCATATCATCTAGACATATTATTGCCATGTGAGTAACTATTTAACCATCTCCAAACATTTATAATGCAATTTTAGTGCATCATACATATAAGAAATGTAGTCAAAATATTTACTTATATTTCTGTCACAGTAATTGTACTCTACCTAAAACATTGTTGAAAGCTGAAGACAGTTTGAGCTTTTTTTCCTTTTACTCAATTCAGTTAAGAGGAAGGTACATTTTCTGGATGATTCCTTAGGGTGCCTCATTACAAAATCCCAGGGGAATTCAAAAGTCACAACAGGAGTTCAAATAGAAATATCTTCATATCTAGTCCCAGAATTTAAGAACAGTGAGATTATTTAAAATATAATACTTAAAGGTCCTAATCGTTAGGACATCCTTGATTTAATTAGTTGAAATAGGTGAGCTAAAAGTCCAAAGAGTGGCAAAGAAACTTCCTTTTTCTTTCTCCTTGTAAATAAATGGCATCCAAGTGATATCCACCTTCTGGGCATGGTGAAGACGGGATTCTCACTTAGCAAAGGGCTAGAGAAGCCTTTACGACGTAATTTCTTGAAGTTCATGTATTCTCACTATTTCAGTTTTGAATGCTTGGCCTTTTGTTGTGTCTGCACAAGTTACAAGTCTGCACAGATGAAGGAAATGTCTTTCTCCAATTGGAACGAAGTTCAAGAGAAAATTTTCCACCCTGGTGTAACAGGATTTCTTTTCCTTTAACGCCTGGGGTTTTTGGTCCCTGGGCTTGGAAGAAGAGATAGACCAGACAAAGAAGAGGTAGACCAGACAAAGAGCAAAGCAGAGTTTATTGACCAATAGTAAAGTTTATGGAGCAACAGTACAAAGCTTCCAAAGAGGGAGAGGACCCAAGAGGGCTGCCACAGGAGTTTCTAACTGTAGGGGCTTCTATGGGCTTGTTGGCAGGCTCTTTTAATCTGATTAACCCTCCATAAACCTGTCATCCAATCAGGTTTTTGTCATCTATAACGTGGGAAAGGATGGAGGGCTCCTTCCAGGGTGGTATAAAATCCTTTTAAGGGTGGTTCCCTCTGAGGGTGGTGGTGGGGTTTTCCCCTTGTCCCTGCCTGTCTTCCAGCTATGTTTCATTACTGGGATATTATGGAGGCAGGAAATACTGGGCGGAAAAACACTGGGAGGGGCGCCTGGGTGGCTCAGTCATTAAGCGTCTGCTTTCAGCTCAGGTCATAATCCCAGGGTCCTGGGATAGAGCCCCGTATCAGCTCCCAGTTCAGCAGGAAGCCTTCTTCTCCCTCTCCCACCATCCTTTCTTGTGTTTCCTCTCTCACTGTGTCTCTCTTTATCAAATTAATAAGTAAAATCTTTAAAAAAACCAAAACCAAAACCCTGGGAGTCTCTTTTGAGGTAGTTTTTCCCAGTGTCACCGCAGTATTGACCTCAGAAGGGACCTAAGTTTGTAAAGTTGAGAATATGATTTGGGTTGAAGATCCTGGAATGTTCTCTCATTATCTAAAGGGTGATAACACTTTACGGTATTAAATGTCAGCATCCAGATGCTGCCCGATAGCCATATTTGAAGGAAATCCAAAGCATCATAAGCCATCCATTGTACTACACTGGAAAGATGTTAGTAAGTACAAAGTACAGATCATCTTGCCCTTGTAAAGGGTATGGAATTCATGTTTAAGAGCATTACTGATAATCAGTAATCACTGTGAAATTACTAGTTAAGGGAGGAAAGCAAAATTTGTACGTGAAGCAACTAGTGAATGAGAAATTCTACCTTCTTCCATCATGCACTTTTCTTCCCTTCATGCAGACATTCTAAGCTCCATAGTCCTCTGTCCCAAACATGCCACCTCCTCATTCAGCCACTCAGACAACCATGCCATCTTCTCCTACTCTGGCCAGCTTTCATTCCGAGAAAGCCTTCTAGAAATACACTTCGCAGTGGTGGGCTTTCTCTGGATATACATATACCAGCATCAATCATAATGAATAATATCACAGTTAATTCCTTATTGACATATTTACTTCTGTATACCTTCTTACCTACTTGACATTATTTATCTCTGTAGCTAATGTGTTGCAGAGTTTCTGGTACAAAGAAGATTCTTGAGAAATATTTTTAGAATGAATGAGTAAATATATAAATAGTCACAGTGGAAAGACAAAATTTATCTGCTGCTTTCAAAATCTGCCTTCGTTATTTTGCAGCTTTAATACTGCTGTTTAGCATGGAGGAAGAAGTTGAGTCTAAACATATAGCTGAGGGCTAAAAAAGAAGACCAAACAATTAGTTATCCTTGTAAAAGAAGTCAAAGATACAGAGCACACTATATGACTGGCTTTATTACTCGTCTTATGAATTTGGAGAAAATTATTTTCTCAATAAATAAACTTGATGCTGATATAGGAAAAAGGAACTATTTAATTTTGTTTCAATTTTAATTACTAATTTCTGACTTTGGCTGGATTCTTACACTCCTCTCCTGACTTACATAAACAGTGAGATAAAACACTGAGCCCCAGCCTATGTATAAGACTTGAAGTGTCAACAACATGTTGACGGTAAAACTGTTTTAACAGATAATCCATGAAGAATAAAATAAATTTAAAAAGCCACATAACTTTTTTGGAGGGAGCGCTATTTAGTTTAGTTTTAGAAGGAGCTGCATATTTATGCTTTTCAGACTTTGAGAGGGTAAGTTACTACTCCCACCCCCAAGAAAAAGTATTTCATACCATTTTCTCATTCCTATTTTTCAACTATGGTAGAATTAATTTTATAGTTTTGGTATGGAAATGATTTGTTTTCACATCAAAGAGAAGGATACACTTATAAATTTAAATATCAGATGATTGGTTCCTAGCTTAATATACTACTAACTGTATACATTCTACTTACCAATCCTGTTACTTATCCCTTCTTCTGTGAGAAAAAACTCAGCGGGTGAACAATCTTCTTTACCATCTTGAATCCCTTTTATCTCTGAGGTATAAGAACTGTGTGACTGAAGGTATCTGGCCATGGATTTTATTAATTATAAATTTTCAATCAATAATGAAACTATCTTTTTCAACTCTGATGACGATACCAACTATCAAAGACTGGGGGGATTATAAACAACACATTATTTATTGTTCATAGTTCTGGAGGCTGAGAAACAACTTGTGGGTTCACAGTCTTTTGACTCTAAGCTAGGTAGAGGGGAGAGGGATCTCTCTGGGGCCTCTTTCATCAGGGCACTAATCCCGTTCATGACAGGTCCACCCTTAACCTAATCACCTCCCAAAGACTTCACCTCCAAATGTCATCACTTTGGGGATTAGGTTTCAACCTATGAATTGAAGGGGTAGAGTAGAATACAAAGGTTCAGTCTATGGCACCAGCAAAGTAAATGAAGATAAAGAATTTTTTTTTTTTTTAAAGACAAAGAACTTTTGAAGAGAAAGATAGACTGACTTTATCAAGGTAAAGTACTAACAATTAATTTCCTGGGTCTCTATAATAGCTATAAAATACGCAATTAGCTATTCTCTCTTAGGCCAGGAAAGGTTGGTTTTATACCCTAAAATGAGATTTGATTTAAAAATCCTCTTCACAGAATAACCACAAATGAAATCTATTGTGAATATATGAATTCTCAAGTTAACATCACAGTGAATCCATTTAGATAAAATAGCACTAAACATCTTTTGTTTTAATAGTAACAGTCTATTCTTGCTGTCCGTTCTATAAATCTGCTTTTGTTTATGTTGTGAAAGCTGACAAATAAAGATTATGTACACAGCTTATTTTAAAATATTTTTTAAAGATGTATGTATTTATTTTAGAGAGAGAGAGAGATAGTACAAGTTAGGGTGAGAGAGAATCCTCAAGCAGACTCCCAAACGCAGAGCTCCATCCCAGGACTATGACCTGAGCTAAAAACCAAGAGTCACATGCTCAACAAACTGAGCCATCCAGGCACCTCTATTTTAGTATCATTTTAAATGAATGGTCAGAGTAACAGTTATTTCAAACAGAAGAACTTCTTTGCAGCATATTCTAAGGGCTTATCATGTAAGCAACAGTGCTTTGAAAATGTCAGGTGTGATAAAAATGTTGCCATGAAACCTAATTGTAACTCTATTCAAATTTGAAGTAACTGATTAATTAATCATAGAATAAACAGATCTCTTATTCTAGCTAAAAATTGAAGAGATTATTATGCTGAGTGAAATAAGTCAAGCAGAGAGAGTCAATTATCATATGGATTCACTTATTTGTGGAGCATAACAAATAGCATGGAGGACATGGGGAGTTAGAGAGGAGAAGGGAGTTGGGGGAAATTGGAAGGGGAGGTGAACCATGAGAGACTATGGACTCTGAAAAACAATCTGAGGGTTTTGAAGGGGTGGGGGGTGGGAGGTTGGGGTACTAGGTGGTGGGTATTATAAAGGGCACGAATTGCATGGAGCACTGGGTGTGGTGAAAAATAATGAATACTGTTATGCTGAAAATAAAAAATAAATTAAAAAAAAAAAAAAAAATAAAAATAAAAATTCCTAAATTAGGTGCATGTAAGTTCCCCCTCCCAAGGCTTAATTAAGTTCCCAAAATTAATGGATCGCCCAGACGTTGAAAAATTCAAAGTCCACATTGATTATTTTCCCTACCACTCAAGATATGAGTCTCACTGTAGGATGTAACAAACATATTTAAGAAAGAAATCGGTTGTTTCTGAAGATGTTTAAATTTGAGTAACTTTCTGTACTTATTTGCATATGTTTTATGTTAAATGCTCGGCTTGGCTTGATTACCTTGCCCCCTGAGAACAGACATTAATTTTTCTCAGTGTAATGCAGTACAGTCCCAAGAAATACAGTGGAAAAATATGTGTAATTTTAAATTTTCTAATAGACACATTTTTAAAAAAGGAAAAAAGAAACAGGTGAAATTAATTTCAATAAAAGATTTTAATTTAATCCAATATATCTAAAATTTTATTTGGAGATATAAGCAATACAAAATTTATTAATAAGATATTTTCCTTCTTTTGATTTGCACCAAGACTTTTAAAAATCTGATGTGTATTTGACACCTCGAACATACCTGAGATTTTAAAAGAAATCTCTCAGAGGGTCACTGAGTACTGACGGCAGAGAACATTAATTTTGTTGTTTCAGTGACCATTCATAAAAGGTTTATTCTAGAGGGGATTGACTGTATTTTCCCTGGTTGCTCTTTTCTCCACAGGGTGACAAGCAGGCAGTCACATATATTTAATGATTCCTGAACTCTACTCCCTCTGCCCACCCCGTCATCATCCCTAATACTACATGGTGTAGGAGATTAGCACTTCTCTCTCCCCTTACGGTGTCCCTTTCTAATCATGCTAAAACAAGATTAAATAATGGGAATCTATAAGGTTTATTCTTAGGATGTGTTTTGGAAGCAGATAGCGCTGCCCAGGCTCTGAGACCTGCTCCCACACATTTCCCATTGCCACCTAATCAATAAGGAACCCACGGGTGTTAATAGTTTCTATTTTTCAGGTAAATAACACCATTATCGTTTAGTCTATTGGTCACTGACAACTTTGTAGGTAATATATTTTTTTAAGATTTTATTCATTTATTTGGGAGAGAGTGAGAGCAAGCATGTGAACAAGAGAGAGCTCCACCGGGCAGGAGGTAGGGGGGAGGGGAGAGGAAGAGGGATTGGGATAAGTAGACTTCCCACTGAGCAAGGAGCAGGGACACAGAGTTCTATCCCAGACTCTGGGATCATACCCTGAGTCCAAGGCAGATGCTTAACTGACTGAGCCACACAGGTCTCCCTATAGGTAATATTTTTGAGCAGGCAATTAGTTTACTTTCCTCCTTGCTAAGATTATCTTTAAGAGCATGAAGGGCTGTAAAGTTTTGATTTGGGAGTACTTCCTTAGTGAGTGGCCTTGAAAAAATTTCTGCCAAAGGGGAAACTCACGGCCCTGGAGAGGCATGTTTGAGGTTGGGGGGGGGGGGGTAGGGAGGGGAGAGACCGAAATGGATGAGAGAGGATGGAAAGATGTGACCTGCATGTTAGCAAACATCTCAGTGCCTGGAGTCTTAAAATTGCAAATGCCTGGCTCATTATCTATCAGCTTTTATTCCTCAAAGGAGAAAGAAATAGATGATACTTGCTCCTAAATTATATGATGCACATGATTGAAAAAGTGAATTACAAAAACATAGGCTCACACATGCATCATCTTTGTCAGACCGACAAAGATTTGTCTTTTTTAGAAAGTTAGAAGTGGAAGATACTTCAAATATTATCAAGACTCACCTTTTCATTTACAACCAGGAAATTGAGGTCCGTGGAGGTCAGTTGAATTTTCTAAAGTCACAAAACTAGTTAGTGGCCGAGGCAGATTTAGCTGCCTATCGGATGTGGTGCTGACTGGGACTGTGCGGTGAGGGGCAGGAGCTCAGGACTAAAGCCAACACAATGAAGTCAAAGTTTTGAGGTTATAGTCCCAGCTCAGTAACTAAAGTTTTTGGGTACCGACAGTCTCACTACCATCACCTTGTATCATTGTGCATTCTTTTATGTAGACAATGAAAGACATTCATTCAATAACAATGGTTTAACCAAGCTCTAAAATCTGGATGAAATAAAACCAAACATTCAGTTCCTGGGTACTGGCTTTGTGATCAGGAAGGTTTCCTTTTCTTTCTCCTGAAAAGATTGTTGTAAACTCCATAATATCTCATGATCTAGATAACAAATAGCTGTGAAGGAAAACATTGTTCCCTAAAAAGAGAAATGTGTATTTCCACTACCTTCTCCTCTAAGTCTTACTTAGTGCTTTCTAAAGGGAATTACAAGAATGTCTCAAGCTTAAAGGATTGACGAAGAGTGATTTTATGCGGGATGAGAGATAGGAGGACATATATCAGGGGAAAAGAAAGAGAAGGCTAACAGGGGGAAAAAAAAAATTCCATGGGTGATTTGTTTTGCAGTTTAGTTTAGCTTTTCTAGAACTTTCCAGACAATTCTAGGGGGTCAGGCAGAGGAATCACCTATTGATCGAAAGGATTGGTGGAGCAATTTTTCGTGCTAAAAGAGACAAGTGCCCGGCAAGATGAGATGAGTGTAGTGACCGTATTTAATGAGAATCTGTGTAATTTCATCTCTTTGTAGAACATGTCTGGGTCCCTTTATCCTCCATGCCCTTTTCCCTCCCTCCACCTCTGCAAGCATTGAAGAGTATGTTCTCCCCACTTGCATTTCTCACTCTGCTCCAGTCACTCTGACCCAAGCTGCTGTCATTTCCTGTCTGAAATACTTTAGTTTTTTTGCCCCAGTCTATTCTAAACACAGAACCTACAGTGATCTTTCCAAAACGCGAATCTAATCATGACACTTCCTTTGCTGAAAGCCTTTTAGAAGTTTCTTGCGCTTTTTAGCATGAAAACCGAACTCCTTGAAGAGGACATGTCTGATCTGGCTCCTGCCTAGCACTCTCCAGAATTTCTCGAACCCTAGCTTTGTGTTCCCAGACTTCCAGTCCAGCTCTCTCATGACAGAACCCCCTGCAGAATGCCCCTTGTCTGCAATGTTAGCCATACCCTTCTCCCCCTTCATACATTCACATTCCTTTACCTCTTTATCTCCTACTCTCACTCAGTCTCTCTAGAGCATCTAGACTAGTTCAGATCTCCTGTTGTCATCATTATATAGCTCCTGATATTGTCCCTCATTATACTTTACAAATGTTGTGCGAATACACTTACTTAGATAATTATTTTTTGTATCATTTTCTCCTAAGAGACTACTTGTTACATAAGGGCAGAAACTATACTTGTCATATATATAAATGCATATATTGCATTTGCGATGCCTAACAACGCCTGGTGCATGTAGGTGCACAAGTGATGTTTGCTTAATGAGAGAGAAATGGGCATATGTTTGGATGCATCAATAAATGAATGAAAGCAATGTGATTCTTATCTCTCTTTCCTTAAAATAGTTTTCAGTGTCCCAATAAATTTGCAGGGATTTCATGGTCTGAACCTAGAAAAATTTGTCTATGCCTCACTTCCAGACTTGTCCATCCTTTCCTGGGATCTTCACCAGAATAGGGCTGGACAGTATAATATGTGCTACGTGATGTTGCCAAAGCTGGGACATGTCATTTGCAGGCTAGACAGGAGACCTCCTGTGACAATACATAGACCTATAAGGAAACCAACAGAGTACTTAGCTTGTGTTAAACAGTAGTAAATGAATACCAGAATCTTCTGTTTCACAAAAAGAATACTCTGGTGTTATATAAAGGTCTAGGATCCAGAGCCAGAAAGACCTGTCCTTTGATGATGACAAAAGTAGCTGTTTTTTTTTTTAAAGAAAGAAATGAGTCAAAATAACAAAAGTAATTATCACAGTACCAAGCCCCCAAATTATGATGATTCTTTCTTACTTCCCACCTCCTTTCCCAATGCACATATCTGCATCCAGATATCATACAGCTCAAATGAAGTTACAAATTGTTCTACATTCACTTGCAAGTGAATTGATAGTGAAAGAGGTGGGCTCACTAGGTTCAATCATGTGTTAGCTACTCTGAGCATTGCATCTGACCTTATAGGAAATTATTACTCATTGGATAATAACATCATAGGCAGTTTTATCACACAAAACACCTGGGAAATCTGCTAGTTGAAATGTGATCTTGGTGATGATCCAGAATTGGCAACATGCAATCCTGTCTGTCTCTCTTCTCCTGTTAACTGTGTGTGGAAGCTTGTCAGTAGCCAAAATTGAGTTCCTGACTGGGAACTATCCCTACCAATCTATGAGAAATCCAGCAAGATGACTCTGAGGAGCCATGGGAATGTGCCTCAGTTTCCCAGTCCTTCTCAGAAGCCAACGGCATGCCTAAGGTTTCCTATTAATTTTTTACATATAGGGTTTTGGCATGTCCTTAAGAGACTCCTGACTTGGTAAAACTTTGTTAGAATTAAATACACAGTTTTAAGTGTTTGTATTTTTTTTAAAGATTTTATTTATTTATTGGACAGACAGAGATCACAAGTAAGCAGAGAGGCAGGCACAGAAAAAGGAAGGGAAGCAGGCTCCCCGCTGAGCAGAGAGCCCGATGCAGGGCTCGATCCCAGGACCCTGGGATCATGACCTGAGCCTCGATCCCAGGACCCCGGGATCATGACCTGAGCCGAAGACAGAGGCTTTAACCCACTGAGCCACCCAGGCGCCCCAAGCATATGTATTTTTTTTTTTTTAAAGACTAAGAGGAAATGTAAACTTTTCTTTGTCTCTTGTATACATATATTTTAAAAATCTTTTATTTAAATTCAGCTTCATTAACATACGATGTATTATTAGTTTGGGGGTAGAATTTAGTGATTCATCAGTTGCATATGACACGCAGTGCTCATTCCGTCAAGTGCTCTTTTTCTCTTTTAGCAGCAAATCAATGGCAGAGAACAACCGTTAAACGTATTTAAATTTTTTTTTCTGAGAGAAATTACCTTCTGTGGTTGTTGTTACTTCATGGACTGTGTCTCAGGCACAGTTGTACTTAGACTATCACTTTATCCTCACACTCTAAGGAGATTCTACATATTAAAAAAATATAAGTTAGGGCACCTGGGTGGCTCCATCAGCTAAGCGTCAGACTCTTGGTTTTGGCTCAGATCATGATCTCAGCGTCATGAGTGGAGCCCTGCCTCAGGCTCCGTGCTGTCTTCCACCTGCCTGTGATTCTCTCTCTCCCTCTCAAACTCTCCCTCTTCCAAAAAATAAAATTAAATTAAAATAAAAAATTTTAAAAATATATAAGCATTACAAGTAGGAAGATGAACCAGTTCATTAGAGTAGGCACTTCCTAGAATAGGAGAAAAAGAAGTAGAAAAAGTTTAAATTAGTGAATGTATTTGATCAGTGACCTTCCTAAGGAGTGCAGAAATACATCTCTCTTTAAGCACTAAAAATTCCTGGTAAAGCCTCTGTCACTAAAATTTAAACTCGATTTTTTTTTTTTAAGAAGACAATTTTTTTTTTTTAAAGATTTTATTTATTTATTTATTTGACAGACGGAGATCACAAGCAGGCAGAGAGGCAGGCAGAGAGAGAGGAGGAAGCAGGCTCCCTGCTGAGCAGAGAGCCCGATGCGGGGCTCTATCCCAGGACTCTGATATGACCTGAGCCACCCAGGAGCCCCAAGAAGACAATTTTTTTTTAAAGGATTTTATTTTTACTTATTTGTCAGAGAGAGAGAGAGAGAGCGCACAGGCAGGCAGAGCAGCAGGCAGAGGCAGAGGGAGAAACAGGCTCCCTGCCGAGCAAGGAGCCCGATGTGGACCTTGATCCCAGGACATTGGGATCATGACCCGAGCCGAAGGCAGCCGCTTAACTGACTGAGCCACCCAGGCGTCCCTAAACTCGATTTTTAAAATGAATTTTCGAACCATAAATTTACAAATCAATAGACCTTAAAACTATTCATTTAAATTTACACTTCTATTTCATATCAACTTTTTTTTTTTTTTCATTTTTATGAACAAGGAATTTTTTACCACACATTTGTCAATAAGGGCTGTTTCATGGAAAGAACACTGGCTTTGTCTTTTGAGCCAAGCTCTGTATAGGAAAACTTCTAAACTGAGTTATTCTTTTTCAAAATAAAGTTGAACTCTGAGCCTACAGGGCATACTAAGAAAGTGGTTAATACTAACTGAGTCTCAAAGCATATGGAAGAAGTAGTTAATATTGTGTATACGTGGTGGGGGGGTGGAGGGAGTGGCTGGCTCTGAGGACTTAAAAGACCTTAGTGATGAAATATGAATGCTGATTCTTAAATATTTTTGACATAAAATCTCAAATAAACAGATCTTAAAAAAACACCATCTTTCTACTTAAGGGCTATTTTTAATCATTGCAAGTCTCAACAAGCATGATATTTTTAAACTAGGAAGCTGGAAAAAAATTTTATTTTTAAATTGTCCTCTGTGAGTTTATTTTCCTCATAGCTCCTTCTCTTGGGTACATCTAAGTGAGTTTCTTTTCTACCCACCCCCCCACCCCTTAGGCTCATATAGAAGACTGTGGTGAGACAGAAGTTTGGTGTGGGAAGTAGCAAAATGTCATAGGCTGAATATGTATTTATAAGCATATGCACGGTAGCTTAACTCTCTGACATGGAGATTTGGAGTGGTAATATCCATGGATAGAAAACAGAAACATCAGAACCGAGGCTAGCCAGGAGATACAAGCTCTTCCCATGACATTTCATATTCCCAATATTTTACAGGAAGCTATACAGAGAGAAACAGGTTCAAGAAAATTTTTCAAAACTGATCATATAGAACTTGTGATAAGTGAGTTAATATAATTTAGAGATTTAAGATGGTTTATACTGGAGTCTCACAAAAATAGATAATAGATAAAAATATAAGGTGATCATTTTAGAACAGAATACAACTTTTGTTTTACAAACGGGAAGCATGTAGAAATCTTCATGTTAACTACTGCTGGTTCATGAATGTATGAAAAGATGGTAAAATGGTTCAGACTTAAGATGTTGACCATTGTAATGAAATTCATTGTAGTGTCACTAATACAGAGACTCATAAATGCTTAAAGAAAGGGTTTCTAAACATATAATTAGTGCTCTTTAAAAAATGGTTAATCTTGCATTTTGTTGGTGCTGCTCTTCAGGTTATTGTTTTCCAATAACATCATTTCAGTGAGAGAAGAAGTACAATGGGAAAGTTAAATAATGTCCTTGTATTGATTAATTCAACAAGTATGTTCAACCATCAGTCAGGATGTCCGTTGTATTCTCAGATATTGTAACAAATGGGAAAAAAAAAAAACTGTCTTAGTGTAGCTTACTTTATGTCTAGGGAGATAGGCAACAAAACAGAATTAAATGCCTGAAACATAAGTCTGTGAACTAGTTAATGAAATAATGAGAATTGTTTACAAACTCAGAGAGCACCGTAAAGATTTTGGCTATAATCAGAGTGAAATTGAGAATCACTGGAAGGTTTTAGATGGGGAACAGTGAGCAGTGACATTGTTCTATGCATCAGTTCAGAAGCAGGGACAAACCCAAAAAGTATTATGAAGTTTAACAGAAGTTGATTATTGGGAATGAGGCATAATGGAGAGGAAACACTCATGTTTGTGATACTGATATTGAATGAGTTAGGAAAGACTGCATTTAGGCAGCAACATAGATTTAATTTTAGAAATTAACATTGTAGTTGTCTTTGTAGCTATTTCTGGTATGTAGGAACAGGGATGGAAAAAGTGCTTTATCTTGCAGGCCAACATAAGTTATTAGTGATGGGGGCCCAGATCATACACTGAATAGGAGTATGAGACAAAATTAGAATTCAGAGGAATTTTGTAATGTCTCTAATTTCTATAGCTGAGCTTCAATTTTAGAATAGCTGAAATTTTTTCTTATAGACTATTAGGAGCTGAATTTTGTCGTCTCAAGATTGATATGCTAAAGTCCTAATCCCTAGTATCTCAAAACGTGATAATGTTTGGAGATACGGTCTTTAAAAAGGTAATGAAGTTGACAGATGAAATGAAAATGACAGATACATATAAGTATCAATAAAACTAATTCTTTGTACTTACAATGCTATGCAACTTTTAATCAAGAGTAGATATATTTTTCCATTTTATACTTGAATGTATATTTCCCATGTTGCTAATGAGAGCTTTACGTGGGTATATTATACTTCATTTTCAATTCTTTAGGGATATATATTTAATATACAGAGACACAGCTCAGGAAATTTATGCAAAACTCAACAGTTGGTGGAGTCCAATCTTTAAATGCACAGATTTGTCAATGATTTACACGGCAAACACATGGGCTCATGTAAAAATATTTGCCACTGCCTGGCAAAATATTTATTATGAATACTTGGAAGAATTTGAGGAAAAGGACCGTTAGGAGACACATCCCCCCAAAAGAATTGCTTCTTTCTAACCTCACAGACGAGACACAAAGGTTTCCAAGAGACAGACTATGAATAGCTCTATTCTGTTAAGGAAGGAAGAAGACTTCTCCATTATGGCCTCTTTTTCATAACTTCTTGTATAGAAAATAGTCCACTGCTAAATAAGACTAGACAAAAAAACCCTTAGTTTTTTATGGTTTTTCCTCCAACAATGTCTTAAAAAGATTAGCAAATGCAGTAATAAATTTAAGGTTGCCTTTCAATCTACCTATTTTTTAAGTTTTTAGACTGACACAGTAGGTCATTTCTTGAAATGCCAAAGACTGTTAATAAAAATGTCCCTAGGGATTTTGTAAAGTGATATTCAAAACATATTATTTAATATGATTGTTAAAGTCTGGGGCTTTGAAAAAGAGAATCTTAGGGCTTATCCTATGACATTCTTGTTAGAGTATTGCAAAGGAATATTTGCCCAGTGTGCTTGACCCTATGGTGTGTCCCTGAGCATTATAAAGCATCCCAGAATGACCAGCCAATCAGATAAGTAGATTTTAAAACATTATAAACCCATTATTTTACCTTCAAAAATGTTATTAAATAAAAATGTCCCTAGGAATTTTGTAAAGTGATATTCAAAACATATAATTTAATATGATTGTTAAAGTCTGGGGCTTTGAAAAAGAGAATCTTAGGGCTTATCCTATGACATTATTAAATGTTCAAAGATTATTTAACTTTGAACTGATTTGTTTATAAACAACTTAGAAGAAATATTTTCAAATTAATTTTATTTGAATAAATTTTAATTTTCTCATTTCATACTTCAATCTCTTATTGTAAGAGCAATGCAACTTGTGGGCTATTTTAATTTATGACTCTTCAGGCAGAATGTCCTATTCAAGAATCAATATTACCATAGTAACATTTATTTGAATATTATGGCAGAGGATTCTTGATTATCTTCTTTGATAGGTCAAACTGGATGTAACCAGAAGATTCAAATTTGCTTGTACACTGACTTAAGTACTAGTAAACATCTAGTACTTAAGGTACTCATTAGGGATTTGGTAGGTCTACTTAACCCAAAAGTTGTTGCATAAATCAATGTCTTTAATACCATATAAGAAGAATAAATTTTTATATATAAAATGCTTAGATATTTTTAAAGGTCTAAGTTTTTAGAGCTACCCAATATGTTGTTTTCAACAATGTCATCATAGACAAGATGTCCCATTCTTTCTAATCAGTATACAAGAAAGTATGGTAGTATTTGGGTTTCAAAATATGTCGTCTTTATTTACACATAGCAGTAAATGCATGAATTTAAGACCAAATAGCAATGGCTTTGATTTTATCTTTATTCATTCTCATGTTAGTAGTAAATGAGAACTTGTTGTGTGACATTATTGTTACATGAGTAACAGGGAGTAAACATGAATAAGACAGAATCTCTGAATTTAAGAGTGTACTGAGGGAACAGAAATGCAGATAAGTAAACATGAGACATCTGGTTGTAAAATCATAGAGACCTGTAAGAGTACAAAGGAGGGATAGTTAATAAAGGAATTGGGGAGAAAGGGTTGACTGATACTTGTTGGGACCATTTCACTTAATGTAATGTCTTCCAGATTTCTCCTTGTACATGGCAGAATTTCCCTCCTTTTATGGCTGAATGATATCCCATTATAAATATATCACATTTTCTTTATCCATTCATCTGTTGACAGATGGTCATTTCCGTACCTTGTATTTTGTAATAATGCTGCAATGAACTTGGAAATGCAGATATCTCTTCTAGATACTGAGTTCATTTCCTTTCAATACATGCCCCCAAATGGAATTCCTGGATCATATGATAAGTCTATTTTTAATTTTTTGAGGGATTTTCATACTGTTTTTCATAATGGTTATAAAGCCAGACACAGCAAAGTAAATACTGTATGATCTAACTTATATGTGGAATCTAAGAGAGTTGAACTCACAGAAGCAGAGACTAGCATGGTGACTGCCTAAGGCTGTGAGGGTGGAGAAATGAGATTTAGGTCAAAGGGTACAATAATAACATTGTTATTTAAAGGGTACAATGATAATACTGTTATTGCATACTTGAAATTTGCTGAGAGTAGATCTTAAGTGTTTCTACCACACATTCACAAAAAGTAATTATGTGAGGTGACAAATGAATTAATAGCTTGATTGTGGTAATCACTTCACAATGTATAAGTGTATCAAGTCATCATGTCGTATGCCTCAAATATATGCAATTTTAATTTCTCAGTTATATCTCAATAGAGCTGAAAATATAACCTTAACAAAATAATACTTAACGGGATCTGTGGCAGCTTAGTTTGTACTATATTGAGTCCCATAAAAGAACAGTGGCAACATCTCTCGCTCTCTCTCTATACATGTACAAAGAAAACATAGGAGAACATTTTATAATCTTGTATCAGGGGAAGCCTTTCTAAATGAGATAGATATTTGAAAACACATAAAGTATATGACTGATAAGTTTGAGTGCAGCAAACTATAAAATGTTGTACACCAAAACAGAAAACACAAGAATATTTGCAATATATAAGCAAATGATTGATATTCATAACATACAAAGTATGTTTACAAGTCAATAAGAAGAAACATTCAATCCAATAAAAAAATGGATAAAGAATATAATCATTCAAGACAAGCCGAAACTACAAATGGCTAATGAATATAGGACTATTATCAATTATGCCAATACTTTGATGAAGGTAAATTAAAGCAATAAATATTTCCTCTTATTAGATTTGTAAAATTCAAAAAGAGTAAGACTGTCTAGGGGTTGACAGGTATGAAAACCAGAGAGGTCACTGAAGGAGAAGAGATTGAAAATGGTGAGGTGAAAGACTGAAAGATACATTTTTTTTCTTTGCAATTTAATTTACAACTCCCACTATTGGTGAGAGTAAAAACTTTTGTCTTTTTAATAGGAAAAAAAATCAATCTACAAAATTTCATTAAACACCTAATAGGATGGAACTATTCCTCTTCAAAAATTCTATCTTACAGACACACTCTCTCATAGTACAAAGATACTTTTACAAAAAAGTTCACTGAAGCCTATTGTGGTAAAGAAAGATTTGAAAACATAAATGTCTGCTAATCAAAGATCAATTAAATAAATAATGAGTTGTGAAACAGATAATGATTTATGTCTTATTTATGAATTTCATACATAACTTAAAAATAATGAAACAAATTTGTAATTATAATATTTTAAATATCTTCATGACATATGAACAATAAAGGAAAAATAAACCGCAAACACATACAGAATAATTTCACTTATATGCATTTAAAAATAAAAATCTAACCATTTAAAACTGAACGTGTGCCTGTATGTGTCTAGGGCGTGTGTGTTCTGTGTGCAAGTGGATGGGTCGAGTGTGAGGGTGTGCACAGACAAATATCCAGGAGTGGTGCGCCCAATATATTCAACAGTAATTCCTAACTTTGAAAAAAGAATTTGAAATAGTTTGTAACTATTGCCACTCTGCTTTTAAACAATACGAAATTTGTACATTGAGCATATACTTAGGTATTTCTTCTGTAATTCTAAATGACACATTTTTAAAATTTTTTTAAAAAAATTTTGAATTATACAATTTTCTCTTATCACATTAAACTCTGGAAGAGAGGGAACAGCAAACATTTCCTGAAACTGGGAAAACCTAAATAAACTCTTAAAAAGAAATGAAATTAAAAAATGAAAAAAATAGGGGATCAGGATACTTTCTGGTTACAAAAATAAAGATTTCGATTTTGGAAAGAAAAAGATACAAGGAGAAAGAGAAAGAAAGCAAAAACTTAAAATTAAGTATAATTAAAAGTTCTTCTACACTGTTTCTTCATTTCTTCTTTCTTTTGAATTAGTGTGACTAGGTATCACTTTGATAAACATGAGTAAGTTAATAAAGGAATGGAGAAAGCTTTTCCCAACAGAGGGGATTCATGTGGAAATTTGCAATTAAGCAAAATATTGTCTTGGGGGAAAAGGCAATTCTATGGCCATATGCCAAATGGGTTTTAGAGAATTTCATAGACCACATGTAAGATGATATATGATATATGTAAGACAATCATCTATTCCATTAAAATTAATCATTGGTTTTATTAACCACCCAGGATATTCTGGCAAAGGACCCACCTATAGAAATTCCATTTCCGTATCATAATCAGTTGTTAGCCATCAAATTGAAATGGAATAAGACTTCTGTTTTATAATGATATGAACATGAAGCCGTACATCTTTCATAAGTCTAGTTATGGATCTCCACAACTGACAACAGCTACAAATTTATTTTAGCTAGTGAAATATATTTATTCAAAATAAAACTACATGTCTATAGCCAAACAGAAAGTAGAGATTGCTGGCTATGCTCACCTGGGGTTTTTACTGGGTTTTTCCATGTAGATTATGAAAAAAATTATATCAGCATTGCAATAGTTAATCAAACTAAAGGCAAGCAAACTTTATTTAACTTCGAACATGCGATGGCAACTAATGCATATTTAAATGCCTTCAGGCTGTAATTATAGTGATTTTTAATCATACAATTGGGAAAAATAGTCTTGGCATTATTTTGTGAGTAGTGTGCTTCCTAATTCACCTATTTCGGGGGAAAGGGAGCGTTGTGACTATGTGTCTCAACAACTTCGGTCATAATACATCGAATGCTAAAAACAAAATGAAAAGGAACTGAAAGTTCCTAAGCTGCACACTGCTGGGAGCGTCAAAGATGCCGAGATGCTGGTGGTCACTCTACAAGCCTGCAGGGCAGCGTTGTGGAGTGGTTGTGGTATGGACTGTGGAAGCCAGCTGTGTGGAATTCTGGCTCTGGGTGCTCACCTTCGCCAGACTCAGCTTCCACATATCTCAGAGTATGATAGTAGTGATAGAACCTATCACTGTCGTGAGAATTAAAAAAATTTGAATTTTTTTTTTTTAAGATTTTTTATTTATTTGACAGAGGGAGATCACAAGGAGAGAGAGAGAGAGAAAGAGAGAGAGAGACGAGGAAGCAGGCTCAATGCCTAGCAGACAGCCCGATGTGGGACTCTATCCCAGGACCCTGAGATCATGACCTGAGCTGAAGGCAGAGGCTTAACCACTGAGCCACCCAGGCAGCCCCCCCCCCCCAAATTTGAATCTTTATTACAAGCGGATCAAGACATCACTCAGCACCAACCAAGTATATTTATGTGGTTTTGTTGGCTTTAACCGTTTACATCTATAATCAGAGCGGTCTCAGGTAGAGCTGCTCCAGTTGTTGGGAACATCGCTGTGATGATGGAGTAATGGCCCTGGTGTCCTCAAGAGGGCTTTTTCTAACTTTCCGGAAAGGCCTCAAGTTCAACCTGAAGCTTTAGTTTTTTTCCACTAAAACTAATTTGCAGACACCTGGAACATAGGAGGTATTCCACAACTTCTCACTGAAAGAGTGCTTGGAAGGCTGAATTAGTGATGCGTGTATGAACTAGTGACTTAAACTAGTGACTATGAACTAGTGACGCTAAAACTTAATGCGGGAAAAACAGGCTCCCTTTGAGGGACGGATCTAACCGGAGGTCACCGAAGAAGAAGAGAGTGAAAATGGTGAGGCAAAGGACTGAAAGATACACTTTTTTTCTTTGCAATTTAATTTACAACTCATTCTGAGGGTAGAACGACACAAAAGAATAGTCCCTGCTTTTCTCTTGATTTGAATTCTGCTCTGTGTTGTTCGGGTCCTCTCCTGTTACATACAGTTGGAAATCTGGTATCTCATAGATTTGTCCTAAAATAATTATGTCAACTAAAATAAGTAAATTCAGGATTTTTGATATAAATTTGAAATACCCGTAGATTATGTACCCTGTCAACTTTATTAATTTGAGTATATTGAGTATATTGAGTGTTGCATTCAGGTGTACAACATAGCTATTCAACTTCTCCTACATAATGCCCACCACCAGCCAATTGTTAGAGGAAACAATAATAAAACAACCAATATAGGGAGTGGTAATTCTGTTTTGCTTTGTTTTCCTCACCACTCATAGTCAATAAAAAAGTCAAATTCAATAAAATAAATTTGAAACTTCCCCATTCCATACTTGCTAACATTTTTAAAAACAGCAATAATGAAAAAAAATTCTCATCGAATGCCAAATAATAGCAGAACAACATACATCTGTCTATAGAAGGGACTCTCAGTTTGCCGCCTAAAAATCCTTGGGTTAGGACTCGTGAGTGGATACAGCCGCTGAATAAAACAAAATCAAAAGTACCTCTTAGTGTACAGTAAGCTTATTATGAGTAATAGGATAAACAATAAATGCATTTCCTTTAAGGACACTATTCACTAATTTCACAAAGATAAAGATTCAAGATTTGGGAAAGAGATGTTAGTGGAGGGGACTCTTGTAGTCTTTTCCTTACTGGCACACAAGCATAGTCTAGCATTATTTATTAGGGCATTTTATTAAAAAGATTGAGTTTTTAAAAATACTGTTTTTGGGGAGGCACCTGGGTGGCTCAGTGGGTTAAAGCCTCTGCCTTTGCCCCGGGTCATGATCCCAGGGTCCTGGGATTGAGGCCCACATTGGGCACTCTGCTCAGCAGGGAGCCTGCTTCCTCCTCTCTCTCTCTCTCCTGCCTCTCTGCCTACTTGTGATCTGTATTTGTCAAATAAATAAATAAAATCTTTAAAAAATTATTTTTTTAGAGCAGTTTTAGGTTCACAGCAAAATTGAAAGGAAGATACAGAAGTTTCTTAAGGTACTTCCTACTCCCCACCACCTTCCTTGTCTCCCCCATTAGGAATATCTCCCACCAGAGTGCTACATTTGTTACAACTGATGGAGTATATTGACAAATCCTAACACCAAAGTCCATAGCTCATTTTAGAGCTCACTCTTGGTGTTGTACTCTCTATGGGTTTGGACAAATGTATACTGACACGTATCCATCATTATGGTCTCATACAGAGTACTTTCAATGCCCTAAAAATCCTCTGTGCTGTTTTTACATCCCTCCTCCACACTAAGCCTTGGCAACCATTGATCTTTTTACTATCTCCCTAGTTCTGCCTTTTCCGGAATATCACACAGTTGGATTTATATGGTATGAAGCCTTTTCAGATTGGCTTGTTTCACTTAGTAAATCTACATTTAAGATCCATCCCTCCGTGTCTCTTCATGGCTTGTTAGTTCATTTCTTTTTATCACTGAATAACATTCAACTGCCTGTATGTATCACAGTTTATTCATCCATTCATCTACTGAGGACATCCAGGTTGCTTATTAGTTTCAGGAGGATTGGGGGGTTACTTTTTCTCAGATTTTCTGCACAGATAACTATGTCATCTGCAAACAAATGCAGTTTTATTTCTTCCTTCCCTCTCTGTATACCTTTTATTTCCTCTCCTTGTCTACTAAATTAGCTATATCTTCCAGAACAATGTTAGCAAGCAGTGGTGAGAAGGGGCATCCTTGCCTAATCTTACTGGAGAAGCTTCAAGTTTCTGAGCATTACTTACCATGTTAGCTGCAGGTGATTTGTAGATATTGTTTATGAAGTCAAGAAAGTTCCCCTCTATTCCTAGTTTACTGAGAGAATTTTTATCATAAATTGGTGTGGGATTTTGTCAAATGCTTTTTCTGTTTCTATTGAAATGACGATGCGATTTTATCTCTTAGTTTATTTATGTGATAGTTTGTATTAATTGGTTTTGAATGTTGAACCAGGCTTGCGTGTCTTGGATAAATTCTGCTTGACAGTGTATTCAATGATTTTATATATTATTGGGTTTGATTTGCTAATATTTTATTGAAAAAAATGTAATAAGAATTCAATTTTCATCATAAGTCTCAAGAGCTTGCCTTGATTCTTTGATTTACTTATATGACTTTTGTCTTAAAGACTAATATTTGAGTTTGTTGGTTTTCCAGATCTTCCACTCTTGGTACAAGACTATTTTGTTTCTGTAGTTAGTTGATATTTTTCAAGATCTTCATTCTCTCAAATCTTTTCCCTTAGGTTTACTAAGTTTCCTTTCAGTGTTAACACATTTAAAATAAGAATAACATTAGTCTCATAAGGTCTCAATCAAAATTATGTAAGAAAGAGTTGTGAACAATGCTTAAACTATAATGTACTTACATATATACTCTGGAACTTACAGACTAACTATTAATACATTCATAGTAGTTTGCTAGTGCTACCATTAAAAAAAAAAAAAATGCCACAGACCGGATTCCTTAAACAACAGAAAATTATTTTCTCACAGTTCTGGAGGCCAGAAGTCCAAGATGAAGGTGTGGACAAATTTGTTTTCTTTTCTGATCATTCTCTTTGGCTTAGAAATAGCTAACTCCTTGATCTGTCTCACCTGGCTTTTCCTCTTTTTGTAAGTTAGGGCTCCAACATATGAATTTTGGCAGAGGGGGTCATAAATCATCCCATACAAACATTCCACCTGATTGTTGTAGACATTATTGATATTGCCTTCCAAATAGTATTAAAGTAATAGGAATTGGAGATGGATTGTATCTCCCATGCCTTCTACAGAGGCTAAAAGTAGAACCTACATAACACAGTAAATGCAACATTTAAAAGTAAAATAACTTACTGATACCACTAGAGTTAGTATTTTTATGTGTTTATGTATTTTATGTGTTTATTATTCTTACTTCCCCGACTCACCTCTTGAAGGAAAGCAAAATATTCAAATTCTTTAGGAAAGCCTGAAACTGTCAGTACCACAAAGAATATTATCAAATGCTGAATACTGCTGTCTATTACTGTGCCCTTCACTACTTCTTTACAAACACCTCGAAGTTATTTGCTTATGAAGACCTTCCTAACAACTTTTGATTGCCTGTTGTGAAAGCAGTTCAAACCACAGCAATTTCAACATATTTTGCATGAAAATTTGGTGGGAGCATTTCATGAAGTATTAGAGCAAATATAAGCATCATCAATGTTCTTTCACTGCTTAACTAGGTAATTTGGTTTAGAGCAAGTAATTACGTTTATTTAATATGATTAGTTTAAAAAACTTCTTGTATTTTTCTTATAATTAAGGCATTCTGTAAATGCTAGCAGCATTTCTCCCATTTGTTCCCATGTTGATGATTTCTAATATATTAAATGCTTGGTTAATTAATTAAAATGTCAATACTTCCTATCAAGTCTATAGAAATTATTCCAGAGTATTTAATTATACTTTAATTTTCAAAAGGCCTAAACATTTTCATAACATGGTATCTTATCTGTTTGTACATACACATACACACACACACACATTCATTTCAAATACGAATAATTTGTTAGACAACCTTGATCCATCTGAAACCCAAGAAAGTAAAAAAGCTCTCACAAAAGTTGATAAATGTCACAGTATTCAGGCATTAAATTTTTTGCACTCTAATTATAAAGGAGTCCTTAGGCCTTCTCTCAGATAATTTTGCCTTTATTTTCCCACACTTCTACCTGAATCGATTAAACCAAAATTGAGTAAAATAGATAAATATAAAAGTGCAGACTCATCGACACCAACAAGAACTGATAATTGAAAGCCTAAGAATGCGGAGAAAGACTTCAAAACCATGAAAAGCATAGATTTCTTCTGCAATTTCATGTGGGCCAAAAGAAAGGGCTATTAAAATCAGTGTTTAAAAAATCCTAAACTTCCAACTAGACCATAGAGGTTAATTCAACTGAGGTTAATTCCAAAACTCTGAATTATAAAGAAAAGGTTAATTATGTTCTTCATATATTGTTTAAAAAGGAGATATTATATAACATGTTAGATTTTCAGCCAAAGATTTTTCATACATTGTAAGAAAAAAAATGTTGTCTCTTAAAACTCAACTATTTTGAACATTATTTGCATGACTTTTGGATCTCTTCATTCTCTAATACACTTGGATAACAGATTTTCTTGCATATTCACTCACTGCCCTTTTCAAAATGGTTTGCCAAGATTCTAAGACATTCAGTCCCATAGTCACCATATAGAAGCTAGATTACTGGACTTATCACAAGGGCCAATGCTGTTTGTACGTCCTGGGATATTGATTATTTTTCCTTAACAGAAAAAGCTGCAAAATGCCAATCTCTGCCTGTAGAGCCAAAGTCCGAGCCAGAGTTGTGTCAGCAACCATTAGCCCATGAAGAACGATAAAACAGAAGTAAAACCGGAAAGGAAAAAGACAAGAAAGTACATAGGAAGGACAGAAAATAAAATGGTTCGATGCAACAATATCTCAATTATATTTTTAATAGCCTTTACAGCTTCCTGGCATGATCAATGCTATGTAAATAATGTTTATAGCCATTTGTTTGAACAGATAGAAGTCAAAGTGTATATGGGATAGAAATGGAAATTAATCAGTATTATTAAAATGACTTTAATTTTATGTTAAATATTTAGTTAAAATAATTAAAAGCAAAATCATACAAAATAATTATTTTTACATGTTTACTTAAATATTATTTATTTTTAAAAATATTTTATTTATTTCTTTGTCAGACAGAGAGAGAGTACAAGAAGGGGGAGCGGCAGGTGGAGCGAAAAGCTGGCTCCTCAGTGAGCAAAGGGCCGGATATGGGACTCCATCCCAGGACCCTGGGTTCATACAACCTGAGTCAAAGGCAGATGCTTAACGGACTGAGCCACCCAGGCATCCCTTATATAAACATTACTTAGTTATTTCCTTTATCTTCAAGGCCTCACTTTACTATTTTTCTTGTCCTTGCCTATGGCATTTACCAGTGCCATAAACACGAGGGACAGTCAACAAAAATTATACACAAAGCCTTGTTACTTTCTCCTCACCAAGGATCAAGTTATTCTGTAGCATAAAATCTTTTCCAAGAACTACCAAGAAGATATTAGAAAAAGGAACTGTTTGACATGAAGAAAAACAGTATTGGTTCAAAAAACATTTGTTGAGCTCATCCCATGTTCCAGAGCCATCACAGATGCTGAATAGAGCAAAAGAAAAATCACAGTACTTGGCTTCAAGGAGCTCACAGTCTTATGAAGAGGAGAGACATGTAAATGACTAATTATAATATCACGTGGTAAATGTACATGCTCCAGACATGGAAGGGGGAGTGAAAATGCATCCTGAGAGAAGAAATGGGGAAACTTTCTGAATCCTGAGTCTTAAGATCTTTTATTTTTTTTCTAAGATTTTATTTATTTATTTGACAGAGAGAGATCACAAGTAGGCAGAGAGGCAGGCAAAGAGAAAAGGGAGGAGGAAGCAGGCTCCCTGCCAAGCAGAGAGCCCAACGTGGGGCTCAATCCCAGGACCCTGAGATCATGACCTGAGCCGAAGGCAGAGGCTTAGTCCACTGAGCCACCCAGGTGCCCCAGTAATATTTTATATATAAAATAATATATAAATATATATTATATGTATGAATAATATAAATATAAATTTATTTATATATAGATATATAAATATATAAATAATATAATATATAAAATGATAAAGTAAAATAATATAGTAATAATACATAAAATAATACAGTAATATTTATATATAAAATAATATAGTAATATTATATATAAAATAATATAGTAATAATATTATAATATTTTATATATAAAATAATATAGTAATTTCACCCCCCAATAGTTATTGGCAGTGAGCTGGAAGGAGCAATAGAGAGCATATACAGACAACACCACATACCAATGTCACTGGGAAGGCAAAAGTGATGGGAAGGCCTGGAGCCCCAAGTGAGGCCCTCTCTCTAAGAATGAGCCTTGGAACACTTCCATTCAGTAGTCATGGTTAGAGATGAAGACAGACTTGCTGGCTGCAGCCCCGGCCTGACCACGTGAGGTCTACTTTCCTTGGCAAGTGAGGGTATTGGCCTGGGCTCTCTTGACAAACTCCTCCTGGGCAGTCCTCAGGTTCTCCTCTCTCCACCCCAGGCCTTCACAGGGCAGAAGTCTGCAGAGCTCGGCTACAGGAGAAGATCAGGCCCAAAGCTTCAGCAGGGGGTAGGAGGGGGTGCTATTATATTTTAACAGATGGATTTTAATGTAGCAAATGTTTACATATGAATTGTTCTGGAATGTTATATGAACTTGGATGGGATGAGATAGCCATGGATCCAGGGAAACTAAGTGAAACACACTACCTAACACTCCCTCAAACAGAGCAGGAAGAGTAAGGCAGCAAGGGAGGGAAATGATTTGAGAAATATTAGGGAATCTAATTGGCAAAAAGATTGGCAGGCTTTGGTGATTAACAGAAGCCCCAACTATCTAGGCTCCAAAGCGTAGTGGTTTAAAACAACAATTTATGACATTTCACAGCTTTGTGGATGTCTCAGTCAGTTCAGACTTTTATAACAAAGGACTACAGACAGGGTGGCTTCAGCAAGAAACATTTATTTCTCATAGTTCTGAACGTTGGGAACTCTAAGATACCACAGATTCACTGTCTGGTGATCTCTTGTCTTCTTGCTGCATTCTCACACAGTGGAAAGAGGACTAGGGAGCTCCTTCATTCTCTTTTATAAGGGCAAAATAACCCCACTCCTGAAGGAGCCACTGTCATGCCTTATCTCCTGCCAAAGGCCTCACTTGCTGATACCATCACTTTGAGGTTTGGTTTCAATACAGGAATTGTTTGGTGGGGACACAAACATTCAGTCCATAACAGTGGACCAGGAATTTGAACAGGGATGAGGTGGTTGATTCTTTGGTTCCACATGGCAACAACAGAAGTTGCTAAGTAAGACTCCACTAGAGGAAGGCCTGGGGTGTGGGTGTAGGGCAAAAGTTAAAGTTGACTCTTAAAACTCTTGTCACTGGAGTGTCTTAAGGCTGGGCTCAACTGTGTTTACCAGCAAGCAAGACTACTCATTGTCCTGTGTGGTGGCCTTGGGAGTCAGACTTTTTACATGGAATCTCAGGTTTCCCACAGAGCCTAGGTGGAAGCTGCAAGGTGTCAGAGGGCTAAGCTTTGGGAGTCACAAAAAGTCGTTTCTGTTGCATTCTTTTGGTCAGGCAGATAGCCAAGGCAGGCTCTGACTAGAGAGAAAGATAATTACATGGCACCTCAATTTGCAGCTGTCTTTCACATCAAGCTTTTAGAAATGATGGATAAAAAATTATCAAGGATGACTCAGATTTTTAACATGACTTACTGGGAGGACCTCCTACTTGACAGAGATGACAGAAGAAGGACTAGGCTTAAGAGAAAGATAACGAATTCATCTTTGGATAATATAAGTTTGAGACAATAGTACAGAAAAAATTGATTTAAATCATGATTAAATAACACAAGATTTTATAAAATCCATGTTCCTTTGGTATCTATTCTTTGTCTTTTTTCTCTCATCTCCACTTCTGCCACATCCCCTAACATGGGATTCTTTACTCAGCACGCCTCTATTCCAAGCAGAGGACTTACTCTGGACGCACTGGACTTAGAGTCTTCATCATGTCAGACAAGATGATACTGTGTAGACAGGGGCGGAAGACAGATAAAAAATAATTAAATACACACATAAATAAAATGATTTCAGATTTTCTTATGGGTCAAGAAGATAATAACATTGTGATAGGAAAGGAAACAACGAAGGACAGGGGAAGAAGACAGTAATTCGAGTAGGTTTTCTGGAAGTCTTCACTGAGAAGGTGATAATATGAGCTGAGATGTGATAAAGAAGCCATCCACACATAGCAGGCTGCAGGGAGGCTGTGGGGTGGCAATGAGTGCAGAGGACCAAATCCATGATTTGCACATGACTTTTCTTCCTGGAATGCCTTTTTCTAACCTCTTTGCTTGGATGGCTCCTAACTTTCCACTGAGGTTCAGTTCGGGCACTTTCTTCTCCAGGAAGGCTTAGGTGAAGTTAGGAAACTTTTCCAGGCCTCTCAGAAGGCAGCTCCGCCATGGCTTCCATAACCAGCACACCGTGATAGCTGTTTACTTGTTTGCTAATAATCTGACAGTTGAAGGTAAGACTTTTGTCTTTGATTTGGGTATCACCGGCGAGTAGCAAATAGTGAGGGCTCTCTTCAGTGAGTGAGTGAGGACTAAATAAGGAAGGAAGAAAAGGAGGGAAGGAGGGACGAAAATGAGGGAAACATCAGGAGCGTCCTTACAAAAGGAGGTAGCGTATAAAGTGTTCGTGAGATCTGGCTACAGTGATATTTTTAGTTTATAGTCAGCATTTTCTGCGTGGGTGAGTATGTTAGGGCACACACACACACGGACTTTATTATCTAAGCAAGAGTAAAATTCCAGGTTCTAGGAAGCTTCTAGAAGAAATCTAAACTTGGCCTAAGGCTTGCTGTCATCTCATTCTGCAGGCCTCGGTTTTTGGCACAGGAGAGACATTTGTGGAATTAATTATACCTGGAGAGAGAAAGGGCATCTCTTGGCCAGAGCTGCCTAGCTCCTTCCACTAGCCTCCTTGTGGGTTTATGGCCAACAAGATTTCCAGCTACCCGTCCCCCTCCCCCCAGGAGATAAAGAGGAGAATGTGACAAAAAAGTTTCCAGGAAGCATGTCCCACAGCCGCCTGGCAAAAATCACTGAGCTTGGAGAATGCCATGGAGAAAATAATAGTGTCTATCATTTAAAAATAAAGCAGTGGTCAAGGGAAAAGCAGGTCTTTTTACAAACACGCAGAGAGCTGACAACAGGGTAGCTGGAATCCAGAGGAAGGTAAAAAAAGTAAACCATGGAGGAAAAAAAGCCTTGTTTTTTTCTGTAGCTGCCGAGGGCAAGCCACTGTGTGCTCTAAAAGCTGAAGGGAAAAAGGAAACAGAATGAGACACAAAGCCCAAGTACACAATCCTGTGTGATTGTTTTACCTGGATTATCCGTACATTTAACACAGCTTCAGAATCATGGATCATGAAATTATAGCACTAAAAATTATAGCATTAAAAATCTCAGAGTTTTACTCTAGGTTTGTTTCCAAGAAGTCCAACGATTTAGAAAACCTGACTATGCCTCCTATGGTCAAAGGAAAATGAGGGGAAGGATAAGCTGAAATGTTTCCTCTCTGACGCATGATTTATCCGGGATCTAGAATAGGAGTTTATGTCTTAAAACCATCAAACATTTCTTGCAAACAGTGTTTCTGTTTTATAAATGTCCAAGACAATCTATTGGGCTTTTGTAATTTTTTTAGGAAACAATGTGAATTGGAATAAACTGTTAAACGGGCAATTTCAAAAATTGGTAAATCTTAATTAATTTTGCTTAGTGATCAGAGACAGAGAAAATAGACCATTAAATAACAACCCAGGAAAAATAACCCTCAAATGTAAATGTAAATTTTGTGCAAAAAAAACCAAAAGAAATGATTTTTCATCATTGACAAACTAAATGATTGCATCTAAACAATGGAAAACAGGTGACCTTCTTGCTACTCTTGCTTGTCAATAATCACGGAGGCAGAAATACCAATTTCATACAGAAAACTAATTCATTTGCAGACTGAGAGAAGGTTTTCAATACACGGTGGATTTTTCAAAGATATTATCATTAACTTAATGTTTTTAGTTTAGATCTGTGGCAAAAGAAAGCTACATCAGAAAGTGTTGCTAATCCTGTGGGTATATGCATTTTTCTCAAGTGAATGGAAGAGTATACTTCTGAAAATAAATTGCTTAACCCTTTCCTTTTTGTACTTTTTTTTTTTTAAGATTTTACTTATTTATTTGACAGACAGAGATCACAAGTAGGCAGAGAGGCAGGCAGAGAGAGAGGGAAGCAGGGTCTCTGCTGAGCAGAGAGCCCGATGCGGGGCTCCATCTCAGGACCCTGAGATCATGACCTGAGCCGAAGGCAGAGGCGTTAACCCACTGAGCCACACAGGCGCTCCCCCTTTTTGTACTTTTTTAAAGCATTATAAAATATAGGAATGAATATGTTTTGTATCTAATTTAAAATTAAGATTAGTTATTTTAGGTTTGTAAGGTATTAATTGATCACTTTCTAATGAATGCAGTTTCAAAGGATACATATATACAGCATTTTGGACATATACAATTTCATGTTTAATTGTGGCAAAAAACCCAACCACTTTCAGATATGAATCAGGAGAAAGTGGTTTCATGTCATTTAATTAGTTGTAAACAAAACAAAACAAAACCTCATGGGGATTTGAATTTCAAGCTCTAAAAACCAAGTGTTAAATTAAATGCCTAATGACCTGTCATAATTTCTGTCAGTTGGGCTGACAAGTCCTGAGCAGGTCTATGCTTCATCCATGACACAGAAGCAGGTCCGGGAATGTTTGGTCCCTAGTGGGAGGCTGGGCGGAGGCATTAGGGAGTCTGTGATCCATGTTGCCTTTGCCGAACAACAGCAAGCGTGTGTCAACATGCCTGGAGCACGGCGAGGCAGAGGCCCCGGAATCAGTCAGTGAGTGTGCTCTGGAGAAGAGTGGGAGAAAAAAACTATGCTAGAGGAATGCTTCTTTTTACAACTTTTATAAGTCTCGTCATCATCTGTATCACTCAGTGTGGCCTCATGTATTCGAATCCTACTGTATCTTGGCATTTTGTTATAAGAGCTGCTGTGATATCAGTTCCCAATTCTGAGGTGTAGCGGGATAGAGGCATCAAAGCCTAAACTATATTTAAACATACGACCCAGAAGAACAAATTCAAGTCAAGTATATAGTATGCAATAAGAGATACTTTTGCCAGCCTATAATGGAAGCATTAGAATATGGGTGACCTTAAGAGTTGAGATAAAACTTCTACAATAAACATTTTTGATGAGAATATATGTTTTAATATAAATGGCTCAGAGAACTGACTCTACCAATAGACTAAGGATAAACTTATCTTTGATATTCAAAAGTGTAATGTGACCCATGAGGCTTAGATGAGCATTCATTACAAATATTAAAACACTAAATGACAAAGTCAACCCTTTTAGCTGCATCATATACAAAAGAATCGTGTATAGCATTTTCCTGTACATGTGTAGTCTTTCATATTAGGAGTCTATGAGGGGATAAGCAAAAAGAGTGACAATAATAGTAATAATAAATAATAATAGTTGGCTATTATTTCATGGGTAAATACGGCAGGAACTTGCATTATCTTGAAAACCAAAACAAAAACAGAACAAAAAATGACACAAAAAATTCTTCAGCGGTGCTGTAGGCATCGGGCAGGAGGAGGTAAGACTAAAGGCAAGGAGTTCCGAAACAACACAAGAAAAGAAATAAAGAGCAATAAAGCTGCCAGAACAAGAGAAAGCAACAATTAATTTTGACTTGGGAATATGTTGAGGGAAGGCTTCCCAGAGACAGTGGTATTTGAGAAGAGATCTGAAGGGCATAAATGTTTTCAAAACAGTTCAAATCGGAGAAGAGAAGAAAAGAGGAGGAACATGGTAAGTAATATCAAACTGAATTCGAATAAATAAGTACATGTTAAATTACTAAACCAAACTAAGGCAAAGGCATTATCAGCTTTCCTGAGATAAATGAGTCTCCAAGTGTCTTCAGCAGAAAGATCTCAGTTATGGAGAGGAATAGTGTCTGCAGTACTTTTTCTTATTTTTCTCCCTAAAAGTACTCTCTTTGCCATTCTTCTAGAACAGTTATGTGATGTCCATGAGACAATGTCTCTATAGTATGAGATATTTTCCCCTCCAAATTATTCATATTTTGATGTGGAATTTACCAGGCACAAGAAAATTATGAAAGGTATATTTCAGACACCCCAGATTTGAACAAGAATGAAAAAAATGGAAAACATTAGACTAAAAGACAATCAATGGGTCAATAATAATAATAAAATGATAATAGTTGGTCAGCTTCTCTGCCTCGTTTGTCCCAAAAGCCAAGCTTTGCGTGGCTGCAGGCCAGCCATCAAAATCTACTGGATCTAAGAGGAGAAAGCCATTGTTGGCCAGTGCCATCCCAAGGTTCTGATACAAAAGCCAGGAAGCAACATTAACATTGGTTTCTCTGTGATTTATTCATTTTTAATCTTTATTTATTTATTTGACAGACAGAGATCACAAGTAGGCAGAGAAGCAGGCAGGGGGTGGGGGAAGCAGGCTCCCCACTGAGCAGAGAGCCCAACGCAGGGCTCAATCCCAGGACCCTGGCTGGGATCATGCCCTGAGCCAAGGCAGAGGCTTTAACCCACTGAGCCACCCAGGTGTCCCTCATTTTTAATTTTTGAAAAAAATTTTTGTTTGTATTGTTTGATGAAGATAGGTAGTGGTACACCTGCGAGGGTTGGTAGTTTCCAAATAAATTCATACACAGAATGCTGTTTTTCCTCAATTGCTACCACAAGCACAAAATGACATCTGACTACAGATCTCCAGAAGGAGCTTCCCACATAGATTTCAGGTAGATAAAAAACATGAGTGCATGTTTTATTCATTTTTAATATGAAATTCATACAGTCGCAAGTTCAAATTGAAACATTTATTGCTTTTCAAATAAAATTTGAATTAAAAAATTCTGTCATGATTAACTTATCAATAAATAACTTATAGAAAACAAAACTTATGAAATAGAGGTAAAGTCTAGCCCTAGGCAGTTTTACGAAGACGAATTTCCTTTGTTTCTGCTCCATTTATTATTTAACTGCTCCTCCCACTGCCCAACACTCTTCTGCCGCCCTCACCTTCACCTCTCCTTGTCTCTCACCTGGGGCATCCCCTGGTTGTATTAGGGCTCTATTCTCCGTGGTTCTCCTGGCCCCTAATCTACTCCCTATGTCTTCTCTTTCTGACAGTAGGTTTGGTTCTTGACTCCATAGCAAGGAATTTTGAATAAATCAAGAAACTGAAACCATAAATTTTGAGAGATTTTAAGAGCTTTGATTCTGGAATATTTGGAATCAACTGAGTTCACCATGCAGGATGATCGATGGCATCTGATGGACAGGAATCTCTTCACATTTCTCTCACTGCTCCATTGACAAGATAAACAAAAGATAAGAAGGGTATGAATAGTGGGCTGTTTAGACGTTGGTTTTTTTCTCCTCCCTCTTTAACAACTCCATTAATTAATTTATAAGAGAGAACCTAGGTTAGTACCAAAGTTTAAAATTAATGTTGCAAGGCTGCTGCCATACTTTCACAAAAGAGAAAATTAAATTGAAAAAGATACGCTGTTGACTATGTAGAGTTTTTTTTCTAACTTTAATTTGAAGAACTATAACGAGATTGAATTGTAGTGCTTCCACACAATAATGTATTTCACTGCTTTCTATTATTATTCAAGATCTAAGGTTCTTTACTGTGGACTAGTACCTTCACAATGTGGACAACCATGTGTAACAAACTAGGTAAAGTCTTTGCTGTGAACATATTTAAGGAACTCATCAAGGTCTCCAAATATATACAATGATTCTGCAAATATTAGGCAAGAACAGTGACAGCATGGAAGTGATATTTAATGGCCATAAACTCTATATCGGCCAAAATTACACCAGGAGCCAAGGCAAGAGTTACCAGTTGAAGATATGTCCTCAATCACACCTCACTTTTATCTAATCCACAGGAGGAAACTGAGTTCCGAGGGGGTGGGTGCTTGGTTCTGGCTTTTTTTTTTTTTCCCCCATTTTCCTTTGACACTCTTCATTTTGAAGAGTAACACTAGAATGGGGTGCTGACTTCTACCCCTCGTGAAGAGGACTTTCCCTGCTCTCTTTTCAGAGTGAGACTAAAGAGATTACTCTTTGAAGAAAAAAAAATAAAAGTGGGTTAAGAAAGAAAGGAAAAAGAGACTTTGCACTCTTTGAAGAAGGCAAATGCTTTATCACAATGCAAAAACTAAAAAACAAAAACAAAAAAACCCTTCATGTCGAAATGCATGGCTTAATTATGAAGAAGCTGAGTTATGAAATAAACTCACACACTCAGCTGACCTTGGCTAGAAGTTGTGCTTGGATCAGATTTACCTCGTATTCACCATGAGGACACCTAGGTGGAGGCAGTAGCGGATACAGCAGGTTTTGTAGTTAAGTATTAATAGAAACAATAAAATCCTTCTGCCTATGCCTATAAAAACATCCATGATATTCAATTAATGCAGGCCTTTCTTTTTGGATGATATTACAGAATTACCAGAATAAGTCTGTAATCAAGTTCTCGCAACATGAATTGTTTTAATATTGGAATTCATAAGAAGGCTTATGGAATTCATAAGTAGGTAATTAACCTAAACACTGCAATTTAATCAGACAAAGAAACATGCAGGGAACCGTCCAGAATTAAGAGATTCTGCAACTTCGGGTATGTTCATATTGAACACCTTCTGCCTTTCAGTACAGAGTTATGACTGGTAAAGATGACGGCTGTGTTCCTGATACTCCTACCGGGAGGAGAAGGGCGAAATGCAACAATACAATGCAAAACAGAATGTGTGGAAGGAGGGCATTTATCCCAGAGATTGTACGGAGGGGGACTGCTTCATGGAACCTCCCTATCGGAGGGGAGACCTGATATGAGTTTGGAAGAGTGAGTGGGACTTAGCCATGGAAAGATCAGTAAGAAGCCATTCCAAAAACGTAAGAGATGGACCAAAGACAAACCACAAACTTTTTTAAACTAAAACTGGGAGAACTTCTGGTAAAAAGACATAGGGCAAGACATTTATGCTAACGCAGAGTTTCATTTAAGACATGCGATCTTGAGGAGGAGTCAAGATGGCGGAGAAGTAGCAAGCTGAGACTGCTTCAGCTAGCCGGAGATCAGCTAGATAGCTTATCTAAAGATTGCAAACACCTGAAAATCCATCGGCAGACCGAAGAGAAGAAGAACAGCAATTCTGGAAACAGAAAAACAACCACTTTCTGAAAGGTAGGACCAGCGGAGAAGTGAATCCAAAGCGACGGGAAGATAGACCCCGGGGGGAGGGGCCGGCTCCCGGCAAGCGGCGGAGCAACCGCGCACAAAATCAGGACTTTTAAAAGTCTGATCCGCTGAGGGACATCGCTCCAGAGGCTAAACCGGGGCGAAGCCCACGCGGGCTCAGCGTGGCCTCAGGTCCCGCAGGGTCACAGAAGGATCGGGGGTGTCTGAGTGTCGCAGAGCTTGCGGGTATTGGAACGGGAAAGCCGGCTACAGAGACAGAGCCGACAGTAAGCTCACAGCTCCGGGTTACCTTGAACCGGTCGCAGGCTCGGTGAGCTCGGAGCGCGGCCGGAGGTCAGGCAGACGGGAATAACTGGGCGCTGTTCTCTGAGGGCGCACTGAGGAGTGGGGCCCTGGGCTCTCGGCTCCTCCGGGCCGGAGACCAGGAGGCCGCCATTTGTGTTCCCGTCCTCCGGAACTCTACGGAAAGCGCTCAGTGAACAAAAGCTCCTGAAAGCAAACCCGAGCAGATTACTCACCCCGGCCCCGGGTAAGGGAGGTGTAATTCCGCCTGGGGCAAAGACACTTGAGAATCATTACAACAGGCCCCTCCCCCAGAAGATCAACAAGAAATCCAGCCGAGACCAAGTTCACCTACCAAGGAGTGCGGTTTCAATACCAAGGAGAGCAGCAGAATTCCAGAGGAGGAGAAAGCCAAGCACGGAACCCATGGCTTTTTTCCTGTGATTTTTTTTGTCTTGCAGTTAATTTAATTTTTTCTTTTTCATTTTTTTTTTTTCTTTTTCTTCTCGCCTTCGGGTAAATTTTTTTTTTTTAACTGTTACCTTTTTCTTTTTTAACGATTTTTTACTAGTTTATCTAATATATATATTTTTTCTTTTTTACATTTTTCTCAGGTGTTTTCTTTTTTTAAAAAAATTTTTTTTTCTTTTCTTTTTTTTTCTTTCTTTCTTTTTGAACCTCTTTTTATCCCCTTTCTCCCCACTCACGATTTTGGATGTCTTCTAATTTAGTTAAAGCATATTTTTCTGGGGTTGTTGCCACCCTTTTAGTATTTTACTTGCCCCTTCATTTACTCTTATCTGGCCAAAATGACAAGACGTAAAAATTCAACGCAAAAAAAAGAACAAGAGGCAGTACCGAAGGCTAGGGACCTAATCAATACAGACATCGGTAATATGTCAGATCTAGAGTTCAGAATGACAATTCTCAAGGTTCTAGCCGGGCTCGAAAAAGGCATGGAAGATATTAGAGAAACCCTCTCGAGAAATATAAAAGCCCTTTCTGGAGAAATAAAAGAACTAAAATCTAACCAAGTTGAAATCAAAAAAGCTATTAATGAGGTGCAATCAAAAATGGAGGCTCTCACTGCTAGGATAAATGAGGCAGAAGAAAGAATTAGTGATATAGAAGACCAAATGACAGAGAATAAAGAAGCTGAGCAAAAGAGGGACAAACAGCTACTGGACCACGAGGGGAGAATTCGAGAATTAAGTGACACCATAAGACGAAACAACATTAGAATAATTGTTTTCCAGAAGAAGAAGAAAGAGAGAGGGGAGCAGAAGGTATACTAGAGAGAATTATTGGGGAGAATTTCCCCAATATGGCAAAGGGAACGAGCATCAAAATTCAGGAGGTTCAGAGAATGCCCCTCAAAATCAATAAGAATAGGCCCACACCCCGTCACCTAATAGTAAAATTTACAAGTCTCAGTGACAAAGAGAAAATCCTGAAAGCAGCCCGGGAAAAGAAGTCTGTAACATACAATGGTAAAAATATTAGATTGGCAGCTGACTTATCCACAGAGACCTGGCAGGCCAGAAAGAGCTGGCATGATATTTTTAGAGCACTAAACGAGAAAAACATGCAGCCCAGAATACTATATCCAGCTAGGCTATCATTGAAAATAGAAGGAGAGATTAAAAGCTTCCAGGACAAACAACAACTGAAAGAATTTGCAAATACCAAACCAGCTCTACAGGAAATATTGAAAGGGGTCCTCTAAGCAAAGAGAGAGCCTACAAGTGGTAGATCAGAAAGGAACAGAGACCATATACAATAACAGTCACCTTACAGGCAATACAATGGCACTAAATTCATATCTCTCAATAGTTACCCTGAATGTGAATGGGCTAAATGCCCCTGTCAAAAGACACAGGGTATCAGAATGGATAAAAAAACAAAACCCATCTATATGTTGCCTCCAAGAAACTCATTTTAAGCCCGAAGACACCTCCAGATTTAAAGTGAGGGGGTGGAAAAGAATTTACCATGCTAATGGACATCAGAAGAAAGCAGGAGTGGCAATCCTTATATCAGATCAATTAGATTTTAAGCCAAAGACTATAATAAGAGATGAGGAAGGACACTATATCATACTCAAAGGGTCTGTCCAACAAGAAGATTTAACAATTTTAAATATCTATGCCCCCAACGTGGGAGCAGCCAACTATATAAACCAATTAATAACAAAATCAAAGAAACACATCAACAACAATACAATAATAGTAGGGGACTTTAACACTCCCCTCAATGAAATGGACAGGTCATCCAAGCAAAAGATCAGCAAGGAAATAAAGGCCTTAAACGACACACTGGACCAGATGGACATCACAGATAGATTCAGAACATTTCATCCCAAAGCAACAGAATACACATTCTTCACTAGTGCACATGGAACATTCTCCAGAATAGATCACATCCTCGGTCCTAAATCAGGACTCAACCGGTATCAAAAGATTGGGATCATTCCCTGCATATTTTCAGACCACAATGCTCTAAAGCTAGAACTCAACCACAAAAGGAAGTTTGGAAAGAACCCAAATACATGGAGACTAAACAGCATCCTTCTAAAGAATGAATGGATCAACCGGGAAATTAAAGAAGAATTGAAAAAAATCATGGAAACAAATGATAATGAAAATACAACGGTTCAAAATCTGTGGGACACAACAAAGGCAGTCCTGAGAGGAAAATATATAGCGGTACAAGCCTTTCTCAAGAAACAAGAAAGGTCTCAGGTACACAATCTAACCCTACACCTAAAGGAGCTGGAAAAAGAACAAGAAAGAAACCCTAAGCCTAGCAGGAGAAGAGAAATCATAAAGATCAGAGCAGAAATCAATGAAATAGAAACCAAAAAAACAATAGAACAAATCAACGAAAGTAGGAGCTGGTTCTTTGAAAGAATTAATAAAATTGATAAACCCCTGGCCCGACTTATCAAAAAGAAAAGAGAAAGGACCCAAATAAATAAAATCATGAATGAAAGAGGAGAGATCACAACTAACACCAAAGAAATACAAACTATTATAAGAACATACTATGAGCAACTCTACGGCAATAAATTTGACAATCTGGAAGAAATGGATGCATTCCTAGAAACATATAAACTACCACAACTGAACCAGGAAGAAATAGAAAGCCTGAACAGACCCATAACCAGTAAGGAGATTGAAACAGTCATTAAAAATCTCCAAACAAACAAAAGCCCAGGGCCAGATGGCTTCCCGGGGGAATTCTACCAAACATTTAAAGAAGAACTAATTCCTATTCTCCTGAAACTGTTCCAAAAAATAGAAATGGAAGGAAAACTTCCAAACTCATTTTATGAGGCCAGCATCACCTTGATCCCAAAACCAGGCAAGGATCCCACCAAAAAAGAGAGCTATAGACCGATATCCTTGATGAACACAGATGCAAAAATACTCAACAAAATACTAGCCAATAGGATTCAACAGTACATTAAAAAGATTATTCACCACGACCAAGTGGGATTTATTCCAGGGCTGCAAGGTTGGTTCAACATCCGCAAATCAGTCAATGTGATACAACACATCAATAAAAGTAAGAACAAGAACCATATGATACTTTCAATAGATGCTGAAAAAGCATTTGACAAAGGACAGCATCCCTTCCTGATCAAAACTCTTCAAAGTGTAGGGATAGAGGGCACATACCTCAATATCATCAAAGCCATCTATGAAAAACCCACCGCAAATATCATTCTCAATGGAGAAAAACTGAAAGCTTTTCCACTAAGGTCAGGAACACGGCAGGGATGTCCATTATCACCACTGCTATTCAACATAGTACTAGAGGTCCTAGCCTCAGCAATCAGACAACAAAAGGAAATTAAAGGCATCCAAATCGGCAAAGAAGAAGTCAAATTATCACTCTTCGCAGATGATATGATACTATATGTGGAAAACCCAAAAGACTCCACTCCAAAACTGCTAGAACTTATACAGGAATTCAGTAAAGTGTCAGGATATAAAATCAATGCACAGAAATCAGTTGCATTTCTCTACACCCACAGCAAGACAGAAGAAAGAGATATTAAGGAGTCAATCCCATTTACAATTGCATCCAAAACCATAAGATACCTAGGAATAAACCTAACCAAAGAGACACAGAATCTATACTCAGAAAACTATAAAGTACTCATGAAAGAAATTGAGGAAGACACAAAGAAATGGAAAAATGTTCCATGCTCCTGGATTGGAAGAATAAATATTGTGAAAATGTCTATGCTACCTAAAGCAATCTACACATTTAATGCAATTCCTATCAAAGTACCATCCATCTTTTTCAAAGAAATGGAACAAATAATGCTAAAATTTATATGGAACCAGAAAAGACCTCGAATGGCCAAAGGGATATTGAAAAAGAAAGCCAACGTTGGTGGCATCACAATTCCGGACTTCAAGCTCTATTACAAAGCTGTCAGCATCAAGACAGCATGGTACTGGCACAAAAACAGACACATAGATCAATGGAACAGAATAGAGAGCCCAGAAATAGACCCTCAAATCTATGGTCAACTCATCTTCGACAAAGCAGGAAAGAATGTCCAATGGAAAAAAGACAGCCTCTTCAATAAATGGTGCTGGGAAAATTGGACAGCCACATGCAGAAAAATGAAATTGCACCATTTCCTTACACCACACACAAAAATAGACTCAAAATGGATGAAGGACCTCAATGTGCGAAAGGAATCCATCAAAATCCTTGAGGAGAACACAGGCAGCAACCTCTTCGACCTCTGTCGCAGCAACATCTTCCTAGGAACAACGCAAAAGGCAAGGGAAGCAAGGGAAAAAATGAACTATTGGGATTTCATCAAGATCAAAAGCTTTTGCACAGCAAAGGAAACAGTTAACAAAATCAAAAGACAACTGACAGAATGGGAGAAGATATTTGCAAACGACATATCAGATAAAGGACTAGTGTCCAGAATCTATAAAGAACTTAGCAAACTCAACACCCAAAGAACAAATAATCCAATCAAGAAATGGGCAGAGGACATGAACAGACATTTCTGCAAAGAAGACATCCAGATGGCCAACAGACACATGAAAAAGTGCTCCATATCACTCGGCATCAGGGAAATACAAATCAAAACCACAATGAGATATCACCTCACACCAGTCAGAATGGCTAAAATCAACAAGTCAGGAAATGACAGATGCTGGCGAGGATGTGGAGAAAGGGGAACCCTCCTACACTGTTGGTGGGAATGCAAGCTGGTGCAGCCACTCTGGAAAACAGCATGGAGGTTCCTCAGAATGTTGAAAATAGAACTGCCCTATGACCCAGCAATTGCACTATTGGGTATTTACCCTAAAGATACAAATGTAGTGATCCAAAGGGGCACACGCACCCGAATGTTTATAGCAGCAATGTCCACAATAGCCAAACTATGGAAAGAACCTAGATGTCCATCCACAGATGAATGGATCAAGAAGATGTGGTATATATACACAATGGAATACTATGCAGCCATCAAAAGAAATGAAATCTTGCCATTTGCGACAACATGGATGGAACTAGAGCGTATCATGCTTAGCGAAATAAGTCAAGCAGAGAAAGACAACTATCATATGATCTCCCTGATATGAGGAAGTGGTGATGCAACATGGAGGCTTAAGTGGGTAGGAGAAGAATAAATGAAACATATGGGATTGGGAGGGAGACAAACCATAAGTGACTCTTAATCTCACAAAACAAACTGAGGGTTGCTGGGGGGAGGGGGTTTGGGAGAAGGGGGTGGGATTATGGACATTGGGGAGGGTATGTGCTTTGGTGAGTGCTGTGAAGTGTGTAAACCTGGTAATTCACAGACCTGTACCCCTGGGGATAAAAATATATGTTTATAAAAAATAAAAAGTTAAAAAAAAAAAAAAGACATGCGATCTTACTAGAAAATCTTACATCATTATTCTGAAGTCAATAATTTCTAAATAATTTAGGAATATGTTTCATAAAACATGACCTATGATTTCAAAGAGTTTATATGAAAGTAAAACCTTATTCTTGATTTAATAATGCTATTAGTCACCCAGTATTACTTTGCTTTGGAAAAATTGTTCAACCCAAAGGAAATGTCTTCTTCACTATTGAATGAAAGATATCCCAGAACAACTCTGTAAGAATTTTGTTTTAATTTTACCCTCTATTATCATTTCAAAAGATGAAAAGAGAAAATGCAAATGCAGTGTCTTTTAAAAAGCGTATCTTTTAAAAGGTATTACTACTTCTTTTTTTCTTGTTACATGTTACGTGTTTTTAGCCACCCTTCATCCTGTTGTGTCATTAAGGATGATCAGCCTCCAATTCCCACAACTGCATATTCGCAAAAGGTACAAGCATCTTGAAAGAAGTCTTAGAAATGATCAAACGCTTTCTATAGCTTTCCTTCTGACACTTCTAAGGACTCAATTTGTGGCTTTTTGTTGAATAGGCTTTGAAGTTAAGCATGCTTTGTATATTCCTGGAATATACAAAAAAACCTAAGCAAAGAAAAAAAGTTTAGTAGGAATGAATATTTTTAGGAGTTCAGAAACAAGACTAAGAACAATATAGATTTAACATTTTATGGTCTCCCTGTAATAGACTATCAGCTCTAGGACAGAGCCACACCCCCATGGAGTCCTAAGTGCTCTGAGCAATCCCTGGCATGTGTTTGGTAAAAGACATGTTCAAAGAGTTAATGAATGAAGAAATGAATGAATGAACAGAATGTATAAAAATGATTTGTGGGTAAAAATATAAACATATGTTAATATGTAAGAAATCTGTACTACTTTTTTTTCTTTTCGGTCTTAGACAAACTTTTGACAAGAATTTGGGAGCTTCGTTTGATTAAATGTCACCGTAGTATTCCATTCAGAGAGTATGGTAAAAGTCTCAATGAGCATTTTGTTCCAGTGCTTTCACAAAAGTCATTGTGGCAAAGACAAAGTTAAATCGGTTCTGATATCCGGACCCATATCAGGGTGGGCATAAAATGGAGCTAGGTTCGTTCACTAACTGCAGAGCGAACAAAAATGCAACAGGTGAGCAAAGCCAGTTGTAGCTACTGCGTTCTTTCTTTCATTTTGTGGATTTCTGCATCCTGGGAATTTCATCTCACTCACCATTCACAGGATAACATCAACCCTGGACAGATTTATCATAGGAAAAGACCTTTGTAATTACTGTGCCAATCCCTTAAATCTCTTTCCCCACAAAAAACTAAAGAAAGAAAAGCATAATACTGGGTTAATAACAGATACTTGAGAAGAACTAGCTCAAATTCTAAGCCACATCAGTATCTTACCTCATTTTATCCACTTTTTCTTTTTTTTTATTTCTTAGATTTTTTAATTTTTAAGTAATCTCTATACCCAACGTTTGGCTCAAACTCACAACCGGCAGTGGAGTCACATGCTCCACAGACCGAGCCAGCCAGGTGCCCCTCATTTTATCAGTTCTAGTACATGCTATTACTTTAAATGTCATATTGAGTACATAAAAATCTCTAATCAAGTAAAGTTTTTCATCATTTTTTATAGTTGTGTATTAAAATTATTCTAGTTCTGTTAAAATATTAGTTCCCTGAGCCCTAAACACAAGAAGCTAATAAAAAAAATTAGTTGATACTGTTGACAGGGCTCCAACTAACATGTGTAATCTGGAATCAGAGGGAATGCACACAAAAGGAGCTGTTTCCTTCATTGTTAGGGGAAAAGATCATTTCAACTAGTTTCAGTCTCCAATGACAACTGGCCAAAAACTACAGAAAAAACTCAAGGAAGTAAATTCAGGTAGCTTGATCCTTAAATATTTAGTAAGTAGCAGTAGACAAAGCAGCCAAAGCTAATGTAGAAAGATTAGGGCCGACTGCAAAAAAAAAAATGAATACATTTTTATTCAGAAGTCTCTTTTATTTTTCATCTTTCCTTACATACTTTTCTCCAACTGATTTCCTAGAATAGATAATTACTATAATTCAAGAATAAACATAGAACCCATATTTTCTGAGGATGGAAGTAAAATGGATTTTGGAGAACTCACTTAACTCAGTGATGGAAACAAAAACAATTATGCTAGGTGATGAGCATGACAGCTCTGAGTTTTCTTTACTTAATATTCAAATCATGGAAATTTCATGAGAAATTATAACTCTTCTGCAACTAGGCATCTTTAATCTCTTATTCCTGACCAATCAAGAGACTAAGCCAGATGTGAGAGGTTTCAACACTTTCATCTGTTGTTGGACTAATATTTTTTCTTTATTAATAACTTCTAATAATGTATTTTATTAGCATAAGGACTTATAATTTACTAAAGCCTTCACACACATCCACACATTTTATACTTCTACAAATTTCCGAGGAATATATTTTATATGTATAAATAAATACATAATAACAAAATATTATAACTATTAAACAGAGGAGGAAACCAATCTCAAAGAGATCTGTAAAGGAACAAGAGTTACAAATGGTAGAACCAGAACCTTCAGTGTGGAGATTCTAAAATTCATCAGTTTTTCCATTTTACCACAGTAAATGTGTACATCTTAACACATTTGCCTAATGCCATCACCAGTTATTACGCCATTTCTTGCCGTTCTTCCTTGTGTTTCGTAATTATTAATCTGGCAAACCATAAATATCATTCACTTCCAGATAAGTAGAAAAGGCTCTAAAGCCCAAACATAATTTCAGAGTATCGGTTGACGTCACTGTGATTAAATCATATGATATTTTGATAAAAAGGTCTGGCAACACTCACCTCTTTTTGACGGTACTTTATGGCCAATTTGAGTCTGGCGAGATCATTTCCACTTTGTTCTTCTATAAGGCTACTGTCATCTCTGTAATTAAGGATGATTTCCAGTTCTCTGGAACTCCTTGTCTGATCCAGTAGGTCCTTCGCAAACTGTTTGCACTGTCGGGACAGCTCCTCATACTCCGACTTGAATTCATTTTCCACTTTACTCAGCTCCTGAAGCTCCCAACTTAGCTGAAAGGCTGTGAGAAAAGGATCTTCACTTGACAGTGCGATGAGGGAGGGGCTGGCCAAGGCCTTGTAGATGTTGAGTCTGGAGCGTGAGTGGCGGAGGCTATCCACGTCCGAGCTGGAGACGCATTCCACGCAGTTGCAGCGGACCTCGTGGGGTCTGGGCACAGAGACTCCTTTCTGAACTAGAAGCTTGATTATTTCATAATTATTTGTATGGGCTGCCAAAATGATTGGTGTAATGTCTGGAGTGAATTCAGAGAACTGCTTATCAAGGAGTATGGGAGGCACCTAGAAAAAAGAAGAAAGCCGAGGTGATGAATATTTATTCATTTGTTCAAGCCAGTGAATTTCAAACAGCGTGCTAGAGCGAGGCTGAACAAAGTTCATAAATCTTTGCCAAGATTTTCTGCAGGAAAGAGATGGCTTTTTTTTTTTTTTTTTTCTGCTGAAAAACAAAAGAAAATTCTTGGAAAAAAAAACTTTCCAATATAATGACACATTATATTGTCCAATCTCCAATATAATGACACATTATATTATTATATTTGTTTAACCTGAATTTTGACATTTTATGAAATCTTAAAATAAGTGACTATGGGAGGTCTTTACTTCGTAAAAGACTTTCTTCTCCCAACTTATTTTCTGACACCCAGTCTTTGCTTTTCTTTCCCCAAGGTGTGGACTCCCAAAGTAATCCAGAAATACACTGAATAATAGTTAATCATTTATTTTAACCCAAGCTTTTCCTCTACAAGAGAAGTCTTTTAGCTCTTCAGTTGCTTTTGTTTGTTAAAACCAACTCAATGATTAATGGTGGCAGCAGAATGTAAGAAGGCTAGCCTCCTGCTTTCTGCTTTCATCTAATACTTTATGGTCTGTTTTCCAGAGGACCACAAGTGCTCCGTCACCATTGTATCAGAAATAAATAAATGGTTCTCAATGAATCAGGTCACCGGTGTGTTCATGCGCCATTTCCTTTGGGTTTTTCTCTTGGAATGGTAATGACAAAAATGCTGTAATAGTCACTATTTAGTGGACATTTGCTAGGTGCCTTAACCCTCACAATTCTTCACACTTTCTAGTTGGGAGCCTTCAGTTCGTTAAGTGCAAGACCCAGTGTTTGCACCGGGGTCCTCCTGACACCTGAGCCTGGGCATATTCCACCACACCACACCACTGTCCAATGTTTGGTTTAATAGTTCTTCCTGCGGGCATAAAGAGGCATCTATGAAAATAAGTGCTGTATAAGGATAAGTTAAAAAGACATGGTAGAAAAAATGATGACCCATGTACTGTATAAAATACACTGTAAACTAAAAAGGAAACCATAAAAGGATCGAAAGCAAAACAACTACATAGAGAAAAACAAAACTCATATGAAACCTTAATTAGACTATTTATAAGTAGAGATATATCTTTATGAGAATAATTAAGCCTGTGTGCTTCTTAACCTATTTGACCATTTAGAATCTCTATTGGGGGCGCCTGGGTGGCTCAGTCCTTAAGCTGCTGCCTGATCCCAGGGTCCTGGGATCCAGCCCCGCATCAGGCTCCCTGCCCCACAGGAAGCCTGCCTCTCCCTCACCCACTCCTCCTGCTTATGTTCCCTCTCTTGCTGTGTCTCTCTCTCTCTGTCAAATAAACAAATAAAATCTTTAAAAATTAGAATATCTGTTTGTTTTATAAGAAACACTCCTTAAAGAATAATGAGATTTAGTTATCTATTTAAAGGTTATTTAAAATATATGCAATCAGTTGATAAAAGATAGTACCTACTTATTATAAAATTCGGAATAACACTGTTGAGGTAGCACTGTATGTTCAAGCAGGATCAATACATACCTCATTACTTTTTAAGTAACTATCTTACATTTTCAGTATTACATAGTTGAAAATTTAACTATGTATTTATTACAAAGAGAAAAATGCCCCTAGTTAAAATTAAACAAGAATTAATCTTTTAATTAACTATATTTCAAGGTTTTCAATGGCAGACATGAAGAAAAACAAAAACAGCATAATAAGTTCCTGCATTAAATGTATATTTAAGAGATAGCTGCAATTTGGAGGGGTTTTCTGGATTCAGTAGAATTTCACTCTAGATTTCTGTAGTTCTTAAAGCTATTTTAAAAGTTATTTTAATTAAAAATAATTTTAAATTTATTAACCATAAAATGCAACTTTGAAGAATATTTCAGCAAACTTTTATGAAAAAATAAGTATAATATGGCCATATTAAAAAGCATTTATATTTCAGGAGAATGTCAGTGTCATAGTATTAGAAAGAGAGATGGCTAAATAACTGATAAAATATACCAAAAATAGATACTCTGTTCATGAGTCTTAATAGTCAAAAAATCATTGTGAATTTTTAATTCTTTAAATATATGGATGTCACTATATCTTTTATAAGCATTTATTTTAGAAAATAATCTTTAATGAAACTTTTTTTTTTTTAAGATTTCATTATTTATTTGACAGGGTGGGGGAGGAGCAGTAGGCAGAGGGAGAGGGAGAAGAAGGTTCCCCACTGACAGGGAGTCTGCTGTGGGTCTTGATCCCAGGACCCTGGAGTCATGACCTGAGCCATAGGCAGACGCTTAACCAACTGAGCCATCTAGGCGCCCTTGAAAGAAACTGTTTTAGCTATAATATAATAATTCAGTGGTCAATAGATAACTATTTTTTAAGTTATGTAATTTTAATTATCTTAGAGTTACCTCTTACTCTAAAATGTGTTCTAAATTCAATAATATATTATATGTTGTCTTTACCATTAGTTGTTTGACAACCAGCTCAACAGGGACCAGAACCTGGGCCTAAGACATGCATAAACACTGACGTGTGCCTGCTTAGCTGGCTGGTCAAAGGCACCACAGACTCCTGCATGAAGGACCTCTAAGGCCAAACAGTCCCCAGGGTCCAGCAATCTTTTTTGTAAATTCCATTCTGCATAATATTTTGATTTATGAAGACAGCACAGTTTATTTAATATTCTCTTATTGATAATATTTGTGTGATTTACAGTTTCTACTTGTAGCTAAGAATACAATTTCTATGCATATTTTTGTCTGTGTCTGCTAATACATATCTAAGAATGCAATTTTGGGTCAAATATTTTTCTTAAGCAGTTACAGCAATTTTCAAGACTACCAGAAATTATACTTAGTATTATCAATTATCTACCTATTAGTTTATATATCTACCTATTTGTTTATGCCATTCCTTATGTCAAAAAATCATTTTGAATTTTTTATTTATTATCAAGGTTGGCTGTTGAATTTGCTAAGGCCTTTTCCATGGAGATGATTATATAATTGAACCTCTTACTCCTAAAAATGTGGCTAATTAAATAAATCAATTTTTTACTATTGAAACATTCTAGCTTTCCTGAAATGAATTCCATTTGCTTAAATGTGTAATATTTTTATTTAGAATTGTTATACCCATGTTCATAAGTGAGATTGCTTTATAATCTTTACTATGCTGTCTTCATCAAATTTTGGTATGAATACTGTGTTTGCTTCATAAAAAAAACATGTAGATTCTCTCTTCCTTTGGAATACAGGGAGATGTGCCATTCAGAACTTTCTTATTTTTCTTTCTTTTTTTCTTTTATGATTTTATTTATTCCTTTGAGACAGAGAGTGCAAGCAGAGGGAAAGGGAGAGGCAGACTTCCCGCTGAGCAGGGAGCCTGATGTGGGACTCGATCCCAGGACACTGGGATCATGACCTGAGCCGAAGACAGATGCTTAACTGATGGAGCCACCCAGGAACCCCTCAGAGCTTTCTTCAAGAGAGGATTCACTGCCTACCTGGCAGTGCGTTAATAGACTCCAGCTGTCTACCTCTTCAGGTTCTTCCTCAATTTTGGAGCCCTGGACAGTAGACTGAATAAGTGGGTTGACAAGGACCTAGCTATTTCCACCCAGTACGGGACATCTCTAGTAGGTAATTTTTCTCTGAGTTCCCCTTTACACTGGCAAGGATTTTTGTCAGTTCTGGGTCATGGTCTAATGGCTTCCCCTTCTCAATCTCGCTTTCCTCCCTTTTACTTTCAAAATGTTATTTTTCCAATAAAACTTTTGCAATCATCTCTTTTATCTGCCTCTTGGGGCACCTGGGTGACTCAGTCAAGCATCGGCCTTTGACTTAGGTCATGATCCCGGGGTTCTGGGATCAAGCCCCCATGTCAGGTTCCCTGCTCAGCGGGGAGCCTGCTTCTCCCTCTCCCTCTGCTGCTCCCCTCTGCTTGTGTTTTTTTCTCTCTCTCTTTCTATTTTTCTCTCAATCTCTCTCAAATAAATGAATTAAAAAAAAAAAACTTTATCTGCTTCTTGAGGAATCCAAAATGTGATCGATCCATTTTCCATATTGTGTGGGAAAAAATAGGTGACACTGAAATTATTTGATCTTTGAAAGTTCAAAATTATAATGTGAAAACCCTGAGTGCCTGCTATTCTTTTATGGGATACTCAATAACGTTTCCTATTTATTGCATAATAAATACCTTGGCTTTTCTATCAATAATAGGGTCTGTTAATAAAAACTGCATTTGGGGGGAAGTTATTGAGTTCATCTAGTTTCATTTAGAAAAGGCAGTTTTAAATGTGCAGGAATTCAGGAAATGCTAGGCTTACAATGTCCCTCCTGAGGGATCGACCGTGGGACAAGACGATGGGGAAGTGAGGAAAGGACAAATGAGAGGCGCTAAATGGATGGAACAGTTAATCAAAGATCAATGCAAAGGTAGGAAAATATAAATTTCTAAATGTTCTAAAAAGAAAGAAAGAACAAGAGGAGAGATTGAGAGAAAGGAAGATGTGGAGCAAAAGGCTCTCTACTTAACCAGCTAATAGAACAGAAGCCTTGGTAAAGCAAAAGGGGGACATGAAGGTTTTATAAAAGGTATTAATATAAAATACAAACTACTCTAAATAACCAGAAAATACAAGTCTTGAGGACCTTTCATTCTTTCCCGCCACTTTGCAAAGATAAATTTTCCGAAATGATAATCTCTCAGACAATTCCCTTTCTTAACATACTCCCATGGCTTATAACTATTTGATTTAATATTCACTTGTCCATCAATCAGTGAATATTTATTGACTCCATTGTCTGGTGCAATGTTAGACTCTGAGAAATTAAGAAAAATGAAGGTAAAACAGTCCACGCCCTCACACAGAAGATTGCCATACTTGACACATTCCCAGATCTCTCAGCAAAGTGAATCAAATGTTTACTAACTTACTATAAATCCAGCACCATAATAGGTACCATGCGAAATACTCAGAAAAACAAGAAACAAGTGTTTGCAACAGCATATCAGATGCTCACCAAGTTTTTAATTGTTCTGAAATTTTCCAAGTGCTCGCCAAAATCTCAGGATAGTGTTTCTGCTTTATATTCTTTATAATGGGGCAGTAGAGTTAGCATAAACTATTAACTGTAAAAAATATGTTGTAGATGTTAAGAATTATTTGGTGACTTTCATTCAGTATTAACAAGAATTTAGTACTCTGCAACATTTTACTTTCCTTAACAAGTATCAAATATACTGGGAACAGAAAAGTGCAGATTTAAATGGTTTTTATGGAAATGTTAGAATATTGGGGCTGCTATTCTTTTTTCCACTTAATGAAGTACCTAATGGTATGTGCTGCAGACTATGATACTCGCTGTGACTGTCATTTCCTGGGTGACGTCATGGAATCAGATTTCTGAGTTTTCCAATGAGTAACTGAAACCAGCTCCAATGCAAAGGACCCAATCACAGTCAATCACAGAAGGTGAGAGAAAATGAAAGGTAAAATACGCCCCTCAGTTTTTTGCTCTGGTAGCCCAGGCATTTGTAAGTTGATACAACTTTGTTATCTATTAAATATTCAGAACTTTTTAAAAGTCAGCAATGTAAGACATTGGATCTCAGAAACTTTTAGAAAATTCAGAAAATGAGCTTGCTTCCCCTTTGTCATACTTCATTTCTAACCAATCTACTTTCTGTCCCAATAACTCTTCTTTGCTTTACTATCTTCAACATGTAACTCACTCTCTCTCTCTCTCTTTCCTTTTGTGGTTCCAATGTTATGGGTGAAGAGCAAAGCTCCCAACATTAAAATAAATAAATAGGTCATTGTAGGTACTCAGTAGCTATTACCTAAACATGATTTTGATAGAAAAATAGGTGTTTTTTTCAATTTTCTTTTTTAATTTGCCATCTGGCATATTTAAGGACAGATGTGAATATCATGAGCCTGTAGATGAAAATCACACCATACGTGACTTTTAGCTGAAGTAAAATCTATAGACATAAAAGCATTATACCCTGACAAATATACAAGCATAAAAATATATACTCACATCATTAATAAACAAACAACACACATACATGCCCTTTTTTAAATATAAATTCAAGTGGTTGAATGGCATATTTCACTTAATATCCACAACAAAGTAGAACATGCAATTAAAAGAGTATCCAAAAACCAAGGAAAAGTTGTTTCTTATATTGCAAAACTGGAAGGATCTCTGGTCTAAGCTCTATTAATGAATATTTGTTCAATGCTTTTTTGTCAACCTTACCATAACACTAGTTACATTATTAATGGAATCATTTTCATGCCACATAACATTAAAAGTGATGAATACAAAGAATCCATTAACTTGTAAGTAGATTGCTTTTCTCAAATTTATTAAAAATCTTCACCTTGAAGTGATTCAGCACCAATCTGAGGCATATAGCTTAAAGTCTAAAGTATGATATTCTACCCAAATATAGAAATGTCTCTTTGCCACTAAGATAGATGTTTTTGAACTGTCAATACTGAAATTTAAATTTCTAGGAGAGAAATTCATCCTAGAGTAACATTCATTCAATTTAAGAGTACCTATTTCCTCAAATTAGCATTTATTATAGTGGATTGTATAAAATGAGTAAAAGAAATTTACTTGTATTACAATATTTAGAGTGTCCTAAATCACTGACTAAATAGATCTACATTCTATTCTGGCTCTACTCTTAATTAGTTAATGAGCTTGTGAATTCCTCCTAATAAATCTGCTGTATGAAAAACAATATCCCAACTCTAACATAAAATTTCTATGGTTCAATCACTTTAAAAAAATTCCAGTTGATGGCACAATAATAGAAAATTTATGAGGCTTTTTTTTAAGTGCTTCAATAAAAACTTGTTGAATTCTTTAGTATCATCTTGCTTTTAGCATCAATATTTTTATCTAATGTATCAAAACCTTCATTTTTAAAAACTCAGGATTATAAATATTAAATTTATCTCTTTCATATACTCAGTCTAACTCAAATCAGCATAAGGGAGTTTCAACTCAGAGTTATGTTTAAAAATTCATTAGATATCGGTTATTTAGAATTTGAAATTTTCACACACCACACCCACATGCATGAAAACCAAATAGTTGTCATATGAATAAATACATGAATGAATAAAGAGACAGATGGATGAACAAATGAATGGTTAGATTACAATCTTACCTAAACAAAGTCAACTTTATTACTTTAGGCCCATACTCTTGCCTGGAAAGACTAAACAGAATTCAAAATTCTACTGTGCAGAAAAAGAAATTCCCTTTGCTTTTGGTCTCAGCACAGGACGAATGATTTATCGATATGTTCACAGCTGATCTATAAGAGCAAAGACTCTTGTGCTTTCCCCTACTTCTGAGTGGTTGAAGTCTTGAAGACACTAATAGTTTGATCTGACTTCTAATGAAACCTTAATCTAGAAAATAATTGCACAAAACAGCTTAACAGGAATCAGACACTATTATGCACATATGACTCAAAATCAGGAGTTCTCCAGTTTTCGTGTACCTCACAAAATATGGAGCAGGTTGGGGACCCTTATTCAGAAAGAAGAATGTTTCTAAACATAAATGCATAGTATTATATAGCAAAAAGTACTTAAATATATTTAAAATCTATTTAAAGACAAATACGTGATGTAGTAACATATATTCTTTTCTATTGATGGATTAAACACAAAGATCTATTGGCAGGTAATTAGACTAATTTTGAAGTAATGACCAACATGTAAATATATCAGGTATATGGTAAAATGGTAATAGGATGGGAAAATACCTATGATTTCTGCTATTGACAAAAACATGAGAATTTCTAGCAAAACTAAATTTTTTGGCTTATGTTCATAAACAAAGGAAAATATATATTCCATTTAGAAGTTAGTAAAAATAAAGATGTGGTGTTTTTCTTCCATTTAATCTTAGTTCACAGATATCCTTGAATTTTATCTATTGCATCCCGAAGTTAAGATCTTCAAGTCTGGCTTAATTGGAATTGGAAAACTCAAATGAGAATTTTAACTAGAAAGCATTAACCAGAGAGTTGTTTCTTAGGAGAAGTAATTAAAGAATTTGAAAGGTGTCTGGAAAGAAAAGAAATCATTTTTTTGGAAATAAAAAATACATTTTCCATCTTTATTCAAAGATAGAATGTTCTATAGTTACAAATGTCCTAGAATGTCAAGTGGAACAAACAGATCACAACACAAACACACACACACTGATGTTTACTTTATGAGGGAAAATTCTGGAAATTTGGGGGGGAAATCCTGAAGACTTAACATGTAAATAAATGATGTTTAAGGGGAAAATAAAGAACAATGCAGAGAAGATAACCAAAAAATAAGGCACAAATAGCAAGGGAAATTTTCCTATTCTAAGGAAATGTTGGGTCTGTACACTGAGAGGGCTCATCAGGTCTTTGGCTGAAACAATGAAAACAATGACATAAGATTAGACACATCCTGCTGATATCCCAGACTTTGAAGGGTTAAAAACAATATATTACAGACTTCTAAGACCTAAAAAAAAAAAAGAAGAAGAAGAAGAAGAAGAAGAAAGAAAGAAAAGAAAAATGTGACAAATGTGACATCATCAGATCTATAGAATGAGTGGGTAACAATGGAGATGCAACTAATATCAAACCTCTTATTTTCTCTCATTAAAATCTGCAAGACATGTCATTGTATCTATACAGAATTTTTAGTAAAGTGAATATGAGTCAAGAATACTGCATCTAGCCGCCTCTCTTCTGTTAGGATAAAAAGCATATGAGTTATAATAGAATTCAGAAGTTACATCACCCATATGTCTTATAGGAGCAGATTTTTCAGAAAGTATTATAACAAAATATGAAGTGATTCACCTCCAGGTAGGTAAGAAGAAATAGTTTAAGCAATCAATCTTGCAATACTGGAGTTAACTCAAATGTTTATTTGTATGGTACCTGGGGTTTGGTAATACAGTTAATCAGTAAAGATACTTGAAACAGAACAGACAGAAAGAGAATATCTGAAAATAGTTTGGAATTCAGTTTTAAACTATTTCACTGTAACCTAGGAATTGGTGAGTAGGATTTGAGGTTGGAGAATAAAGAGAAAAAACGTACTTTTGTTTTTACTGAGTTTCATATAAATAACATAGATTTTCCTTCATTTAGTTATATGCATGTGGGCCTCTTTTAATGAGGAGCAACTGGTTTATTAATAATAATATCATAGTAATGACATTATTATCATGAATAATAATAATATTAGTTTGGGCTTCCATATTATTTTATACTTATTGTTTATTTTCTTGGTGTCAGTTCTTACCTTTATTTTTGTTTGTTTGTTTGTTTTTTAATTTAAGTGGGCTCCAAGCTCAGAGCAGGACTTGAACTCACCACCCTGAAATCAAGACCAGAGCTGATACCAAGAGTTGGGTGTTTAAGCAAATGAGCCATCCAGGCACCACTACTTTTGTATTTTTTTTAAGTAATTATAATTTTATTTTATTTAGTTAATTTATTTATTTTAAGTAGCCTTTATGCTCAACATGGGGCTTAAACAGCAACCCAGATATCAAGAATCATATGCTCCCTAACTGAGCTAGCAAAGCACCCCTACTTTTGTATTTTATTTATTTATTTTTAAGATTTATTTACTTATTGGAGAGAGAGAGAAAGAGCAAGGGGAAGGGCAGAGAGAGAGAGAGAGAGAAGCAAACTCCCCCCTGAGTGCAGAGCCTGACATGGGGCTCCAAATCACAAGCCTGAGGTCATGACCTGAGCCAAAATCAAGAGTCTGATGCTTAGGGGGGCCTGGGTGGCTCAGTCGGTTAAGCTTTTGCCTTCAGCTCAGGTTATGATCTCTGGGTCCTGGTATTGGGTCCTGGGATGGAGACCCACATCAGACTCCCTGATCAGTGGGGAGTCTGCTTCTTTCTCTCTCTCTCTCTCTCCCTCTTCCCCTCTCCACCACTCGTTCTCTCTCTCTCTCTCTCAAATAAATTAATAAAATCTTAAAAAAAAAAAAAAGAGTCAGATGCTTAACCTACTGAGCCACCCAGGCACCCCTCCTACTTCAGTATTTTAAAGAAGAAATAAATAACCAAAAACCACCAAAGATCAAAAGGAAAAGGAAAATGAAGTTAAAATTCTCTAGAAAGAAGACCACTACAATAATTATTACCAACTTCAACAGTTTATGAAAAGAATAAAACATGGTGTAAAAATAGGGTTTTATTTCAGAAATGTAATTGCTTTTGATTATCATTATATTTTTCACTGTCATTCATTCTCATCTGTATATTTGCATGGAATATGGAGTCAGTGTGCCTGAGTTTACAAAGAGGTTTTACCTTGCACTAGCTGGGTGGCAGTGACCAAGTTACTTCATCTCTTTGTGCTTCACTTTCTTTATCTGTAAAATGGGCTGATAAAGTATGTACTGTAGTACTGTTAGGAGAATTAGCTGGTTTGTGCAGTAAAGCACTTAGAACAGTGCATGGCCCTTGGTGGTAGCTTAATATACATCCACCAGGATTGTTCGTCCCTGCATTGAAATGTAAGCTCCCCGGGGGCAGGGACTGTGCAGGTTTCCCAACTTGGCTCCCGTGCTGGCACATGAATAATAAACAAGGGCACATGTGCCAATAAACACTTATTGAATGAATGAATGAATGAATCTATGAGTGCCAACGTAAAGTGTTTCCAAAACCTTCCAGTATATTTTAAGCGTGATGATGCTGTATTACCAAAGGGTATTTGGTAAAATCCACCCAGTTCCTAACCATGAGAAAAAGTATTTACCAAAAACTGATAGAAAATTTCATGATAAAGAGTGAAAGGTTTTCCTCTTAAAATTAGAAATAAGTTAAATGTTTATGTTCAACATTATTATTCACCATTTTGGAGTTTCTGCCTAAGGCAATAAGATTAGGAAATAAAATAGCAGTAAAAATACTAAAACAAAACACAAATTTATCTCCATTTGGCAGATAAATGGTCATATATTTTGAAAAGCTGAGGGACCTAAGAAACATTAGTAAAGGCTTAATACAAGATTCATATACAAAAATCCATATTCTTTTTTTTTTAATTTTTTATTTTTTATAAACATATATTTTTATCCCCAGGGGAAAAATCCATATTCTATTAGCAACATAAGTTATAATCAGACTTGATTACATATAGAAAGAAAAATTGGTCATTATTAATAGTGACAAAATATGCAATACTTATGAACAAAAATTAATGAATAATTAATAAAACTTATAAGAAGAAACAGTAAAACATGGGGCATAAAATAAGATTTAAATATGAGGAAATGTGTTTCTTAATCATTGATATCTTAATTATGCCAACTGCCTCAAAAAATATATACATTTAATAACATTTCACTTGGGATCTTTTCTACTTATATTCTTTCATTTATAACTTGATAAAACTCTTTTATTAGTTAACATGGAGGAATGTATAGCCACAAATTATAAAAATTTTAAAATGGAGACTATGATATGAGAATATGACAAGAGAATAATACCACAAGCAATATAAACTAGTTGAATAGAGTTTTGACGAAAATTAAGCTTATTATATATAGGAACTTCATGTGTGAAAAATTGGAATTTCTATTCAGTTGGAAAATGTGGTTCACACACTACATGGCACTGAAACAATTCTCTACCCAAACAAACAAAATTGATCCCTATCTCATTTTATGATAATAAATTTGAGATGGAATACATATTTAAATGTAAAAAGAAAAAGTAACACAATTTTAGAAAATAATTTGAAATAATAATTGGATAGCCCCAGGGTTAGGAAGAACTCCTGAAGCAAGACTGGAAACACAGAGCACAAGACCACATATTTTATTACACAGTTCTTAAGAAGAATGACCAAAGATACCGTAAATAAAGTCACAAAGTTAACTACGGGAAAACAAATTTGCTATATATGAAACGTACTTTAATATTCATGTCATACAAAGAGAACCTATAAACTGAAAATAAAGTTTTAAAAACACCCCCATAAACAAATGGACAATTACAAATGAAAGTTTTATAGAATAAAATCAAAAGCTCAGAAAGAAACAGGGGGTGATCTTCCTCACTATAGTCAGGGACAGGCAAATTAAAACAACAGTGAACTACAATATTTTGGGCATAATACTGCCAAATTTAAGTAATTGTGGATAAAAGTTCCCTCTCTCATCAAAACCTAGAGCAATATGAATGACAACATTCTTGCTGGAAATTATCTGGTGCTTATATAAATTCTGGAAACCACAGTCTCACAGTCTCACGTGAAGGGATCTTTCCTACAGAGAAACAATTACCATGAGAATATTTCTTTATATTTATTTCATCGTTTGTCATGGTAGAAATTGCGGTATGCATGAATGTTTTCCAAAAGAGAGAAGCTTGCACAGGTTGTGGCATATCCCTCTATGAAATGTTAGAATGCTTTAGATATCTGCACTAGAATTAATCCTGTAGTTATCAGTCTGGAGCGATTACCCTGAGGTTTTGTTTTTGTCCTGTGGGAGAGCTGGAGCATACTTATTCACATGAAGGCTCCTTGTTTTAGATTTTTCAAACATCCGTTGAGAATCTATATCACACACTGTCCTAGGTATCACCTAATTATGCCTTAGCTACTTTTTGATAAACCAAGATGCCTATAATTAGATCCAACTCTGTATATTAAGATCTACTTTGTACTCCGCCCTCGCATGTGGCCTCTGGCCTAATCATTGCGGCTCCAAACACTCCTGTCATCGCTTTCTTGTTCCCTCCCACTTATCAAATTCTACCAAACATTCAAAACCCAACTTCAATGTCATTATTGCTATGATGTCCTTTAGTAAAACTGAACTGTCATTAACCTGCCATTTTCTCTGTACTTGGAGGCGGGGGAAAGGGAAGCTATTATAATTTGTTTTTTACAAGAGGAGGGATATAGCCATTTTCAGAAAAGGAGTTTGTCAGAACAGTGAGTAAGGCATCCATATTACACCCTTTCTGATTCTCTTCCCTCCTGTAAGGGCTCTCCTACAAACTGCCTCTAACTTTCCCCAAGCTTTGGTCTGTGACACCTTCAGTATAAATCCTATAATATCAACAACTCTTTTTACTTTTTTAGAGTTAGTATTTTACATTTAATTGGCTATATATTTTTACTGTCAGCCTACTTAAAGTTTACTTTTAATTAAAAATAACAGCAAGTAGAGATGCCTCGGTGCCTCAGTGGGTTAAGCCTCTGCCTTCGGCTCAGGTCATGATCTCAGAGTCCTGGGATCGAGTCCCTCATCGGGCTCTCTGCTCAGCGGGGAGCCTGCTTCCCCCTCTGTCTTTGCCTGCCTCTCTGCCTACTTCCGCTATCTCTCTGTCAAATAAATAAATAAAATCTAAAAAAAAAAAAAATACCAGCAAGCAGATCTAGTTTGTATTGACTCGAATAGGGTGTACAAGGCACACAGTAAATATAATTCTACAATAACTTGGATATGATACATACTTGAACCGAATGAACAAAGATAAGGCAAAAATCATTTAACTGATTGACACCATTAATAAAAAAAATATTCTTGAAGTCTGATTATAGTGACACAGGCAATAATAATAAGTATGGAGTGTCTAACATGTGCCAATGCCCCATGCTAGGAGATTTCATGCCTCAGCTTAGCTAGTCCTTGAAATCACTTTTGAACGGAGCTGTTATTATTATCATCCTCTTTTATGAAAAAGGACAATAGGCTCTCAAGAAATTAAATAGATTGCCCATGGTCACAAGGAGACCCATGCAGCTTGACTCCAGGGTCCAAATTCTTAATTACTAACTACCCATCTTATGTGTAAAGCAGTTGTGAGATCTTGGAAACTGCCCAGGCATCAAGAGGAAGAAGACAGGCATTAAATATGGCCTCCTCCACTTTTCGCTGTGTACAAATAACAAAATCAGCTAACTTCTCTGCATTTCCATTTTCCCATTTTGAAATGTGGACATTTATTCAAGATATTTCTCATTGTAGAATGAGACCCAGAGACATATATATCAAAGCACTTTCAAAGTTAACTCTCAGAGGGTTGTGGCAAAGATGAAATGTGAAAGCACCTTGTAATCTATAAATCAAGCAATAACAGGAAGGCACCAGTGTTCTGTGACAAGCCTTAGGCTGGAGAAAGAGCAGAAAACACTCTTGTTCAGTTTGGTCACTTTCGTTTGTTTCTCCTCACATAAACACAGTCCCAGTTATAGTGCTTGATTCATCCGAAAGGTAGAGCAATAATTTCCTGGCAGGAGAGTTTTGTAAGTGTAGATATCATAGCTTGGTATGTGTCCTTTTCATTACTGAAAATGTAAGCTCTGCAGCTCCTAAAATGGTGTGTGCTCTCTATTATGTACTGCTAAAGATAGATCGTAAATAGCTACTAAATACTATTTACATCTTGGGTAAAGAGCTGGAAAATCTTCTTCAACTCCTAAGGAGATATCAAACAAATAGCAACTTTAAATCACGAGGCAAGGTGTAATCACTGGAATAATTAGGATTGTTATTTCTAGCTTCTAGATCATTTAACTCACAAACATCACTTTTAATTTAAAGACTGTCTCTCTTTATATTGTTACACTGAAAGGGGGTCTATTAAATGATATCTACATGAAACCTTTTATTTGTTGAAAATGTAGCTAATGGGCCAAGTTTATACTTAATTTTGTAAGAATTACACATTAATTCTGATCAATGATTCTGGTTTTAATTTCACTTGGCAGTGTTTGATCACAGTGTCATTTTTGAAAGTCACCGTCTTTTGCCTTCCACAACTCTATTTCCTCTGGATAATAGCGTATAAGCTCAAATGTGGTCCCAATATTCACTTGTAGTTTTGGAAACTTTATATAACACATCCAAACTTTAATTTTCTCACCTGTAAAATGGAGAGCACTATAGTCTTTACCTTATAGCGTTCATTTAAGGATTAAGAATGGTGATGAATGTAGAAGTGTTTTGCATATAATATTGGATAAAACATAGTCTATTATGATTATTAAAATCATCATTATCACTAACATCATTATTTTCTCTGGTTATTCTTTCTCAGTCTCACTGATGGAGTTCTAGTTCCCCTATTCATCCTTTCAGCATTGTTCCTTCCCAGGGACCAAACTTAAGCCCTGGGTTCTTATTCTATATATATGTGTGTACTCCCATGTACATTAGCTGTTTTCCTCATGTTCATTATAATCTACACACGTTAATTTTTATTCATCTGGCCATTTAGAGATACTTTTGAGCATCCATTTTTATGCCAATCTTCTTTTCAAAGTGTGGGAAATACAGCAATGGATGGAACAGACAAAATCCTTGTTTTCATTCAACTTACATTCTAAAAAGAGAGGAGGGAGAAAGACAGCCCACATAAATGAATAAGTGGATGAGTAAATCAGTGAATGGATAAATGTCAAATGGTAGAGGCCACAGAGAAAAATACAGTGGAGTAAGAGGAAAAGAAGAGCTCCGGAGGTAAGATGAGACTGCTGCTTATCGAGGCATGGCAGGAAAGTCTTACTGGTATGGTGACATTTGAGTAGAAAGTTGAAGAAAGAGAGCACCAAGCTATATCTAGGAGCAGAGCATTGTTGGAAGAGGGAACAACAGAGGCAAAAAAAAAAAAAACAGAGGCATGAGCGTAATTAGGGTATTTGGCCAAATTGATGGGAGTACAGTTTGCAAGTAGAAAAATTAGTAAAAGACAAGGTTAAAAAAAGTAGCAGGGGAGGGGCATCAGATGTACTTGAATCCATTTTAAGGACTCTGGCTTTCACTTCTAGTGGAATGAGAAACCACTGGGGTGTTTTGAACACAAGAGTAACAGTTTCTTACCCCCTATGACAGGCTGCTGTGCTGAGAATGAAATAAGATGGAAGCAGGAAAATTAACAATGATCAAGGAAGACTTGCAATATACACGGGAAGAGTCTCAGATGGCTTAAACAAATCACAGTAAAAGTTTGGAGAAGTGGTTCTGTCTTATACAGGTAGAATGAGTGGAATTTGCTAATGAGTTCAATATTGGATGGGAGCTCTAAGATCACAAAGAGAGATCAGTGATGAGGAAACTTCCTGGCCTAGAGAGATGAAGCTACAACCTACTAAGAACACTGGAAAATAAGGTTTGGGATACAATGAAGATTGGGTTTTTGCATGTTAAGTATAAAATACTAGAAATGCGGAAATAGATATTTGAGAGTTATCAGCATACAAACAGTATTTAAGACCATAAGCATGGATGTCACTTAGCAAGTGAGAAGAGAGGGTTGAAAAAAGAGAAGTTAGAATTTTGAACTCTCTGACATTTTAAATTTTGAAGTTTGAGAAGATAAAGAAGAAGCAGTAGAGGATGCTGAAAAACCCAGGGATAGTGTGAAAGCCTGGAATAATGAGGCATATATTTAGGGTAGGTGTGGTGGTGGAAACATATGGAAGTTCTCTCATGATCGGTTCCATTTTCTTAATAAAACAAGGAACATAGGACATCTGAGAAAGAGGACATGTTGGGTGTTTGAGGAAAGAGAGGGAAAAAAAAATGAACTCATCATCTTGGAAAATGGAAGATTATATGGAACCAGGAAATGCAGAAGGATTGCTGAGCACCGAAAAGTGCCCAGCTGAAGTTGGTGATCAAACATTTAGAGTGAAAGTAGTTGAAAGTGTTGTTTTTCTTAAGTCTCTCTGGCTATCCCGATGCAGATATGGAACTTTATCAGATAATAATTATCAAGAGACTGAAGGAAAACTTGTCTTTAGATGACAGGCATCAATGATGGACGAGTGAGTATTAGTCAAGGAAGTGACGTCATGAGGGTGAGGGCTCAAGGAAGTGTTAGTGTGTAACACTAGCTATAGGGAGCAGGAAAGAAACTGTGGCCATGGAGGTGGTATAATAAGGACGATAACAATTCTTGGTACAGCCATGGGAGTGGGGGGCTGAGGTAAGATGGAGCTCCAGAAGAAGAAAAGTAGGTTAAAGAAGCCAGTGTAATTCTAGGATTACCTGTGTGTATCAACAGATAATTTGGGTAAGGCCGTTGCTGAGGAGTTTGACCATAAATCTTGGGCCAAAATATTTCAGCAATGGGAATACTGTATAGAACACTATAATGGGGGCTGAAGGGGTTAGAAAAAAAGGAGCGAACAAAGGTGGGAAAGAGTCAATGAGGAACAAGGCACAGAGGGTAATGGAATTTGCAAGAAAGGCTCAGTTTTCAGTTAGAAATGAAGGGGCTTTCAACAACATTTTATAAGTTCCCCTTGAAGCTCCTGCACATATTATGTCAGATATATCCTAGACAATTTTTTTGTTACTGCTGAACATATTCTCTTTTTGTTAAGTATATACTATATATTTGTGTATCTTTACATACAGTTTTAAATTATAGCTTGTTGAAACTAGTATTAATGACATATACACCAGCTTGGATTAGTGTCTTGCATGCATTTGGGTTTTCTATATTAATGTTTCATACCATGGCTTTCATAAACTAATGAATTATAATAATTTGTGGATTATATTTTGTTTTTCTGTAGACAAAATAACTGAATATGCTTTTTATCCCTTCTAGTCTGTTTTTTTAAAGATTTTATTTATTTGAGAGAAAGAGAGCTAGATCATGAGAAAGAGAAAGAGCACAGGAATGGGGGAAGTGGCAGAGAGAGAAGGAGAAGCAGACTCCCCACTGGGCATGGAGCCCAAGATCAGGACCTGAGCTGATGGCAGATGTTTAACTCACTAAGCCACCCAGGTGCCCCTCTTCTAGTTTTTGTATCTTTTACTTCTACCTTTTTGGTTGTTCAAAATAGAGCCTCAGGTAAAGTGCTACATGGAAGGAGCAATAATGAGAATTCTTATTTTGTTATGGATATTAATATGAATGTTCAGGGGTGCCTGGGTGGCTCAGTGGGTTAAAGCCTCTGCCTTCAGCTCAAGTCATGATTCCAGGGTCCTGGGATCGAGCCCCACATCGGGCTCTCTGCTCAGTGGGGAGCCTGTTTCCTCCTCTCTCTCCCTCTGCCTGCCTCTCTGCCTACTTGTGATCTCTCTCTCTCCGTGTCAAATAAATAAATAAAATCTTAAAAAAATATATGAATGTTCATAATATTTCACTGTTTAGAATGACATAAAATATAGGTTTTTGGTAGATTCTCTCAATCAAGTTAAGGAAAGTCTTTTGTTTGCTCTATTCTGGTTTGCTCCGTTTTTGTTTTGTTTTGTTTCATTTTTCTTATTATGGATAGATATAAATTTGCCAAATGCTTTATTTATTTATTTTTATTTTGCATGTAGTGAGGTAATTGTTTATTTCCTTCTTTACCTATTAAGGCATAATATATTTTTCTAATGGATTGCTGAAGATTTTTGCTTTTATGTTTTTGATAGGTCATATATTTTCCTTTCTCATACTGTCCTCTTTTTATTTTAATGCCAAAGTTATACTAGTCTCATAATATTAAAATTTGTTTTTGAAAGATTGGAATGATAATGTTCTTTGAATGGTAGAGCTTACCTGTTTTTATCCATCATTTTTTATTAAATATATTAATCTCTCTTTTTTTTTTGGTCTATCATATTAATTTCAAATATTTTTCCAAGTGTTAGTTTTTGCGTGAATTTTTATCATAAAGATTATCTTTAAAGATTTTATTTATTTATTTGACAGAGAGAGAGATCACAAGGAGACAGAGAGGCAGGCAGAGAGAGAGGGGAAGCAGGCTCCCTGCTGAGTAGAGAGCACGATTCGGGGCTCCATCCCAGGACCCTGAGATCATGACCTGAGCCGAAGGCAGAGGCTTAACCCACTGAGCTACCCAGCCACCCCATAAAGATTGTTAATGTCAGTTTCATCTCACTAATCAAATCTATTGGTCCTTCCCTTCAGCCCCAACATTGTTCAGTGTAGCCCAGGCACTAATTCATTCAAACAGGTAACCGATCTATGAGAATGTATGCCATGAGTATAGAGTTTTGCACAGGCTAAATATCTGCTTTACTTTATAGGCAGAGAAAATTTTGTCCACATGCAAACTTCTAGCTCTTATAAGAGATTTAGTACTCACATTCTACTTAATTTTTAAAAGATTTTATTTATTTATTTATTTAGTTGAGAGAGAGCATGAGAGAAAGAGAGCATGAGCAGGAGAGGGAGGGAGAAGCAGACTCCCCACTGAGCAGGCAGCCCAATGTGGGGTTTGATCCCAGGACCCTGGGATCATGACCAGAGCCAAAGGCAGACGCTTAACTGACGTAGCCACTCAGGGGCCCCTCACATTATATTTTAAATTAATTGCAATATTATTGATCTAATCCATGTGGAATTCAGTTGTTATTTTATATTTGTTTATCCCTGGATCGATTTTAAATCTATTAAATATTGTGATGACTGTACAATATTTGAATTAAAAATACACTGTAATTTACTTTATCAAGTCACTTTTGAATACATGAAAGAATGAGTGATTAAATTGAGTGTATTCTTTGGTTCTGCTTTTGCTAAGCATTGTTAAACTGCTTTCCAAAAGAATTCAGCTTCAACAAAAATATAAAGTGTTTGTTGCATTATTATTGATGGAGTATAAAATACAGAAGATTGCATAGTTGGGTTATTGCCCTTTGCTGATTGATCATTTAGTGTTAAATAGAATTATTTTTGATTTATTTATTAGGGGACCTGGGTGGCTCAGTGGGTTAAGCCTTTGCCTTTGGCTCAGGTCCTGATCCCAGGGTCCTGGGATCGAGCCCCGAGTCAGGCTCTCTGCTCAGCAGGGAGTCTGCTTCCCCCTCTCTATCTGCCTGCCTCTCTGCCTACTTGTGATCTCTCTTTGTCAAATAAATAAATGAAATCTTAAAAAAAATATTTATTTATTTATTTAGTTAGTTATTTGAAAAAGAAAGAGAGGGAGAGGGCAGAGGGAGAAAGAAAATCCTGGAACCAACTCCCCGCTGAGCACAAAGCCCCATGTGGGGGTTCCAGCCCAGCACCTGAGCTGAAATCAGAAGTCAGCCACTTAACTGACTGAGCCACCCACGCACCCCAAATAAAGTTATTTTTTATCAATGGTTGCCATGGTTTATAAGTTCCTCTCTTCTATATATTTTTATTTTAAGGAATATGTACTATTAAAATATTACAGAGATAATTTTGAAATAAAATGGATCTTCCAGAGGTTCCAAATGACAGCAAGGTTAATCTTTATTTATTTTTTATTTATTTATTTATTTTTGGTTTTATATTTTTCTTCATTAGTTTTGTTTGAAGTGTGTTGCACATGAATTACTGTAAATGTCAAGTACTGTGATTTTAGGTTCTAGTAAAGGCTCTGTGGAGTACAATATGTCTTAGTTTGTGTTAAATTTAAGCAAGTTCGCCTGTAATTGTCAAGTGGCCTGAGGCTTTTAGGACTATGGAGAACATAGCACTGGATAATGTCCTCCAGGTTGGACAGGGCACCAGGGTGGGAGGAATGTAGGCTCCAGGGTGGCAGGAATGTAGGACCAAATCACTTGAATTTTACATATTAATCCACTTTGATGAATATCAAATGTGGGTAATGTGGAAATATAGGAACAAGGTCTCACCAATCTCATATGGCCATATACTATTGCCTGCTGTTAAAGAATTTATGCTACAAGCAGAAAATTTACTGTAAGGGTTTTTCTCAGTCACAACACCTATTAAACAAAAAAGATAATAAAAAATGTCATATAAGTGGTCCTTTTCTGGCAGCGGGAGATGTCGCAAAAATTACATAGATTGTGTGTCTTAATGAAAAAACATGCTGCTCCAAAATGCCAGGATGGGAACCCAGATGATCCTGAGTGAGGAGAAGCAAAGTGAAAATCTGGAAACAGCCTCTGAAGCTAAGAAGATAGAGTGGGGCTCTCAGTTAGCGGAGCATTACAGGGTCAGACGTCCAAACGCCTGGTGGTTATGACCGAGTACAGAGGGTGGTGTGGTTGGATCAGTTACCTTAAAAGGGGCAGAGGAGGGGTGTCTGGATGGCTCAGATGGTGAAGCATTTGACTCTTAATTTTGGCTCAGATCATGATCTCACGGGTCCTGAAATCAAACCCTGCCTCGGGCTCCGCACTCAGCCTCTTCCCTCAACTCTAAAATAACTTAGCTCTCTCTCAAAATAAAAGATCTTTAAAATAAAAACAAAAAACAGAGGCTAAGGAGTCAAGAGACCTTGGTTCATCTGCCATTGGTGTGGCCTCCAGCACACCATTCAACAGCTTCACGTTTGGAAGGAATTGCATTGCCTGTCCACACATAGGATGGAGTGACCTTAACACAAGCGTGCTTTGACAGAGGTGGACTGACCTAAATGTAAGGAGGAGAAAATAAACTTTACTTTTATAATATTAAAAATGATTATATATATATATATATATACAATATATATTACATATCGTATATATAAGATGATTACTGTAGTTGTAGTTTTATTTTTCTGGTTAATAATAAGGAAATTAAGTTTAAGAATACTAAATAAAATTTTGAATTTCGTTTATGAATAATCAGATAACTGGCCTATTGAGTGGCTGTAAGATTCCTAAATTTTATGTCCCTTTTGTTGATTATTATAATAGTAAAATAAAATAATTCTTCCAAGAAACAATAGTAACTATATTAATGCCTAACCTACCCATATATTTAATAATTCCCTGCTCATCAATTGCCTTTGTTGTGGTGGTGTGCACCAGTATTATGATCTTTTGAGACAAGCATTGACATTTTCCTATTACAATAGCTATGTGTCCTTATTGCCTGAAGATTTTTACAAAATGTCAAATTACAAAAGCAGAAAACAAAAATTCAACCTAAATCATATTGCCAGAAGATATACCTTATCTAGATAGATAGATAGATATGTTACAGAGTACATATATTACAGAAAATTGGAAGTGTGCTTCATATTTTTTCAACAATCACAGGTTTTTATGGAAATATTGTAATCGCTGCAAGGAAATCTGCAGACTTTACATGGAACTTTGACTTTTTGACTTGTCAGATGCGGTGAGGCTCCTCAATGTTATACCCACTCACAGTCCTATGGACCCTTGTGCTGAAAGAGGCTAAGATTAAAAAAAAAAATCTTCCCAGAAAATTTCACAATGAAGATATTAATAATCTTGTTTTCACTCTGAAAATGATCCAAATGAATATTTTACCTTAATTAAAGCTCACAGCTCTTTGATTGATTTTATTTTGTTAGATTGTTATTTGATTACTTTGTTTTCATGAGCGATAATGGGAATTTTTAATGTTCCATAGTCATCTATCTAGCATCTATTTGACAAACCGTTACTTAATACTGATGATGGACATAATGTTATGTGGCCAGCAGAAGAAAAAAAAGACCAGGATTTGATTTGGTTTGGAGAGTGATTTATGGCCAAGAAACAGACTGGAATTCATAAATTCAAGAAGAAATTGAACTGACAAAGACCATCACTGTACAAGAATAAGATGAAAAATAACTTTGTTGTAAAAGACCCAAATGCAACATCAACAGCTCAGATGAGCTTTTATATTTATGTAGTAGTGATCATGTGATGCAACAAATTAAAGAGAAAAAAGCTTCATTAGAAAGAATTAGCAAATTAAATTGGAATACAACAAGATCTATCAATACCACACAGTGTGTTTGTATAGGTAAGCATCTAGGCAAGATGAGGCCACAAAAACGAGTCTTTCAAGATTAAAACTATGGCCATAAATCTAAGCAGTGTTGCCAAAATAAGTTGTTTTTTAAAACTTCTCTGAGACTGCATAAAAATAACTGAAATAACACTTGGAAAAATTCTAGGAATTGACAGTGAGAAGAGTGTAGCAAAGCTTTCTAGGTAAGAGAAAAGTGATGGGCACCCTTATTCCTCTTAATGGAATGATGCCTTTATTCTGCTCACAAATAAAGAAAATATCACATAGATTTTTGACTGAATGTTGAGAAAGGCACAGGTGAAGGGAAAGAATCATTTTTTTTTCTTTCTTCCACTGAGTTCCTTTAGCAGTGAACTTGAATCTTGAGATATAAGAAAGACCATCAGCAATTTATGAGCTCTGTAGCAACCTGCTAAAAGACTCCTTAACCTCTATTTTAAATGTGTTTCTCTCTATATGTATATCTACATCTATATCTATATATATTATATATATATATATATATTAGGATAGATGGAGGGGCAACATTTTACTAGAAGATGAAAATATTGGGGGGGGGGCACCTGGGTGGCTCATTGTGTTAAGACGCTGCCTTCGGCTCAGGTCATGATCTCAGGGTCCTGGGATCGAGTCCCGCATCGGCCTCCCTGCTCAGCAGGGAGCCTGCTTCCCTCTCTCTCTCTCTCTCTGTCTGCCTCTCTGTCTACTGTGATCTCTCTCTGTCAAATAAATAAAATCTTTAAAAAAAAAAAAAAAACCATTGGGGATTAATTCCTTACTTCTCATGCCCCAGGTGAAATATACAGAAGGGGCTAAAGTCCCAGGGAAAATCAAACCAGACTCCCACTACAGAGTTAGTTATACAGTGAAAAATGATCTCCTGCTTTTTTGCTTTTGGATCAGATTTTCTGTAACAAATGGGATATATTTGCATGATAGTAATCTTAAAATATCAATTTTTTCATTTTTCTATACCAGTAAGTAAAAAAGGAATCCAAAAAGTATAGATCATCCTGCTTTATAAATTTTTGTTTGCTTTTTTATGATCACTTTCAATCTGAATTAGATAAACTATAAGAGATGAAATTGCACCTGTTAGTAAAATCAGGTAGCAATAGACAAATATCATGGAAACTTAATTTTGCAGTGCTTTAAATGCGAGATCTCTGCTAGCACTTCGGACTGCAAAAACTTAAATCTACTGTAAAAATAAAGTATATGACTAATTTTTAAGTTCAAGAAGATGTTTAAAACTATTACATGTATTTTTAACAACCTCAAATATTCACCAGGTGGCAGTCTTTTCCTTAAAGGTGATCAAAATAAATTTGATCTGCTTTATTTCATCCATTAAAAGAGATGATGTGACCTAGGTGAGCAGATATCTTGCATTTATCTGACAATACTGAATTTCAGTGCTGTCTGAAAACATACTCCCGAAAATATCCCTGAGGGGATTTGCTTATTCTTCTAAGGAATCATCTCCAATCATTTTCCTTTATCAAAATTTTTTCTTTTCTTTCTCTTTATTGAGAGTGAAACTACATTTTATGTGATAATAGCACGTTTGTACTTATTTAAACTTCACTATGGTTTTATAAGCCTGGCCCTTTTCCTCTCTCCTGATTTTCAGACCTCCTTGATGTAAGGGTCACGCTTCTTGGCTCCGTCCAACCTCTTTTGGATTCGCAGCCCTCCTAACTATTATGTGGATATCCAGGAAGCTTTTCCCAAGAGATTCCATCATTACTATTCAACAAGTTTGACTCCTGCGGTCTACATTAGCATATTAACTTAGGAACGTGATACAAATGTGAATCTGTAGATGTATACTCAATTGGCATGCTCGGTTCTTGTATGGTGATGCTTCTTGGGTGTGATGATGATGATGATGATGGTGATGGTACTGCTTCAAATGTAAATACATTGAACCCTTTACATGAAGGACTTCAAATTTCTGATTCTCATAATTGTGGGAGGTAGCCATTACCGTTTTCTGTTTTATGTTAAAATCATCATTGGGTTACACAAATAAAAGGGGGTGGAGGTAGGACTTGAATTCCTGTCTGTCTGATCTCAAACCTGAGATTTTTCCACCCTAAAATATTCCTTTTATGCAAAATAAAGCCTTAAAACATTTATTTATATTTACATGTTTTTTCCTTATTCCACAAAAATACTTAGAGTGGAATTTAAGTGACGTTTATGAAAAATGTTTCTATTTTATTCTGGACAAAAGACTGAATTTTATACCTGGCTCAAGAATGGATAATCTCAGTCATCGCTGGCAAGTTTCCTGGACTCTGAGCTTCACTTTTTTCATACCTGTATAAGGTGATGGTTCTAGGAGTCAGTATGTATACGTGTGTGTGTTTGTGGGGGAGGGGGTGTGAGGATGATATCAAAATTCTTCTTAATTCTCTCTGATTTCAAGGTTAGATACTTAATTTTTCCTTTTTTGGTTGAAAAATCACGCAGCTTAGGTCAAGTTTAAGAAGAATTTGGTATAGTAAGTAAAATTCATCCCCAAAGGGTGCTTCTAGAACATATGATTTAATGATTACTACTGACAGGTCAGACATTAAGTTTAGGCTGAAAAGCACTAAATGGAATATACTTACAAATGTACTTTACTGCGTGCTCAGTGGGTTAAGCCTCTGCCTTCAGCTCAGGTCATGATCTCTGGGTCCTGGGATCGAGGTCCACATCGGGTTCTCTGCTCAGCAGGAAGCCTGTATCCCCCTCACTCTCTGCCTGCCACTCTGCCTACTTGTGGTCTCAATCTCTCTTGGTCAAATAAATAAATAAAAATCTTTTTTAAAAAAAGTGTACTTTATTAAGACTGGTCATTTGAGGTCAGACCAGAAGAAGCAAAACACCTCAGATGATAAAAGACTAGTGGGCTCTTATACTCTAGAATAAAGTATGCCAAAAAGGTATGAATTTGCAACATTTAATATTACTTAATTTATTAAATAAAAATTTTAAAAACTTAAGCACTTCATTGATAGAACTAATAGTTATATATGCACAAAGCAAACATATTTCATATTGATTCCATTAAGACTGAAGAGTATATCACATTATTATATACAAAAAATTCATCTAACATGCCAATGTATTATACTTTCCCACAACCACCGAATACTTAAGCACTTTGATCAATTTATGGAAATGCAATCGTCCTAGTTCCTTCTTTTACTGATGTTAAGTTTTTTCAATTTTTGTCTCTTAACACAATCAAATACAGATACTTCTTAGACATCAGGGGCACTATTCTTCTACTCTCACAAAAATGCAGATGTAAATGCAATTAGAAATCTGGGTTATACAGAAAACAAAATAGATTCAGCTGTGTATTATATATTATTACTTTTATTTATCTCGAAGTGGGCAATTGATTGTTGGATTAGATTCCTTGCGTTCAAGGGTTTCTTTGTGCTGATTTTTTTTTTTTTTATTAAATCGTTGACTCTATGACCACATTCTATTCATATTTTGGTCACAGTTGCAGCCAAAGAAATCATAAAAATAATAGAATAAAGGAATAAGTGAGGAAATACATGATCCCTTTATCAAAACTTTGCTCACCAAAACCATTCTACTAAATTTTCTGTGTCTTTTCATCTTAAGTTGTCCTCCTCCCCTCTGCTATTGCAGAGCCAAAGGAGCAGAAGCCAGTGATTCTAGAACAAGAATACTATAGTGATTCTATATCGCCTGAGCTTCATACAAATAAAAAAACACTCTAGGGGTGACTGCACCAGATAACCTTTAGAATCTCTTCCAAACCTAAACAACTAGGATTTTAAGAAAAACAGTTCCATTTTCCTTTATTTTTATTATGAAGGGTGTGTGTGTGCATGCACAAACATATGTGTGTGTACATATATGTGTGTGTATATACACATACGCACATACTTCTTGGTATTGTGAAGTTCACTAGGTAGGGGAAAGTGATACATATTTTCAACATAACATTCTAAGAAATATAAAGGTGTGACTAGGCTATGACGAGAACAAACAAGAGGGATATTTCATTCCATCAAGGTTTCACAATTTATCTCACACATGAACAAGGAGAAAGATTTGTGTTGTCTGCAAAATAGCCTCCTTCAGTCTAGGAGACAAGGTCCCTCTCTGCAGACTCCACCGTCAGGTTCCAAGACAAGCTCCTCTCTGAGCCCCCAGCCTCTGTGTCTGGCCAAGCACAGGTGGATGCTGTGATGAGCACTACTCAATGGGTCATCTACACTCCTCTTAATATGCTCCTCTCAGCTTTTGCTAGCAATTTCTCTGTGCACGAGTACTGCTCCCTTATTACGGCCAGTCTTTTCCTACAACAATCTAGGGGGATTGGGGATATCAGATAACCAGTTTCATAAAATCATTAACCGAAAAACACTTAAAATTGGATCAGGAGACTGGTCTGCAGGAATTTCAGGATGCTTCTGTGCAGTCAGGATGTGGAGAGATCGTTCCATGCTGTTCAAAGACCCAAGTTGTGGCATGATCTCAAGGGCTGAGCTTGCTGGATGTATCTGATGGTCAAAGTAACCAGGCAGTTTAGCAAAGGAAGAGTATAGACCATGAACACAGGGTACCTACCCTCAGACCTCCCTTGGGAAAATTACTCAATTTCTCTGAGCTTCAATTTCCAGACGTATGAGACAATGATGTAAAATGGTCTTAAGAGAATGCCTGGCACATTGAAAGGCCGAATTACTGTTAACAATTTTTATTAGTAACCTTTGATCTGCAACCACTATAGTATAATGAAATGTACAATGCATTTAAACTGTTTTCTTTTTCAAATTATGAGTTTTTGAGGAACTAGTTTTTGAGGAAAACTAGTCAATATACTGCTAATTGAGAATTCACTGACATTTTGAGCAGGGATAATACACATAACAAAATCAAATAAATGCATACTTATTTCTAATTTATACTTTATTCATCGTGGTGTTTTTGTATTAAAAATTCACATTTATATCTGATGGTAGTAGAATGGCTTAACAATTAAACAAATAAACAAATCTCTTTCTCCCAGAAAAATTCAGGAATCAAGGAGGAATATTGCAATTAGGTTACACACATGAGGGGTGAGGATCCCACAAAGTTAAGCCTAATTCCACTCACTCATGGTCTCATTTAAGTGGAAAAAAGCTATGGATTCAGTTGGTAAATCTGCAATTATGAGTTTCTCTTATCTCGCATAAACCACCCTTTCCTCTGGGTAGTCTATAAATAGGTCCTCCTGTGCTCCAAGCTCATAGTTTAGAATTATTGTCAAGTGTTTCTAATACATGATTCAAACAACAGTGACTTGGAACATTGATATATCTAGAAGTTAATTGATCCAAAAAATTACTGCATAAAGAAAAAATTGTGGTAAGGAAAATGAGAGCACTCTTTCTTTCTAACTGCTTGAAAAATTTGTTCTTGAACATTTAAAATTCCACACTAAAATCCTCATTTTCTTATGATTCATATTTTACAGTAATAAAATTTTACTTATTTTGCATTTAATCAGAGAAAAAGTAAATACAAGTTGAAGAAAGAGGGCATTTTGAAAACAGTTATGAGACATTCTAATCATAATAGGTATTTTTTTATAATTCCCAGTTATATTAACACCTTATCTATTTGATTAATTATAGTTGTTAAATGACTCACTGTGATTCCTTAGGGATTAATTTTTCAACTACTATAATTAATTAAGTTCAATGAATATGTTGCTTACTGAGACATCATGTTATTATTTTTGGATTTAATCACAGCATTTATAATGGATTAGGGGAATTTAATAAAAATGACTCCAAAAAAGCTCTTCATCAAAGCTCGTATTTGAAACCTCAGTTTCAATCTCTCTTATTCTAACATGAACTCACTCTTCATACTAGCACTAACTTCATAATGCATTTGCTTGGGGCAATATTTAGCCTCTTCAATCATATATGCATTTTTTAAAAGATTTTATGTATTTATTTGACAGAGATCACAAGTAGGCAGAGAGGCAGGCAGAGAGAGAGAGAGGAGGAAGCAGGCTCCCCGCTGAGCAGAGAGCCCGATGCGGGGCTTGATTCTAGGACCCTGAGATCATGACCTGAGCCGAAGGCAGAGGCTTTAACCACTGAGCCACCCAGGTGCCCCCATATATGCATTTTGAATTAAATTTAATTTACTAAGTATAAAATGATAAATGGTATCAAGGTGGAGGGACTTCCTGGGCTAACTCTCTTAATGTTAGGCACTTTGAGGTGTTAATTAATGTTTACAACAACCTGTTGAGTAAAGACTATAATCCCCCTCTTCTTTACAAACATGTCAAGACCCTAAAGATTAAATGATTTGCCTGAGATGATAAAACAGGATTTATATCCAAATTTTTCCAAAAATGGGGACTAAGAGCTCTTTTTGTATATTCTTATTCTTAAAAAGACTTTATTAATTTATTTATTTATTTGAGAGAAAGAGCGCGCACATGAGTGTGTGGTCATGGGGAGCTTGATTCGGGGCTTCATCCCAGGTCCCTGAGAGCAGACCAGAGCCAAAGGCAGATGCTTAATGGACTGAGCCACCCAAGCGCCCCTTATATGTTCTTATTGTGGAATGGAAATATCTCAATGCTTGGAGTTTTGTTCAATTTCTTGAACTTGGTTTTTTTGTTTTTTTTGTTTTTTTTTTTTTTCACTTGATTTTTAAGAAAGGCTAAAAGCCCTTTTCTCTTGTGGGTTGCAAACATATTTAATGATCATTATTATTTTACTTTCATAATAAGTGTGGTATGCTTTAAGGAAAAAGCAAGGGCATGAGCTTCAAAGGGATTATTTATAATTGGCTGGTCTTCGAGAAGAATAAAATGTCAAAGGAACTATGGAAGTTAAATTGTGTATTATGTGATGAGTCAGAATGACCAGTTAGCTTATGCCTCGTCATCATATTAACAGTATAACATAGGCCACCTTTTAAAAATTCTTCCATTTAGGACAGAATTATTCATATCTGTCTTGATTGTCATTTGCCAGGTGACTAAACACAATCTATGCTTAATGATATAATAGCTTTTAAACTTGCTGCTGTGGAATAATGACTCAATTTGATTTTTAGACTTTCAAAGTACTTGTTAATAAAAAATAGTTTAAACCAGTTACTACTTTACATCATTGGGGATAGGTTTCAGCTTTTTCATATTAATGGTATATTTAGACAATATTGTAAGCAATTTTTCTATTGATGATTTAAATCAGAATAGACAGAAAATATAATTAATGATTTCTCTACTATGTCGCATGATAGGATAAGTATTTTTGAGGGAGAGCATCTTTAATACTTTACTATATTTCTCTCTCTTGCCCACTCTTCCTCTCAGTCTTGCTCTCTCTGAATTTTGATAGTTCCTAAGATTATGGTCACACATATATTTCAGTTCATTTACTGTCAATACCCAGGCTGTAATAAAAATAACCCAAAGAGGTAACCTCAATTGGTTAACTACTGAGGAAAGCAAATTTTTTCATTGTGCAAGGGCGGCTCTAAAGACTAGGGCCTACAGATGGTCTTAGCACACAGTATCATTTACGAGGCATCATAGAAAGTTCATGGGAGGGGTGCCTGGGTGGCTCAGTGGGTTAAAGCCTCTGCCTTCAGCTCAGGTCATGATCTCGGGGTCTTGGGATCAAGCCCCATATCAGGCTCTCTGCTCAGCAGGGAGCCTGCTTCCCCCTCTATCCCCCTCTCTCTCTCTGCCTGCCTCTCTGCCTACTTGTGATCTCTGTCTGTAAATAAATAAAATCTTTAAAAAAAAAAAAAAAGAAAGAAAGAAAAGACTGTGGGACTTGTTCCAAAGCCCAATGAGGGAAATGAAATGAGTGCAAGAGTTAAAAGTAAATTTTTCAGGGTATCTGAGGTCTTGAGGCAGAAAGCAAATGGTTTAGATCTGAAAATTTTAGATTTAAAAGCATAGTTCTCTGCCCAGTAACCAGAGATATATTTATTAGTACTCGTATCGATTGAAAAAAAAATGTTCTTTAGTTTTAGACAGCAGGATATATTTTGGATTGGCTATATATTTGCATTAACATGTTAATGCTGGGGGCACCTGGCGGGGAGCAGTCAGTCAGGTGTCTGACTCTAGATTTTGGCTCAGGTCATGATCTGAGGGTCCTGGAATCAGGCCCCCTGTCAGGCTCGACACCTAGCACGGAGTCTTCTTGGGAGTCTCTCTTCCTCTGCCTCTGCCCCCTCCCTGCCCCTCACCCCTACTCTCTCTCTCTCTCTTTCTTTCTAATAAACAAGAAAGAAAATCTTTTAAAAATGCCGAAACATCCTAATGCCAGTCTCTTATTTCAGACTCTTTGTTTTTCTGATCACATGAAGGGCACTGTTTGTAAAGTCATAAATTGTATTAGCAAATCTACTGAAACTACTTTAAAAAAGTTCCCCTACATGCACTGAAGTGAAAAGGAAAAGAGTAAACTGAATTAAATTCTCCTTTGCTCTCTCTGAATAGGGTTTCCAATGACTGCATTTTTCAAATGAAAAAAGAAGTCATGCACTCTAGAGGGTAAATTGCCAATGCCGAACTTCATCTTCTCCACATATGTTGTGTCATTAAGATATTTGTCAACAGGAAGATAGATTATGGCATAATACAGTGGTAACAGGATAGTATGCTATTATAATGGGTTAGCTTATAAAATACTTTTATAGAATTTGAACACTAGACTTTAAGAAGCAAATAAATTCACACTAAGACTCTAATTAACAGCTAAGAAAATCAAAAGCTCAGAATGACAGAGAGATTTGTCCTGTTACAAAGTGGTGATTGGGGTTAGAAGTCGGTGTCTCTATTCCTCAGCTCTCCTCCTTCCCAGCTTCTAATGACTTTGTCATTCTTTAGTATTTATTGAGCAACCGAATTATAAATACTATAATATTCAGGATAGAGATCCTCAAGATCCCTTGGATATGGAGATCTAGAGACTCTTTTAAACTTATCTCTTATCCCAAATGAGGATGATTAACTCAGGATTTCAATGACTCCTGTTCGCACTGGTGTAGTGGCTTCAGCTTGAGAGCATAGAGTTATCTTTCAAGACACTTAAGTTCCATCACTCTGTGACCTGAAACATGTCGATTTTTCCTTTTTATGACTTCATTTATAAATGAGGAAAACAATAGCACCTACCTTTGTACAAAATGCTTATCACAGTCCCTGGCATAGTGACAGGCTTAATGAATATTATCTAGTATTATTGCTTTTATAAAGAAAATTACCACCAGCATCATCATTCAGACTATCTCAAGGTTCATTTTCTAGCTATTAAGTTATATATAGATCTTTTTGGTCAGGTCAAATACCAAGTCCACTGGGTCCCTCTTTCCCTTTTTTGTAAAATGAAGTGATTGGGATAGGTAATCGCCAAGATCTCTAAAAATTATAAAATCTGATACTCTTTTTAAAAAAGACTTATTTATTTATTTGAGAGAAAGAGAAAATGAGAAAGTGGATGGAGGAAGGGGCAGAGAGAGAGGAAGAGAAATCTTTAAGACTCCGTGCTGTGCACAGAGCCCGATAAGGAACTCAATCCTAGGACCCTGACCTCATGACCTGAGCCAAAAACAAGAGCCAGACATTTAACTGACTGCACTACCCAGGTGACCCTAAAAGTCTGATATTCTTTTCAATAGAGCTTTGAAATACATTTCTTCAAATGAAATACTCTAGGCTTAACTGTTGAACTAATCAGTAATGTTTAGTGAAATCTTCTTCCCAAAGAATGGAACAATATAATAAACATATTAGTAAAATTGGGAGACTCTCATATATTAAATATCACTTAATCATTAATAAGGGCATTAACTGAAATCTCCTAAAGGCCAGGTTAGCACAGTATAGTTCAATACACCTAACATAAAATATACGATCACAGACATTCTATAACTTCCAACTTCCTCTAAAGTCAGTGGTTCTTAAAGTGCTGTCTCCAGACCAGCAGCATTCGTATGGAACCGTAAGTTCCGGGGTCTCATTCCAGACCTGCTGGATCAGAAACACATGGAGCAGGATCCAGCAATCTGTGTTTTATTAAACCCTCCCAGTGATTCTAATGGTGCTGAAGGCTGAGAACCACTTCCTAAGTGGAAAAAGGGAGAAGAAAGCTCTGTTGCTGATAAGCATGCACTGAAGCAGCTGAAACTGAAATTGAATGTGGCCTTGAATCTGGCCTGAGATGATGTCAAGGAGAAAGGTCTGCTGGGAATCATTAAAGGTCAAGTAGCCAATCAATTGGCTCAAAACTGGGGCTAAGAAGCCACTCTCAGTTATCCCCTGTAGAGAAATAAGGTACTCAGAAGGTAAAAGAAAAGTATAATAAAATTATCAGAGAATATCAGAGTAATGATTGTAGCAAGGGAGCAGTCCCAGTAAGATATGTGATGTTCCGTCTTCCTGTTTAATGCAGAGAATCACATGTTCTTTATATATATATATACACAGATATATATATATATATACACAGATATATATATATATATACACACACATATATATATATAAATATAAATTTTCTCTATTTTTTTAAGATTTTATTTATTTATTTGACAGAGATCATAAGTAAGCAGAGAGGCAGGCAGAGAGAGGAAGGGAAGCAGGCTCCCCTCTGTGCAGAGAGCCCGATGCAGGGCTTGATCCCAGGACTCTGGGATCATGACCCGAGCTGAAGGTAGAGGCTTTAATCCACTGAGTCACCCAGGCTCCCCGAATCACACATTCTTTAAGCTGTCTACTATATGGAAGAAGTTAAGAATTACTCTTTCTATTTGTTGATAGTAAATTAAAAATAAATCACTAGAACTCAATACTCTGATTTATGTTGGTCTGCATTAAATATGGAAGGAAATAATTAATGATCTATGCCCATCTATTTATCTGGCAAAACTGAAATACCTTTGTTAGATGCTGCACTGAGAAAATCTTTTAATAGCCTAATAATTACAAACACTTAAACAATTTATCAGAGCAAGAAAAGAAAATCAATGTCAGAGTGATAGGAAGACAGGAGGCTTCAAAGTCCTCACTATCATCTGTGTATCAATCCCAGACTCCTTTCTTAAGTCCAAAATTTCAAATTGCCTCCTAGATGTCAATTTCAACAAAATAAAAAACTGAGTATATCCATTCAGGTCCTATAGACCATGTCTATAGTCTCTATGCTAGTGAATGGAGTTAACTTTTTCGAGGTAAACACCTGTCAACAGCCTTCCTCCTTCTTCTTTAGGCCCTTCTCCTACCTCTTCATGTCCTCTACCTACTAACAGTGTGTATATACCAGTCAATACCTAAGAATTTATTTCTCCTTCATCTTTTCCACTGTAATCACTCTTACTCATATCCCCATGATATTTTTCCTCTCTTCACAACTAGACCTTCAGACTCCAAAGAATAGGAACAATGTCTACTCCCTAACATCCAGCACAAGGCCAGGCACAATAAGCATATGCAAATAGTAACTTGTTCTCTGGAGAATGTACACAAACCAATCTGAAACACAGCTCCTGTGACTTCAGGATACCATGCACACTGTGTCTTCTTCCAGACAAAGAAAGGAATGTGTGACGAATTTATAGAAGAGTATATTTCCTGATCCACATTTCTCAATTTTTAAGTTCCTTTTTAATTTTTTTTTTAGATTTTATTTATTTATTTGAGAGAGAGACAGTGAGAGAGAGCATGAGCGAGGAGAAGGTCAGAGAGCAAAGCAGACTCCCCATGGAGCTGGGAGCCTGATGTGGGACTCGATCCTAGGACTCCGGGATCATGACCTGAGCCGAAGGCAGTCATCCAACCAACTGAGCCACCCAGGCGTCCCCCTTTTTAAATTTTTTAATTTGTTTACTTTTGTGTGTGAGAGAGAAGGAGAGAGAGACTAGGCATGGGTAGGGGGAAGGGTAGAGAGAGAAGCAGATTCCCCGCTGAGCAGGGTGCTGGACGCCTGGCTCAATGTGGAGCTCAACCCCAGGACCCTGGTATTATAACTTAAGCCAAGGCAGATGCTTAACCGACTGAGCCACCCAGGTGCCCACATTTTAGGTTCTTAAGTAAGTGTTCTAATAATCAGATTTGTATAATTTTTATATTATATCCTTATTCTTGACCCATTTCTGGACAATTTATGTTTATTTCGTCCACTTGGATGTTATTGTTTCTAGGTATAAACACTTGGCTTTAGTGATCTCAATAGAATTAATGGCAATGTGTCCCACAGTCTTTGGGGGATGCCCATGTGATAATACACAAAATGGCTTACAACAATCACAGGAATCATCTAAGAAATTATAATTTACAAGAGAAAAAAATTCCTGTTACAAACATATTTGCTACATACAACACAGATGTATGGAAACTTACTCCAAAACGTGTTGGCTGTTCCTAAGAGATATATTATCTAAGTAAATCACAGATAAACGGCCAAGATCTAATGGGATTTACTGTATCTCCCATTGCCAGCCCAGAGAGCATCTTTTGTATGCTACATTGTATACATGTTATGTTCTAACAATAAGGTAACATTGGTTTTGTTCTTTCAAAATTATCAAATTCAAATAAAAAGATACATTTTTTGGGGGGGGGGTTGTTTATTCTTAGTGCCTTCACTGAAGAGGAATTCTAGAATGTGCAAATACAAAAGGAAAATTCTTGGCCAGCAAATAGATACAAGAGAAATCTTCCAGAAACACATGGCCTGGGATATTTCTGACTCCTGGCAGACTGCAAACCTTTACTGCCTTTTGTTAATAATCAGGGTTCAGATCAAGTGCCTGTTCAGATCAAGAGTAGCCAGGACCTACTTATGAGACCAGAGTTTAGCTCAGAAGTTGAGTATCTTCCAACAAACACTCTTATAATAGCAGATATCTTCTCCAGACACCAAATTACTCTGGCCAGCACAAATGTCATTTGCTAAAGAGACATTGATATGTATGGCCAGTGTTCACTACAGAACAGAGCTAAAGTTATTTAGTAATAAATGTAAAAAGTCCACTTAATGACAATTTTGTCCTTTAGATTCAGTGCAATCTAAAATGATCTAGACTGCAGTCATAACATCGGCCTCACGGTCCCCTATATGGACATAAGACAAGAGGGTGCACAATACAAGGTCGTTGTTGTTAGAAACCATGGGGTAAAACTAGAAGAAATTTCAAAATCACAAGGTGACAAAAGAAGCAGCAATTAAACTTACACAGAAGGTAACAGACTCCTACTCATTCCTCTCTGTGTCTGCAGTTCCCTTTGCAGTAAAAGCCTGGGCCATAACATATATCTTTAGCTATAACCATGACCTGGTCACTCCTGTCAAGATTTGGACAAGTTTCAAAGGACAGATGCAACAGGAGAATTTTCTGCCAGTAAAATTTTAGCGATGTGATGGGAAAGTAACACACAAACAATGGGATATGAAACCAACCACAAAAAGCTAGTAAAGCAACAAGCAAAGATGTTGTCCTTGTGGACTGTTGCTTTCTGAAAGCTTGGGGTCAGGTAAGGGGAGAGGTGAATGGTGGCCAGGCATAAAAAAGGACCATAGAACACAGGCTTCTGAGAATGCAGCAAGAGTTCTTCTTCTTCTTCTTCTTCTTTTTTTTTTTTTTTTTCCAGGAGACACCCAGCCATGAAGTTGCTCTGCTAATAATGGCAAGGATTCTGATAAAAGTCCTCCAGTAAAGGAGAGATAACAGGAGTTACAGCAGAGCTGGCTTTAAAAGAATGCAGCATCTCCTAACAGTCTGCACAGACTGTGCATTACCCAATACAGCAAAAATGGCTACAGTAGAATCACACACATTTGAAGATTTTATTCTAAAAGGCACATTTTTGCAGTATGTGCAATGTCTTTGCAATTAGTCAATAGGACCTCAAGCAGGGAAGTGAAGGGTTCAGTGTGAGAGGAAAAAGGATCCAATAGACAATTCGGATACAGGGCAGTCACAAACAGAAGGGTCTAGACAGACAAGAACAGATTCCTTTTTCGTTCTTGTTTATGATTTCTCCACTTCCTTAGTGATTAAAAAAAAAAAAAGTCAAACAACAACAACAAAAATAGGAAGACAGGAAAAAAACCCCACACAATGTAGAATTGTGTGCCATTTTAGCATATTTTCATTTAGTGATGACACTAAGATATAGCAACATTTTGGCATGCAGTTAAACTTATAGTCAAGGGTTAGGTATTTTCCAATAATCCTTTTTTTTAATTTGCCTCAATTTAAAAGAATCCACTGGAGTTTGTTAATGAACAATAACAAAATTAAATGATACAATTCATATCTACTTGCAGTAAGATGCAGAATTCCAGAACAGGCAAGCAGATGTAACAGGAAAATAGCAAACGGATTCAGCCTGCTGCGGCAGAGTGTTGGAAATGAAAAGGCAAGAGGAAAAATACCCACACATGCAGAGTGAGCCTCAGACAACATTCTAGGCTGGGCTGGAAACATAGGAATGTTTCCAATGAATGGGAAGCCGCCATGGGCTCCTTTGTTCTGCTTTAGTTCTCACTGAAGGGCTGGTTTGCCAGGGCACGATGGGCAGGTGCCGGTGACTGTCGGCAGGTGTGAAGTGTGTACTTACCACTAGTTCCCTATCATAATAGTTCTGATTTCCGTGCTTCTAATTCTTAAAGTTTAGAGAGAATCTGAATATCCACAGAAACCTTCTGCAAGCACAATCTATCAAAAACGGTGCTTTGGCACGTACCTGTTTTTCGCCACTGGGCTTTTTGTGGTTCAGTAACAGCTCAACAGCTCCGACAACTTCCTTCCTGATAGCGTGTAATAGGGCATCTCCAACATAGACATTAAAGCTTAAAAGAAGTTCAATGAGCTCCAAGTTCTCATTTTCAATTGCGATGAGGAGAGCAGTTCTTCCAAGAGGATCAATGCAATTAATATTGATTTTAAAATAAATTTCAGCTTCCTCCAGGGATTTCTTGACACTTGCATAATCTCCCTTTTCCACAGCATTTAAGTAGGCTTTTTCTGATGGTGAGAGTTCTGATTCCGCTCGGACTATCCTTAGAGGGATCCGATCTCTGTAGGGAGCATTCACGTTCCTTTTGTAGTAGAACTGAGCCATGTTTCATGCCATGCTATTTCCTTGTCTCTGAAAGTGCAAAGAGAACCCAAAATATGCAAGGATTAGTGCTGGTACACTTTTTAATCATGGTGCATCACACTTAACAACTAACAATAATGCCAATAATAATAATGATACCATTTTATTAAATAATAAGAGTTATTTTCTCTTCAACAGTGGAAACAGCCTTAATCATTATTCAGTTATATAGAAACACAATTGCAAATTCCTAATCTAAGAGGAATAAAAACTGGGAATGTTACTTAAAAGGTGACATCTGTCAGAGGATATACCTGCAATTTTTGAAAATTATTTACAAAATGTGTCATAAATATATGCAGTTTTTAGCAGGGAACCTTGAAAATCAAAGGCTGTATTTTTGAGGTCCTAAAACTGGACTGAGGATATTCCAATGTATCATTCACTGTCAATTTTGTTCATCATGGAGATGCTGTCAAAACTATGAAATATCACTTTCTTAGAAAAATGCTTTTCATTTGTCATGTATTCTATTCTTAAAGTTAGTAAGTACTGACATCAAAGTTGATGTGATTTAATAATATTAATGTCAATAAAATATCATATTGAACCCCGATGAGTATAATTTTTTTTTCCCATTTGTAAGTGAATTCACTGAGGGGGAAAGAACCAAGATATTAATGATCAAAATGAATCTAAGCAATTCAAGTTCCAAAGGAAGAATTTAGAAATGGATTAAATATAGAGTTTATTATGAAAATGCTCTTTTCTTAATTCTATTACCTTTAATACCATGAAGCAGTAAACCACAAGACGGGAATACATTCATTGCAAAATGTAAAGATACACTGCCGTAAAGATACAGTTGAAGATGAGGGAATTACTTTAAAAAATAAAAGAACATCTTAAAATAGATTGATAAGAACAAAGTCACTGGAAACTCTACTGATTTAGTATCATCCTACTGATAAATATTTACAGAAAAATCTATTGTTTGGAATATAATTTTTTATTGCTGTTCCTGATTTCATACTTATGTGCTGAACTATTATTTTATTATTCTATGTCATTTATATTCAACTCACTTGTTTATTTACATACATTTACTATTAAATTAAAATTAATGGAGGATTCTAGGTACTAGAACATGCATATTCATCTTAATTGATCTTTTTAGACCCAATCATTTTATGAGTAAATTAATCTGATTTCAATGATACTTTAACATAAATTAAATGTGCATTGAATGAACATGTGTGACTACATTTAGGTAATGTTCTCAATTTGGGAAATTGCTTGCATGCTACCTCAGTTTAATAGGCATTTCGGTTACCAAGTAGTTGTCTCACTTTTTGATGTTCAGATTATTAATCCCAATTTCTCAAGTATCTAGGTTCAGGATATAATACACAAAGCTTTTATTTCATAATTTGCTCCTTTCTGGTTCATTAAATTTAGTATTTTATTAAGGCCCCTTCACAGATAAAGCAAATATAAGAATCTGTTAGTCCAGAATATTTTTCTCAAATACTTCCTATTTTATTAGTCTTGGTGTTTTAACTGGATAATGACCAACTACACGGGCATGATATGCATTCATTTATGCAACTGCAGATAGGGGGTGTTGTGAATTCTTTAAACGGCAATTTTTTTTTTTAAAGAAAAATGAGAAGTGATCTTGGTGTTTAAATCTAACAATTTTAGGTGTGCAAGTTACTTGCTTGAAGCTTGTATTTAATTTCAGTAGTTGGAGATGCTTTAACTCACTAGAATTGTAGGAGAGACTTTATAGATTATATTATGAGATAACAAGGACAATTTAATATTCTTCTGGTATAACTAAAACTACAATAAGCCAATATCATTATGATGCTACATATCTCATTATAATTTTCTGATCTGGAATGACAGCATGTCCTTCCCAATCCATGTCAGCTTTTGTAAGAGTGTGCAGAATCAATGGCAATGGGCTCCCACATTGTAATTTTACCAGGACTGCAATGTAAATGCTTCATAATGATAATAAGTGGCATTTATATTCTATTTCAACAGTATACATTCTTTATTTCCTCACTTTGTCCTTACCTAAGACTCTCGGAAAAATATATAAATATTGCTTTTTAGAGTTGAGTTCAAGGTTTGCCACCAATAATTGCTTTGCTTAAGACTAATGTTTGAAGGTAGCTTACCAAAAATGCAGGTTTAAAATGAAGGTATGAACACACACACACACACACACACAGAAACAGAACTTTGAATTGTGACTCCATCAAGATTAGGAAACAGCCTAAAGGATGGAAAATTTTTATTTTGTTTTTTTCATTTACTCATTTATTAATGATGGCATCAAATAAAGAATTAGACAGTAACTAGCATTTTTTTGTTTGTTTTAAAGACTTTATTTACTTCTTTGAGAGAGAGATAGAGCACATAAAGCCAGCCAGGGGACGGTCAGAGAGAGAGCACACAAGGGAGAAGCAGACTCCTCCCACTGAGCAGGGAGACTGACGTGGGGGTGGGGCTCCATCCCGGGACCCTAGAATCATGACCTGAGTAGAAGGCAGACACTTAATCGACTAAGCCACCCAGGCACCCCAACAGTAAACAGCACTTGACTTCTCCTGCATAAAGCACAGGATAGTGTGTGTCAGTGATATGGGGGTGAGCATGACTTCCAAACTGCAGGATTTCGACGACAATGAAGGGATTGGTGGACAACACAGAAGGTACTGGAGAAGTTGGGGGAGAGGAGGATAGATAATGAGAAATTAGATTTATTAAAATCTATTTCATTTAATCCAGATAACGGTCATAAATATAAACTCCTTAAGGATGGGTTACAATGTGAGACTCGCCTTAAAGGAAGACATATTCTAACCAACACTGTATTTAAAATGTGAACTGGGCATGAGACATTACATTCAGGAACCTATTTCTCCATCCATAAAGTGAGGTAAATAACATTATCGAAAGAATGAGTGAGAAGATTTAGAGTTAGTGCTGAAAAAGCTCTTCTATTAAAGGTATTGTCCTCTTTCAAGTTCTCAGATTTGATTTTTTTTTTTTTAAGATTTTGTTTATTTATTTGACAGAGAAAGGGACAGTGAGAGAGGGAACAGAAGCAGGGGGAGTGGGAGAGGGAGAAGCTTCCTGCAGAGCAGGGAGCCCAATGTTGAGCTGGATCCCAGGACACTGGGATCAGGACTTCCTGGGATCGTGACCTGAGCCATAGGCAGACATTTAAAGACTGAGCCACTCAGGAGCCCCAATTTCTCAGATTTTAAACGAATATGAAACCCCATGTGAATTGGGAAGAATAGGTGGATTTGAAATATACCAAATATTTTAAGAATTTACATTAATCATTACATTTTTTTACTTTGTTTTATTTACATTACATTTATTTATTATTACATTACATTTATACATTAAATAAATGAAATTTAATTATTTACAATGGAATATAAAACATGCACATAAAACAATTATAACTAAAACTTTAAGGAAGATTATACAATTTTTAGACAAGTCTCTGTACTGGATAACTTGAGATACAGGGATACTAATAGAAGGACAAAACTAAAGTTTCGCTTTTCGAAACTGTGATAGATGAATGTAACAGTGAGTGCAAAGTGCTGATAAGGCTGAAGCAGTTCCTGAGCTGACAGACTTGTCAGCGACTCCGGAATTGTTGCTGGATGGAAAGCCCGAGAAAGAACAGGAGGCTCAGGACAGCAGAGATCCTGAACTAAAGCGTGTAAATAAAAGCCTGTTCCTGGTCCTGCACTTTCAGAATGAGCTTTCTGGGGAGGAAAAGATCTTTTCCCCCATGAAATCACAGTCTTGATTTCAATGCTCCCTTTATAACATACCATCCAGAAGTGAAATGACTGTTTCATCAAGTTACACTTCAAGGACTCAGAAGAGAGATGGGAAGTGATGGGAAAAACCTTAAATTCTGTATGTGAAATTTTAAATAACCTAAATTTTAATTTCTGTAAATGTGTTGGGGATTAAAACAAGCACAAAGCTGGAGAGAGCTACACCTTACCATCAAGAGAAATGTTAAGAAATTGCCACTAGATGTGAGAACTACAATTATCTAAGCAACATAAATAGAAAAACAAAGGTCCTACATCTTTTTATGGATCAGATGGTATATTTCTTAGAGAATGAGACTTGTTCAGTGGAAAGAACAGTGGAGATATATATATTTATATACATATATGTGTGTGTGTGTGTGTGTGTGTGTGTGTGTGTTGCTTTATAATCCCTAGTTTACGGTCAAAAGATCCATGTTTACAGGTGTGATTTCATGGCTCAGTGAGAAATTGATTTCCATTCTTTTTTAAGGATTCTATCACACATATTTCAGTTGCTTTTTTTCTTTTTCTGGACTCTTATATGAAATGACATTTTCCAAGATAATTTATTCACACTCAATCCAATTCAGATTTCTTTTTGGCTACTGGTGCACTACATTAACTCTAATCTTTGACATAATACTACTCCATAAAAACATCAAATGCTGTGATTTTTGCTATTCTGAATTCCAGACCCTTTCCTACTTTCCTCAGGCAGGATACTATATGCACATTTCAGTAGTTTGAAGTCTTGTACCAAAAGTACCACATAACTCCTGCAATGTGATACTTTTTTGTGATTTAGCCCGGCTAAAACCTGTTTTCTCTTTTTTTGTTATTGTAAAGACAAAATAAACCACTAAATTCCTTTGAAGGGTTTTAAGGATATTTCTGTGAATTTCAAGAAGTCCAAGTTATAATACTTACTGAAAGAAAAAACACTACTAACGAAATATTATGACATCCTAAGATTTTAAAGGAGGAATTCGAGATTCTGCTTATCTTTAACAAGTACCAAGCTTAGAACTAAACCCTATATATCCCTATTAAAAAGCAAAACAAAACACAAAAATCCGTACCTGGAAGAATGCATTTGCAGGGCAAACATTTTTATTTATCTCGATTATCTCATGTCTGAGAAAATACATACTGTTGTCAACGTTTGAATTTCCACCCTGGGAGTTCGAAGCTGCACATTGATCTATTTCTATTTTCTCCTCAAATTTCAGAGGAAAGGATGTTCTCTCTCTGGCTGCCTGGGTGTTCGGCCATTGCCATCTCTCTAAAACTTTACATCAGTCCTCTCCGCCTTTCAGACCTTAAACTTCTCTCTGCAAACTGAACTCTTCTCAAATTACAAATGTATTTAATTTTCACCTAGTTATTTTAAAATTCTAATTATCTTTGGCAATTCTTTTTCTCTCTTATCTCTGTTTTTTTTTTTTTTTTTTAAGTTTAAGCTTACCTGTCATTTACTGGTTTACTCTAAGATGGTATTTATCAATATGATGGAGTAAATATTTTTCTTATAGTCAGTCATGTCCCGCTAGTTTCCATATACATTTTGGGGCTCTTCGAGCCACATAACACTTGGCTTCTAGCAGCCTACTGTGACTGAGCCTTTCTAAATAAAACATCCCTGCCTTGAGTTCTATGACACTCTTCTCTAATGCTCTACCTTCTACCTCAACATGACCTCTCTCTCCACAGTTCCTCCAGCTTCTTTTCCTTCGACCTAAAGCCCAAGGGTTATTACCAGGGCTCTGCTCCTGGCTCTTTCCTTCATCTGTCACTCTCATCAGCTCTGCTCATCCATTACTCATTATTCGAAATGATCCGTAAAACCCACAGATGTCTTTAAAATATGCCACACTTTTAAAAATAGGCTCTAAAGTCCATGCTCAGGGGCTGCACTTCTCTAAAGTTCTAGACCTGTGTTATCCAATGCTGTTCTCGCTATTCATATGTGGCTTTTTAAATATAAATCAATTAACATTAAAAACAGGACCATTTCGGGGCGCCTGGGTGGCTCAGTGGGTTGGGCTGCTGCCTTCGGCTCGGGTTATGATCTCAGGGTCCTGGAATCCAGCCCCGCATCGGGCTCTCTGCTCCGCAGGAAGCCTGCTTCCCTCTCTCTCTCTCTGCCTGCCTCTCTGCCTACTTGTGATCTCTGTCTGTCAAATAAATAAATAAAATCTTAAAAAAAAAAAAAAAACAGGACCATTTCTTAAGTCTTACTCACCATATTTGGACTGCTCCCTAGCATTCCCTGTGTGTACTGCTGACCGACTTTATCTCCTCATCATCTTTTACCTGGACACACTAATATCCTTCTCAATCATTTCACTGACATTATTCTTACATCCTCTTTATTTAGCTTCCACAGTGCCACATACCTAATCATGCCAAAATGTAAAACTGATCAAGCCACTCTCTTATAATTCTTAAGTGACTGATAATCACTCACTGGAAAACATACTGAATTTTTAACAGAATACCGGACTTCTCCATGATCTGGTTTCTAAATGCCTTCGTAGACATATTTCCCAAGATCGCTCCTGGAAAACTATTTTACACTGACAAACTACTTGGCTACCATAGCTCTAAGCATTTTTTCATCTTGTTCTTTACAACAGGAATACCTTTCCTCCCCTTGAGCCTCTGTCAACTCCTGCCAAGTTTTAAAACCTTTTGTGAAGTATCACAGCCTTGAGGCTTTTTATTCCCTTCTTCCTAAGAAAGAGTTATATAGCCTTTTTATGGGTCTTCATATACTCTGCGGACCTCTTAGATTTAGAACTTTTCTTATTTACTGTGTAAGATGCAACTTACAGTTTCACATCCACAGTGCTATGAAAAAGATATGTGCCAAAATTTTGCTGATGAATCAAAGGAATTAATGACCACACTTTTAGAGTTATTTCATTGCCATTTTAGGTAAAGGAATAAAATTAACGGGATCAAACTGCTTTAATCATTTCTCTAAAATTGGTTTAGCTCGTGGTGGCCCTTAAATGAAACAGTGAATAACTGGTCTGCCAGTTAACAGTCACTGAGCTACCAAGAGTTTGTGAGAAGTGCTTTAATTTTTACCTATTTTTCTACTCTGAATATCTTTTCTCCCACGATTTGTCAACGTATGAAGAATTAAAACCATAATGTATACTTCAACACGTACATAGCTCACAGCTCTGTAATATGTCTCTTACCACTATTATCTAACATCATCAGAAGGGCATTTGAATAAAGAATGAGATTAACAAAAAAAAAAAAAGAATGAGATTAACATCAGACCTCTTTTATTTTAACATTTATTTGTTTATTTTAGAGATACAGAGAGAACACAAAGAGAGAGCATGTTGGGGAGGGAAAGAAGGAGAGAAACTTGAAGCAGACTCTTCATTGAGTGAGGAGTCTGATGTGGGGCTTGATCCCACAGCCCATGAGATCAGGACATACTGAAACCAAAGGCTGGCCACTTAACCGACTGAACCACCCAGGTACCCCTAACATCAGACCTCTTAACAGCAAATTTGGAAGCTAGAAGATAATGAGGTATTTTTGGAAAATATGGAAGCAACCTCCTCCCCCAATAAAACAGAAGTTTGAAGCTAGAATTTTATATTTTACTGGAATATTTTAGATGTAAGAAGAAATAAAATCAGACTCATATGTGTAGCCCCAGAAGATTTTTCACACAAAGACCGTATTTGACCGTAAGATCAATATATGGAAAATTGAAAGATATAAAAAGAATATTTTTTATTGTGTAAAGAGTAGAGGATTTTTATCTCTTTTACTCATTTGATATACATGCAGTGCAGAAAAAGGTCTGGTGTAGAACAAGTACACAATAAATTTTTGTTGAATGAATTAAATACTGATTGAATATCTATGCGTCAACATGTGTGTACCAAACATTGGCAGTACTGTGGTAAATGAAAGCCAAGATCTTTGTGCTCCTAGAGCTTATGAGCCATTGAAGAGGACCCACAAAAATTAAAAACAAAAAACAAAAAACAAAGGGGCAAACAGAATACTTAAAATTTTGTTAAGGTTATAATGGAAACAGATGGTGAGATATTATGGAGAAGCATGGCAGGAGGGGAAGGGATGGAGAGCTGCATAAGGTAGAGTGTTTGAGGGTGGCCTTTCTGTGACATGAGAGAGAAAATGCTAGCTATGGAAAATGTAAGAAGTGCAGAGAAAACTGTTAAAAGGATCTGAAAGTGAGAAGATGGTAAGGCAGGCAGGTAGAACATTCTAGAACGTGGAAGGGGCCAGCTTGCCTGGAGTACAGAGAATAAGAGGAAGAATAGAGGAGGTGACTCTGTAGCCCAGAATGTGGGGCATGGATTCTGGAATGTATTCTAAGAACAATAAGAAGTTACTGAAGGGCTTTGAGCTGGGGAGTGACTTGATCCAATTTCTGTTTTTATAGGTCCCTTGGGGGATGAAGGCATCTGGGTGGCTCAGTCCCTTAAGCCTCAGCCTTCAGCTCAGGTCATGACCTCAGGATTCTGGGATCAAACCCCTGCTCAGTGGGGAGTCTGCTTCTTTCCCTCCCTTTGCTCCTCCTCACTAGCTCTTGCTCTCTCTCTCTCAAATAAATAAAATCTTTTAAAAAATAAAGTTCACCTGGGCTGTTAATTGATTTGGGATTGTGCAAGAGTGAAACTAAGAGATCATCATCCACTAAATTAGTTAATACCATTAAGAGTCTCTATCAGGAAAGAGGAAACATTAACCCCTGTGATTGAGAATGCAAAACTCTCAGACTTTGATGGTAGTGTGATGTGATGGGGATTTAAATGTCTGCTCATATTTTACTGAGTTTATTAATACGTGTATATTATTACATTATTGAATATGTTTTAAGTAATCTTACCCTGTCTTTCCCAAATCTCTATTTTTCCATAATTTCCAGAATTTGAAGTTGTTGAGGAATATGTATGTCATTTTGTAACAAGGATGTGTGCATACATCTTGCTGTTACTATCCTAGAAATATCTGTACTTCGTTCATTGTGTCAAAGATGCTGTTACTTGGCTTGTTGGCAATGAAAACATAACATGGTAAAGAAAGCAATGTTAAGAAAAAATGGGGAGAAACAATGCATGTCCTAAATAAGTACTTTGCAAAGTTAGACCAAAAAAAAAAAAAAAAAAAAAAAGACAACTAACCTAGTTTCAAAAGAAAATTATTCACTTACTTGTGGAACATAAGGAATAGCATAGAGGACATTAGGAGAAGGAAGGGAAAAATGAAGAGGGAGAAATGGGAGTGGGAGACAAACCATGAGAGACTATGGACTCCGGGAAACAAACTGAGGGTTTTAGAAGGGAGGGAGGATGGAGTGATGGGTGAGATTGGTGATAGGTATTACGGAGGGCATGTATTACAAAGAGCAACTGGGTGTTATATGCAAACAATGAATCATGGAACACTACATCAGAAACTAATGATGTACTGTATGGTGACTAACAACATAATAAACAAAATTTAATTAAAATTTAAAAAAAGAAAGAAACTTATTCAACTGTAAAATGTAATCAGAGTACCCCACCACACTCAGATCCTGAAATCTATAGCCAACCTGTATTCTCTGAAATTGTGTGCATGTACATGCATGTGTCTATGTACTGTCACAATAGTAACAGTAAGTCTCTAGCCCAAAACAAAAAGAAATAAACCTTTTTGGGAAAACAAAAATAATATAAAAATGCTCAAATTTGGATGCACATACAGAATTTTTGCCAAATATATGACCTTTTTTTTTTTTTTTTTAAATATCACTTACATCATTGCAATAGGTAAGAAAGGATACCTTGTGGTTTAGCTATTACTCCTGTTGGTGGTGGTGGTAGAGGCGGAGGTGTGGTGGGATGTGTGTGTGTGTGTGTGAGAAAGATAAATGAACCCATACTGCATAGTAGTGTTTCAACAGGGTAGCATGACAAATCAGCACAGGGAATGGAAAAATAGTAAATAATATTGACACAACTGGTTAAAAATTTTGGAAATAATTATTTTGGAACACCATGAATACGTATTCTAAATGAATTTAAAAGTGAAATATTGAAACAAATGGAATTTCAATAGGGAAGACTTTACTAAGCGAAAAATAATGGAGGAATGACTATGAGAAAGACTTATGGATACATAGAGTTCAAAATACTTTAATATTCACACATAATACACAAGGTTAAAAGCAAAATAAGGGAAATTATTCAAAATACACATGACTTCAAAGAGTTTATTAAATAGAAAAGAAAACCACTGGGATTCAAAGGGTAAAAAGAACAGCTCTCTTAGAGAAAAAAGAAATATAAATGGAAAATATCATCTGAAAATTCACTCTAGGGGTACCTGGGTGGCTCAGTTGGTTAGATGTCTATCTTCAGCTCAGGTTGTGATCTCAGGGTCCTGGGATTGAGCCCCTTGTCAGGCTCCCTGCTTAGTGGGGTGTCTGCTTCTCTTTCTCTGCTCCTTCCCCAACTCGTGCTCTCTCTCTTTCCCAAATAAATAAAAAATAAAATCTTTAAAAAAATGCATTCTATGTTTCTGAACTCTACAATTGAGAAGTTTACCAGCATGATAAAACATATTACATGCCAAATGTGGTCAGATTAAATATAAAAGAAGAGCCACTATCAGGAAGAATTCAGCAAAAATACTTCTCTCATAAATTGCTGGTGATAGTTTAAACTGGAAAGGAATTGGAAATTTGTGTATCAGTCTTTTGAAAGGCTCAAGTTCTTCACCCTAGGAATATCTCTTCCAGAAATCTAAGCTAGAGTTTTAATTTATTAGACAAGCGATGATATATTCACAAAAGATAAAATAGCTTATCTATTGTTGGGAAAAAAAACTGGAGAGATTCAAAAGCCAATAATTATCAGCTAGTTTAATTAAGAGCTGAATATTTATTTAATAAAAAATGTGTAACTATTAAAATAATATGTATTAAAGGTTAATGTCACCTTTAATATATTAAAGGTTAATGTCATAAAATCATTATGCTAAGTGCTAATCATGAATAAAATTTTCAACACAATAAAGATTAGCATCCTCAACAATGATAAAACCTATAAGAAGGAGGTAACTATGCTCACAATTAAGAAAGGTTTTCCATGGGTAATTGGTGATTTTTTTTTGTTCTGGCCTACATTCTCTAGGTTTTTGATAAAGAGAAAACAATGATTTTAATAAAAAAGCCTTTAATCACAAAGTAAAAGTTTATTTTATTTTATAAAAAAGTAACACTCTGCTGTCCTTAGTAATTAGCAGGACTCTCATGTTTAAGAGGTATTTGACATGTTTTTCACAATTCCAAAAGCCAGAACTAAGACTAAGACGTAGAAATTATGAAGAAAAAGCTTTCTTCTCAACAAAAGGGTGGTCACTTAAGAGTAAGATTTGTTCAAACATGGAATGTGACCCTCAAAGGCTAGTAAACTCCCCATTGCTGACAGTATTCAAACACTGAGGAGACAACTTATGGGAATGTTGTAGAGAAGATTCAAGAACTAAATAGATGGATATATTGGATATTGTTTAATGACAATGATGGTTAGACTCTATGATTCTATCAGTCTCTGTTTTGGTCACTATCTCTGCCAATAAACCATGTGACCTTGAGCACATTTCTAACTTTGTCACTCTTTTTATTCTTCCATTAAAGTTATACAAAATGATCTTCATGTTTCCATGAAGCTCTATAATTTTTTATTTAATTTTTATAAATAGTATTTGCATTTTGCTTTGATACATGATTTTCCTGCTGTTGGTCATAGATAGGTTGTCTCATTACGAACCACTGAGATTTCCAAAATATATTACTTGTTCAGATAAACACAACTACAAGAAATAGTTTCAAATCCATTTATTTTATGGTAACCACAAAGAACAATTTGGTTTTTAAGTATCCTACAGTCTTTAGAATTTTCCATTGTAGTTTGCACTCTAAATACTAATCATATTATGAAGTTAACTTGGTTATTTTTATTTCTACAAAGTACTATTTTTTATTAAACAAAAATCCTTTTTTTGTTGTTTGGGTAATGAAAATACATAGGTTTATCATTATGCTGGAGCTATAATTTTCTTATTAGGCATACAATTTTACAAATCCCCACATGTATTTTTATGTGTTATACCTGTAAATAAGACAGTCTATATTGGTTTTTTCCCCCCTAAATGGGGTGGTTATTATATGGCATTAATTTCTTATATAACCTCTATCTGAAACATTTAGGGGAAACATAAAAGCAGAAAACAGTATTCTTACTTATTGATTTACAAACTGCCATAGACTAATCATTTTGACATTATCATGAGAGGTCTTAACATTTTGGTGGATAAAACTGGACTCCCCTGTAATATCTGATAAATATAATTTTTGTGTATTTTTACAGGCTGAATCCATGAATGCTTTCAAATCTATTGTTCTCGGTATTCCTAAAACAACCTGTCCTGATGTAAAAAGAAAAAGACAGACTGTTTTTCTCCCTATTTCCAGTTACTAAAGATACCATGGTGAGGCTATTATCAAGGTTCCAAGTTGTAAATCCTGAAGCTAATTTATTTTTATTAGTCCACTGCAGTTTCAGCAAGGGGTCACTTTTGGTGAAGAAACGTCCTCCCCTCTGAAGGCATATTCTTTAAAGGAAAAGTACATGAAGTGTGGGAGTAACAGAGGACAATCTGATCAAATGTCTCAGTCCTAAAGACAAATTAGTTCACTAGGGTGCATCAGCTTCACATCTGCTTCATGACAGCTGGAAATCTTTATTCCTCCATATGTTGTTTGGAGGACTCAAAAAAGATTTATTACAGCTTATTCTGTTATCAGATCAAGACTATTTTGTAGGCTGAGGATATAAAGTCAAATAAAACACAGTCCCAATGGGTGAATTTTTTATGTATGTAAATTATATCTCAGTAGAGCTGTTAAAACAGCAAGAAATCCCTGACCTCAGGGAGAATGCTATCATGTGGAAAAAGAGTTTTGTCTATAACCAATAGTAAATACCATGTGATAAATTCTCCAGGATAGATTATAGATTTATATAATATTTCCTTGGGATTCAGAAGAGAAAGCCATTATTGTAGGCACGCCATGGGAGGGCATCAAGATGTTGCTAGAAGAGGTGGGCTTTTACCTAAATATTTGAGTGCTATTTCCCCAGTGACTATACAGAAACGAGGAATTCTAGGAAGAGGAAACAAAGTTTTTAAAGGCATGGAGAGCAGGAAAAAACTCGCTATCTTATTCTTGTTTCCACTCTTGGAATAACTGGTCACATTTTTACATAATGACTTTCCTGTTATATCTTTTAGAGTTTTTGTTATCTCAATTTTGTTCTAAATCAATCAGTGACCCTTATTATTTCCTATCAAATACTATTCTTTTAAGTGATTGTATACATTTGGGAATATGAAAGAACTATACAAAGTCACAGGAAAAGTCAAGTTTCTATGGCTCAGAAAAGTTAAAAATTTCTGCAAGGTCACACAGCGATTAAATATTACATCCAGAAGCTGCAGCAAAAGGACAAGCAATGAAAATACTAACAGTTTCTTTGGCAAATCAGATGTGGTAAACATCCTCGGGCTAGATTCTATCCCACATTGCCAAGCAATTTTTGGTCTAGGCAGGTAGGAACCATAGTTCTATTAGGGCTGCTTCTGAATGAAGCTGGTCTTTTCATGTCTCTAGGAATTTTGTTCTTGCCTTACAAGATCTCCAGAGATTAAGATTCTATCTGAAACCTCAGTTCCTTGAAACAACAAAACAACATAGCAACAAAACAACAGCACTTTCTGAACTCAGCACACACCAAGCACTATTCCAAGTTTTACATGTATGAAGTCGATTAATTCTTAGGAAAACCCCTTGGGGTAAACACTATTGTTAGTGCCCTTTGGGATGGATATTGAGATAAAATAACCTGAAAAAAATTACAAGGGCTTGATAAATGTGTTCCTTATCTTATGTTCATTTTTTCTTATCCCACATTACACATTTTCCCTTACTCAGCTTTTGAATGGCCATTTAGCATCTCAGCAACCGGTTTTTATCAAGCTCCCTAATTCTCATGATTGTATTACCTGTGTAATGAGTGGATCTACCAATTCTGAACCTTCATTCCTCATTACTAGCTCTCAAAGAGTTCTTTTGAGTCCTTACCAACACTGCTGGACCTTCCCTAAATATGAATCTGTCCCTCAGGTCTTGGGTTTCTTTGCAAATTGAGTCTTGACTGTGGTACCAACTGGTACTCAAGGTAGTGGAATCCTATTCATCACACCTTCATTGGAGCTTCACCTGCTAAGGAATATTTCCAGGTTCACAGATGCCTGCTCAGTTGTATCTAAGAAGAAGACCCATGGCAAGTTCTAGGCACCTAATCCCTTCTTTCCCATTCTCTGAGTCCACATTATCAGGTAATCTGGTTCAATTCACTATAGTGCAACCAAGAAAAGATAGCATAATCTAGTCATTTGCTCATTGTTAGAAGGTGCAGGAGGGTCAATAATTATTACCTCATTGTTAGAAGGTGGAGGAGGGTCAATTTGCTCATTGTTAGAAGGTGCAGGAGGGTCAATAATTATTTGCTCATTGTTAGAAGGTGCAGGAGGGTCATCCTTTTTACTGACAAGGTACTTTAATATAGAAAAACAAAGCCATGCCCTTTACACAGAGTTTTATTCAGGGTAATTTCCTGACAGGGGCCATGGGTGGTAGAAAGATCCAGGGCCCTACCCAGCCATTCTCTGCCTCTATTCTCTGCCCAGTCCAGATGTTAATCCCAAGCATGTATGGAGTGAGGAGCATGATCGGGAGATCATAAAGTTGTGATCTCAAACGGGGCTCTCTGTACACCAGTGTGGAGAAAAAGATGGAAGGCCAAAGATGGAGTCAGTGCTGTTAGCACTCCTACACTCATGTAAGATGTAGCAATGGTAAATAATTAAACGTAGGCTTCACTTTCAATGTTAAATTGAGTGCAGAAGGTTAAAGCTCAGTAGGACTTTGCGGCATGACAATTCTTACTTCCTTTACTATTTCTGGATAGGAATTCAGATTGAGTATTTAACATTCTACAGGCACTCTATACTTAACAGAAAAGTAGAGGATATAAATATTGTAAAATTAGTCTCTTCCTTTTGTCCTGAACTTTTAAATCTTTTACTCAATCTTTTCATGTCCTTAGAATTAACCAAGTTTATTTCTACACTGAACTCAAACATCAGTTATGCAAATCAAAGGCAAATTAGTTTTTTTTTTAAACTAGAATGCTTAGAATACTCTTCATAAAGGTTCATTATGCACAAAAAATTTAGCATCTTCTAAATACCTCCAACAAGTATAGTAATTACCATAGCAACTTAGATTAAATTTATTTGGCAAAACAGTTTTTCCAGGTTATTTGGTTATTGTCCAAATTTATGATTGATTTGCTGTTCAGAGAATTTTGTTACTCTGTACAGCTATTAGTCCTATGACATTGTGATCATTTTTAATGATATAAAGCTATATTATGATTTTTAAATATTCATCCTAGAAGTTCATCTTTTCAGTATATCAGAATTGAAATATTTAAGATTAACTTAAAGCCACTTTTATCAGCAGGCGTGTTAACATTTTCTTTTAAATTCAATTAGCCTTATGCTTTGGATGCTTAACAGATATGATTAGGGTTATTTACATAAGCAGCACAGCTTATTTTCCATTAAGTCTTCATTTAAACTTTAATTAAATAAAACAAGTTCTCTTTAAGGCAGGTCTCCTGTTATACTAAGAGTTCACCTAAACTAATTGAAAGTATTGATTTAAGAAATGAGAATGCACTATTGACTATTTCATCAAATCCCCCATTTAACTTTGGCTCCTTTACAAACAGCTCTTAGATCTCTGCTAAAGTTTTCCGCTTCTTGGGGACCTAGCTGCATTAAGGAAAAGTGAAGATTTAAACTACCGAGATCTACTCTGATTTGAATAGATAATGTAAGGGCTTATGCAGCCAGAGCAGCCCCACCCCCGGTGAACTGCCATTTTGTTGTAAAACTTAAATTGACCTTGCCTCCTGCAAGGGGAACTTACTGAAAAGCAAGTCCGGGAAACCAGTTCCAGGTAACAAAGTCCAAGTACAGGGTGGGTCAGGCCAGGTGGAGGTATTCAGTCAGTGGGGGCGCATACAGTCTCCTAGCTACCAAGGAGCCCCTGCCCTTTGGGCGCCTTTTGGCACCAATCCTAACCAACGTGTGATAGGCTGGTTCAAATGTCTACTAGGGTAAATTGTAATTCAGTTGGTCACCTAGCATGACTGTGGAGTTTCCTGTGTGTGTTACAATCTCATTGGCCACCTCTGTGTGGCCAAGCCTACCCACATTGCCTTTGCTCTATAAAAGTTAGTCTGGAAAGCAGGGAGGGGTCGTCCTCTCTGGAGGGGCGGCCCCAACTGGTCTGTTTGATGGTCGGTATGATTCCTGATGCTTGGCGTGAAATAAAGCTTTGCTTGACCTTCGCTTTGTATCAGTCTCGCTCCTTTAATCACGGACCCATTATTGGGGTACCCAACAATAAGATCCCTCGTCCCTTCAGGTAAAACAGTTATTAGTTTTGTAAGCAGCTGCTGATTAATTGAAATTATCATGAAAGTGAAGCTGTGGGTTGATATTATAGTTGTGAATTTTCCATTTTCCATTCAAAATTAAGAATTCAAAAGTGCCAAGATATTAAAAACCTTGTAGGCCCTCTGTATGCACTGATGAAACATTTAGATGAAAAGTGAAAAAATATTTCCATCAATCAGATATTTTCTCTACATAGTATCAAAAATTGGAATAGCTATAAATACTGCTTTTCTTACTTTGAGCCAGATGTTTGATACATTATAATTACAGCTCTCTGCCACTGAAAATGTCTTTCTCTTAAACTCAGATTAGCCACTCCATTTCCCAGAAGCTTAGTCTCTCTGTCAGTGAAGGAAGAGCATGTTGTCCACATGCAGGGTTGTTAGTATGGAAATATCATATGGTGTACAACAAGTGGCTGATACACAGGTGTTCATTTGATGGTGATTATATTTAGTTTTATTGAATTTCTACCTGGCAAAATCATGACGTGTAAATTCATGAAAAAAATTGGTCAATATTTTATTTGTTTAAATAGAACTTAGATTTCCTTAAATTAAGACATAGGTAAATTGGCACATATATTCCATGATATACATAATAAAAGTGTAATGACCGGTGTATAGTTTTATTTTTTTAATGCAAGAAATATTTGTTAATTTTATAAAATTAGTTTTCAAGCAATTAGAAAGATGTTGATCAGCTAGGTATAGAGTTTGTGAGAAAACCAGTTTCTTTTCTTTTCTTTTTTTTTTAAAGATTCTATTTATTTATTTGACAGAGAGAGATCACAAGTAGGCATAGAGACAGGCAGACAGAGAGGGGGGAAGCAGGCTCCCTGCCGAGTGGAGAGGCCAATGCGGGCCTGGATCCCAGGACAGTGGGATCATGACCTGAGCCGAAGGCAGAGGCTTAACCCACTGAGCCACTCAGGCCTCCAAGAAAACCAATTTCTAATAATCTATTATCATCCCATGCATTTAGTATTTATCTGTCAGCTTCAGTTTTATAAGATTGGGAAAGCATAACAGCATGTTTTAAAATTAATGGGGATATGAATGAATTACTTTTACTTGAGGTATTCTCCAAGATGCAACATATATAGATAAGTAGATAGAAAGGTTTAAGAGCTATTAAGATAAAATATATACATTTGTAAAGAAATGCATTTTTAATAATTACTTAATATATTACTAAAAACATAACAGGACACTAAATAAGGATAATTGTCATAATATGAACCAGTAAAAGAGAAAATTATGATACAACACTTGATTGATACTTTAAACTTTGTGACATGAATTAATATGAATTTCATAAATCTATTACTTCAAGTAGAATCCCACAAGAGTATTTTCATTCTATTTAATGACTTGATTTTTTAAAGAAGATTTGTTTATTTATTTGAGAGAGAGAGAGAGCACGAGTGGAGGGAGGGGCAGAGGAAGAGACTCTCAAGCAGAATCCCCACTGAGCACAGAGCCTGACACAGGGCTGGGTCCCAGGACCCATGAGATCATGACCTGAGCTGAAACCAAGAGTCCAACACTCAGCTGACTGAGCCAGCCAGGTGCCCACAACTTAATTTAATTAAGCTGAAAATCAGATCTTTTAAAGAAAATAAAAATTTTCAAAATTTCAACTTTATGAACACTAATCAATACTAATAAGTCATATATACAATAGCAAGCAACTGATTTCACCACACTCCAACTGGTCAACCATTTTGCCATCTTTCTTTTGATAGAAAATATCTGGAAGAACATCTGTCTAAGCCTGATGTCAGTCCCAATCTTATTCATGCCATAAAGAGGCAATATGTTCGAAATATAAACATACTTATTGTTCTATGGAATGTAACATAATAGTCTTTCTAAAACTGTTTTTCCAAGATAGGGAAATACCTCCATCATGGCAAATATTTTAAAAAGTGGGTGTTTCTCTCTTTTAGCAGAAGATCCTATGAAAGCTACCCTAAAAAGTATAAAATTTCTCACAGAATAGACAAAATGAATGAAAATATCACAGCAAATAGGTGTTCTACTACATCAACCTCCATTCCACTCTACTAGAACTACAAGTGGGAACCATAACTGTGCAGTAATAATGATCACTTTACATTGGGTTTGTAAGACATTCACTTATACACATAAAATGAAATTATGACTTGTTTACAGCTTTCGGTAAGTGAAGGGAAAAAAAAGACATGAATCTTTTATTCTAATATCCTGTTATTGAATATAATAACAAACTCAATAACAAATGTAATGGTAAATTGGCACATATATTCCACGACATACATAAAAAAAGTGTAATGACTGGTGCCTAGTTTTATTTTTTAATGCAAACTCAACTCAATAACAAACTAATATCAGAAATATTATTTTCAAGTTATTTATTCTCTCATGTATACATCCATGGAAACTTTATTTTTTATTTTATTTTTAAGAGAGGGAGAAAGCAAGTGGGGGGAGGGGTGGAGGGAGAGGGAGAGAAAGAGTCTTAAGTAGGCTCCATGCCTACCACAGAGCCCATTGTGGGGCTCAGTTTCACAACCCTACGATCATGACCTGAGCCAAAATCAAGTGTCAGACACTTAACCGACTGAGCCACCCAGGCGTTCTCCTCCATGGAAACTGTATTGAACCTCTACTGGCTTTGGGCACTAAACTGAGAATTAAAAAATATGAAGATATAATTGAATGATAGAAGATATTTGCAAATGACTTGTCCAATAAAGGGTTAATATCCAAACTATATAAAAAACTTACTCAACACCAAAAAACCACAAATAATCCAACTAAAAAATGGACAGAAGATGTAAATAGACATTTTTGCAAAGAAGACATCCAGACATCCAAAAGACACATGAAAAATGCTCAACATCACCGATCATCAAAGAAATGCAAATCAAAACCACAATGAGATATCACCTTATACCTACCAGGATGGCCCAAATCAAAAACACAAGAAACAAGTTTTGGTGAGGATGTGATGAAAAAGGAACCCTTGTGCACTGTTGGTAGAAACGTTAACTGTTACTGACGCTGTTAAAAACAATATGGAGGTCCCTGAAAAAATTAAAAATAATGAACACCCACCATTTGCATCTACATGGATGGAACTGGAGAGGATTATGCTAAGCAAAGTAAGTCAAGCAGAGAAAGACAATTCTCAGATGATTTCACTCATATGTGGAACATAAGCAACAACATGGAAGACAATAGGGAAAAAGAGGGAAATCTGAACAGGGAGAAATCAGAGAGGGAGAGGAACCATGAGAGACTATGGACCCCGGGAAATAAACTGAGGGTCTCAGAGGGAGGAGGGTGGGGGGAAGGGGTAAAGTGTGATGGATATTAAGGAGGGCACATGTTGTGATGAGCACTGAATGTTACATGTAACTAATGAATCACTGAACATTACATCAAAAACTAATGATGGCTAACTAAGCATAATGAAAAAGAGCACAGGCAAAAATAAAAAAAAAAAAATTAGGATGACCATGTGATATAAATACTGGGTATTTACCCAAAGAAGGCTAATTTGAAAAGATACATGCACCTCTGTGTTTATTGCAGCATTATTTACAATAGCCAAATTATAAAAGCAGCCCAAGTGTCCCCTGATAGATAAATGCATAAAGCAGAGGTGATACACACACACACACACACACACACACACACAATGGAATATTAGCTTTTAAAAAGAATGAAATGTGGTCATTTTAACAACACTGATGGAGCTAATGAGTATAATGCTAAGTAAAATAAGTCAGTTAGTGAAAGACAAATACCATACGATTTCATTCATATGTGGAATTTAGAAACAAAAGAACAAAGAAAAAGAGAAACAAGCTAAAAAACAGACACTTAACTATAGAGCACAAACTGATGGTTACCAGAGGGGAAGCAGGTGGGGGTATAAGTGAAATAGATGAAGGGAATTAAGAGTACACTTATCATGATGAACTCTGAGTAATGTATAGATTTGTTGAATCACTATATTGTACACCTGAAACTAATATAACATTTTGTGTTCACTATACCAAAATTAATACATATATATATTTTTCTTTCTTTTAGGAAACTCATATTCTTAGATGGTGAGAAAACCACATAAAATACCAGGTGTAATATCTTCAGCACAAAAATATATTTTAAAAGACTTATAGGTACTTGGAAAGCCTCACAAAAAGGTCATATTTGGACTGTGATTTGAAGGATAAAAAAGGTATCAGGTAGAGAAAACAGAGAAGTTCATTTTTGGACAATGGAAACTGTAAAAGGATGGAATCATAAAAACCCCAAGTATACTTAAAGGTAATGATTTGGCTTGATGGAGTTGTGGAATTACATATATATCACAGAAGATAATTCTATGGCAATATAATTTTTTTACTATAAAATACATTAATTAATTCATTTAGAAACCTATTGAATGCCTAATCTATGCTAGGAACTAGATTTAAAACACTCCCACTATTTTCTTTAACTTTTTTTTTTTTTTAAGATTTTATTTATTTTGCAGAGAGAGGGAGAGAGTGCAAGCAGAGGGAGTAACAGGCCAAGGGAGAAGCAGGCTCTCTGATGAGCAGGGAGCCCAGTGTGGGACTCAATCCCAGGACCCTGGGATCATGACCTAAGCCGAAGGCAGCCGCTTAACCAACTGAGCAACCCAGGAGTCCCTATTTTCTTTAACTTTAAATTTTGAAAATAATTTTAGTTGTACAGGAGTTGCAAAGACAGTACAGAGAGCTCCCCCTAAGTCAATAACTTACATGGGCATGATCTTTTACCAAAATTATGAAATTAATGTTAGCAAAATACGACTAACTCATCTAGAGACTTGATTAAGAGTTTGCCCTTTTTCCCTCTCCTATCTTTTCCAGGGTCCATCTTATATCACCACACTGCACTCAGTCACCATGTCTCCTTAACCCAATCTGTAACGGTTTCTCAATTTTTCCCAGTCTCTCATGCCCCTGACATTTTTGAAGATTACTGGTCAGGTGCTTGGAATAATGTCCTTCAGTTTAGATTTGTCTGCTTTTCCTCAGGATGAAACTGATATGATGGATTTAGGGGAAGAATGCCACAGAGGCAACGTGGCCATCTCACTGTGTCATTGCACAATGTCAACACAACTTGTTACTGACAACATAAACCTTGATCACTCCATGAGATCATGCCCACCATCTTTGTCCGCTTTTCTATTAGATAGAAGCAATTCAACAAGTCCAACTCATGTTCAAGATGAGGGGAATTTAAACTTCACCTGCCAGGAAGATTATTAAAGAGTTTTTGGACCTATGTTAAAACCATGATGACAGTTAATAAATATCTTAGGGAGATACTTTGAGTTAATGGAAATATCCTTTTCCTCCTTGAAGTCTAGCGCACCAGTTTACTTCCACATCCATCTGCAGATCCTGCCTGTGGCAGTTATGAGCAGAGCACTCTCTCATTCCCTCTACATTACTTGGAATACATTACTTAAAGAAATCTTGTCCTTCCTACCCTTATGTACTTCTTCATCCAATTATTTATTTTTATCATTATGGCTTTGCAGATATTTATTTTCTTTGTGAGTTATAATACTACTGTCATTTCTCTTGTTCCAACACTTTCATCTTTAGCTGTTGGAAGTTCTCTCAGGTTGGCACCTGCATTCTTTTGACATGATTTTACTCTTTTAATTGATTCATTTGTTGAGCACTTCCTTACTTTCCAACACTACAAGATGCTCCAGGCACATCTTGTAATTTCCCTGTCCTAATCTTAGATACAACATTTTTCAAAGGTGCCCCAGTTCCTTTTATTGGAACGTGGTATTTAAAATTTACTATCTGAATGCTAAGTGTCCTTGTTGCTATGGGGGGGCAGGGGGAGCCTTGATGTTCATTCTACTGTTTCCTTTTGCTTACTGTAACTTCTTTTTCTGACAATAAGAAACCTGGCTCTCATTTTTCTACCACATTTTACCGCATCTTCACTGAACTTTAGTATACACATAGTTTCAGAGTTACTAGGCCATACTCCTGTGAGAAGAAAATTTGCCAACCAGAATACAGTTTTTGGACAATTCTATATGTCTCAGCCTTGTAATATCTAGACAAAGTTTATTTTCCAATGTTATTTAGATTCTATCCTTTCTTCTCCATCCCTTCCACTGTCTCTTTATTTTTACAGTTCAAAGGAGATTGACCATTAACAAATTACTGTGTAAACCAAAGATGTAAAGTTTATGTTAGATCCCTTAAAGCAAAGTGAAGAACTCCAGCTTGTGTTAACAATGGTGACGAAACATGCAGTAACTCAAATCATAACATGTCAATATTATTGAATACCCTGGTGCTTGAAAACTAATTAATATTTGTCACAAATTAAATATCATTAAATTGGCATTGGGAAAATAATAAAATATTTATGCATTCAAAGAATATTATTATTATTTTTTAAAGATTTTATTTTATTTTATTTGACAGATAGAGATCACAAGTAGGCAGAGAGGCAGGCAGAGAGAGAGGGAAGAGGAAGCAGGCTCCTTGCTAAGCAGAGAGCCCCATGCGGGGCTCGATCCTAGGACCGTGGGATCATGACCCGAGCCGAAGGCAGAGGCTTTAACCCACTGAGCCACCCAGGCGCCCCCATTCAAAGAATATTATTGAGGATTTAATATATATTTGAAAAGAGTTTAATATATATTAAGATAGATAGGACACAGTCCTTCCTTAAAAGAAATATCTGTGTATGAGTCAGTGCTGTTCTAAGGGCATAAACAAAAGGAACTGGCTGTGAGGTGTCAGGGGATAGTTGTGGCATACTTTCTTAATAAATCTGTAATCTCGTACAGCCTAAAGAGACCTCTACGTGTGTACTAGAGAAAGAAACGGTGTCGACAGCAATGTACGGCGTTCTGTTTTCAGGGTGGACCCTTTGGAAATTGTTCTCTTCCTGCCAAAGATCAGGAACCACTAAACTCTTCTCAACAAATTTCAGAGGAAAAAGTGGCCATGACCTTCACACATTAAACAGATAAAGTAAAGAGATGAAGGATCTGGGAAAAATAGAAAGAGTAATTTGTAGATCATGTACTGGGAGTACTAGGACCTCCAGCACTGTGCACGTCTGTTCAATAACCATGTCTGTGATGAATAAAATTGCTCAACTTGGTTATCTCCAACTCAACTCCATCAACATGGTTATCACCCTGAATTTCAAGCATTCCTTACTCTTGGGAGAATTTCCTGACCCTCCTCACTCTCACTAATGACAGGTTCAGGAAGGTTTTTCAGTCCCATTCCCTGCTGCTAAGAGTCTCACACTTCTCTGAGCAAATAGGTTCTCTGAGCATTTTAAACCTCCAACTGTTTTTATTAGTTTTCTATCTTTCTCTTCCAACATATCTTAATGTAGTCCCTTAACTGCAGGGACTGCTGTGCTGTTCCCTATATCCCCACTACCTACCTCGTAACGATCAGCTTTGTTTCACTGGGTACAAGAAAGAAGACTGTGCATTTGGACGATATCCAAGAGCAGATGGAGATGATGTATGCTTACAAGGTGTGTTAGAAAAACCTTGAGACAAAGAAAAGACTATTGAGTAGAATTGGGAGGAACACTAAGGTGGATAAACACATGATGATAAATTTATCAAAAGCAAATCTAAATTTCACCAGAAATACTGCATTTTGTTACATTGGTTAAAGACGTCTCTTGGGGTGCCTGGGCGGCTCAGCGGGTTAAAGCCTCTGCCTTTGGCTCAGGTCAGCTCAGGTCGTGATCCCAGGATCCTGGGATGGAGCCCCGCATCGGGCTCTCTGCTCAGTGGGGAGCCTGCTTCTCCCTCCCTCTCTGCCTGCCTCTCTGCCCACTTGTGATCTCTGTCTGTCAAATAAATAAATAAAATCTTTAAAAAATAAAAAAAAAAAAGTAAAAAAGACGTCTCTGATTTTTTTAGTTAAAAATAATTGAATGCTAAAAATCAGTACCTATTTTACATTTTTATAGTTTTATATATATATATATATATATATAAGCTGGGGCACCAGGGTGGCTCAGTGGTTTGGGCTGCTGCCTTCGGCTCGGGTCATGATCTCAGGGTCCTGGGATCGAGCCCCGCATCAGGCTCTCTGCTCAGCAGGAAGCCTGCTTCCCTCTCTCTCTCTCTCTCTCTCTCTCTCTCTCTGCCTGACTCTCTACCTACTTGTGATCTCTGTCTGTCAAATAAATAAATAAAATCTTTTTAAAAAAAGAATAAATAAATAAATAAATAAATAAGCTTATTAAGTATATAACAAACTCATGCAATTATTTTTCCATATAGTAATTCTCAACTCATCTTTTAAAAATATCTGAACAGGGGCGCCTGGGTGGCTCAGTGGGTTAAGCCGCTGCCTTTAGCTCAGGTCATGATCTCAGGGTCCTGGGATCGAGCCCCGTATCGGGCTCTCTACTCAGCGGGGAGCCTGCTTCCTCCTCTCTCTCTGCCTGCCTCTCTGCCTGCTTGTGATCTTTCTCTGTCAAATAAATAAATAAAATCTTAAAAAAAAAAATATCTGAACAAAAGAATCTCCTCATGCTGTATAACCTGAACCTCACAGTTAATTATGGTTCATCTTAGAGCCCAGTATGGACCAAGGATGTAAGTAGTTCCTCTTACAAAGTCATATATGACCAAGGTCTTTGGATCTAAGGGAGTTGTACATATGTAGGAGTACGTAGGAGGGAGAGATTCATAATTTCCCCTTTGAGGCTTAAAAAGTTTCACAGAAAAGGCTTTAAGTGCTATTTTGACAAATAGATAAATGTGGGGAAGATATTCTGCATATAAGAATTTGTATATTCTGCATATAAGAAGATATTCTGTATATAAGAATCTGCCACTTTATTGATAATTTAGTTTTTGTGTGTATGCATTCAATACGTATGTGCCACATAACAGGGGAGATCGTAAAGAAAGCTAAGAATACTGAGGTAAGTCAGTCGGATCTGGCCACTACCTTTAAGGACCTGACTACATCTCATGATGGAGAGATAGGACAAATAAAAGATAACCATGAAACTCATCAGGAAGCACAGACAAAATCAGTGACATGATCCCTAGCACCTGTGTGACTACTTTAGTCCCGTTACTGTGTTGGGGGAACGTTTACTGGGCTCTGAATGACTTGAGGAGTGTGCCTTGGAAAGATCAAAGGAGACAGCAGCAGCTCTGGATGAAAGAGGCAAAGCCCAGTTTCCAAGGCTGGAAGGAGCTTGGCTTGTTCTGCCAGGCTTCAGAATGAAGGTCAGCGTTGCTGGGGCGTTGGAAGAGGATGTGAAACGTGGGCGGGAAACATTAAAAAAGCCACCAAGATACACATCTCGTTAATCCTGGACTTCAAGATCTTCAAATTGAGAACTGCAACCTACAGTCACAAAATCAGAGCAGACCCAGACTCGTCTGGAAGGTAGAACCCAGATGGTAAGATTCATGAGGATCTGGATGTTTAAGAAACTCCTTATGGGGGTGCCTGGGTGGCTCGGTGGGTTAAGCCTCTGCCTTTGGCTCAGGTCATGATCCCAGGGTCCTGGAGTCCTAGAATTGAGCCCCGCATCCAGCTCTCTGCTCAGCAGGGAGCCTGCTTCCTCCTCTCTCTCTCTCTCTGCCTGCCTCTCTGCCTACTTGTGATCTCATTTAAAAAAAAAGAAAAAAGAAAAAAAAAGAAACTCCTTATGTCCTAGGGAGTAGGGGCTGTACTGGAGCAGGGAACTGATTAGAAACTTCCAAGGAAAACCACAGTTAAAAAAAAAAAAAAAAAAAAAAAAAAGCTGACATTCATTGGGTGCTTGGTATGTTCTAGCTCTCTGCCCTGTGCTCAATACCTACTATGTCACTCAGTTCTCACAGAAACGCCAAGAGGAAGAAGCATGACTATTGTACTTTATAGAAGCACAGAAAGATAAAGCTATTTCCCTAGGTAACTAGTAAGGGGTAAGACTAAGGTATGCAGCCAGGAACTCTGGTGACGAACACCCACTCATTTTATTCTGGCATTGTTTTGCTTTTCAGTAGAATGGAAAAGAACTGTGAAAAAAGGATATCAGTTCTTTTATGGACAAAAAAGAGAGATTATGACTGATTTATAAAGAGTCATCACCTTTCTTAAGATCTATTATTAACTAAAAAAGGTTGATGTAGTTTATAGGTTACAAGTCATTTGTAGATCTCTTCAAACTTCATTTTGTGCATCTATAATAACAGTGAAGGACCGGAGTATTTTAAAATACACATGAAATGATATTAGGTGATTTGAAAAGAAATATAATGGGCAAAGTGAGTAACAATTGTAGGTATAATTCTGATACATAATGTTTTGCTCTCTCAAAATGCTTTCACATATATGAATTCTCCTAACAATCCCAGGAGAAAGGATATCCATTTTAGAGGTGAGGAAACAGGCTTGGAAGTTAATGTGTCTGAATGACTTCACCCATAAAGACACATAAAAAATACTTAAACTATTTCTGTGAGGACATGCCTTAACAACTAAGAATTGTGTCAAAAACTGTAAGTGAAAAATCAATTATATATGATTCTTAATTGTCAAAAATGCCTTGATAGTCTCAAACTGTTGGTATTTTATTTTTATATGGCATAGATTACTTTAAATATATCATAAATAGATCAGAGAATTTCATATCTGGAAAGTCGTACACTGATCTTCTTATCCAACTCCCTTAGAACATTCTTTGGTCAAAGATTTCATATTTTTAATATACCTGCTACTAGAAACATTTTATACTATTTTTATTATATGAGCTAATGGATATGACTGATTAGTCTTGTTCTATAGGCAGAGTATTGTCTTGGGTTTTGTATAACTTACTATTATGAACTCTGGCAATGGAAACATGCTATAAGCCACCTATTATATACATCGATGGCAAATTATACATCCGCTTACGCAATGAAGTAAACATTGCTTCATTGCTGTTACCATGCTTTATATACACTTTATTGCCTTTTGGTAAAGCCTCCACTGGAGGATTCTTGAGTTAGTAACCTCTACCTCTATTCCTTTAAATATAAGTCCCTAATTTTTTTTTTTTTTTTCATTTATGGTAAGGATGTCTACATAGAGAACACCACCAGCTGACACAAGGTTCTAGTGCCTGGCTGGAGAGGGACTTTTCTCTCAATAGTATCTGACCCCAAGGTTTTGTTCTTTTGAAGAGTATGTTGTGCATCAGTTTGGAAGATTATGCTTCTTTAGCTGAGTGTCTGGTTACTACTAAATACATCTAAAATTCTGAAGCCAATAGCTTAAAATTTACTGTCCAGGGCTTTGCATGCTATATTCATTTATAATGAACATCATGACGACAAGTCAGAAGAGCCAACCTATGGTCAACTCATATATTCAGAGAATGAATCTTTCAGTTTGTCTGCACATGTGAAGTTCTTCTTAACGCCCTTAATTGTGACCAATTTCACTGTTTTAAACTCTGTCTTGTTAAGAAATAAAAACATTTTCTTCTTGAGATCCAGTTGGATGTTTTCTAAGTAAAATTGGAAGGAATCAGAAATGTCACTGAAACAAGGGTAAATAAGGATAAGGCAAAACCAGAGGAAGAACAAATGTGTAGTTTAACGCAGGGAAAACAGAAGGGAGGTTTTAGAGAAAGAATGATGCCTTTATTGAGTTTGATGAGTTCAGTTCTAAGCCTAAGGGAAATATATGTGGACAAAAGACCTTCCAAATAGAAAATATGTTAAGATTCTGGAGAAGGTACTAGAAAAGTCAACCATACACTGTTGAATATCAAAACAATTAAGAATATCAAAACTCAGAGTTAACAAGTATACTTTTCCTTCCAACTTCATCTTTGTACTGTTGCCAAGAGGAATATTTTACACAGGGTGATCTCCATATGTTAACTTCAACTTTAATACAAATCAAAAGGTGACCTCTTGAAATTGTTGGACAGAACATGGTACTTATTGAGTTTAATTAAAGGCTAAAGAAAAAATAAAATCTGAGGGGATTGTTGGTTACTATTCCTAAGGATCTATTGTTACCTCACCAAACCTTCACTGATACTAAAGCAGCTCAGATACCCAGTTGCAAACATATAGACTGGACATTTAAAACACATGTAATGAACAATTCCTTTAGCTACTACAATGATATTGGTGTATATGAAAAATTCTTACCCTTGTCTCTATTAATCTCTCAAGTCAGTGTACCTAACCTATGAAAACTTTCATGTTTGTGAGTAAAAAGGGAATTAATTTAGGCTGGGCAGACTTCAGAACCGAAGTGTGAGGTCAGGAAGATTCATTATACTCACTGCTCTCTTCCTGATTTTACCCCATTAACTGGGGAGAAGAGCAGGGGTAGTATGGGAGTTTAACATAAATGCCTGTGTCTTCCTCTCACAGGCTGTTACTGCAGGCTCTGGCCCCATGAACCCCCGCCCCATTGTATCCCACTAGCTCCTTCTGGGCCTCGAGCATCAGGTAGAGCCAACACGCTATTCTTATTCTTCAAGAGTCCTGAAATTTTAACTTTTTCTTCCCAAAGGAGTGTCTCATCAAAACTCCGACCTTAATAATGTCCATGAACCAAACTGCAGAAAATTGCTTTAGAGAAAAATAATTTCTGGGGCGCCTTATAAATTCAGATGCTCTATAAGAAAATTGCACTGATTACACGGGCCGACTTCCTTCCCTGCCCTTTGTCCATACTTGATTAAGACTTCAAACAGAGCCAAACGCACTTCCCTCTCCCTCTCCTTCTCTCTCGCTCTCTATACAGAGTTTGTTAATATGCTAGTTAATATGCTGCAACAATTCCTTTCTGGCTTTGAAACCCTTCCTTCCTGATTGCCATCAATGCTCATAACTACATCTATATCAGCACAGCAACACTGCTGGCTCTTATGCAAACATTCCATTTGAGCATTTAGACTGGACAGTGCTCAAAGCAAACAGTCCCCTAAAATATGGGTGTTTAAAATCATCACACTTGCTTTTCAGCCTTTGTCAGCATCATCATCATCATCATCATCATAAATGGCAGCATTATTGCTTTAACTAGTTGAATATCAAGAATTCCACCTAATTACTCCAGAGTCTTAATTATAATACAATTTAGCCTCTCTCTCTCTCCTTTTTTTAAGATTTTATTTATTTATTTGACAGACAGAGACATCACAAGCAGGCAAAGAGGCAGGCAGAGACAGAGAGGGAAGCAAGCTCCCTGCTGAGCAGAGAGCCTGATGTGGGGCTCAATCCTAGGACCCCCGAGACCATGACCTGAGCCAAAGGCAGAGGCTTAACCCACTGAGCCACCCAGGTGCCCCAGTTTAGTCTCTTTTTAAAGAAAAACGAGTCAGCAATATAAAACCATGTAAAACACTGCAAACTACTTAAGGATAAGACACCTGCGTTCCTCTTTCTCTATCATGCCCATTTGGCTATGAAAAAGTCTCTGTCTGGACCCAATATAAGCACAAAGGGAAGAAATCAATTTAAGCCAGCCCAAAAGTTGTCCACTACATTGCCATAACCCAAGAGAAATGAACAGAGACTTCATCCTTCCAAGATGAATCATAAGTGCCATGGCTCTCATTTATGTCTATTTTGCTTCAGAAATAGCAAAAAAAAAAAAATTTTTTTTTTTAGATTTTATTTATTTATTTGACAAAGGGAGAGAGCACAGGCAGTGGGAGTGGGAAAGGGAGAAGCAGACTCCCCACTGAGTAGGGAGCCCAATGCAATGCAGGGTTCAATCGCAGGACCCTGGGATCATGACCTGAGCTGAAGGCAGATGTGCCCAGACAAACTGTTTTAAAGTAAAAAAAAATACCTAGCATAAGATAATTAATGAAAGGCGGAAAAAAAGTCTTTAAAAAACATATAAACCTTCAATTAAATGACAGAAATTTGGGTTTCAAGTCATTAATTTGCAAATGTAATTCTTACTTATTTTCAAAAGACTCACACCCTTTTGGTCACAGAAGATGTCATATGCCATAAATCCTGATTACTGACCCCTTTCAGTCTGACAGGTGCTAAAGGTCTTGTTCCTTTCATATTTATCTCCTTTCTTCTACTTATTTAAAAGAACATTTCGAAGATTCTGTTCTCTTTCTTCAGAATTCAAAGAAAGAAATGAGCATAACTATGAAAGAAATGTTCTATGAATTCAAAGCTCTGCGTTCAGATTATTAAATTATTATCTCAGTCTTATGTTGAAAAGGTCCCTGAAACACCAAAAGTCCACCGCCCTTTAAAAGATCTTTAATGAAACTGAAATGAAAATGAAAACATGGGTCGACCTAAGAAAATTACATTAGTATTTGCTTTGCAAATTTTGGGGAGTAGTGGAAAGGGTATCTGGTGCAAATGGCTATTACAGAGAAAGGAGGCATGCCCCACATTAACAATTAAATAACCCCAGGGAGCTCATTATCATTGTGTTACCTATGCGGAATCACTATGATGAACCACCCAGATCTCTCCTCAGTGAAGACTTTATTGCCTCAATCGGTAACGATTAAAATGCAGAGACTGTAAGACTGGATACAAAATGATACCAAACTAGAGGCTGCTTTCAAGAACAATCCAATTTAAATACAAAGACAATGATAAGTTTAAAGTAAAAGGAGAATAAAAAGTATACCATGCTAACTTTCATCACAGAAAGCTGGGATATTATCTGTGTCTATTGTTTTCCATCGGAGCCTTTAAAAACCCTTTATTTACAGTTGTTTTGATTTTAGACATTTTCCCTCATTTTTCCTACGATGCCCCTTACTCTTTTTGCAGCAGTGTTTATTCCTGATCCTTACAGTTTCTCTCTTTTCGTGGTTTCCTTTTATTTTTCATTTCTAGTTCTGTCTGCTCACAGTCCTTTTCATTTTTTTTCCTTGACTCATTATCTTTTCCCCACGTGTTTTGTTACTGGTTTGTGGTCTTGCTTCACAGGCGTTATTTTTAAACTCATAGTAAAATGTCAGTTACTTCTGCTTCCCATCATACATTTCTAGTAGGCACTCCTCATCTCCTAATTTTATCTTCTTGCCTCTTCCTCATTATTTTCCTGCAGTATACTTGTAGAGCTCCCTTCTGGTTCATTTTTTAACTCATCAACCACTGGGAATTTTGCTAGGACAAGCTATCATCTGGACATTTCGGTTGATTTAGTTGTTAATGTCTTTATAGCCAGAGAAGAGGAGCAGCTGAGAGATTTTCAAAGTGAAAAGGTTCTCTCTCCCTCCTCTGCGGAAGAGACAGAAAAGAGTTTTCCTGAGTGGTTATTTATTCTTGCCTGGGGTCTAGGAGATCACCTGACACCTCTAGCTGCAACTGCCAGCCTGTTTTCATTATTAGAAAGAGATATTTTTAGCACCTCAAGGTTCAGTGCCTCAACTACAGGAAGAGTGTTTTGGCTACATCTTTAAGAGATTTGTTGCCATCTTCTCTCTGTGGCTCCTGCTCAGGCCTCATGCTTCCCATAATCCTCCATTCCTTTAGCTCTCTGTGGGCTTAACTGTTTTCTAATTTTAACAAAAACTGAGGTTGAAATTCTAAAATTTTCCTTATTTTCTTTGTATTTTATCGAGGAAGAGTAGGCTATCTTCAAGTAAGAAACCTCTACAAAGAGCTAAATATTTACTGTAGATTATACTTAAATGCAATTTTCTATAATCAAGTTTATAAATCATAATATCTTAATATTTTTTCATTTACTGGAATACTATTTATCTTCATGTTACATCTACATTTCCCTCATAAATTTAGTGCATGTTACATCTACATTTCCCTCATAAATTTAGTGCACGTAAATAAAATAAATGCAATTAATTTCAACTAACAATCGTAGTATCGACTTGAATTTTTATAACTCAAAATACTTGAGTAAAGAGGAAGCTTCAATATTTAACTTTGTATTTGGACTTAAATAATATTTGCATGAGTTCACACTTAGCATAAAATCAATTATTGAACAAACTTTTTTAAAAGGCACAATTGCCTAATAGCCGTAACTTACAGAGATGAAAATTTGAAGAAAAGTTTTTAAGTGAATCGGATATGAATTTGACATTGGAAAACAAGCATGCCTGAGTATTGGAAATCAGAGCTACACTGCTAGAATAATTGAAGGTGACTTAAAAAATTATATTGCCATTTCCCAGCAGGAAAAAGGAGTTCAGAATGACAGAATTGAGGGATAGTTAATGAAAAAGTCAATATATTTAATGCTTGTATCCAAGATATTACTTCTCACAAATCCAGTTACGCTTAGATTTCTAAACTTGAACAGTATTATCACTAATACTGTAGAATTAGTATGTATTACATAAATATTAGCACATTTTCACCTAAAACATAAAATAATTTCATATGTGTTCTATATAGTTACCTGATTTTCAAAGATGCTGAGTACGATATTGACAAGATATTTAATTAGCTACTCCTATCCATCCTTTCAAATTTTTTTTATTTCCAATCCTAAATTATGTGTTGCTTTTGAACACTTTCAGTTGGATTTACTCTTAGTTTTGCCCGTTTTGTTTTTATTTAAGGAAGGGTATTACTTAATATAATGATAAAATTAAAATGTTGCCCATTGAGCTTTTTTAAATAAGAATTAGGCTACTGGTAGAAAGTCATAAACAAGGCATTTCAAGGAAATTATTTTCTACAAACTCTAAACCACGAAAACTGTCACACTGAGAATGGTTATATTCCTTATCATTCCTAATTAAATTCTAAGACATGCAAGAATGTGTTCTTGTCATATTTCTTATGTTAAGTTTCTTGCCTCTGAGCCCTCTCTTGGACATAATTTCCATTATAACATCTTAAGATAAATACAAAGTGACGAGGAGGAGTCAAGATGGCGGAGAAGTAGCAGGCTGAGACTACTTCAGCTAGCCGGAGATCAGCTAGATAGCTTATGTAAAGATTGCAAACACCTGAAAATCCATCGGCAGATCAAAGAGAAGAAGAACAGCAATTCTGGAAACAGAAAAACAACCACTTTCTGAAAGGTAGGACCGGCGAAGAAGTGAATCCAAAGCGACGGGAAGATAGACCCCGGGGGGAGGGGCCGGCTCCCAGCAAGCGAGGGAGCAACAGCGCACAAAATCAGGACTTTTAAAAGTCTGTTCTGCTGAGGGACATCGCTCCAGAGGCTACCCGGGGCAAAGCCCACACAGGGTCAGCGTGGCCTCAGGTCCCGCAGGGTCACAGAAGGATCGGGGGTGTCTGAGTGTTGCAGAGCTTGCGGGTATTGGAACGGGAAAGCCGGCTACAGAGACAGAGCCGACAGTAAGCTCGCAGCTCGGGGTGACCTTGAACCGGTCGCAGGCTCGGTGAGCTCAGAGCATGGCCGGAGGTCAGGCAGACGGGAGTAAATGGGCCCGGTTCTCTGAGCACGCACTGAGGAGTGCGGCCCTGGGCTCTCGGCTCCTCCAGGCTGGAGACCAGGAGGCCGCCATTTGTATTCCCGTCCTCCGGAACTCTAAGGAAAGCGCTCAGGGAACAAAAGCTCCTGAAAGCAAACCCAAGCGGATTACTCACCCCGGCCCCGGGTAAGGGCGGTGTAATTCCGCCTGGGGCAAAGACACTTGAGAATCACTACAACAGGCCCCTCGCCCAGAAGATCAACAAGAAATCCAGCCGAGACCAAGTTCACCTACCAAGGAGTGCGGATTCAATACCAAGGAGAGCAGCAGAATTCTAGAGGAGGAGAAAGCAAAGCACGGAACTCATGGCTTTTTCCCTGTGATTTTTTTTAGTCTTGCAGTTAATTTAATTTTTTTCTTTTTCATTTTTTGTTTTTTTTTCCCGCCTTCGGGTAAAATTTTTTTTTTTAACCGTTAACTTTTTCTTTTTTAACGATTTTTTACTAGTTTATCTAATATATATATTTTTTCTTTTTTATATTTTTCTTGGGGTGTTTTTTAAAAATTCTTTTCTTTTTTTTTTCTTTTTTTTTTTCTTTCTTCCTTTTTGAACCTCTTTTTATCCCCTTTCTCCCCCCTCACGATTTTGGATCTCTTCTAATTTGGTTAAAGCATATTTTCCTGGGGTTGCTGTCACCCTTTGAGTATTTTACTTGCCCCTTCATATACTCTTATCTGGACAAAATGACAAGATGGAAAAATTCAACACAAAAAAAAAAGAACAAGAGGCAGTACCGAAGGCTAGGGACCTAATCAATACAGACATTGGTAATATGTCAGATCTAGAGTTCAGAATGACAATTCTCAAGGTTCTAGCCGGGCTCGAAAAAGGCATGGAAGATATTAGAGAAACACTCTCGAGAGCTATAAAAGCCCTTTCTGGAGAAATAAAAGAACTAAAATCTAACCAAGTTGAAATCAAAAAAGCTATTAATGAGGTGCAATCAAAAATGGAGGCTCTCACTGCTAGGATAAATGAGGCAGAAGAAAGAATTAGTGATATAGAAGACCAAATGACAGAGAATAAAGAAGCTGAGCAAAAGAGGGACAAACAGCTACTGGACCATGAGGGAAGAATTCGAGAGATAAGTGACAACATAAGACGAAACAACATTAGAATAATTGGGATTCCAGAAGAAGAAGAAAGAGAGAGGGAGCAGAAGGTATACTAGAGAGAATTACTGGGGAGAATTTCCCCAATATGGCAAAGGGAACGAGCATCAAAATTCAGGAGGTTCAGAGAACGCCCCTCAAAATCAATAAGAGTAGGCCCACACCCCGTCACCTAATAGTAAAATTTACAAGTCTCAGTGACAAAGACAAAATCCTGAAAGCAGCCCAGGAAAAGAAGTCTGTAACATACAATGGTAAAAATATTAGATTGGCAGCGGACTTATCCACAGAGACCTTGCAGGCCAGAAAGAGCTGGCATCATATTTTCAGAGCACTAAATGAGAAAAACATGCAGCCAAGAATACTATATTCAGCTAGGCTATCATTGAAAATAGAAGGAGAGATTAAAAGCTTCCAGGACAAACAACAACTGAAAGAATTTGCAAACACCAAACCAGCTCTACAGGAAATCTTGAAAGGGGTCCTCTAAGCAAAGAGAGAGCCTACAAGTGGTAGATCAGAAAGGAACAGAAACCATATGCAGTAACAGTCACCTTACAGGCAATACAATGGCCCTAAATTCATATCTCTCAATAGTTACCTTGAATGTTAATGGGCTAAATGCCCCTGTCAAAAGACACAGGGTATCAGAATGGATAAAAAAACAAAACTCATCTATATGTTGCCTCCAAGAAACTCATTTTAAGCCCAAAGACACCTCCAGATTTAAAGTGAGGGGGTGGAAAAGAATTTACCATGCTAATGGACATCAGAAGAAAGCAGGAGTGGCAATCCTTATATCAGATCAATTAGATTTTAAGCCAAAGACTATAATAAGAGATGAGGAAGGACACTATATCATACTCAAAGGGTGTGTCCAACAAGAAGATTTAACAATTTTAAATATCTATGCCCCCAACGTGGGAGCAGCCAACTATATAAACCAATTAATAACAAAATCAAAGAAACACATCAAAAATAATACAATAATAGCAGGGGACTTTAACACTCCCCTCACTGAAATGGACAGATCATCCAAGCAAAAGATCAGCAAGGAAATAAAGGCCTTAAACGACACACTGGACCAGATGGACATCACAGATATATTCAGAACATTTCATCCCAAAGCAACAGAATACACATTCTTCTCTAGTGCACATGGAACATTCTCCAGAATAGATCACATCCTCGGTCCTAAATCAGGACTCAACCGGTATCAAAAGATTGGGATCATTCCCTGCATATTTTCAGACCACAATGCTCTAAAGCTAGAACTCAACCACAAAAGGAAGTTGGAAAAGAACCCAAATACATGGAGACTAAACAGCATCCTTCTAAAGAATGAATGGGTCAACCGGGAAATTAAAGAAGAATTGAAAAAAATCATGGAAACAAATGATAATGAAAATACAACGGTTCAAAATCTGTGGGACACAACAAAGGCAGTCCTGAGAGGAAAATATATAGCGGTACAAGCCTTTCTCAAGAAATAAGAAAGGTCTCAGGTACACAACCTAACCCTACACCTAAAGGAGCTGGAGAAAGAACAAGGAAGAAACTCTAAGCCCATCAGGAGAAGAGAAATCATAAAGATCAGAGCAGAAATCAATGAAATAGAAACCAAAAAAACAATAGAGCAAATCAACGAAAGTAAGAGCTGGTTCTTTGAAAGAATTAATAAAATTGATAAACCCCTGGCTCGACTTATCAAAAAGAAAAGAGAAAGGACCCAAATAAATAAAATCATGAATGAAAGAGGAGAGATCACAACTAACACCAAAGAAATACAAACTATTATAAGAACATACTATGAGCAACTCTACGGCAATAAATTTGACAATCTGGAAGAAATGGATGCATTCCTAGAAACATATAAACTACCACAACTGAACCAGGAAGAAATAGCCTGAACAGACTCATAACCAGTAAGGAGATTGAAACAGTCATTAAAAATCTCCAAACAAACAAAAGCCCAGGGCCAGATGGCTTCCCGGGGAATTCTACCAAACATTTAAAGAAGAACTAATTCCTATTCTCCTGAAACTGTTCCAAAAAACAGAAATGGAAGGAAAACTTCCAACTCATTTTATGAGGCCAGCATCACCTTGATCCCAAAACCAGACAAGGATCCCACCAAGAAAGAGAGCTATAGACCAATATCCTTGATGAACACAGATGCAAAAATACTCAACAAAATACTAGCCAATAGTATTCAACAGTACATTAAAAAGATTATTCACCACGACCAAGTGGGATTTATTCCAGGGCTGCAAGGTTGGTTCAACATCCGCAAATCAGTCAATGTGATACAACACATCAATAAAAGAAAGAACAAGAACCATATGATACTCTCAATAGATGCTGAAAAAGCATTTGACAAAGTACAGCATCCCTTCCTGATCAAAACTCTTCAAAGTGTAGGGATAGAGGGCACATACCTCAATATCATCAAAGCCATCTATGAAAAATCCACCACAAATATCATTCTCAATGGAGAGAAACTGAAAGCTTTTCCGCTAAGGTCAGGAACACAGCAGAGATGTCCATTATCACCACTGCTATTCAACATAGTACTAGAGGTCCTAGCCTCAGCAATCAGACAACAAAAGGAAATTAAAAGCATCCAAATTGGCAAAGAAGAAGTCAAATTATCACTCTTCGCAGATGATATGATACTATATGTGGAAAACCCAAAAGACTCCACTCCAAAACTGCTAGAACTTATACAGGAATTCAGTAAAGTGTCAGGATATAAAATCAATGCACAGAAATCAGTTGCATTCCTCTACACCAACAGCAAGACAGAAGAAAGGGAAATTAAGGAGTCAATCCCATTTACAATTGCACCCAAAACCATAAGATACCTAGGAATAAACCTAACCAAAGAGACACAGAATCTATACTCAGAAAACTATAAAGTACTCATGAAAGAAATTGAGGAAGACACAAAGAAATGGAAAAATGTTCCATGCTCCTGGATTGGAAGAATAAATATTGTGAAAATGTCTATGCTACCTAAAGCAATCTACACATTTAATGCAATTCCTATCAAAGTACCATCCATCTTTTTCAAAGAAATGGAACAAATAATGCTAAAATTTATATGGAACCAGAAAAGACCTCAAATAGCCAAAGGGATATTGAAAAAGAAAGCCAACGTTGGTGGCATCACAATTCAGGACTTCAAGCTCTATTACAAAGCTGTCATCATCAAGACAGCATGGTACTGGCACAAAAACAGACACATAGATCAATGGAACAGAATAGAGAGCCCAGAAATAGATCCTCAACTCTATGGTCAACTCATCTTCGACAAAGCAGGAAAGAATGTCCAATGGATAAAAGACAGCCTCTTCAATAAACGGTGCTGGGAAAATTGGACAGCCACATGCAGAAAAATGAAATTGGACCATTTCCTTACACCACACACAAAAATAGACTCAAAATGGATGAAGGACCTCAATGTGCGAAAGGAATCCATCAAAATCCTTGAGGAGAACTCAGGCAGCAACCTCTTCGACCTCAGCCGCAGCAACATCTTCCTAGGAACATCGCCAAAGGCAAGGGAAGCAAGGGCAAAAATGAACTATTGGGATTTCATCAAGATCAAAAGCTTTTGCACAGCAAAGGAAACAGTTAACAAAATCAAAAGACAACTGACAGAATGGGAGAAGATATTTGCAAACGACATATCAGATAAAGGACTAATGTCCAGAATCTATAAAGAACTTAGCAAACTCAACACCCAAAGAACAAATAATCCAATCAAGAAATGGGCAGAGGACATGAACAGACATTTCTGCAAAGAAGACATCCAGATGGCCAACAGACACATGAAAAAGTGCTCCATATCACTCGGCATCAGGGAAATACAAATCAAAACCACAATGAGATATCACCTCACACCAGTCAGAATGGCTAAAATCAACAAGTCAGGAAATGACAGATGCTGGCGAGGATGCGGAGAAAGGGGAACCCTCCTACACTGTTGGTGGGAATGCAAGCTGGTGCAACCTCTCTGGAAAACAGCATGGAGGTTAGTCAAAATGTTGAAAATAGAACTGCCCTATGACCCAGCAATTGCACTATTGGGTATGTACCCTAAAGATACAAACGTAGTGATCCAAAGGGGCACGTGTACCCGAATGTTTATAGCAGCAATGTCCACAATAGCCAAACTATGGAAAGAACCTAGATGTCCATCAACAGATGAATGGATCAAGAAGATGTGGTATATATACACAATGGAATAATATGCAGCCATCAAAAAAATGAAATCTTGCCATTTGCGACAACATGGATGGAACTAGAGCGTATCATGCTTAGCGAAATAAGTCAAGCGGAGAAAGACAACTATCATATGATCTCCCTGATTGAGGAAGTGGTGATGCAACATGGGGGCTTAAGTGGGTACGAGAAGAATAAATGAAAGAAAATGGGATTGGGAGGGAGACAAACCATAAGTGACTCTTAATCTCACAAAACAAACTGAGGGTTGCTGGGGGGAGGGGGTTTGGGAGAAGGGGGTGGGATTATGGACATTGGGGAGGGTATGTGCTTTGGTGAGTGCTGTGAAGTGTGTAAACCTGGTGATTCACAGACCTGTACCCCTGGGGATAAAAATATATGTTTATAAAAATAAAAAATTATAAAAAAAAATACAAAGTGACTTTTGTCTCTTTACCATGTCTGGATAAATCTTGGATAAATCCTATTTTCTGATTTTTTTTTTGTATATCTTATATATTGATTGCTGTTAGGAGGAAAATATAATACAAAACAAAAAAAAATGCATGCAAATGTGTGGCACTATGAAATCCATTTTCTAATGGCAGTTATCTTCTCAAAGTTGTTAGTCAATAGTTAATACTTTTACTTGTTTTGATCAGTTGACTTTCTGTTCTCTTTGATGGTTCTTGTAAGCTTTTAATTTTTACTTATGCCTCCTAAAAATCACTATTCCTTGCTTCTCAGGAACCAATGGCACCTTCAGTTTCACTGTAAAACATGGTCTATGACTGCCCACATCCTCCATCCAAGCCATCCTTCTCCCTAGTATTAGAAGCTTCGAGGTGTTTCTTTAAATGCTTCACCCATGGTCTTATCCAAACTCTTGTTGCACACTTATCCTTTCTTGCTCTCACATCTTTGTGATGGTGTGCAAACACCATGGGTTTCTTAGCTTTCTTACTCTGTCACAGCTCTTTCCTCTAGGTCTTGCCAGCTGTGGACAACACTCAAGTTACTGGCAGGAGTTGTACAGAAAGGAAGGTGGTAGGCAGCAAGTGATTGCAGCACAATTCACTGGACAATCTGATATGACAGTAACAAGGAGAGCCAAAAGAAAGTGGAAGATAACTTAAATGTCTGTACTCTACCTACTCTCAAACTTATTTTTCAAATCAACACACAAGATGGGTGACATTCGTATGCATGGTATATTCCTATGCCCAATTCCCAAGACTGATTTATATATTAGAAGCGACATTATTAAGGTAAATATAAATAAGCTCCAATGTTTAGTCATATATCTTCCAAACACTGCTATTTTATATCTAATAATGAATTATTTGCACTAAACTTTACATCTGATCACATAAGAATGCTACAATGTTGAGATGGAAAAGCACTGATCCAGACCAGTGGTCCTTAGTGTGTGATCAGAAGCATCAACATCACCTGGGAACTTGCTGGAGATGCAAATTCCCAGGCTCTACCCTAGACCCACCGAACCAGAAACTCTAGGGCATAACCCAGCAATCTGATGTACTCTGATCTAGATGCTAGATCAATTTTTTAAAGAAAACATTGAATTACAATATCACAGTGGCAGAGTTAAGGCTCTTGGATTACAGTCTAAATAAATACTGTCTTGTGCTTAGTAATTACTCAGATACATGTCAGTTGAATAAAATAGCTCAGGTGGTGTGTTACCTATTTTTTTATAGAATGAAAAATTTAGATTTTTTTTCTATTTGAAAAGAAAAAATATCAAAGTGATTCAGTTGTATACAACTGAATATACAACAAGCTTTTTCTTTGCCCTGACACAAATTAGTATATAGACAATAAGCAACATCCACTTTTCTATGTACCACATTTTAAGTATAGGTCTTTATTCTTATACAAGAAGTACCGAGGGTAAGTTAGGAATATATACACCGAGGTTAATATTCTAGACTAGTGCATGCTTTCTGCAAGGCCTTGACAATTGAAGTCCTAGTGCCCTCATCCATGATAGAATGGTCAAAAATACTCTCCATTTATAGAAGAAATAGGGGCTTAATTTAATGAATAACTTATCCCAAAGTGACATAGCTAGTTAGTGACAGAGCTGAGATACCTAGTAAGTCTGATGTCATGCTCCTAGCCACTGTCTGTGGAGATGTTCACAGAACTTATCTCATAAAGCTAAAGTGAGAATTAAATTACGTAATATGCATGAAAGTTTCAGTGTTTTGAGCACATAATATGTGCTCAACAAATAGTAACCACTAATATTATTGCTATCACTACTAGGCCAGTACCCAGAAGAATTTGCTGGGATTGCCACCACCAGGATATCTTGATACTTTATAGCTCTACATGCTCTCTAATGGAGCCATCAAGTGCATTCTTTTCCTTGACTCTCTCCATTCAGAGGCATCCTTACTTCACTGCAAAACAGTGGGAAGGGCTTTAACAGAAGCCATGAGTTCCTGGTCTTTAAAACTGTACTCTGATCACATCTCATTCTCTCTCTCTAAAGCATGACATGGTTACAGTCAAGGGCGTCACTTGTTTCATAATGCAGTCATATCTAGTGTTAATCTACATCTCTAACCGTTCAAAAGAGCATGATTTCAATGAAAAGTTATATATATATGTACATACACACACACACACACACACACACACACACACATATCTTGCTAAGTGCACGGTAAGTTGGATATTTTTATCCTTAGTTTATGGATGAGAAATCTGGAGAGCAGAGATATTAAGTAATTTATACAAGGTTATCCAAGTAGTGAATGTGAGGGCCAGAATTCTAACTGGGGTCTTTGTAACATCAAATCTGAGGCTTTTAATCACTTCCTTCCACACAGCTAGGATGGTTTAGCACAATTCAAATGACAGACATTCACTGAAATGTGTGAAAGTGTGTCATAATGCTATCGTTTTTCTCAAATGCTGTTAACCATAATATTCCATCAACCAGAACATTCCATTCTCCTGGGGTAATTTACTGTAAAATCAATCACATTTGAGTCTGAAATGTGATCTTTTTATTAGTCAGACCATCAATAATTAATTTTCAGACAAATTTTACCTTAAGCAGAATTTTTGCAAGCAGAAAATAATATGCATTTTCTTGTGTCTTGATGTTTTTGTTTTACTCTACAACTTTGTTGACAGGTTATGTCAGTGAAAATGCTGGGAAGGGAAATCAAATCAAATCAAATAGAGGTTGATTCCAGAAGAAACCATATCAATTATTTAATTCTGTTTTTTCACCACTACTGTTGTCAGGTACTTGGTAGCACAGGAAAAAAATATTTCCAGTTGTTTTAGACAATAGACCTCAGAAAGTCAGTGCTTCAAATGAAAAGGATTATTACAATTAGGAATCTTTAGTGCAAATATAAAAGAAGATATCAGAAGTATTTACTTAAAAACATACAGTTTTTTCCTAAAAAAATTAAAAATAGACCTGCCATATGATCAGCAGTCCTACTTCTGGGCATATATCTAAAGGAAATGAAAAGAGAACACCAAATGCCTTTACTCCCATTTTCATGGCTGCATTAGTCACAATAGCTAACTTACAGAAATCATCTAAGTGTTCATCAAGGGATGAATGGATAAAGAAGATGTGATGCACACACACACACACACACACACACACACAATGGGCTATTGTTTAGCCATAAGGAAGAAGGAAATCCTGACATTTGAGAAAACATGGATGGACCTTGATGGCATTAGGCCAAGTGAAATAAGCTGGACAGAGAAAGACAGATACTGCATGCTCCCACATATGTGTGGAATTTTGAAAAAAGTGTCAAATTTAGGGGCACCTGGGTGGCTCAGTGGGTTAAAGCCTCTGCCCTTGGCTCAGGTCATGATCCCAGGGTCCTGGGATCTAGCCCTGCATCTGGCTCTCTGCTCAGTAGGGAGCCTGCTTCCCTTCCTCTTTCTCTACCTGTGTCTCTGCCTACTTGTGATCTTTCTCTCTCTGTGTTAAATAAATAAATAAGTATATAGATTTTTTAAAGTGTCAAATTTATAAAAATAAGGAGTGGAAATGTGGTTGCCAGGGCCTGTGGGGTGAAGGCGAGGTACATAAAGAGAAATTGGTAAAATGATACATATACTTTCAGTTTGTAAGATGAATTAGGTCTGAAAGTGAATACTTATAAGGAGAAACTTCGTAAGAAAAATATTTTAATGTGATTCTTTAGACACATATCGATGTTCTGCTATGAACGATAAAGGCTTAGTTCACCTACACCATCTCTTCTTATCCTTTCCAACCTCTTCCCTCTAGCAATCTAATGATGATAATTATTTTAGTATCTGGTTGAATCATGAATTGCTGTGTGAAAAAATGATTAAATATAGGCAGTTTCATATGGCCCAAACGACTGCATATTTTAGGGTACTATTAGCTAAATATTCATAAATTAGTATTTAATGTTCTCTCTTCATTTTAATTTCTACCTTCTGACTTCAGTGAGCTACAAATTTACTTATATGTTTTCAACTTTATAACGTTTCTAGTAGGTCCTACACCAATTATCAATACTTTAAAAATGATACATAATAAAATAAAAAAACAGCTGAAATTGTGCTTAATGGTATATAATAACAGATAATTTACAGAGGGTCATAATAAGCAAGTGTATAAGAATATGCAAGATAGGCGTGCCTGGGTGGCTCAGTGGGTTAAAGCCTCTGCCTTCAGCTCAGGTCATGATCTCAGAGTCCTGGGATCGAGCCCCACATCGGGCTCTCTGCTCAGCGGGGAGCCTGCTTCCTCCTCTATCTCTCTGCCTGCCTCTCTGCCTACTTGCTCTGTCTGTCAAATAAATAAATAAAATCTTTAAAAAAAAAAAAGAATATGCAAGATAAATTTTTACCTTCTTCTAAACCTCTATGTCAACAGAAATACCAATAGTCTAGTGGTGAGCAGATAGACAGGGACAGAATCACTGAGATACTCATCAATAGAACACTGTAATTAGAAGCAAGTGTTTGAGGCAACAAATTGGTTTGCTATGAGAATTTGGGGAATCCCTTGTTTTCTCTATGCTTTATTTTTTTTTAAGATTTTATTTATTTGAGAGACAGAGAGTTAGCAAGCATGAGCAGAGTGGAGGGAGAGAGAGAGAGGGAGAAGCAGACTCCCCACTGAGTACGAAGCCCAATGTGGGGCTCTATCGCAGGATCTTGAGATAGTGACCTGAGCCAAAGGCAGGCACTTAACAAAATGAGTCACCCAGGTGCCCCATGCCTTCTTTTTTTTCCTTTTTAAAAAATAAATGTGGTATGAAAGAAAGAGGTCATATGTTGGATTTCAACAAAATTAAAACATTTGCTCTACAAATGATCTTGTCAAGAGGATGACACAATAAGCTACAGACTTGAAGAAAATAATGGCAAACCATATTGGATAAATGATCATTATTTAAATATATAAAGAACTTGCAAAGCTCAACACTGAAAACTAAAACAAAAACAAAACATTAGATAATGTGCAAAAGACATGGAGGGATATTCCACTAAAAACATATAGATGCAAGCAAATAAAAAGATGTTTAACATCATTAGCCATTGGATAAATGCAAATTAATACAATAAGATGTCACTAATAGAGGAATGACTTAAGTAATAATCGGTAAGGATGCTACTTTATCCTATGTTACCACACCCTGATCTTTAAGGATATGGAAAAACTAGATCATTCATACATTGCTAGTAGGAATGTAAAGTGGTACAGTAACTCTAAAAAACAGTTTGGCAGTTTTTTAAAAATCCTAAACATGCAACTAACATATGACTCACAATTACACTCTGGGCACATTTCCCAGATAAATGAAGACTTATGTTCCCACAAAAATCTGTACACAAATGTTTATAGCAGTGTTATTGGTAATGGCAAAAACCTGGAAACAACCCCGATGTCCTTCAATGTAAGAAAGGTTAAATGATGGGTGATTCATCCACACCTGAAATACTACCCATTAATAAAAAAAAAAAGAAACAAACTATTTTTGCACACAACTTGTATGGATCTCAAGGGCATTATCTTGAGTGAAAGAAGCCGATCTCCACAAATCAAATATTATGATTTCAATTATATTCTCAAAATGACAAATTATAGTGATGGAAAACAAATGAATGGTTTCTGGATATTAGAGATGGTATCTATAAAAAAAAGTAAAAATATAAATCAAGAGGCAGACCTTGTAACAATCATATTTAAAATATACTTGAAAAGGAGGAATAAAGATAAAAATTTGGTGATTCTTCCTGAAATTGACATTGATAAATAAGAATGAGACATGAAAAAAGAAATAAGGACACTGTGTTTCTTTAGGCATTGTACAATTGAATTTAAAACCAGTCCTTATAAAGTCAGTACCTTAGCAAGTGCTATAAAATCTTAAAAGCCTTGGAAACATGGTGTCATACATACTAAGACCAATAAAGAAGAAAAGGATTGTAGAGGCTGCTTAGTAATTTACAGGGGTAGAGTGAGAAAAATGCCCCAGATTTCAAACTTGCCTTATAGTGTAATTGTTAAGAGATTTGGTTTTGGAATTTGTAGGATTTGGGTTAAATACAGGGTGATACCATATACGACTTATGTGACTTAGTTTCCTGATCTCTAAAATGAAGATAATGACAGTTATCATGAAGCTAATAAAATAAAACAATTTAAGTAAACCAACCAACCCAGGGCCTACCATAGACTAAGCAGTCATTAAATGTTAACCCATACTACTTTGCTACTGTTTTCAGAAAAAAGTTGGAAAACTTTATTCTAGCCAGTAGAAGAGCATCTTAAACTTCCCATGTTCTTAGCTTAGCTTCCCAGAATCATTAAAAGCCAGCTAGCGACTTAGCATGGTAATTGTGTATTCGGGGGATTGCACTTATGCTGTGATACTCCAGTGCAGTATCACAGAATAAGAGATGAGAAAAAAATGTGAAGGAAAATTATATTAGGTGTGTTGCTTTTCAGAAAATACTCAAAAAAACTGAACTCAGTAAGGTTAAAATCTCATCTACTTTAATGGTTCAAAGAGGTTTTCAGTCTTGAGGGTTTGACATTATGTAGTTATGAAAGTATGTCTTGAAATTGACGTTTGTAAAGAAAAATATGTACGGTATAAATTTTTTTGGCCTTAAGAAATTTAAATAGAAAAATCTTTAATATACAAACTGCAAATCTACATACACAGCAGCATCTATGGACCATCATAGTACATAAAAAGAGTGGACAGGGAGGGTAGGGGGAAATGGGGATGCTTGGAGGAGAGAAGGTGTTCAGGTTCCCGACTTCTTCCTTGTCCACACCATTCTTGTTGCCTGCAGAGCACATGGTTTTCACAGAGAGCATGTCAAGAGATAGAGGAGCCTTGAGAGCATCACTATGAAGATGAGAAGGAAAGCATAGTACGCCCCTCCAGTGTCACACCTCAACCCCCATGCTATCATCTAGGAAAAAGATCCAGTTAGAAGACGACTGAAAGGTCACTGAAGTCATTTTCCAAGAAAGTCTTCAAGCAGGTTAAGGAGGCTTCTAAGGAGGTGCTCTTAGTCATGAGTACAGATAAAAGTCGCATGATGATTTCCGGCAAATCTACACAACGTGTGAAGAAAAAAGAAAGTACTCAGGTCACTAAGAATTAAGAATTAAAGTATTTGCTTATAGGTCTGTGACACAGAAATAAGCTGATCCTCTGAATCAGGTTTGAGAGACCTCCAATATCTGCTCTTTCCTCAAGGACTGTCTTGGATTATAGCCCCAAAGTCTTCCAGATGGCACACCAAAACTTATGGGGAAGCTTGGTTACCTCCCTCAGATGTACCAAGGTATTGACTGAAGTCCCATTACAGTCTGTCACAAAGACCTGGATTCCCACAGTTATATGAATTCTCTGGGGTTCCAGGGTAGGAGACTGGGTGTTCAGCTGCTGAGGCTCAGTCTTTGATAAGAAGGTAACTCAGGGGGAAAATGAGATCCTAGATCATTATACCTTCTAGCCTCCCTTGTTGTTATCCCATTGATATGAAAATTTTATTTCATTCAAACCATGGACTATTAAGGAATGAAAAAGAATAAGCTACTGATGTACACAAAAACTTGGATGAATCTCAGGGTTAGTGGCCAAGATGCTCCACTGGAAGGGAAAGCCTGGCTTTAAGATGGGTTCTCCTGAAGCTCAGAAAGGTGTACCTGTTGTTGATCATGAGATGAAGTCCTTTCTATGGTGGGAGAGGTAGTGTTGAGGACCATGGTCATAACCATGGCATCGGATTTTGTGTTGAGGAACAGGTTAGGAATTTCAGTCAAAGGACAAATGTGGATTTCCCTTTAAGACACAACTGATCAGTACTGGGACTAAAATTAAATCTAACTCCTCACTATCTTCTTAGCAAAATTTACTCAGGCCATCTAATAGGGCTCCAATGCACATAAAACCAATATTAAAGAAGAAGAGGTTGTGAAAAAAAAATTGATTCTCTAGACCCAAAAGATTCAGCTTTGACAACTTCTGCCAGGCCAGAGCTGACATCATGTTGTGTTGGGATCCAACCATGGTCAAGTCTGTAATGGGAATTCAGCATTGCCCCATCCACTCCTGCATCCCATTAGCAAAGACTAAAATTATAATATTTTTTAAAATAGACAAATGCACATCTCAGGGTAAACAAAGTCTGATTAGGATCAAACAAAAACAAGTAGCAGATATATTAATCATATGCTGAAATAATACTGATGAGAAAATCAGAAAAATGTCTCAATAGCAGGTTTGATGATGTCAAGTTATATTATCTGGCATAATATAGTAATGTAGTCTGTCTGCAGAACAACTGTAAGGAAATATGTCAGGGCTTAGGTAATTTTACCAGTAATAGTTATAACTATAACAAACAGTAATAAGCAATAGCATTTTTATAATGGACTTCAAGTGGAAGAAATGAAGATTACTTAGAAAACCGCGGCCTGAAAAAAATCTCACCTCAGCGATAAAGAGGTCAAATTGCTACTGCACTATATTGCCTCTACTTCTGCAGTTAATAGTGTATTTGCTGTTCAGTAAGAAAGAGCTATTAATTAGAACTAAATTATAATTGATTTGTGCCAGATTAATACAGTTTTGTTTAGAATTTATTATTTTTATACAAAATACTTTAAAATGGTTGTTTAGTTACTAATGTCAAACACTTACTAATTCTTCAAGAATAATGTTGTTATCCAAATAAATAAATGAATGAATACACAAATAAATAAGGTTAAAAATTCCAGAGCTCTTTTGTAGTTGTTACATTCATCTCACTATGGGTATAATTACATATCTATACTATAGTGTATGAGTATAGTTTCTTCTTTTTAAATATTTTGACTGAATTTTTCATGATTAAAATCAAAATATAAAAGAAGACTTGTGTCTCTATGATGGAATGACATATAGTGGATCAAGGTTCCTTCTGATAGCTTTTAGAAAAGCTGGACAAATATAAACAAACAAACAAACAAACCTCTGTCTAAAGAACTGTTGCAAACCTAACTAGGACTTGGGGAGCCAAGATTCCCAATAGAAGTCGTAGAGAGGTGAACTGACCTTCTACAAACCAAATTTCCCCTCCAGGCATTTATACAAGGTTCCTATATTCTGGTAAAAAGGAAGTCAGATGGAAGTGAGTGTCACACTCAATAACTCTTCTCAAAGCATTTTGTTAAAATCTTAAGCTCTGCAAGAAAATAAGTAAGATATTTTTCAGAAAGCTGCTGAAAAGTAGAGCAAAGTATTCATCAATCTCACAAAAATTCAAAGACAAAATTCATTTTTTTGGAACCTGCAATGAGAAGTAGTCTTACCAAACTGCCAAAGTTCTTAGACCCTCAAACACTACAGCATATTAGTTGGGACAACTAGGGATTCATAGAATCTTCCAAAGTTTGAAAATTTAGCCTCTAAACAGCTTAGTTTGTGACTGGATTAAGAGGTTTATTCCCATCCTGGCTGCCTGTCAGAAGGTAGGGTTTATCCTCTTTGGGAGGAGATAGTAAAGCTTCTATAATTTTATTTCTACAATTTGTGATACACATTTTCCACCTTTAATAAAAAAATGTGAGGCATTCTAGTAAAAATTAAGAGAAAGGGATTAACACATAGCCTTGTTATTGTTGTTATTAGCCTCCAACTTTAAACTTAATGTGTTATTCAACAATATTCAGAAATGAGATGGAAAAATTGAAAATTTTATGAGGAATCTAAAATCTATTAAAAATCAAATTAAAATAATGAAAGTGAAAAATGTAATAATTAAAATTAATAACTTAACAAATGAGTTTAACAGCAGATAGGACATAGTAAAAACAATAGAAAGGACTCATGGATGGGAAAATAAGGCTACAAAAAATATCCAGATTACAAAAGAAAGAGAAAAAATGGATGGAAAATAGATTTTAAAAGGATTAAAAGACTGCTAGATATATGACAGAGTAAAAAGGTAAAAATGTGTAACTGGAGGCCATAGGGAAAAGAAAGGAAAGTGCAAAACTGTATCTGAAGATTTTAAAGAAATGTTCCAAATGTCAAGCAGTGGAAATCCAAAGAAATCATGTAAGACTACAAAACAAAATTATAAGACTACAAAAACAAAAGACTAAGAGAAAACATAAAAGCAACAACTAAAAAAAAAAAAATAAAGAACATGCTGTTCTCAGGAGCAACCATCAGACTGATGGCTGACTTCTCATCAGAAATGATGGAAGTTGAAAGTCAATTGGGTGATATATGTAAAGAAAATAATTCCCAATCTAGAATACTCTAAAACAGCATTATAAGTGAGGTGAAAACAAAAACATTTTCAATCAAAGACTGAAAAAATTTATTGCCAACATACTGACACTAAACATGCCAATGAGAACTCTTGGTTCTCCACAGAAGGAAGAGAGGGCATCCAAAAGTAGCAGGTGCAATATATGCGATTATAAAAATAAAAGAGAAAACTAAAACCAAAAATAAAACAGATTTATAATTATTCTTGGAAAGAAGAGAAAATTAAGTTTATCCAGCTGAGCCTCACTAGCCCCCAAAAGCATATGCATATTTTATTTTAATTAAAGATAAACACACTTTCCCTCACAGGTACTTCAACACACTCTAGGGCAAGAAACAAAGACAACAGTTCATCAAAAGTCAGATAAATATTTTATAGTGTTTGGTCTTACATTTATATTTCAAATAATTGGTAAACACTTTCAAAGTACTGTCAAAAATTTTAAGAAATGAAAGTACTTGTTACATGATTTAAAATTAAAATGTTAAATTCTTTTTAAAATAAATGATTATCTATGATTAATGAATCAATCACGTGTGTTAAGTATTTTGATGTTTCACAAAAGACATTTGAAAATATTCATATAGTAACTTAAAATTATATTCATTTTAGTGTAAACCTAAAAAAAAAAAAGGCTAAAAAATCCCAGCACCAATTATGTAATGATTTTCTCCTCATAAAAAAACAGAGAATGCGATTACTCCTTTTTCTTAAACACAATAGATTAAATTCCTTGTGCCTTTCTCTATTTATCTAGGGAGAATGTGACAATATGAAATCTCCTTCCTTAAAAAGCTTTTGCTTAAATCCTTCCTAATATCAAATTTTCTTAAATATATTAGAAAGAAACTTCTATCTCTAACCTAAAGAAAAAAAACGATTAATGGTATTTTATCATAAGTCATAGTTCAACCATGAATAAGGATATTACCACAATTTTGTACATATTCAGAAAAAAAAAATGTTCATCATACTTGCTATCTATATATGGAAGCACCCTGGTCTGTGTGAACCAGCAGGGATTGTGAATTTGTATATGGCAACTCCTCTGTCATAAGCCTCCTGTCCATGAGGGTGCAGCCTCAAACAGGAAGCCCATCTGTTGGTAGAGAACTGAAGTACAAACAATAATGACGACTGAATGTTGCATTGGAAATGAACCAAAGAGTGTATGAAACTCTTTGTGCAGCCACTGTCTTTGCCATACTTGTATATCCATTTCATTTTGATTAAAATAAATAATCAAAATAAATTCTGGCAGACCTTAAAACACTTCTAAAAGCTAATGCTTTTATGAATAGTTAGAGATTCTCTTTAATTACATTAAATATTTGACACACAATCCTGGTATATTTTTACAGATGAGATTTTATTTTGAGTCTCAGGACCAGGAGCATAGTAAGAATGTAGCTCAGCTTTCAAATAGCTTTCTTTAAATAAACTGAAACGAATAAAAATTATGTTTCAAATACACTAGATTATTCAACAATGGATTATTTCAAATATTCAAATTGTTTACCTCTCAGATTGTCCTGTCTCTATTTTTACTTCACAAATATTTATATTATAAAAAACCAGAGGCTAAAAAAATAAAATCAGAGGCTAAAATATTATAACATAAAACAGATATCAAAATTATTACAATTAACTATTAACCTTAAAGGGGGCAATTTTTGATTTTTAACTGTACCCAATATTTCAATTCAGCAGTATAATAACTAACAAGAAAGTATTTAAGTATATTAGAAAGTTATGTTTTAAATTCTGCTTTTAGTGGTTCATTGCTAAGTATAAGAGAATAGAAATAAGCTTTTATTCTTCAAGTTAAAGTTGTTGATATTTTGTATTTTGGGAAAAATTCTGTATCATAAGCATACTATTATAATGAAATGTATTTTCATTAAACCTTCTTTTATTCAAGAAAGGGCAAAATCATTTGCTGGTTCACTTTGTTCCAAGAACGTGCTGGAGTGCTAAATGAAAGTATGCCGTTCAGCTAAGTACCTTGCACATTACAAATCAGAATGCTAAACTGTGAGGTTAAAATGAACTAGATAAGCAAATAAGTCTTTTGCCTTTACCCACACTTTCTTTTTATTTAGCACATGTATAGAGACATATCTTATTTTTTTAAGTTACAAAGCAATTATTTAATACCCTACAGAGCAATAATAAACCTGAAATTTGACTGTTCTTTAGAAATATTTCTTTCTCCTTAACTATGGAGGTTCTCAGAGGCTTAGAGGTAGGCACTCTGATTGTTTCACATGAAGACTCTCAGAAAGCAAAAATTCTGGCAAAAAAGGGGTTGCAAAAAGTGGGTTTTTGTTTTGTTTTGTTTTGTTTTTTTAATCAAAGATTAAGGTAGCTAGTCCAGTCCCTTTCTTTGTTCCAAATATTTCAGACCATAAGAAACTCGGTCTGTTTCTAGATTTTCAGTACATTCTCAGCTATAGACAGAGGAGTCAGCTAGGAAACATTAGTAGTGGATACTAAGAACTTCTAGATGATTCTAGAATGGAACTACCCTTTCAAGAATATCTTGAGCCAAGATTTTTTTACATCCCAAGGCAAAAGGTAGACCTGAGCATCCAAAGTACTATATCCCTGGATCTAAAACAGGCTTCTTATGTTTGCTTCATCGCTTCTAAGGAAGATTGGATAACATGTGGATGTATTACCATAAATCCATCAACACTTTGGAATCCACTGACTTCCTAAAATACATAGTCTTTGAATGGTAATTTAACACTCTCTACATATAAAAGGAAAGCATTATTGTGCTATTTGAATGTAACATAGATTTATAATTGGAAGACCCAAATCCTATTCTTAAAGAAAATAGTAGTTTGAGGCTAGGAGGATGTATTTGGATTTCTTATAATATGACCCAATGTTATTTTGTTTAAATTGCAAGTACAGGCTAAAAATATTAAATTTTAGTAAGAGTTTTAGTTACTCAGTGAGTTCTTTATTTTCCTAAGAAAAGAGCAGTCAACAATAAAATAGTACAATGTCTCTACAATAATATGGGATACTGGAGCATGATAACGAAGTTAATGAGAATCCTTTGTTTGAAATCTGAAAGAAACAGGAAAACATCTGCCTCTGTATTTCCAGTATCTAGAACAGTGATCGTCATGCACTAAATAAGCCCTCAATAAAACACCCTATATTTGTGTATATACAATATTATATGTGTATGTATTATATTATAAAAATTATTAAGTAAGATTTGAGAGTCTTGCTTAAAAAAAGATTTGAATTAGATGACCTTCCAAGTCATTTATTACATATCTAACCAATACCAGGGACACTGATATTGGCAAACAACTTCACTTTTCTCTGATGAGCTACTTTGCACTCTACTATTTGTATCTCATGGTTTCTGATAATTATTCTGATCATTACTTTAAGACCTTATCACCTAGGAGCAGTCCGCCAATTTTTTTGTTATGAACATTTTGTACACATGTAGATATGTGTACACTCTGTTTCTAATATGTAAAATAGATTACATATAAAAACAAATGTATTAAAATATCACATTTATATTAATTTATCATATATTTATTATACAATATATCTCATATATAGTTTAGATTTTATAATTTATATATAATTAATGAACTTAAAATTTAGTTTTTAATGTTGTTTTATGTTTAAATGCAGATATAGATATGTATGAGTCCAGATTAAATTAAACAAGACCCAATTACACTGTGCTTGTCACACTACAACTATCACAGAAGAGAGTTCATTTAAACGTAGTCTTCAGTGAGATCTTCAGGATAGGCAGCTTCATCCCACCTAGCATGAAGGAGATCTTTACATAAAATGATACCTGTGCTGTCATAAGTAGTGGAAATGGCTACTATTTATGGAGTACAGTGGATTCTCCATTCTTTACTCAATGTACACTATGCATCATGCCTGCCCTCTCATCTCCTCTCATTTGGAGTTTCATATTGGTGTGTGATCACGTACTAGAAAGCACAGCATTTGAAACATAGGGGTTGAACATAGCAGCTGACAACAGACCAATCATCCATGCATTCCTTTACTCCATTCATGTATTCAAAAAGCATATACTGAATACTAATTGCTCAAATACAGTGAAAATGAAAATTACAGTACAATGTGCCATGAACTATAATCCAGAATCTAGTTTGTTTAGTTTCTCCACTATCATTTAGAGATACAATACATGAAAAATGCAGCAGAGTATCTGAACACTTTCCATAAACCTTGATTTGTAACAATCTTATTCTCAATGAAGTAGAATGAAAAGATCAAAAGAAAAAAAAAGCAAAAAACTCATGCCACCCACAATTGGACATTATGTACTTGTCAAGTCTTTGACATGAATTCTCAACTTAATTTGCCGAATATAATCACTCAGAAGTCCCTGGCTTTCTTTAGTTCTGTAGGTATTCCTGAGAAATAACTTCTATCTGTCCCCTTTCAACTTTGACCACACTTCCCACAGTGTCATGGGACAAAAACTCTCCCTGAAGAACTGTGGCACAGTACCAGGTGAATTAAAACACACTAATAACTAGTCACATAAACCTTGTGAAAGCGAGCACTATGGAGTAACTAACTAGTCGACTGGAAGTTATATCCACTGAGTAACTGTGGTTCATTATTTTTGTAACATAGGAAGTAACAACAGTATGCAATATATCACGCAAATGAAATGTCATTATTATAGCTGGCTTCATTCTATTTATATATACTATGTATAGAGTATATATATTTTCAATGTATATATGTTTATTATGCTCAAAATTTAGCCAACTATAGTAGTATAAAACTGTGAAATAAGTTAACTATGCTCAATGAGAAAAGCACAATATTTATGACAGTCTAATTCAGTTAAAAACTCACACATTTTTTGAGCATATTCTATGTTTCTTAACGGAGTTTACTGTCTAGTTCAGGAGACAGACCTTTACACACCTGCAAGTCAGAATATAACAAGAGTTGTGCTTGTATTTATACTTGCAACACCTGGAGACAGGAAGGAAACAGCAGTAGTGAATTAGACTTTAGTGCTTGGAGAACATTTTGACAGGGGGCAATAAGGGAAAATTTATTATATACAGAGGGAGCTTTGGCAGAAAATGCAAAGATGAAGGGTTTGTTCGTGTGTCATTCATCTAATTATTCTATTATTCACTTACTAATATTCAATAAATATCTACTGAATGAGTACCATTTCAGTGTTAATTTTTGTAATGGTATTACCCATATTCAACAAAATTCTTAAAACTTCATTAAAACTTCCATGTCAAGAGGACTTTGGACATAATCACATTTGTTTTAACTGCAGGTATATCTTTGAAAAAAAAAAAAAGTGGCCAATTTCTTAAAATGTGTTACGAGCTGATAGATGCCTTCTGGGATGTATGATTAAATACCAAGGGACATTAAAAATAATTAGGCAATTAAAATTTCAGAAAAAAGTAAGTCCAAAACACTTGTCTGGAAGTTTTATATGCCATCGATAAGATGCAGCATAAACCTAACATGTCTTAACATGACTGCATTTTCTATAAACAAAGATACTCTATTAACAGCCTAGATGTGCTTCAAAGTTTGGAAGAACTGTGTATTTACAAATTGTAATCTGATGTCTCTTTAGAGACAAAAATTATAACCTTAAATTTTATCCATGAAAATAAACCTTTTTTTCTTCCCATACATATTACACTGATATTCAAGAGGAAGAAAGGAAATAATTTGAGAATCTGCTGAAGTGAATGGCTTAGCTCCCACTCTGCTTTGAATCTCTTAGAGATTTGTTAACAGAGTATTGTTTTGTAACTCGTACTGGGGTTATGTTCCAGTGTTAGAACATTCAAAAAATTAAAGAAATAGCTATAGGGATACTATGAATTCATGAATCTTGTTAAGAGAGTACTCATTTCATTTTAGGAACCATAAGAATTAAGTAAAAAGAGTGTCAGTTTTAAAATCAAGTAGACAAGGGTTCAAATCCTGACTCTGCCACAAAGCAGCTTTTTGATTTTTTAGAAATTTAGTCTTTTCAGATTCTTCAAAAAGTGGCAATGATACCTTTAGGGTAGATGTTTAGGGTAGGGTCTTAGAGTAGATGTGAAAATAAACCAGAGGAAAAGTTTTTTTAAAAGTCCCTCGCATAGTGTCCAGCACACAAGTACCCCTAAATATTGGCTCCTCTCTTTTTCTCCTTTATTTTTTCATAATAGTTCCTGTTTTCTGTCTTCAGCAAGTTTTAACTTTTGATGAAATTTGTTCAAGGAAATTACTGATGTTGACTTTCTCAACATATTTAAGGAATACAATAGCAAATGACAAGCAGAATATGATGAATGCATATCTGATTTACTTCATTACACTCACCATTTCTTGAAAAGAATGCAGTGTGCTAGATGAAGCGATCAAGGCATATTTTTAAATTAATGTTTTAATTAAGATTTCTAATTATATGTGTAAAACCGTGCCTAGATGTCATCTTTTGCTCCTCGGGAAGCCATTTCTCTATAACACTGCTGTATTTCAAAGGAAACATTTTTTTAAATGGAGACAAAACATACACTAATATTAGTGGGATGTCATCTACATTTTAGTTACAAGAGCAGATCCAGTACCAAAACCGTTCTTTTTTGTGTCCTATTTAAGTGAAACTGAACTTACAAAAGGATCACTGAGATTTGTAAAAAAATATAGATAGATCACTTCATTTACCGGCTACTTCAGAGAACAACGTAGTTTTAAATTGGTATATTTTCAAAGCATGTGTCTTTAATTTTCAGTTTAGCGAATGAATGGTTCCTTTTTCTAAATCATCATAGAGTGGTTTTGGCAGTACTAATGCTCTCAAAGATGAGGTCTATATTTGTGCTGATTAGAAAGATAGAGCCATGATACTCTATCCCTGATCAAAATATTCTCACATCTCTTGAAATATTGAGATATCATTGCATCTGGGAGGATGAGAAGTAGAAATCATAAGGACGGGAAAGAGTTCTGAAGCAATTTTTCATCACCACTAGATAGAAGCAACTGTCCAATGGAAGTGGGGTTGAATTAACCGGTTGTAATGTGTATTTGTGGTGGGGAGGTGATGGGCATATCAAGTGAAAAGACAAGTTTTTTATTGGGAGCTGTCTCCTCAATCTCATTTTCAACGACAATCAAAATACTTATGGGAGGTTTTCCATAGATATTAAGAAGGTGAAGAGCACTGGCTTCAACTTAGCCCAGACAATACAAGGTAGATAGTAAAGATGCACATTAGAATCTGATCTCATAAAATGTTTAGCAATAATGAATTTGTAAAAGAAAGATTTAATTATTTATTACATTTCCTGTCACCTAGCTTGCTTTAAAAACAAAAAAATCATCTTTTCACAAGAAAATATTCAGTCCATTGTTTTACTGTCCTAGCTACGCTGTTCAGCAATTTTTGTATATCTATATTTCTAGAATCTTTCATGTTTTTGAGCATTGATATTCAAAATTTTAACTACTGAACAGATGTGTGTATATCTTTGTGTTACAATCTATGAAGTAATTAGAAAAGATAGATTACATCAGCTTTTAACTGTTGAATGTAATGTTGGTAATCTGAATTGCCAAAAATTATCCTGGCAATTAAACATACAGTTATAAAAATATGCCAATATTCCCAACAATATATTTATAAAAATATTTTTAATTCAGGGGGTTAATCAGCATATCCTAAAGGTTATTATTTTACTTCAACAAAAATTTATCGTGCTTATAACAGACTTTAGGTTTCAAAGTTTAAAATGTGTGTGCTGAACAAGATCTGTAAGATATTTTAATTTCTCTTAATCAGAAAGAATAATAGCAATGTTTTAGATATTTCTTATTTATGTAAAGCATGAATTAATTAAGGTTTTCTTACATGGAAAGTTATTTGATCTCTTACTATTTCAACATCAAAGTGGCCATAAAATTCATAGAGAACTTTCCTTTTCTCACAGTTTTTTCTGTGAATTTGAACTTGACCTTCTGGGAATAACTACAACAGAAAAATAAACATCATAAAAATTACAAAATTTTACAGCTTATATATAATGGAAATCTATTTTACCTTTTATAAATCTTTGAGAACCACTAAGCAAGTAAATGGAAAACATCTTATTTTCCAAAACCAGAGATTTTTAGAAAAATTGTCAATGTTTGAAAGGTTTTACTAAAGAGACATTTCTTCTATCTGTTGAGCTTAGATACTTTCTGCTTTGATGAATACTCGTTGTTTCTTTAAAGTTCTTAAGAGGAAGAACTTTTCTAAATTTGCAATTATACATCTTCTCACTTTGCCTTGTTTGAACTGTCTAGTGATCTGATGGTATATTCATTATATTTACTCACTCAAATATTAAGCACCTCTTGTGTTTCAGTCTCATTAACCAGTTAGTGTTTCTCTTTGAGGGTAACTTTCTTGACATAAATCTTTCAGCTCTTCACTCCAGGACAGCGAGTTTGCAGAATGGCTGAGCTCTGATGAGAGCTCTATTGAAAGGCTCTCCAGCTCTATGTTTTCTTATTCATAAGCAGTGTAAGTGCTTGCTTTCTTTCTACCTGCACTAACCTTTATTAACATAAACCATTTACATAAAATACTTTGATAAAGCCCATTTAACTTCTACTGATGTGCTGATTTGGCTTAAACGCACTAATTCATAAGTACAGTTTTTTAAGTGTTTCTTTAACAATGTCTTATCTGAATTTTGATTCTAATATCTGAAGTATTGGTTAACCGTGTATCTCGATTCTTTGCCATCAATACTTAAGGGGAAATATTTCCTGGGATGCTTCTCCGGGTGACTAGAAGTAGGTATTACAAATGTCAGTTTAAATAGCAAACCATAACAGAGATGACGATTTCAATGTTTTAACATATCCACCCACACTTTCTTACTCTCATTGTCTAATTCATAGTTTTATTTAAAAAAAAAAAACCCTAGTTAACCATTTTTCTTAAAGAATTTGTAGTATGTTCTGTTGTGGTTACAATGATCGAAAAGCCAGAAATTGTATGAAACCTGAAAGATTTTTTTTTATTTTTTAGTTTTACAAGTCTATTCCAAATTTATTTTTTAATTAAACAAGTAAGCCTTGCTCTGCCTCCTCCCCTGCCTTGGTGCTTACTCAGTGAACAGCAGCAACCTGCTGCATTTTATAGCTGTGGAATTTAATGGGAAGGGTCTCCCTAAGAAACCATGTGAACAAGGGTGCATCACAGTGGATACAACATAGTGAACACAGACAAGATAAGAGCTCCCTTTTTTCAATCTCTCCCAAATCTTCCATCCCTTACCAGTATTCTCTAGTCTCTAGTCACAAAAGGCAGCTGAGTTCACAGCTGGAACAACAAGTTGTGCTGTGAATCTCAGTGATTTACCCAAGTAGCAAACAGGGTCATTGGCTTAATTGGAATTTCAGTTGCCAAGCGGACTAGGAATCCCTAGCGTTGGTCCAGCAACACGGATAAAAGTGTTTCTGCTTCTTGATAGAGAATGAAAATGACGCAGAGTGTAATTGATCGACAGGAAATTGATCACTTTCCTTTCTTCATTCCCCCAGTTTAGGTGCCAGCGAGTCTAGGGCTCACTCATGCATGCCCAGGGGCCACCAAGATCTCCATTTTCCCCAAACGCATAAAAGGCTAAAAACAGCCTTCTTCCCCAGCACCATGGCGTGGCTGCAGCTGCTTTGTTTACCATATAAGTCACACCAGGGGTTCACTCCTCGCCTTCTCCCCTGCTTTAAAGCTGGATGCACTGAAAGGCTGAGAAGCATCCCCAAACTCCCGCTCAGCCCAGATCAACCACAGAAAAGCTTCAGAAATCCGGTCTGGAGCCTTAAAGAGAAACCAAGCAGCCGGAGCCTTTTGAACTCGTAACCCCCCAGGGATGTCCGCCTCCCAAGAGGGAGCCGGCTTCCCAGGCTGCTTGAGAAACTTAACCGAGATCCCAGAAAGGAGGCGAGGTGCAGCTCCGGTCAAATGGAGCTCTGAGGCGACACCCTCTTTACCTGCAAAGTTGGCAATTTTCTGGCTGAAGAGCGATCGATCCAAGGACATGCGGCGCGGGTGCTATGCCGGGTGAGAGCACGCCCGGCAAATTCCAATGGGATTTCCTTAGTCGCTGCCGAGTTTTGGAGCATTCCAAGGAAAACGCACGAAGCTAGAGCCCACGCAGCTGGCACCGAACTGGGCGGAGTGAGGATGCTCTGAGAGCGGTGCCATGGGTGGCGGGGGAGGGGCAGCTCCGGAGGGGGAGGTGAGATCCGGGGGAGGAGAACTTCGCCCACCCCCGCCCCCACCGATCCCTCGGGATAAAGTTAGCGTTCCCACGGCTGACAGCGGATGAGCCCGGAGGAAGATACCCCGCCCTCCGTCCCGGGCGGCTGCCTGACTCAGGGTCCGCACAGACCCTGCTGGGTAGGGACCGCGGGTGAAGATGCGCGTCCCACGCACCGCTCTGCGTGGCGGTGGACGGGACCCGCGCGCGGGCGGGCGCTGACGCTGGGTCCCCGGCTCCGCTGCCCCCAGACAGCCGCCGCCTCCCTGGACCAACTCCTTGAGGTCAGCCAGTTAGGCGGGCGGGCTCACCCCACCGGCCGTCGTCCAGCCAAGTCAGCGGCTAGAACCCACGGTGTGGTCCCGGGTGCCGGCCGGACACCTTTAGTCTTTGGGCGGGCTCTGCAGACACGTCGGAGTTCAATTCGCGCGGGGACCCGGCTCCTGAACGTTCCGTCCCCAAACCAGTGAACCAGCACCCAGGCGACAGGTCGCCCGACTTGAAAAAAAGTAACCCCCACTCCCACCTCCACCCGGGAACTCTCAAAGCTTCTCCCACTCCGGCTCCTCTGGGCTCCCGGCACCCCCTCTCCCGTCCTCAAGGTGTCAGACTTCCCCTGCTAGAGCCGGAGTCTGCGGCTTGCCACTAGTGTCAACAATTGAGACAGTCGCAATGAATAAATGATGAGACACAGCGTTCCATCCACCCCCACCCAGCCCGGTCCTTCCAACAAGCATAGGAACTCAGTAAGTTTCCAAATATTAAATTAAAACGCCAAACACGCACCAGCCCCAGAGCGGGAGGTTTAGTGGCTTCAGGTGGGGAGTGTGTGTGTGAGTGGGGAGGAGGTGTGGGTGTGCGTGTGTGTGTGTGATGCTTGCATCAGCGTTCTGAGATTTCAGGATAAAAGTTATCTCTTGGCCAATCTCTGTGGAGTTCACGTACTAAAATAAGACCAAAGTGCGGAGAGGAAATGCCATATATTGGTAAAGTTGGCAGTAACTTACTTGCTGTAAACGAGACGTGGTGGTTCCCAGCTTGTGACTCACGGAGCCTTGGTTGGTCACGGCCCACTGACTTGAGAGTCGGTTTGTAAAATGAAGAGTGGCGTCCATGCGGAATCTTAACTAAGGAGTGTCCGCCGCGGACCGTCAGTTTCTACTTGATTTCCTTTATTTTCCGAAAGCCCCCGGGTGAGCGGTGGGTCGCCGACCCTGTCTCAGCGGCCGCCTGCTCCAGCTTCGGGCTGTGCAACAGATGAGTGGCAGCCCTTCCTTCCCGTCCCAGCCAGGCGATCTCACACCTTCCTGGAATCGGTGCTGAGCGGACTGAGAGGAGCACCAGTTTCTTCCCAAGGAATATTCCCCAAGGACGTCGAGGGTAGGCGGCAAGCCGGCACTCACACGCAGACTCCAAAGCGCAAAATTAAATTTCCTTCTTGGTTATCTCCCCCCACCCCCATTTTTTTTTTTTTTTCCTTTCCTCTTTAGTTCACGTGAGTTGAGGGTTTGGGGAGGGGGGGATATTTACATGAATAAAGAGGATATCTCTAGAGATCACCCACTTGTGTGATGTGCATGCTGCTTTCTTCTTTTAAATCACTTTTCTAATTTCCAGATGTCTCTTTCTCTCTCGTTTACTACTCGTCTCCTGTGTTTATCTCAAGCTCAGCCTTGACACCGGTTCTAAATTTTTAGGAGTACTACCTCTAGATCATCTCCTCCAAAATACTGAAGTGCAGGAGACAAACCTGGTTCCTATAATAGCTCTCCAGAAAACAAAGGCAAGGACAACAAAAGGATTCCCTTCTTCCCTGAATCTCTTTTGACTCTTAACCACAAAAATACATTAACATCTTTAAATATTTTGTTTAGCTTTCTTAATGTTAAATGATGGCTTTTCTAAAATATGCAACAACACATCTTTCTGTAGACATGGTAATGAACTTTATAATAAACACAAGTCTGCTTTCTATTTAACAAGGGGGACTATATATGAAAATCTGTTTTATGCAATACAACTGTAAATATTTTTATATTTTTTTCAGGAAATAACTCCTCTTCCTCTTCATCCTCAGTAACTGAAATGTTTCAGTACTTAAAGAAATAAAAATGAAGATAACAATTTTAATGGAATCTTTTGTCTCAACCAGATAAACAAAATTCTGCATCGTCTATTTCAGTGTCTTTAAAAATAAACCCCTAGTAGAATTACATTTACCAAGACAAGTATATGTCTTTTGTAATATATTTTAAAATACTTTTAAAAGAAGGTGGACTGGGGCACCTGGGTGGCTCAGTGGGTTAAATTCTCTGCCTTCGGCTCAGGTCATGATCCCAGGGTCCTGGAATCAAGCCCCAATCAGGCTCTCTGCTCACCAGACACCCTGCTTCCCTTCCTCTCCCTCTGCCTGCCTCTCTGCCTACTTGTGATCTCTGTCTCTTTGTCAAATAAATAAATAAAATTAAAAAAAAAAAGAAGGTGGACCAGTGACAACTGTAGCTATTAATAGCTATTCATCAGAATTTAATAACTGTTAAACTGTTAATAGCTATTCATCAGAATTTAATTTTTATTAATAAAAATTAATAACTCTATTTTGCAAATATAACACCTGAACCAAATTGTATACCTCCTCCTGCCTCTTTTGGATAGGTATTTTGTAACAAATGCCATCTCTGTCATGATGTTGGTAAGAGACATTTTGTCTATTTCCTTAAGTTGTTTTTTCTGTAACAAATGTGCCTGTGACTCTACAACAAATACAAAACAGAAAGGAACAGTGAGGATAGCCATCTGAGTGAGCTTTGTTTCCATGGGAAGAAGAATGTTCTATTGATCCTTGAACTTATTTTCAACAGTTTCAGGTGATTATTGATTGCTAACCTCATGCCACTAAAATGATTAGCAATTACAGGAAAATTATTTGAAATCTGTTTAAGCAACACAGTGAACTGTATATTACAGTCATCAGCAATAGAAGGAGGAAGGTTTATTTGTGGGTTTTGTTTACATTTTTAAAATACAAATTTGGCATCATTCCACAAACCTGCAAATGCAGTTCACTTAAAATGCAATTCATTGATGCCAAATAAATTTATAAGAAAATGTTATATCCTGGGCTGCCTGGGTGGCTCAGTGGGTTAAAGCCTCTGCCTTCGGCTCAGGTCATGATCCCAGGGTTCTGGGATCGAGCCCCACATCGGTCTCTCTGCTCCGCGGGTAGCCTGCTTCCTCCTCTCTCTCTCTGCCTGCCTCTCTGCCTACTTGTGATCTCTGTCTGTCAGATAGATAAATAAAATCTTAAAAAAAAAAAAAAAAGAAAATGTTATATCCTTACTGGAAATTTCTTTTTAGTACCTGAGTTAGAAAAACAAGAAAGCACTCTTGTTTCAAAATTAGCAAGACAAGTGACCCAAGAAATGATCACAGTAAAACAATTCTCTGCAATGCCAACTCATAGTTTAAATATATCACAGAGCTGGAATTCCAATTGTATTAGGAACTCAACTTTCAACTTAATTTCTGAAATGATACTTCCAGTTAGGACCTGATATGGAGCATGTGAAGCACTTTCTTCCAGAGCAGTTACATCTCAGACTCCGAGGCAATCACAGAAACAGGTATTTGGAAAATGGTAGTTCTGTATGTGTATCATAGTCATTATTTTATGTGGTGGTAATGCATGCTATCATCAGATATATGACTATGGCTTTTTCTTGGGCAAATTTGGGAAACAGGTGAGCATTGTCTTTGAAGCCCATGTGACCTGTCTTTTATCTGTGGGACCAGGACTTTCCATTATTCTGCACAGGGGATTACCCAAATCCCCTCACTAAAGGGCTTGAGATCACTCAGCTTTCCTTGTAGATAGTGGTTCCTGCCCCAAGTTTTTGCACCACCCCCCCAACCTTTTACCATCAGTTGTAACTAGGCTTTGATCTAAACCACATGGATCATGCTATTAATACAGCATTTTACCTGCTTTTTAAAAGTTTTTAATATTTTCTAAGTTACTAAGCTTTCTTTTAAAAATTATTTTAATAATTCACTATATACTTCTATGAAATATTTAAGTATTCTCAAGTCTTGTAAAAGTGGTTTGTTTTTATAGTTTTATTCCCTATTGTAAGACTTTGTTGAAAGACATGTCTGTACAATCAGATTTTGTCCTCAGAACAGGTTCTTAGAAATAGAGCCACTACACCAACATGCAGAAATATTTTAAAGCCTGTGATACATATTACATGTGTTTTATGGAGCCCTCATTAAGCAAGGAATACATAATCTTTTCCCTCATTTCCTTCTATATTTTTGCTAACTTACCACTTTTGAAGAACAGCATCTCAATGTAATGAGTTGTATTATTAAAAAAATATGGCTTTTATACGCTTTTTTGCTTTGCTATTTGTTTCTTTTCTTTTGAGTTTATATACTGTTTCAGTACTCACAGGGGTTTTAGCGCAGTTTCCCCATGTGTTTGGTAATAGGTCTTAATACAGTAAGAGCATTAATTACTTATATTTATAGTAGATATTGCTTGTTTTTTATTTATTGTTAAAATGTTGGGTAATGGTAGTTGTATTTTTTAAAAAAATAGTTTAATTCTTAAATGCTTTAAACTATCACATTTTTCCTGAATAGTTTATATTAGTACTTTAATATTACATAAGCCTTGTCTCCCTTTATTTTCACCAATTTCTTGAGCATTTGTTTAATAATTTCATTTCTTATAGAACTGCTTAGTTATTATTAATTTAATGAACTCTACAGGGTCATGCTGCCGATGTTTGAAATCCCAGTCTTAACATTCATTCAATAAACATTTATGGAGTCTATATTAAGTGTGAGGCACTGTGCTAGGTGCTTAGTACACATTATGAACAAAACAGATGAGATCCTGTCCTTGTACAACTTACAGCTTAGGAAAGACAAACAAAACTTAGTAAGTATATTAAATAAGTAAGTTATATGGAATATTCAAGTGTGATTCAAAGAACAGGGTATGGAGATTAGGAGTGCTAGTGGGAGCAGACGGTGAGATGATATGGGTTGCAATTTTAGACAAGCTATCAGGATACTTTTCAGTAATATGGAGACATTTGGGCAAAGACATGTCAGGTTAGGGATCTGGCTATGAAGATTAATTGGACGAACAGTTCCAGATAGAGCAATAACTTGATCTGATTTATGTTTTAAAAGATTATTTTGGTTGTTTCATTGAGAATAGACTGTGGCAAAGTAAGAGTGAAGACAGGGAGACCATTTAGGGGCCTCTTGAAACAAACCAGGAAATACAGTGTGGACCAACTTAGATTCATCAGAATTTTCCACAATATAGGATATAAGAAGAATTAGGATGGCCATGAGATTTTTGGCTTGAGTAACTAGATGACTCTGACTAAATAATGTTCTGATAAGGAGATGACTGAGGATGGATATGTTTTTAAGGGGAAGCTTCAGAATTTGCTTGTGGATACTTTGGGTCTGAGTTGGCTGTTGGAGCACTGAGAAGCTAAGTGACCTTGGACAATGTTACTTGACCTCCATCTTCTCTTTTTGTGGGAGTGAAATAATCATTCCTACCTCATAGGCTTGTTTGAGGACCAAAGCAGTTTTTTTATGTAAAGCACCTACAGCAGTGGTCAACAGAGGGTTTGCAATATGTAGGTTATGTCTATCAATAGCATCATACTTAATTCTAACATACTTGGGTATTATTTTTGCATGCATTATTTAGTAAAGATCTGTTTCTCTTTTACAAAATAGGGAGTCAGATTATTTATTATAGCTGGCAAATCATGAATTAATGCTTTCTTTCAATGCTGATTAATGTCACCTTTATTATAAACCAAATTCTTTGGCCAATGCCTTTTTCGGAGCTAGGTATTCTGTTCTTATTAAGGTTTTATTTTTAATTAATCAATTAATTAATTTTTAAAGATCTTATTTATTTATTTGAGAGAGGGAGAGAGCACGAGGTGGAGTGGGCAAAGGGAGAAGCAGACTCCCCACTGAGCAGGGAGCCTGATTCAGGTCTCAGTCCCAGGACCCTGGGATCATTAGCCGAGCTGAAGGCAGATGCTTAACCAAATGAGCCACTCAGGTATCCCCTATCTATTCTGTTCTATCTATTCTATTCCATTTTTATGAATTAGCTCCAAATTGCCATTTGTCTCATTCCCTGTCTCGTTGTGTATTGGTGACTTACTAAGTCCCCCAGCTGGCTGGCTCTTGTTGGACAGCACCTTCATCTGCTCCTGATGTCTAGCTAAGTACAGTTAGTGAGAACCATTATGATGAGGCTGCTAAAATAGTAGTATATTGTAGTACTATAGACATTATAGTACTATGTGATAGTACTATAAAGCGCTTGTGATAGGGATAAGCACATACACATGCCCAATAAATGTTAAGTGTGCACCAGCATTATCAGTACCCGTCACTGAATGAGGCTCTAGAATAATCATTTACTCTCCTACCCCCAGTCTGGCACCCCATCACATGTGGTACATGGCACACTCCGAGCCCAAGTACATACTGGTATCCCAGCACTTCTGTTCTGCACTCTGACTTGGATATTTCATGGCATACAATTCACCTCTATTAACTACTCTTCTACAGACGCCTTCTTTTTTTTTTTTTTTTAAGATTTTATTTATTTATTTGACAGAGAGAAATCACAAGTAGATGGAGAGAGAGGCAGGCAGAGAGAGAGAGAGAGAGAGAGAGAGAGAGAGGGAAGCAGGCTCCCTGCCGAGCAGAGAGCCCGATGCGGGACTCGATCCCATGACCCTGAGATCATGACCTGAGCCGAAGGCAGTGGCTTAACCCACTGAGCCACCCAGGCGCCCTACAGATGCCTTCTTTTTTTTTTTTTTTTAAGATTTTATTTACTTATTTATTTGAGAGAGAGACAGTGAGAGAGAGCATGAGCGAGGAGCAGGTCAGAGAGCGAAGCAGACTCCCCATGGAGCTGGGAGCCTAATGCGGGACTCGATCCCGGGACTCCGGGATCATGACCTGAGCCGAAGGCAGTCGTCCAACCAACTGAGCCACCCAGGCGTCCCTACAGATGCCTTCTTAATTATGTTCTGGACGTTGCAGTCTTCCTAGATCTAGCATAGAAGTTAAATACCACAGAAGGAAATGAGAGTGACGTTTGACTGCCTCAGGAGACAAGTGGTGGAAAAGACCACTTCCCTAATGGATACTAAATGTACACTAATGTATGAATGTGTACTAATCTTGATAAAGGAAGCAGATCATGAGGAGCGATTAAAGGGCCTCCCTGCCTCCAGGAGATCAGGTTTGTACATTCCCTTAAGCAGAATACTAGGGGAACATCAATTTTGTTGCATAATCCATGTGCTACTATTTTTAAGATGTATTTATTTTTGAGAGAGAGAGAGAGAGAACATCTGCAAGAGCAGGGGAGGGATAGAGGGAGGGAGTGAGGGAGAGGGAGAGAGAGGAACTCAAGCAGACTCCCACTGAGCATGGAGTGTGACGCAGGGCTTCATCTCATGACCCAGAGATCACGAGATCAAGAGTCAGATGTTTCACTGACTAAGCCACCCAGGCACCCCTTATTTTTTAATTTAGTAGAAACCCTTCCACATTCTGGTGATAGAGCCACAGTTACTCCTACATAATATCAACATTATTATAAAATCTCTGTTCTGAAACATAAATTTGCTGTATGTTAAGAGAAGTTGTAAAAGGGCTTCTAGCCAGATGCTATTTCAAGCTGGATTATTTTGCCTATCTTTAAAATCAAACTATTCTTGAAAAAAGAGGGGAAAGAGCATAAAGTTATTGGGTAGAGAGGGTTCTCCTTAACAATTGTGTGTCTTGAATTATCTGGGTTTCGCTGTTTTGTTTTGTTAAGACTTTATTTATTTATTTGACAGAGAGAGACACAGCGAGAGATGAAACACAAGCAGGGGGAGTGGGAGAGAGGAGAAGCAGGCTTCCTGCAGAGCAGAAAGCTGGATGCAGGGCTCCCTCCCAGGACTCTGGGATCATGACCTGAGCCAAAGGCAGACGCTTAATGACTGAGCCACCCAAGCACCCCTCAGTTTTTTTGTTTTGTTTTGTTTTGTTTTTAAATAAGGATTATAAATTTCTGAGAAAATTAAGTGTCCGTTAAATGGAATGGCTCTTATCTACCATACAGTATCCAAGAAAATAATATGTCAGGAAATAATATTTAGGCTATGGCTTATGCCTAGCTCACAGGAGGAACCCAACTACTACTGAGTGATCAGCCTTTAGTTTCTAGTCAGTCATTAAGAATACATCAGCAGACTGGCCTGGGTAGCTCAGTCAGTTAAACGTCTGACTCCGGCTCAGGTCATGATCTCAGGGTCCCGGGACCCGCCCTATGTAGAGCACCCCACTCCAAGAGTCCCATGCGGAGGCTCAGTGGAGAGTTCACCTTTCCTTCTCCCCCTCCCTCTGCTGTTCCTGCTCCCCCACCACCTCAAATAAATAAATAAAATATTTTTTACAAAAAATTAGAATACATCAGCAGATCAAATGACTTTTAGAAGTGGGAGACTTGCACAATACTGTACAGTGAGCAAGGACACACATCCTACAGCCCAGCTGCCAAGGTTAGAAGTCAAGCTCTGCCATTTGCTAGTTGTATGACTTTGGGCATACCGCCTAACTTCTCTCCCTCAGTTTATTTCTAAAATGGGAGGAGTACCTTCTCCATCTCTGTAAATAAATGTAAATGAATAAATATAAATTGCTTACAGTACTACCATCATAAGGGTGACATGTTTCTTGATTTTTTACTTTACATAGAAATAAGTTTAATATTCTGATTTTTTACAGAGCATGAAGCTGTTTCCTGAAATGTTAATGAAAATGTAGTCTATTTAAGAAAGTTAAGGCTTATTTGGATGAGATTCTCACAATGTATCAGAACAGAACAAAGAGCAGAGGTTTGCAATCAGTCAATTTAAGCAGAGAAAAGACCAAATTCAAGGGACTCAGAGCTACAAGAGCAATTCAGTCCTGGATTGCCTGGATTGTCTATCCGTCCAAATACGCTGGAAAAGCTAGCTCCCACTGTGAGGGAAACGGGAAAAGGGACAAGGGAAATTATGTCATAGAAAGAGCGTCAAGTTTTTAACTTAAAAAAAAAAAAAAAACTTTGAGGTTTCAACACACAGATATACATTTGTAGTTAGAACTAAGATACTTGGGTACCTTACCTTTTATGAGTTCTTTATGATGTACATTTTAAAGTTACTTCATTTTCTTTTCAAGTTCTCATTATTATATGGTGCCTAAATGCGTAGACTCTAGAGTCAGAATACCTGGATCCAAATCCTCCCTGAACTCTTTTTACAATGTGATCTTGGACCAGAATAACATAACCATTCTGTGATTTTGGTTCTTCATTTGGTAAATGGACATAATAATGGTATTTTCTTTCCTCAGTTTTTATGAACATTACATGTGGTGGTATTTGTAAAGCACAAAGTAAGAGTTCAATAAATATACTAAATTTTATCCCTTCTTTTCAATGCAGGAAACTTTCTTTAAGAGCTTCAAAAAGGGGAGCGCCTGGGTGGCTCAGTCAGTTAAGTGTCCGCCTTTGGCTCAGGTCATGATCCCAGGGTCCTGCGATTGAACCCCACACTGGGCTTTCTGTTCAGTAGGGAATCTGCTTCTCCCTCTCCCTCTGCCTGCTGCTATGCTTACTTATGATCTCTCTCTCTCTCTCTCTGTCAAATAAATAAATAAAATCATTCAAAAAAATAATAAAAAACTTTGAAAAGAATAGCGCACAGCATAATACGTAAGCCCTAAAACTATAGTTTTCATGGGAGTGTAAATTATCATTTAGGGAAGAAAACCAGTGAAAGTATAATCAATTTTACATATGAAAGGACACAGATATTTCTCTGTAACATGTGATAAATATGTGGAGATTAATTGTTCACAGTGCTCAAAAAATGCCAAAGATTTGTTAAACACATGGCTTGGTAACATGTGTGTCTATCAAACCTGCTTCCCATGATGGAATCTGGGTTACCCTATTTGTTTGGTTCTTTCAGATCCAAGAGCAATAGAATTCCTCTTTGACAAGTATGTATGCCATCAAAGCATTACTTCATTGTCAGTCACTCCACAGATGTCTCTAGTCTTTCACCTTGAAGGAGTGCACATTTCTTGTGAATTACTTGCGACTTCGTCACAGAGTCATCAGCTCATCCCTCATCCATAGACATTCTTGGTTTTGGCCCTGAAGGTCCTGCATCCTTAGAAACCCCTGAGTCCTAGACAAATCAGGATGGTTGGGATCTGACTTCGTTGATGACAACCCCGATCTAAAACAATTTCTTTTTCTTCTGAATGTCTATGCAATATGCTTAGCACGTCTCATTCATTTGGTGCTTACAGAGTTCATACCTTGTCATGTGTAAAAAGTATTACCATCTCAGTATATTTAAATTGTTCAAAGAGGCAGCGTGATGCATATAAATTTTACATATGCCTTGAAGCCAGTAGACCTGAATTCAAATGCTACTAATTGTATCAGCTTGGGAATTTTAACTAGTGGTTTTTAAATATGAATTTTTATTTATGAAAGAATAATGATATCAACTGTAACAGGTATGATTCCCAGTCCAACTGAATTGAGAAAAATAAGTTTAAAAATACATATTATAATATGTATTTATAATATGGACAATATGTATATGTAATATATACATACGTATATATGTGTATATATATATAAAATACATATAATATGTGTAATACATATTTATAATATGTATATATAATATGTACACCGATCCAAAATAGGGCAATCCTAAATACAAGGTAAAACCCTATTTTTCCTCTTAATAAATATGAAAAAGTTGCTTTGGTCAATTAAAATATAAAACATGTAGATAAAATTGAAAAATGTCTATGTATATTTAGCTTATGAATTTTCATATCAATTCATTTAAAACCATAATATATAAAATAAAAATATTTAGAAACATTGCTTATTTCTGTTCTCATATTTCATGAAACAATTAAATTCATCTGTAATTCAAAATAAATTTCCTAGTCATCACTAGAAACATTATTTGAAAAATCTAGCAATTTTATAGAAAACCTTATTTTCATTTTCATTTAAGTACTGAGAAATGGACATTGCCCCTTTGCACCCTAGTGTGAAGCTGTTCTTGAAAGGTTTATCTCAAGAATCCATTCACGTAACATTAGAAAACTTTTTTCATTTTTTACAAATCACCATGAATACTGCTGATTCCTACAAAACAAAAACATGTAATTTTTTTAATAATATAAGCCTAATTTACAATGTTTCTGAACACATATTCCTAGACATAATTACTGTATTGTAATACAGTAATGTATTGTCTCGTATTTCTCTGTGTTCATTTTATTTGCTGATAAATTTAATGGTGTGTTCTACGGAATCCATGATCTGCATTGACTGGGGTTGTCTAAGATTAATTTGCACTTCCTAGATTTTATTTTTTATTTCATTAATCAAAATGAGGTCAGTAAGAAAATTCCCAATCCCACCAACTATGCAGTATGAAAGCTAGTTAAAGACTCCAAAAGGGGTTATTATTTCTTTTTTTATATTAAAGAATATACCTGCAACTGAAACAGATTCAGTTGAATTACACAGTACATGTAGTCATGCTGAAAACGATATTCAGTGCTGAACTAGCTGTTTTCTTGTGGTTTCAGTTTTTCTGATTGCACCAGTCTTCATGTTGTATTTGGGAGTTATTTATTCCTGCTAAGGGAGAGGGAGAAAGGGAGAAAGAGAGAGAGAGAGAAAGGAGAGAGGGAGATATGGGGAGGGAAAGGGAGGGATAAACTTAAAGAAAAGAGGGGATGGGGGAGAGAGGGGAAAAGGAAGGAAAGACTTGACCTCTAAGCATCTTAGAAGCGCTTTACCCTGCCTAGTGAGTCTAGCTCCCTGAAATTCTTTAAAAAATGTATAGATAAAATCATTCTCATTTCTCAACAAATCACTGCATTTTATTATTATTTGACCATGTAATAATGACTTCATATCAGTGTTGTCACTTTTCTGCCAGAGGTCTGTTGAGTTGAATTCCAGTTGGCCATTGTAAATGTGGCATCTGTCACGTCATGTCACAGCCTGGTACCAGTGGCAAAGCGTTCACTGTGGAGATGTACATTTTTGATACAGCAGGATATAATGAAGCATCTCAGCTTCTCTAGAAAAAGAAATGTTATGTTGATTTTTTTGGCTTGTTTCTTTCAGAGTATCTTTTCCTTTTATGAGAAAATATAAACTCGGTCTTCATATATTAAAGGACAGGGTTTTCCTGGTTTTGTTTGCAAGGGTAGGAACATATGTGTGAATAGCCAAAAAACCTAGTCTTCACCGAAAGGAAAAGATGTGTCTTACCCAAGACGAATTTAATGCTATCTACAAATTATATATCAGCATTGTATGCTTATTTTTATTGTTGAAATGTTTTAAGCTTTAGGAAAATAGCTGATTTTGTATTATATAGCTGAATAGCATATTTGTAAAGATAATGAGACCTTGATATTTCTATAAAGTTAAGTGGCATTAACAAGGTTTGTTTACAGTAACCTGAGTGGTCTTGGCTAACTTTGATAAACCTTAAGCTTCTCATCTACAACTTGCAAGTAATGGCATTTTGCAATGATAACGTCACAACATTTTGATTATGTGGGTGAAATATTCTTACAAAATATATAGGACTAATATATCTAATCTTATGCTGATGTAATTTGTTATCTTATTTAAGTGCCTGAATTTTTTACTGTGCCAGCCTTTATTTCAAGGTTAACCATGTGTAGTAGAACAATTCCAAAGGCTTTTATAATAAAATGTCTATATATAAGACAAAGCTTCTTTTTTAGACAGAGTACCTTTTATAGCGTTACTACTTCATTCCTATTCATGAAAGAAAAAGGAGGCATAAGACTTGTACTCAAGGACCTACTGTAGATAAAGATTCAGAAACATCTATTTAATGAGTCATGTGATGGAGGAGAGTGGGTGATTAAAAGAATAATAGCTTCTGTAGAGATGGAGCTTACAAAGCCACGACATGAGGAGAAGATAGTACGCATTCATGGAGCCTTCCGTAACTCATGCGGAGAACCTGTGGTTCGTAAGGTCGTGGACTGCCATTAGGAAGGGTGAGTCTGAAGCAGCTCAGCTCACCAGCTCCACCAGAGCAGTCCGATGACAATGTGAAATCAGTATCCAGGGGAACAGCTGGGCAGTGCGATCACTCTGTTGTCCGTGACTTTGCACAGGGCATGCAACCCATGTGCCAAATGCCAGAACTTCCTTCATCAGTTATGAGGACTTTTGAAAGTGCAGTGTGACCTGCGCTTTCTTAGCTCTGAGCTGCCTTCTCACAAATATATTAAAATACAAAACTAAGCCCTCCGAACACACAGTTGGTATTTAAGAATTATTAAAATGGTATATATCGCGCTTTTAATTGTCTTTTCCTGCACTAGAATTGCAATTTCTGAGGAATTCTTTGGAAATGCATATGTGTGTGTGTGTGTGTGTGTGTGTGTGTGCCTATGTATGTACATCCATGATTACTGAGTCAGATTATGGGATATAGATATGAAAATATATATTTTTTAATTTTTCACACTAAATGTTAAAACGTTCTTGCAAGTAGGAACTAGTGAAGAACAGTGCTATGGATTGAAAGTCATACCAGCAACAAAGAGATGACTGCTTAATCTTTTAGCACAAATTATATCCCAAAAGGCAAACAAACAAACAAACAAAAACCCAAAAAAACCTGGTCAAGAGCAAATGAATTCAGCTCTAAGGGTTAAGTTGATCTGGATTGAACAACTAAATAATTTTATTTTCAAGTTCTTTGGCATTGTTTCTAAAAGGACACTCTTTGGGAGTGTATACATTTTTGTGTATCTCACTCTCACAAGATAGTTTCTGAGTGATGGGTCTTGATTTTGTCAGCTAAGTTCAGTTCATGTCATTGTCACTGAGGCCAGTTAGTCCCTAATTTTCAAGGCTGAAATTTAAAAAAAAAAAATGTTAATGGGGGGCGCCTGGGTGGCTCAGTGGGTTAAAAAAAAATGTTAATGGCAAACAACTCATGTTTCTTCTGGTTAACTAGCACTGAAAGAAAACAGGGGGATGGCCTGGCACCGGAACCGACACAATAGGCCTATAGATGGTGCTGTGGAGAAAATTTAAAAGTTACAAACCTCTATGTCCAGACACCACATTTCCATACCGGCACAAAGGGTGATATTGATTGCTGAGTTACAATCAGTTAGGTAAAGCCCTAAGATATTTAACTCTATCTCTCAGTTTTACAGGGGAGGAACAGAAAAAAATGAGTTTCTTAAGATCATTTAATAAAACTAGGTAGCTGAGAAACCCATGCTCAAAAATGGAGAAAAAGCGGCTGGCAAATGGTCAGTGGAAGGACCATGTGGCACACTAGCAATGAATAGGTTATGTTGGTTAGCTACTGGTATGAAATACTTGATCCCAAATCTAATTAATACAAAAGAAACAGAATTGCTGGGATACAGAGAACCATTCCACAGTCCAGGTGGATTCCTCTGAGCATATCAACCAGGATTTTTTTTTTTAACTTTTTTTTTTTTGGACAGAAAGAGATCATAAGCAGGCAGAGAGAAAAGGGGGAAGCAGGCTCCCTGCCAAGCAGAGAGCCTGATGTGGGGCTTGATCCCAGGACCCTGAGATCATGGCCTGACCCGAAGGCAGAGGCTTTAACCCCCTGAGCCACCCAGGTGCCCCAACCAGGATTTATTTTAAATAAAAACAAGGAAAATGAAAGCTAAAAATTATGCTCATTGGGACAATTTTAAGTTGCTTCCTCCATCCCTGTTTCTCCCACCACCATCAAATGACTTTTATAAATGTTTTAAGAGCGACATATTGGCTACACAGAATAATACATGCAACCTAGCAAACAATTAAATGATACTAATTTCCTTGTTATAAAATTACATTTCTCTTATTATATAATTTTCTGGTTCCCACTTGCGTTAAATATGATATATCTGATTTTTGTATCAGGATGGTGATTCATAAGCACATGAGATTATTCTAAGGGAGACATGAATACTAACTTTTGTCCTAGTCTTTAATAAATCACTAACCTTACTTGTCTCATATAGTTTGCAAACTTTTGTTGGCTTCCAAAGTTATTTTGCTCTGTGTTTTCCCCTTCTTTTGAATGAGCCATTTTCAGTATGGAAGGCATTAAGTAATAAAAATGAAACAAATTAATATTCTGAAAACAGGTTCTTCAATATGCATGTTTGTTCCCTCTAAGGTGTCAGATAACTTTATGTATTTCTCTTGGAATCTAAAATGTTCATTCCAACAAATGTCTACTTGTGTCATTCATAATAACATAGATATTCTGAATTGGTTATTAGTTGGGATAAAGCACATGAGATATTAAAGCACTTCAGATACCACAGAAGGAAGGAAATGAGAGATGAACATTTGATGAGCAGGAAAAAAAAAAAAACATTCAGAGAGGAAAAAGGACAGAAGGTTCAGTGGGAACAATGGGGTGAATGGAATGATGAGAAAGAAAAATGGCAAAATAATCATTACTTAAACCTCTGTAAGTGGAAAGACATACTTTTCTCCATTCACCCACTTCCACTTTGTCTCTCAAGTGTTCCCTCTTTATAGGAGGAATTTCTACTTGTGGTAAATACATTTACATTGTAGACATGGGTTATGGAATACAAAGGAAAAACTAGAACCCAAGGTGCAAAGATTTTCTACTTAGAGTCTCAGCAAAAGAGTTTTTTCCAAGTAGAGTGCTATTCAATACATTTTTTGGCTGTATTTTCTAGATAATTGCTATCAATTTGATAAATATCAATTTTGTAAATAAAATTTATAAATAAAATAAAATAAAAATAAAACATAGTCTGTTGGGCTAAGAAGCCATATCTCCTAATATATTTTTTTAAGATTTATTTATTTATTTTAGAGAAAGAGAGAGAGCTAGCAAGCAGGGTGAGGGGCAGAAGAAGAAAGAGAGAATCTCGAGCAGACTTCCCATTGGGCACGGAGCCTGTCACAGGGCTCCATCCCAGAAACCTGAGATCATGACCTGGCCTGAAACCAAGAGTCGGACACTTAACCGATGGAGCTACCCAGGTGCCCCTCTACTAATACGGTTTTAAAAACATGAGTTCTGTCTTTAGCTCTGACAATTGAGTTAAAATTAAGGGCTGAGGAACAGCTATTTTTTTCTGTCCTCCCAACTTAGCTCTCTCTTACATCTCAGTAGATGAGATTGCAGGACAGCATACAGAGAGGTAGAGAGACAGAGCCGTTATAACGACAGAGATGAAAATGAAAACAAGGATAGAGAGATCTGAAGGCAGCAACCGAGTTCTTGGAACAAGTTGAACCTGAGAGAAGCCCTACAGTTACCCATCCTCTTGAGGTGATAAGTGCATTCCCCTTTTGTTGGTTGGTTCACTTGACTTGTACCTTCTATTAAACCCCAAATATTGAGTTGGGGTCCTGTCGCTTAAAAATAAATAAATAAATAAACTCCTGCTTAACAGAAAGGCTGTAATAATAGAATGTGAGGATTTTAAAGCCCATTAGTATATCAGTATATAACCTTTTTCGCTCTGAGACTTTAGAGAAGTGATTTATTCTGTCTTAATGGCAGTTCATGTATTAGTAAAACATGGATGTTAAGCATTGTCTCATAGAATGGCTGGGAAAATCCAATGTGAGTTGAAAAGAAGAGGGAATATCTAATAGTTCTGTGCTGAACCAGCAGGTCTGCCCACATGTATTATATTAGAAAACTGAGCCGGAGGGCACCTGGGTGGCTCAGTGGGTTAAGCGTCTGCCTTCAGCTCAGGTCATGATCTCGGAATCCAGGGATCACATCCCACATTGGGCTCCCTGCTCAGCAGGGAGTATGTTTCTCCCCCTGCCCCTCACCCTGCTCCTGCTATCTCTTGCTCTTTGTCTTTCAAATAAATAAATAAAATCTTAAAAAAAAAAAAAAAAACTGAGCTAGAAATTGAGCACAGTGGAGGACAAATAAAGAGTGGATTGATTTCCAAGATGCTGTTGGCCACCTTGTTGACAATGTTTCATGCTGTAATATGATGGGTCTTTTCAGAATGGCTGCTCTTTGTCCTAGGAGACCCTTCTGCCTGGAGTCACTATATCCACAGTTCACCCCCCAGAAGTAGACCCCTGTCTCCAATAACCAATCCCACACTCCTTTTTCTTTCACTTCTCACTTATGCCCAGCTTTTTAGACCAAGTCTACAAGATCATCTTCTAAAACATTTTATTGTTGTTGGCAGCCTTTGTAGCTCTCTCTCTTCTTTAGGAAAACAAGCACTTGAGACCCACTTTCATGACTTTTAAGAAAGTTTGGCTTCTCCTTTATTTCTTTTGTATTCTGACGCACACCATTCAGTGACATTTAGTGTAGAACATAAAAACTGTCTTCTGTTTTATTTCAATAAGGTTCTGTTGTTGTTGTTGTTACTGTTACTAGTGGTTGCGGGGTGTTTCTGGATCCATGCCAGAAACCAAAATATGAGTCTGCTTTATGAACCTAGAGAAAAATGGCACCTGAGACACGTAGGAATGGCATTTTACCTCTCCTATGATTTCATTGTTAATAGTTTAGTGACTGCAATAAAGCAGAGCAGAGGGATCACACTGTCCTCCAACCAGCCTATGCCTGTTTATCTGCCCCACGGCTTTTGGGAAGAGGTGTTTGCTTTGTTTTTCAATCAGATGGTGTGATAATGGCGAAGAATAGCAGGTGGGACAAGGTTGCTAAGGGATGGACCCCCCCCATCAGCTAATCTTTTCTGGATTGAAGTGTTCTCCCTCTTTTCAGCACTTCCCTTCCAGCACCCCTACCAGTTCCAAAGTACAATACCAGTAGATACAATGGAAAACAAGATGAGGTTAATAAGGAAACATGCTAAAATGATCCCAAGATCACATTTCTAAAATGAATCATCTCGGGTGAGTTTTTGAATGAATTATTTCACATTGCATCACTTTCTCAAATGCTACTTGTTTGTGAAAACTTTCTGTAAGGAAAAGGTAGAAAAGTAAGAAAACTTGAAAAGCTACTTAGGCAGAATTCCGATGAATCAGAAAATGTTTACACTGGAGTAGCAAATGAATTTTCTATACTCTAAAGGGAGTTACTTGTTGAATAGAATACTGACTAAGGCAAGGTCATCATAGGCAAATACAATGTACCTCAAAAGTCCAAATAAAATGTTGAAAGAAGTCATAATAGCTTATATTCCATTTCTGAAACTGGAAATCCACTAATAGCAAGTCACTGTGGACTTGTTTGTCCTAACCTTTAAATAACATCTCTGTGCTTTAAGCCTTCAAGAGTGTATTCTATGAAGAAGATGCTGATGACTCTAATGGTATAGCTACTTAAATTATCTTAGTTTGCAATTGCTTGACTACAAACAGTATTATGTCCTATTTTTCTCCTTTAGTACCAAGCACTAAATACAAAGAAAAACTTAAATATAGGTGTAGGAGGGGAAAAAATGCTCTTACTAACTTTGATGAGGAAACTATGACATAGAAAATAGTTCAATGTCTCAAAATCACATTACTTATTAGTAATGAAATCTGGGGCTCTTAATATCTAATTATGTGCTTCTTATGCCTAATTGTCGATAAGTAATGCTAATTTCAGTGGTCTTTATAGCTGGAGAGGAAAAAAAAAAAAAAAGAAAAGAAAAAGAAATTTCCCTCTTGTGTGACTTGCAGAATAATCCTGTCAAATGTATGCAAACTCACATTCCAGACTAGAATATTAAGGCAAGTCATTTTTACAGGAAAAGATGTTTATTTCAGATTAGGGGCATGTGAGTCACACTTCTGGAAGGACTTTCTCAACAAAGCAGCTTCATCTCTTAGAAGGCCATGCATTCTTCTGGAATGGCCCAGTAGGATTCATCAGTGCTTACTATTTTGCATGTATTGTACACATATTATCTGCTTTAAATTCCGAATAGCCCTGCAGGAGAGATATTCCCATTCCCAGTTTACAGGCCGTTCATACAACTGAGGCTCAGAGAATTTAATAAACAGCTTGAAGTCACAGAGCAGCACCACGCAACCCCTCGGGGCCCAAGGCGGATTACCTGATTCCCCAACTTCTGCTTGTCCAATCCTCTGAGCTCCCTCCACACAGAAGAGTGGATCTAAGCCTGTCCAAATGTTAGAATCACATGGGGAGCTTAAAAACATTAATTTGTTTGTTTGTTTGTTTAAAGCTTTCCCGACAAGACCCCACCTACAACCCATTAAACTGAAATCTCTTGGTGGAGACAGAGGGCGCAAGCGAGGACCAGGGGTGTGAGCCTTTGCTGTGGACGATAATCAGTGGGATCACTGGTTCCTGAAGGGAAATGAGCTGTGAGAGCAATTCCTCATTGGTATTGCTGACTTAGGGCGGGACGTACGATTTATCATCCAAATCAGGGCACATGAGAGAGGGCAAAGAGACTGGTATTAATAAAAAGCAGGGACAACTAATATAAACCAGGCTGTCTTGAGCTAACAAATAGATTTTTACCTTTGTTGTGACCCCAGACTGAGTCCCAGGAATTGTAAGTCTAACAGCAAGGATTGCTTTCTTTTACTCTGTCTCTGATGGAATGGTGTGGAAAGGCACACAGTATTTGCAAGATGAATACATTCAAGGTTACATTTCTATTTTATAGAATATCATTTTCTCACATAAAATAGTTGCTGAAATAATATAAGGTAGATTTTTAAAATAGTCAATATTTTCTGAAGACAAAAACAAAGAGCTTAAATAATATTTCCATTATGGAAAAGCTTTCTGGACAGATGTTGTCTGAATGCCCCACCTAACTTTGCACTATTTAGTAGACTATGTCATTTACTCTGGGAATTAATAGAGTTATCTTCCCCCTTAGATTATAGATCTGAATTTTTAGCTGAGATAAATAGACCTATGGATACTTTAGATATTGGAATAGCAACATAATTACATTTACACTGAAAAAAAGATAGGGGTGGTTTTGTACAAATAACAACCGTAGGCAAAGTACATAGGAAATAAGGAGACAAATTTTTGTTGGATAATGGACTGAACCTTGTTACCCAAAGCAACGGACCATGTCTAATCTCTCTGTCTCTGGATGGCAATTTAGAAGAACACGTGCAGCACTAATGTGACCAATATAATTGTCTTGAGATTATTTAAATCACCATACAAAAGCTTCATAACTTAAGATAAAGAGCAAACTATATATTTTGAATAAGGAATGTCAGAACTTTTAAATGGTGAGGACTTAATATGCACTAATGTACACTTAAAAGAAGCCCCAGAGTATGCAAACATACTCTTTTTTAATCCTCCTGTTTGTAATTTATACTGCTAAATTAACTTAGAAGCCCATGAGCTGTTCCTATATGCCACACAGAGTAATACATCATGGAAGACTTTCCTATGGAAAGCTCTAAAAGATACATTTACGTTCTCTTTCCAATCATAAAAGATAATTTTTCTCTTCTTTAAGATTTTATTTATTTATTTGAGAATAAGCAAGAGCAGGGGGAGGGTCACCAGGAGAGGGAGAAGCAGACCAGGGAGCCCAATGGTGGGCTCTATCCCAGAACCTTGGGATCATGACCTGAGCCGAAGGCAGCTGCTCAGTCGACTGAGCCTCCCCTAAAAGCTGATTAATTCTTAATTGAAAACAACACTATACAGGGACGCCTGGGTGGGTCAGTTGGTTGAGCAGCTGCCTTCGGCTCAGGTCATGATCCCAGCGTCCTGGGATCGAGTCCCACATCGGGCTCCTTACTCGGCAGGGAGCCTGCTTCTCCCTCTGCTTCTGCCTGCCATTCTATCTGCCTGTGCTTGCTCTTTTTTTTTTTTTTTTTAAAAAAAGAAAGAAAACAACACTATACAAAGTAACTCTAGTAAATTGTATTGTTCCAAGGTTTATTAAACAGTGAAATTGTACCAACTTTTTTCTAGGAAAATATTTTACGCAACTATATTGTACTTGATTATTCAAAACACTAACTGATGGGTATATATTACAGAAAAACACGATAAGTATAAAAAGACTTATTTTAAAAGAGATAGAAGTTATTTGAGTATATTCTAAATTAAGAGCAGAAAATGAGAAATAATAATTAAAAAAATATATGATCCTGGTCCTCCACTGACTTCTGCTTTTATTTCTTTACTTTTCTTTTCCTTCTTGATGTCCGCTGCAGTTTCTGAGGGTTTCACCCTCAAATCTCCTCACTTGGGGGAAGAACAGGCTTCAGCTCTTACCACCAAGCAGATGGTTCCGAAATCCCTGCTTTAACTCCTCTTTCTTGCCACAGTCTCTCCTTTGATCTATAATTTCACATTCCCAAATGAAACTCTCACTGGGTTGTTCCTCACTAATGTCAAATAATGAATCTACAGATGAATCCATCATGGCGGTTAGAGATAAATACAACTTTTGGTGATCTTGTCAAATATATTTGACACAATGCTCAATTCCCTTTTGTGGGATTAACAAACTTAGTCATTCAACATCCTCACTATTTATCTTCACTATTTAACATGGACTCCTTAACCCCACAGCCTCAATTTTTTTGCTCCCCGAGCCATGTTTTCTTTCCTACAAACACTCCCTAGACACCTGTCCCTAGAACATGCACGGGGGCATTCTAGTCACTCCTCCGTAATGGTGGCCTTGGCCTCACTAATTATGGTAATCAGGCTTCCATTGTTGTGGCCTCTGTTTCGCTGCTAGAAAAATTGCTCTTTTCTGTAACCACAGCAACAAAAACATGGCTTTCTCTGCCCCAATTCCAAAATTTAGTTTCCCATGAAGCACCAAAAGAGAAGTTAAGACATTGTTTAGGTTTAGAAATTTGCATATGGACTGGGGAAATCGTGATAAACATGCTTTCTTTGCCCTACTTCTATTTACTGTGTAAAAAAAACTGTCAGATTCTTCTCCCCTTAAGAAAGAAGGGCTACATTACTCTAATGCATCTAAGTGTTATTTTAAACTAGTTTTTACTTTATTATTTTGAGTGACTTAATGCAAAGAAAGAAATCTAGATTTAGCCGTGTCCTAGTAGGGATAAAAAATAAAATGGAAAGTAGAATAATGCAACCACCCACTGTGGGCCAGAGGGAGAAGGTTTTAAAATTATTCCATCTTAAAGTTTTATAGATAGCCTCATGTGCTGTTATCAAGTAACATAAATGAATCCATCAAGACAAAAATGTAAGTTGCACCACTGAATTCTTCAGGTACATGTTCTGACACCACATGGGCTTTAACTAGTTAAATAATAAGACCCCATTCTGCCACACTTGAAGGGGCAACAAGCAAACTGAACATGTCTGCAGGGGTAGAAAGACTTCCACATATGACTTACCCTGGAAGTCATCCTTCTACAACATGAAGGGGCAATCTATGCAAACTCGTCCCCACGGTGCAGAAATGAAGAAGATATTCCTGAGAAATGAGCTGTGGCAGCAGGGAATTATAGACAGAAGAGGCAGAAATCCCTGAGTTTCTAGAAATACATTGATTTGTCCAGTATTTAATTAAGAACATGGAGAGCTAAGTCTGTATACATGGTTGATGGAGATATTAATAAAATCAATGCATGATATTACATGCATACCTCTGTATCTTTTGCCAGATTGTCCATTCCATTAAAACTATTCCTGTTCACCACACATGCATCACAAGAAGTTACAATAATGTTGGGTACATATTAGGCACTAGATAACTAATTCTAAGAAGGTTGAGAATTTTCTGTAAGTAAAATAAAAGCCCTGATAAGAAGAAAGGGCAACTCCTGGCCTGGGTGACACAGAAGATGACTAGCAGATAATAGAGAAGCAAGTGACAAAGAAAAAAGTAATAGCAAACTGTTATATAATGCTCACTAGGTACTAGCCGAGATTGTGTATCAATGTATTAGGTTCTCTCAATAAGCTTCTGTGGCAGGAACTATTATAGCAGCAAAAAATCAAAGGTATAGAAAATTAAAATGAATAGATAACTGTTTTATCTTGCCCAGGGTATGATTGTTGTACAAGAAACAATTAAGAAAATTAAGTAATTAAGAACTATTTAAAAAGAGAATTCAGTGAATTAGTGAGGCACGTGATTGATATATAGTAACCAATAACATTCAGATATAAAATAACATGTATATAGGACCTATAATGAAGGTTAAGACCCCATTTGGAATATTAACAGAAAAGATAGAATATATAGGAAAAATTATACAGAAATTAGGAAAACCTATGGGAAGAAAATTGTGAGATATGGAAGAGGGAAAAATGGGAAGCCATGCAAGTATTTTGTGAAATATGTGTAACACATCTCTGAAAGCTGTCCAAGAACACTCGAGAACATATAACTTGGTTGTTATATGTGTATGAATTGGGGGTAGTGTGGGAACTGGACTCATCAGGTCAAGAGTGGAAGGCAGACTCATTATTTTCTCTTTAAACACTTTTTGGTCTTTAAATCCATGAACAGATCACCCATTCTAAACTTAAGAAATAAGTTTATCCAAATCTTAAGCATCTATTTTATCTTAATAGAACAGAATTCTTATACATATATCATCTAAAAAGTCCCCCAAATATTCCACCAACCTCACACTTTTAAATGCGTAATGTAATGAATGAATATTGCAGGTGAATATGTAATGAATATTGTAGGTGAAATGTAATGAATATTGTAGGTGAATTATTGTAGGTCATAAGCTTCTAAAATGAGTAGACAATAGATAAGTCACTCAGCAAATTTTGCAGGCATGTGGGGTTGTCTATCAGTTTTAGGGCAGTAAATCAAATTCAAATTCACCCTCATCATAATATGAACAAAATAAGAAATTTAACAGAGCAATGAAATCATCTGAAGATCAGCTTTGAAGATCTTGTTTTAGAAAAAATGATTTTTTAAAAAAAGCTTTCAGGGGATTTCAGCAGTAACCTGTGACTACATCTCCATAACTTTTCTGTCATCAGTTGGAAGATATTGAGTATACTAACCCCTTTAGTTATGGCAACTTCATGATCAGACAGCACACAAATGCACTGAATGCTGAGCACCAGGTTTTTGACTAGAGTTTGCACAGAAATAATGAAAGGACTCAAGTAGGAAACAATCCACCAGAATCTAACTGAGGCTTACAATGCAATTCTTCTGGCACCCCAGTGAAGGAAGTGGGGGTTAGGGGATCTTCAGGGCACTTGACACATGACTTACAATCTGGCAGTAGACTTGAGTGAGTTGCTGCAGGTTTTTTAAAGCCTAGAGAGTGATTTTTCCTCAACCAGTTTTAAAAAGGCAGATCATTTTGTTTGCATGTGAATGCATGTTTTATTAAATTAGGTGACTTATTAGATGAGGCTTAATAATGAACTATAATGAATAATGAATTATTAAGCCTAGGAAACACAATTATTCCTTTACAAATTCACCTTGTTAGAAAAACCATAAGAGACTCTTAATCACAGGAAACAAACTGAGGGTTGCTGGAGGGGAGATGGGTGGGGGTAACTGGGTGATGGGCGCTAAGGAGGGCATGTGATGTGATGAGCGCTGGGTGTTCTATGCAACTGAAGAATCATTGAACTCTACATCTGAAACCAGTGATGTACTATATGTTGGCTAATTGAATTTAAATTAAAAAAAAAAAGAAAATCAATCAATCAATAAAAAAATTTGCCTTCTAGATGAAATCAGCATCAAATGTAAAAACTAATGTTAGGACAGAATTAAGGTAGCGATGGAACTGTTATGTATTTTTTCTCCAATTAACTAAAGGCCTTCATCAATGTTGTACAAACTGAAATGAAATCTATGGAATGTGGATATATTCTGATTGTCAAAGTGGAAAAATAAAATGTTCTAGGCGCTACATAGTGTATAATTTTTTATTTTTTATAAACATATGGGTAGGAGAAGAATCATAGTGTATAGTTTTGAAAGCTCAGAAATTTGGACATTTTTTGAAATTACTATACTTAAATTATTCCTTTTATTTATCTGTTAGAAAATTGTGTAGTATCTAATCAGCTGCAGAACAACTTATACTTCAGCAATAAGTAAGTTTAATGTAGCAGCTGGGAGCATGGACCCTGGAGTCCAGTGGCTTGGATTTTAATCTCTGCTCTGTCCCCTACCAGGGTGTGACCAGGAACCAGCTGTTGAATTTCTCTGTGCTTCTCTTTCTTCATCTACAGAATGGGGATTATAATTGTGTCTTTCCCATAGGGTTTTTGTGAGTATTAAATGAGTCTTTTTCTTATTAAGAAATTATTTTTACTCATGTAATCATATTGGTACCTGGCAAATCTGAGCTACAATCCCATAGCAGAGATATTAGAGAGATGTAATGTACCATAGAAAATTCCAGACACAGTTTAAGCACAAGGGTTCTGGATGTGCTTGCATTTGAGTCTGAGCTGCTTTGCTCACTAGATGAGTGCTCTTTGGAAATTTCCTTAATCTTTGTGTGACTGGGTTTCCTCATTCACAAAACACATCTTCAGTGGTGACTTCTTCATGTTCTTGAGAAAATAAGATGTATTAATGAATGAAGGAATGCTCAAATTGTCTTACTTAGAGTCTCAAACAGTCTCTGGTACATGGAATAGTTTAAATAATCTTATTTTATTTTATTTTATTTTATTTCTTTTCTTTTCATTGTTCCAGCATTCATTGTTTATGCACCACACCCAGTGCTCCATGCAGTAGGTGCCCTCCTTAATACCCACCACCAGGCCACCCAACCCCTACCCTCTCCCCTCCAAAACCTAATAATTATTCTTATTGATGTGGAAATACTGATGTACAAAGCTGATGCTCAAGAAAAAAATTCTTGAGACATCTTTGGTGCTGAAAGGTAGTTTTATTAAAACACAGGGACAAGCCTGTGGGAAGAGCTGCCCTGGGGTTGTGATGGGTAACTGATTTTGTAGTTTTAAGTTGGGAGGGGATTAGGGACAGCACAAACCTCCAAGGCATTTTGGAAACAAATGATCTTTCCCAGAAAAGATCATTTATTACTGATTAGAAAAACTCAGTCATGAGACCCTTCAGATGGATTTTAATGGGCCATACGCTTGGAGGATGAAAGCTAACACATGTTTGGAGCAGATTCACAGGTTACTGGGGGTTGGGCTAAGATTGCCTTTCGCCCTTAGCAAAATGTCAACCCTGTACCCCTGGGGATAAAAATATATGTTTATAAAAAATAAAAAGTTAAAAAAATATATATATATAAAAAATAAATAAATAAATAAATAAATAAATAAATAAATAAAAAAAACAGCTGAGTTCCCAGAGGAAGGTCACTCTGCCTGTTTCAAGGAGTTACCAATGAGCTGTCAGTAGTAAGGAAATTTAATTTTTTACTTTTGCCGTTATTTCCCACATTGCTTACTATATTTCATCTCTTAAACTGATAAAATTGATCATCCAGTTAATCATTTTTCCTATCTTAAAACTCAGTGTACATTACTGCTTGGTAGTGATCGAGATGAATGAAAGAAAAATGTATACTATAATATGGAGCTCTTTTCCCAAATGTGATGCATGTGGCAGGGAGGTATGTGAGGTGGTCCCTTGGAGCTCAGAAAGAAACCATTCAAATTGGAATTCTAGGTGGCTCAGTCCGTTCCATGTCTGCCTTCGGCTCAGGTCATGATCTCAGGGTCCTGGATGGAGCCCCACATCGGGCTCTCCACTCAGCGGAGAGTCTGCTTCTCCCTTTCATGCTTCTTTTGTGCTATCTCTCTTTCAAGTAAGTAAATAAAAATCTTAAAAAAAAAAAAAAGCAAACAAATAGGAATTCTATTGAATAAATAAAACTTTAATAATAAGAGAATAATATTTCAATAATATTTAATGCATACCTTGAATATAGTAGATACAAATGAGGCTGGGACCTCAAGGAGGTTTTACAGATTGGTGTGAACTTTCTGGAAGTTTAGAAATAACTGACATAAAAGAAAAAAGCTAAAAACGAATAAGCAATTCTTTAGACGGGACTAAAGAGCCAGCACCCTGGGCCTCCAATGTACTTCTGTCACATCTTGTTCTGTAATTCTAGGCCAATAGTACTAAAAAGTTGTTCTGGATTAAAAGCATTAACATCACCAGGATGATTCTTAGAAACACAGATTCTAGAGCCCACCCCAGATGTACGGAATCAAAAATTCTGATGAAGTGAAGTTCAACATTCTATTTAACACCTTCCAGGTGGTCCTGATGCGGGTTAAAGCTAGAAGAATTGTCACTGGGTTCATTTCCTTAACTATTATTTATAATAGTTAATTTTATATTATTAATTTTATATTATATTAATAATATAATAAATTATTGTTCATTAATAAAATAAAGAGGTTGAACTATGTCCCTCCTTTCCTTTATTCCTTCAGTCCTCACTTTGCAGGGTAGTGTGGGACCCTAAAATGACTTTGGATGCTGACACCCTGCAGAGCAGTTTTACTAATCAATGGAAAATTTTACAAATGTCCCATGACCTTTAAAATTTTTTGTTAACACATTAAAAACTGTCTTACAATCAGTCATAATTGTATCAGGAAAAGAAAGAATGCTAATATTTTTAGTACATTCTAATTCAATGCTTTAATAATATTAAGAATTAGTGTTTTCTTTATTCCTAAGAACTTTTTAGAAAGACATGCTTCTGGGATATGGAGAAGACATACTTCTCTCTACTTCTCCCATTAAGAACAACTAAACAAACATGGATATTATATTTAAACAAACATAAGACTGAAAATTGGAAAGAAGAAGTTCAACTGCCCAGGGGCCCCAGGGCCTGAGGAACAACATGGTGGTAGGTTACATTTTCTCTTCACCTCAAATATCTCAGACTTAGAGACAAAGAAGCCACCAAACAAGCATGGCCAAAGGATACAGACCCAGAAAGCCTCAACACAAGCCTGTTGTCTCTAAATAATGGAGCAGGAAAGGGCAGCCTAGCAACACAAAAAAGGTTTCAACAATAATCCTACTACCTCGAATATGTACTATAGGAGAGACTGTAGACCCTCTCTACAGCATCAGTAGAGGCTGAGTGGGGACCTAGACTTCCACTCAGTGGAGGCTATAAGGAAGCACCCCAATCACCCTCTCCTCATCCAGGGCAGTATCAAGAAATCTGAGTGTGGGGCCAGGACTTTCATCCCTGCCAGGTGGTAATGAATGCTGCCACCAACCACTATGATGTCAGTAGACACACCATGTGAGGATCCTGGACTTCTACTCTGTTCTGCCAGTAATGAGGTACCACTGGGATGGTGTTAGAAGTGGCCTCATGTCAGGTTAAGACTTTCACCAACACCCTGTAATAATGAGGCCTGAAAACTCCCCATCATCAGTGGAGCCCACATCGAGCGCAATAATGAGGCACTTCCACATCCCTCAGCCAGAAAAGTATCAGAGGGGGCCTACTGGGGAATCAGAACTACCCTTTTTGCTCAATGGCACGGAGGAGTCAAAGGTGTTAGAATGGAGACTCCCACCCTCCCTTGCCAGAGCAGTGGCAAAAAATACAACAAAATTAGAAGGTTTAAATAAAATTCTGAGTCTTGTAATGTAATATTCAAAATGTTTGGGTTTGAACTGAAAATCATTTCTTATACTTAGAACCAGGAAAATCTCAACTTGAATGAGAAAAAGACAATCAACAGACATCAACACTGAAATGACAAAGATGTTAGAATTATTTAAAAAGATTATAAACAAGCCTTCATATAAATGCTTCAGAGAGTAATTATGAGCGTGCTTGAAATAAATGGGAAAACAGAAAGATTCGTTAAAGAAATAGAAAGATATAAAGAAGAACCAAATGGAAGTTTTAGAACTGAAAAAATATAATAGCTGAAATTTAAAAGGTGAGTGATGATCTCAACAGCAGAATGGAAGGGCAGAGGAAAGAATCAGTAAACTTGCTGGTAGAAAAACAGAGAGAAGAGAGTGAAAATGAACAACAGGGAGAAAAGAGTGAAAATGAACAGAGCCTCAGGGACCGGTAAGACTATACCTGAAGGCTTAACATTTCTACCAACAGAGTCCAGAAAACAAATAAAGGAAGAAGGTACTGTTTCAAGTTCACCTGACACAAAACAAAACAAAATAAAAACTACAAATTCAAGAATCTGAGCAAATCCCAAATGGGATAACCTCCCCAAATTCTGTAAATATCTATAGAGTATATATATGCCAAACTGTCTAAGGTGTTAGGATGGATAAAGTAAGGCCACTGCCCTGCAATGGTAATTTCTAGTGTTAGATATATAGACATGGAAACATAGTTTTAATCAGTGTGATAGTGTTGCAGTGTTCTTATCTCACGAAGTCAAAGAATGAATCTCAGTGACACAAATAGTGAAATGAAGTGAAAGTTTATTAAGTGACGGTGAGGGGAAAAAAGGACAGAAAAAAAAAAAAAACTCTAGAGTGAGGAGGTTCCAAATGTGTTGCTCTGGCAGGCTTTTAATGGTCAGTCTTTCACAGGGAACTTGGTAAATATCTTGTCAATAACATATAAGACAAAAGGGTGGATTTGTAACTTTCCAGAGAACATCCCATCTATATTTAGAACAAACAAAGTGGATTTATAGTCCCTTCTCTCTGGTTAATATCTCATCTATAGCATTTCTTCATGTCTGAGATTTCTGTGAGCCTGGCCAGGTAGCCCTCTACCTATCCCTACCTAACCCTCACCTGTCCCTTACTCAGCAGTTGTAATGGTGAATGTTGGTGCACTTTGCCCAGGAGAAAAACCTAGAGGGAGAAACCTAGCATGCAATAATTCAAGCTGAGCCTCCAAGTACAAATGCACCCAAGAAGGGATCTTGGGTAAGGGGCATAAGAGGAACACACTGGCCCAAGGAAAAGCATGACCAAGGACAAAAAGACTTGGTACAATACAGTGTGACTATATTTTGATAATACTACACTGCAACTTGTGAGGTAGATGGGGGGAGATAAGACTTAAGAGTGATAGTGTGTGAGACACCGTTAGCATTTGGAAGATTCGAAATTAAGTACTGAAAGTTCCTTATTCCCTTTGGGGAATTTGGTAAGGTGCTAGTAACCTGCTATTGTGTTATTTGAAGAGCAGAAAAGGACTAATGTTCTACAAAGCATTTTTCTGACTAATTTGATATGGTCATGGTAATCAAAGCTTTTGACTAAGGCATTAAATGCCCTTGCCAGTCTCCTTAAGTTTTTTATGCAAACGGTAAAATAAGAATTCACCATCTGTCGTTAATATTAGGGTGCTATTTTTAGCTTCTTTCTTATCATCTGTAATGTGTAAACATCCTATGATAGCATCACAAAAACAAGCTCTGCTGTACAAAAATCAGGGTATTGGGGTAATGTAGGGGCATCTATGTAGAAATTGATGTTGATGAGGAAGTTCTTGGAGAAAAAGACACATAAGTCAAAATATATAGGTTTATATGGATTTGCTTAAATGTGGGTTAAATAGATCAGTGCAAGTAAATAAATTAGCACTGAGTTTAATTTATGAAGCCTGAAAAATAAACCCTTTGAAGAGATGCAATAATGAATAGTCTGTTCCTTTTCTTTCAACAGTTCCATCTTATTCCAAACCACCAGATCTGGTCTCTGCTGATGAGCCTAGCAAATCTTCATGTGTCTGCACTTTGCTCTTTTCCAGACTCCTAAGGAACAAATTAATAATGTAGCTAAAACCAAATCATCAAGTAGCATTCATTGCTGGACATCTATTTTACATGACCTTGGATGGAACCCGACCTCTTAGTGCAGGAGACACTAATAGTTAAATCTGCAGACATAAGCCTCCAAGCACACAAGCTGAAATTCAATTAAATCAGCATTTTGAGCTCCAGTTGTAACATTTAAGTTACTGCTGTACATCTGGTGTCTGCCCAGCAAGCTCAAACAAAAAGAAATCACAGCTGATGTTACTGGTATTGGATCAAGCAAATACTCTATTGGTTTAGGGAAAAAAATAAATTAAACAGCAAGGCCTTGAAATATTGGACTCAAGTTAAACATGGACAGTGGGATAGAAATTTTCTCATTTCTGGAAAGAAAAATTAAAAAGAAAGTAAATGAAAGTGGAAGAAATACACAGGCAACATATATGAATATCTAGTACTTCATTGAGGGAGAAGTTATGAAGAATATTTGTCTGATCTATACTTCAACAAGAAAGAAAACTGATGACATTTTAAAAAGTTTAATGGAAGATCCCCACGTCTATTCATGGTCCTGTGTATGAAAATGGCTATAAATTTCTTCCACAAATTTTTATTGAGAACTCAATTTTATACCAGACACTATTCTAGCACTAGAGTCACATACCCATAAGGTCCTGGTTTTCACTGAACTTACTTTCTTATGGAGATGGATAGAAATATGTAAGTAAACACAGACTTAAAATTCTTTTAAAAATTGAAAGTGTTATGAAGAAAATGGGAGGTTTCTGAGGTGGGCAGAAGACTACTTCATTTATATGTTTTTGTAAAAAATGTTCTTATTTATTTGAGAGAGAGAAAGAGAGAGAGAGAGAGAGAGTGCTCACAGTGTGCAAGCGAGGGAAGGGTGTGAGGGAGAGGGGAGAATCTCAAACAGATCATCCCATCCCATGACCCTGAGATCATGACCCTGAGATCATGATCTGAGCTGAAACCAAGAGACTCTTAACCAGTTGAGTCACCCAGGCACCTCAGAAGACTACTTTAGATAACATACTGCAGAAGGCCTTTCTAAGGAGCTGAATTTGAACTTTTATAATGAGTAGGGAATAAGCATTTCACTCCAGGAAGAAGAATGGAAATAAATGTCCTGAACCAGGAAAAATCTTGGAATACTTGAAAAATGAAAAGAAGGGCAGTGCACCTGGAAGACAAACATGAGAACGAGAAAAGTAGGAGATAAAGTGGAAAGCATATGCAGGGAGAATCCCATTCTGGGTTGTCATTTTTTATTACCTGTAATTCCACATGGAAATGTAAGATAATAGTTTATGCCATAGTTAATTAAAAAAGAGGAAGATGACTAGGTCAGCTCTTGGCTGGACTTCAGATTAAAGAAAATTTCTGGAATTAACAGTGATTTTCTGAGGCAGTGATTAGCATCAAAAGCAGCTGTCAGAATAACAACAGGACGTTTTTGATGGAATAATCTACTTTTCTTTATTTTTTCCTGAGATGTCTCTAAAATGTGTTTGGAATGAGGAGCAAGGACATTTCTCTGCTTATGAAGCATTTAGCATCTCAGAATCTACGCTAACATTTTGTGGGTAACAAGAATGTTTATTTGTAAACAATGTTTCTTTGTAAACATTGTAAAAATAATTCTCATAGGCTACTGCAGTTGCTTCACGTGATTCCTGGTTCCTATTAACTGTCATATTCTATAATCCTTCGAAACCTGAATCTGGCGGTAGCAGGATTTAGGCAAGAAACAATTACAACCTGGGATACACCTAGAATCAAATAAGACTCCAGATTTTGCAAATAAGAAAATTTCTTAACAGCTTGGTAGAACAGAACAACAAGATAATGCATGACAAGCAGAAGGAAGGTCTTGAGAGGTATTGAACTTCCAGAGACATTGTGTTTAAGGAGAACATACCTATTAATGGACTCTCAAATTTCAGGTCAGAATTCCACCATCTAGAAGAACTCAAAAGAGGCAGGACTAGTGGGGAAGGGATTTGGGGGCAATGCTGCAACAGAAGTGTGCCTGACTGTTGATCCAAATGGGAACTTTTATTATAGTACAAACTATAATAGACTTAGAGAACAAATGTATTTGAAAGCCCTTTTTAGGGCTTTCAAAAATTTTCATATCATTTAGAAAGGTCATTCTTCTAAAAAGACAATATTTGACTAATTGTGAACCTGTCTCGATCATTTTTCTCATACGAGTGAAGAGAAATGAATACAGGGAATTTTATTTAGGTTGGTGATTGGTAAGTGATGTGACTGTGTTCTCTTGTTTTTGGAGATAGAAAAGGAGGAAAATGTTATATAGATGGGCTAAACCTCATAAAAAATATAGCTTTAAAAAATTGGTACTATAAAATATGAACTAATGGCCAGGCTTTAGATAATATCACCTAACAAGAAGGAAAACAGACATGAAAATTCCGAACCATAGAGCTCAAGAGAAGCGTTTTGTGTTAGATGAATAGATAGATCTAAATATTGATAAATGACAGATAGATAGAGAGAGAGAGAGAGAGAGAAGTAGATAAGTAAATCCAATATGGCCACACAAGGAAAGGTTTGATGAGCACAATTTTTTAAAAAAAATTGTATGAAATATAAAGGGAAAATTTTATTAACTCCACAAAACCTACAGTGCTCAAAGGCACTTACTTAGTGGTCAATTTTAATTACACTAAAAGGGAGAAAAATTAAAATATATCACCAAAGACTATAAAGAAGGCTAAAGCCAAGTACCCATTTTGGTGAGTTGCTCAGACAGCAGAACAGATCAGAGAACACGTATCAGGTTGTGTTCTATATTTTAGGCACAGTACTTGGCAGTTAGGCTTGGCAGGATTTGTAAAACCATAAAAATTGTTTTCATTTGTATTTAAAGAAAAACAAAATAAGCATACAAACCAAATTGTGATAATTTATTGCTTATACTAACTAGTATAAACGTATAAGAACAAAGAAGATGGATGTACATAGTTACCATTTTTTTCAACATTTTTCTTAAAGAAAATGATTTACAAACTGTAAATATCAGAACAATTCCATTATTTGGGAATTTGAGAGATTTTTGGATAAATGATCATTTGGCAAATGATCCCTGATGCAAACATTTCCTCTTTATCTCTAAAGTACTCATGAATAGAAAGGTGTACTTACCCTAGCATCAAAAACTGTGAAATCGTAAATGGGATGGACTCCTTAATTTCTCTTTCTTCTGTCTTGCTGTTGGTGTAGAGAAATGCAACTGATTTCTGTGCATTGATTTTATAACCTGACACTTTACTGAATTCCTGTATAAGTTCTAGCAGTTTTGGAGTGGAGTCTTTTGGGTTTTCCACATATAGTATCATATCATCTGCGAAGAGTGATAATTTGACTTCTTCTTTGCCGATTTGGATGCCTTTAATTTCCTTTTGTTGTCTGATGGCTGAGGCTAGGACCTCTAGTACTATGTTGAATAGCAGTGGTGATAATGGACATCCCTGCCGTGCTCCTGACCTTAGCGGAAAAGCTTTCAGTTTTTCTCCATTGAGAATGATATTTGCGGTGGGTTTTTCATAGATAGCTTTGATGATATTGAGGTATGTGCCCTCTATCCCTACACTTTGAAGAGTTTTGATCAGGAAGGGATGCTGTACTTTGTCAAATGCTTTTTCAGCATCTATTGAGAGTATCATATGGTTCTTGTTCTTACTTTTATTGATGTGTTGTATCACATTGACTGATTTGCGGATGTTGAACCAACCTTGCAGCCCTGGAATAAATTTCACTTGGTCGTGGTGAATAATCTTGTTAATGTACTGTTGAATCCTATTGGCTAGTATTTTGTTGAGTATTTTCGCATCTGTGTTCATTAAGTATATTGGTCTATAGCTCTCTTTTTTGGTGGGATCCTTGTCTGGTTTTGGGATCAAGGTGATGCTGGCCTCATAAAATGAGTTTGGAAGTTTTCCTTCCATTTCTATTTTTTGGAACAGTTTCAGGAGAATAGGAATTAGTTCTTCTTTAAATGTTTGGTAGAATTCCCCCGGGAAGCCGTCTGGCCCTGGGCTTTTGTTTGTTTGGAGATTTTTAATGACTGTTTCAATCTCCTTACTGGTTATGGGTCTGTTCGGGCTTTCTATTTCTGCTATGAGGAAGTGGTGATGCAACATCGGGGCTTAAGTGGGTAAGAGAAGAATAAATGAAACAAGATGGGATTGGGAGGGAGACAAACCATAAGTGACTCTTAATCTCACAAAACAAACTGAGGGTTGCTGGGGGGAGGGGGTTTGGAAGAAGGGGGTGGGATTATGGACATTGGGGAGGGTATGTGCTTTGGTGAGTGCTGTGAAGTGTGTAAACCTGGTGATTCACAGACCTGTACTTTTGGGGATAAAAATATATGTTTATAAAAAATAAAAAAATTAAAAAAAAACTGTGAAATCATTAAAAGAATCTTGAAAAAGTTTTCACAAGAAAGAAAGAAAGAGAAGAAAGAAATAAAGAACAAATGAAAGAAAGAAAGAAAGAAAGAGAAAAAAGGAAAGGAGGGAGGAAGAGAAAAAAGAAAAGAAAGAGGAGGGGAGAAATGGTATATAAGACTGAAAATTGACAGAAATGAAGCAAACTTCCCAGACCAAAATAATCTTTACAAAACAACCTTAGCTGTTATCCGTTATCTATTCCAAAATGCTCACATATTCTAAAAATGTCAGATCTGTATTAACCATATAGGCATGTCTTCTCTTCTGGACATTAAAAATTCTTGGTGGTTTTTTTTTTTTTTTTAAGATTTTATTTATTTGTTTGACAGCGAGAGAGAGACAGCAAGAGCAGTGGGATTGGGAGAGGGAGAAGCAAGCTTCCGCAGTGCTTAATCCCAGGACCCTGGGATCATGACCTGAGCTGAAAGCAGACCCTTAACAACTGAGCTACCCGGGCGTCCCAATTCTTAGCATTATTCTGTTGATTTAGAGAATGCTCTTTGGAATTCATCATTCCTGACATCTCATCACAGGGGAAATATTAGAGAATATTATGATTGCTGTGGTAGGCTAAATAACAGCCTCCAAATATGACCTTGTCCTAATCCCTGGAACCTGTGAATATTACCTTATATAGCAAAAGAGACGTTAGAGTTGGGATTAAATGAAGGGTTTTGAGATAGGGAGATTATCCTGGTTTATCCGGGTAAGTCCAGTATAATCACAAGGATCTTTGTAAGAGGGATGCATGGAGTCAGAGTAAGTAAGAGAAGACAGTGATGTGAGGGAAGGATCAGATTGGAATGATACACTTTGAAGATAGAAGAGGCCACAATCAAGGAATACAGGCATCCCCTAGAAGCTGAAAGAGCCAGGAAATGGATTCTCTCCTGGGAGCCTTCAGAAGGGTCCAGCCCTGCTAACACCCTGGCCCAGTGAGACTGATTTCAGATGTCTGACTACCAGTGCTATAGAATAGGTGGTGTTTTGTTGTTGTTGTTGTTTGTTTGCTTGCTTTGTTTTGTTTTGTTTTGTTTTAAAAGATTTTATTCACAAGTAGAGATCACAAGTAGGCAGAGAGGCAGGCGGGGGGTCGGGGGCGGGGGAAGCAGGCTCCCCACCAAGCAAAAGGCCCAATGGAGGCTCCTTCGCAGGACTCTGAGATCATGACCTGAGCAGAAAGCGGAGGCTTAACCCACTGAGCCACCCAGATGCCCCTACAGAAGAGGTTTTTATGAATTTGTGTTGTCACTAAGTTTGTGGCAATAGTTACAGTAGCAGTAGAAAATTAATATAGTATAGTCCAGTGTTGTGAATGGATACATAGCATGGTAAAAACCTGAACAGTGGTTTTTTTCTGGGCTATGTAAAATTCTTCAGGCCTTTTTGTATTTTTTCAAAAGTTCTTCAATGGACTTGTATTGCCTCAGGAATTAGAATAAATACAATAAAGCTAAACAAATAGTAGGCATATATAGGTTGAATTCGTGTTTTTTAATTTTCATGTAAAGTTTAGAATCGAAGGTAGTTGCAAGGACAATCTTTCCTTCTAGGTTTCCACTGGTAAAAAATGTTATTACTTCCATTTATTGGTTTGCTTATTATTTTTAAAATTTTCTCTGTATTAATAATTTTAGCAGCTATTCGTATGTTTAAATATACTGCTACTGTTAACTCATGCAAGTTTTTTTTTAACTTTTTGCTTTTTGTTTTTGTTTGCAATTATCAATCCCTCCCCTTTGTAAGAACATGCTTTCTTTTTAATGTTATGATAGTCAACATACAGTACATCATTCATTTTTGATATAGTGTTCAGTGATTCATTATTTGCATGTAACACCCAATACTCATTACAGCATGTGCCCTCCTTAATACCCATCACCTGACTAACACATCTCCTGATCCACCTCCCCTCTGAAACCCTCAGATTGTTTCCAGGAGTCTATAGTCTCTCATGACTTGTCTCCCCCACTGATTTCTCCCCCTTCAGTTTTCCTTTCCTTCCTCTAATGTCCTCTGTGCTATTCCTTATGTTCCACATACGAGTGAAACCAGATGGTAATTGCTCTTCTCTGCCTGATTTACTTCACTTAACATAATTCTCTTCAGTTCCAACCATGTCAGTGAAAATCATGAGTATTCATCCTTTCTGAAGGCTGAGTAATATTCTTTTTTTTTTTAATTTTTTATTTTTTATAAACATATATTCTTATCCCCAGGGGTACAGGTCTGTGAATCACCAAGTTTACACACTTCACAGCACTCACCAAAGCACATACCCTCCCCAATGTCCATAATCCCACCCCCTTCTCCCAAACCCCCTCCCCCCAGCAACCCTCAGTTTGTTTTGTGAGATGAAGGCTGAGTAATATTCTATTGTGTATATGGATCACATCTTCTTTATCCACTCACCAGTTGAAGGGCATCTTAGCTCTTTCCATAGTTTGGCTCTTGTGGACATTGCTGCTATGAACACTGGGGTGCATGTGCCCCTTCTTTTCACTACATCTGTATCTCTGTGGTAAATTCCCAGTAGAGCAATAGCCTAAGTGACAATTTTTTGTGTGTGTTTTTATTTTTCATTCTTGTAATTAGAAAAAAAAAATGAAATCGGGTTTCTTGAGTAATTATTCCTGATCCATGTTTTCAGATTCTCTCACTCAGATGAAAATTGAATAAAAAACCCCAAACTTCAAAAATTAATCTAATAGGGCATAATAAGTTCCAATTAAATGTCTTAGAAAATAATTCTTCTATGAGTTGCTCTTCTCTGGATATTACGACTAGTCCTGAAATCCAGGATTAGTGTCTTGGTGTTTTATATAGAAAGTTACATCAGATTAATTTGTTTTGGATTGAGATATGAAATTGTTTGTAACTGGAAAAGAAAGTTAAAAAAAATCATAAGACCATTTGTTTTAAAAGCTTGAGAAATAAATATGTATCCAAATAAAAATAAAAATGCTTTATATCATTCATTAGTCTACATTTCTTCAACTCTGGATGGCTAAATTATTACTATTTTTTTTGGAATAGAATAGTTTAAGTACAAAAGTAAATGAAAATACTTCATTTAAAATTTCTCTTCATATTTCCTATTGCGACATGTTACTTAGTCTCATACTCCTGATTCCTTTATCTGCTCTATTTTTTAAATAGACTTATCATCTTCTAATAATACACAATATAATGCTTATTTACCATGATAAAACAAGAATATTATGAATATATTGTCAAACATTATGCTAGACTTAAACTCTATATTTATGTATTTTTATTGACTGATACATCACAAGTGCCTAGTATACAACAGAATCTCAATTAATATGATGGGAATAAATGAATGAGTATGTAATATCGAGAGCCAAATATTGCTATAGGCACTGGGAATAAAGAATGAACAAAAGAGACAAAATCTTTCCTAGTGCAATTGAGATTCTAGGAACTGAGGTAAGCAGGGCCCCAAATAGTCTTCAACAACAAATGAAGTTTCTGATATTTTTTTAATGGAAGTGGGAAAAAAATGGGATGATGAATTAATAACTGGCCCTTTGGGTGGCTGTGTTAGTTTTAAAATGCAGAGAAGAACTCAGTGAGGTATTGATCTTTAAGCTGAGCTTTGAATGAAGAAAAAAACAGAACGTCTTAGAAGAGCATTTTGAACAGAAAGCACAGCAAGTGCAAAGGCCTTTGAGAAAGGCAAGGATAGCATGTATGAAATCATACTAGAAGAGTTGGAATAAGGTACCAAGAAAGATGTGTGATTAAGCAGAAACCAGAAGGATGAGATCAGGAGTGGGTGAGAGAAGCATTTTAGATTAAGAAATCAGCCTAAAAGAAAAAGAAACAGGGTGTGTCTAGAACACATAATTTTAAAGGCTATGGTCAAGAAATTGGGTCGTTAAGGAACGGCCAGATCCTGAAAACATTCTACTTCGTGCTAAGGTCTGAACTTTATTCTGAGAACAGTCTGAAGATATTGAGGGATTTTAAGCAAGGTTAAAAAAAAAAAAATCATAAAATAGACTTTTGTTTCCGCTCAGCACAACTAAAAAAGCTAGGTATTATAGAAAACAAACTTAAGATTGTGAAAGAAGTCTGCAGACCAGTTAGGAACTTCAGGGCCCAAAGAACAAATTGTAAATTCCCTGAGTTTACTTCTGCCTTATGTAATCTGGACGTGGAGCTGAAGAAGCTAACACTCTGAGAAGGCCAACAAGCAAAGACAAAATTAGCCCAAACAAAAAGCCTGCTTCCTCTAACAGAAGGGCCAGGAAAGAGCTAGCCCAGCAAGACAGAAAACCTTTAGAAAACAATTCGTCTACTCAAGTCAAATACCACAGAAGAAAACTGGCTTCACCACCAACCCTGCCAGCAATGGCTAAGTGAGGAGCTGAGATTTCTACCCTAGCCACAAGGTAAAAAGCACTGCCATCCCCAGCTGTGGCAGAGCCAAAAGCATCAAGGCTTTCACCATCCAGAAGAGGTAGTGAGGAGAAAACTCCCAAGCCCCATAAGGAGCCTCAGTTCTCAAATTTCCTGGTTCTTTCCTAGGTTGGGAAGGGAAAATTTTCCCTCTGCTATTGTAGATTCTTCTACCTGGTCTAAGAATTAAATTGACATGAGACAAATTAACAGGAGAAAATCAAGTTCAATTGCATACATACAGAAAATCCACACAGCTTTGAGATACAAAGATAGTCAGGCAAAGAGGTACAAATGTCATCCTGAACTAAGAAGGGGATAGGGGTCAGGGACTTCCAAGGCATGGGAAACAATGTACAGGAAGACAAAAAGGAGTAAATATTTGGTAAACCAATGTTGGTAGTGCCACACAGAAAAAATGTGATCTATGGAGGACTTTCAGCAGACTCTGCCAAGTTCCTCCCTGTCCACTGTACCTAGTTCATAGAACCATGTAGTTACCTATGGTGATGGCTCTTTTCCTGCAGTAGGTCCTCAATCTAAATCCTTTTGGGAAGTTAGGGGGTATATCAAAGTTTTTTCCTGAATCTTTTAAGCCTTGATTGTTTTTAACTTAAAATAATCTGCAGGTCAAAGTGGCACCTCTGGGGGTGACCTGCCTTTGGCTCCTAAACTGCAAACTAACCGGTGCACAGTCCAATCTGTATCTACTTTAACTCCACTGATTTCCTCCTCCTATCTTCCACAATAATCTGCACAGCTTTTGAGAGTATTCTTAGGTTTAAACTTTTCCATGTGCTGTTGCAAATGCAGTTATTTCCTTTGATAGCAGATTAGGAGCTACCTGGTTTATGGTCTGCTTCTCCTCCTCGGCAAAATCCAAGTGGGTCTCTGAAGCTGAGGGTTGGGACAACAGCAAGCTTCTTTTTGAATGACACCTCTACCCTTGGAGCTCAGTGTGGGGATGGGCAGTAGGCAGAGGTCCTGTGGGTTGACTCTGCTAGTGTCAACCACCACAAGTTGAGGTAATGGTAACTGGGGCCCAGGGTTCTCAATATGCTGTACCCAAGGCAGAACCTCCCTTTCATGAATGTGGGTTGTGTGCAAGAAGGGACCCTCCAACTGGTGCTGCACAATGGATAGCAAGGGGCAGGATGAGGGTTCACTGAATTCCTTCTGCCCAAAAGATGGCCCTCAGAATGGGTCATCAGTGATGATAATCAGTGATATGATAGCTTATTGTTGAGAAGTTAAAGGACAAGGTTAAAATATACAGTTGACCCTTGAACAACACAAGGGTTAGGGACTATAAAGCTTAGCTACTAATAGCATGCTATTGACTGGCTATTCTTCCCTTTCCTTCCTCCCTCCCTCCCTCTCTTTCTTTCTTTCTTTCTTTCTTTCTTTCTTTCTTTCTTTCTTTCTTTCTTTCTCTTTCTCTTTCTCTTGACTTTGGTCACAGAGTTGAAGGGCTAAGAAGGTGAAGAAAAGTGCAAAGTGGCAGATCAGACCCTGAAAGTGCAGACTGACAAGCCCCTGGAGCAAGGAGGAAGAGCCCAGCCTTGGTCCTAACAGATGAGTCTGGGACTCACTAACTGTTCCCTAATTGGAATGTAAAAATAAGAAAAAATAAAAATATAAAAATTTTAAACCTCTTGTCTTCCACTGTCTTGTTTTTTTTTTTTTCCTTTTGGCCAGACCAAATTACCTTTTAAAATAAAATATCAGTAGGCTCAGAACATTACCCTACAGGCCACATGTGGATGGCATGGGGAGAAAGCACACTGTATCAAAAAGGACTAAGTCATTTCTAACTCAAAAGAGAGTTAAAGAGAAAGAGAAAGCTGGTTTGGAAATGCAGACCACCAACACTGAATAATTTCATCTGACTATAAATAGCACATTAACTGAGTAGGCAAATCTGCCAGGCAATGACTGAAAAATCTCTTCAGAGTGCTTGCTTTATCTCTTTTTTGGAAATATATTCTTTGCAGTGAATTAAATGAATTACTGGTAGCAAGGACATCACGCACAAATTAAAGAGATTTCTTGCTTATTATATTTGTTTAGTAAAGAAAATCAAGTGGGAAAATGCAGATAACACATTTTTCTGTTCCATTGCACATCTACATCAAAAAAGTAGATAAGCCTCACATCTGATGTTATTCTCCATAGACAAAGCCTAAATAAATAGAAAGGGTTTCAACGAAAACAGTAATGCTCCTCTTATCTGAAAGAATTGTACTGAGAATAGTGCCTACTCTAAAATTGGCCAAATAGCAGAAAGTAAGAAAAAAAAATGAATATTTTAATTTGCGTATGGGGAAACACTCAGGTTTTCATTCAGTCTTCTGAACTATAGATTTAACATAAAAACTTGAAAACAACATTCCCTCTCATGGTTGCTTAGGAGTCAATGTAAATTAGAATACGACTGGAACAAATATAATGAGAGGAGCGTGACAGTGAACAGGCTAGGCTCTCATCTTCTATAATATTTGATTCCTGATGGTAACTATTTATTAAATATATGTCCAAGGTTCCAAGATCGCAAGACAGGGATTTAGTCTTATTCACTGATAAATCCTCAGTTTTAAAAACACTGCTCCGGGCGCCTGGTGGCTCAGTTGGTTGGGCCACTGTCTTCAGCTCAGGTCATGATCCTGGAGTCCCAGGACTGAGTCCCTCATTGGGCTCCCAGCTCTATGGGGAGTCCGCTTCTCTCTCTGACCTTTTCCCCTCTCGTGCTCGCTCTCTCTCTCAAATAAACAAATAAAAAAAATATAAAAACACTGCCCCCAAAATGTTAGCTATATAAATAAATGAATACTATTCTAAGATTTTTCTAACGAAGAAGACAATGTTTGGAGGATAAAGCCACAGAGTGTCATCTTTCCCTTTCCAGAGGGACGCAATATCATGGAAAGGCATATGAGAGTCCAGATGGGACAGAATGCCAGTTTTGCAGCTTGGGGGCCAGTTATAAACCGAATGCTGTAGTCATTAGAGCTACTCACAAATATTCTGCTTCTTGCGGGGGCGAGGGGTGGGGTGGCACAGAATATAGGAAGCTTGCACTTTCTCACTTCCTTTAAGGATGGGATTTTTTTCACTGATGAAATGTGAACAGAAGTGTCATGCTACACTCCCAAGTGCCTATGCACGATGCTTCGCATCACCCGCCATGAGTGTCCTGGTAGCATGGTTCTGGTTGGAGCTCTGTCAACCAACCTTCTGCTTCCCTGATTGACCAGGAAGAGAAGAGCTTCCCAACCCCTTACATATTTTTAAACGTAATTGCCTCTGTTCAACTCTACAATCAAAACCACAATCATTTTCTCTTTTTTTTTAATTAAAAATTAATGGGCAATCAGTTAAAACAGTACAGAAAAGACAGTACATGGCATGCTGAATGTATAAGACAAAGTCCACCTACAGAATTTCTCTGGATAACAGCCAGAGTGCTTAGTTGGCAATGGGGCTAGACTGTCAAAAAGAAACATTGACTGTCTGCAAATAGATCCATTTTATGTCCAGTTTCACAGCCTGTTTTGCATTTCCTTCCAAGCACTATCACAAACCTTAAACTGCAGTGTATTAGTGAAGTTTCTAGAGAATATTTTATAGATCATAAACATAAAATGTAATTTTTAGATGAAAGATGAGAATAAAAATGCCTGTAACATAACAAGATAAGATATCCTTGTAAAATAAGGTAAACCAAAACATTTAATATTCATTTTTTATCCCTAGGAAATTCTTCAAAGCTGAAAGACATAGAGATAAATGTAACAGCCAATGAAAAACCTATTTAAACCTATTTAAAAGCCTATTTAAAAATACCTAAACTAGTAAATAATTTAAAGACTTGTTCTTCAACATGACTAACCCAATTATTAACACCTGATTTATTTGTATGTTTCAATAGCATTGAGAACAATTATTAGATTTATTATTATTATTAGATTTAGGTTCTTTAGGTTCTTTCCTTCATGTGCAGATGATCTGGAAACAATGCATCTAGTCACTTCCTTTCTACTTTTTCTCTTTTCCCTAAACTAAATTCTAAAGAACTGTAATATCCATATACTCAGTAACAATAATTACAATAACAATGCACACATACCTCCTAATACATGAAATCGGCAACAGTAATATCTCAAATTTATTTTGAACTCAAGTTCTATCAATTTGTTATGTTCCATAGCAACCTGAGGAGTCAAGACCTATTGGTATTTTTGTTTTTTATAAGCAACTGGGCCACAAAGAGTGTCCTGAATGATGATACTCTCGGAGCATCGTACACTTGCCCTGTCCCTTCGATTTTCCTTTCCTTTCCTGCTATGCCAGTTTCTCCTCACCTGCACCACACACAAAAAAACAATGAAATTAAGAGCCCAGAGTTTGGACTTAGCACACCTACATTCACACTCTCCCAGGTATCCTGATTCCTAAAATCCTAGAAGTAACAAAACGATCACTGGAAATGGAAGAAAAGTTAATGTTCTGTGGTTTGTATAATTTAGCCCCTAGGAAATGACTGATGATTTTGTCACTTCAATGATCTGATATTCTATTCCACAGAAGGATAGAAGGTGAAGAAATGATGGGAGGTGTTCTTGGGTACTAGTATTCCGTCCACAGCGCCATGATTACTGAATATCTACCAGCAGAGAAAGAGAGAAGAAAGAAAAAAATCTGAAAGACTAATAAGAACACTGTTGCTTTTTTAATGAGCTTTGCATATGTTATGACTCTTAACAAGGCTGTATTATAAGATAATTTAATAGTTTCTTGATGATTCAAAATTATCACGATTATGAACTATTTTACTTATAAGACACTAAAGCCCTCAAAATCTGGCTGAAAGTGTTTGATTTTACACCAAATAAGTACATTCTAAAGTCTCTGTATTGTGAGAGAGTATAATAATAAGTAAAAGTCATAGAAAAATGGAATTTATTTTAGAAAAATTTTAATAAAAATAACTATTATTTCAAAACAGACAAATATCAGGGCTTTAAAAATCATTCATTGATTGTCTGGAAAATTTGCTTGGGATTAAGACTTCATTTGCCATTCAGGGAGCTGACTCCTTGCTCTGACTGAACATTTGAATGTTTAATGCAAGAAAAAAAAAATCAAGAATGTTGAATCAGGTTTTCAGCATGTATTGTGATCCATCTTGGTCAAGAGCCAATAGGGCTGTTATCGTCTTCCAGTAGTTTGAGCATCATTATAGAGTTCCTACAAATAGATAGCTATTATTTTAATGCAATTCTAATTGTAGCATTTGCCATAATAAACTATGCAGGCTAAGAATACTGTCAACAAAACTGCTAATCAGATGATTAGTGTAACCACTGTATTTTAAGATTTTAAAAAGCTGTTCAGCTTAACAAACATGTGGCTGCCATGATCTTTCTTTGCCAGTGGCAAGTTGTATTCACTGAAGTCAGTAAATAGTATGAAAGGAAGAGCTACACACATCTTTGCGCTTTAACTTTCACTACAGCTGTGCTTTGTCTAAAGCTTATACAGTTAATGCAGCTGTTTCATGTGTCCTTTTCCTCGGTACCTGATGAATGTATTGGTACTTTGAACTAAATAAGATGCCCTACTTTCCTTTTCCACATTTCATAAGCATGCTCTGAGAGCAACTGCCTGTTTTCTCTTTGTTCATGTTATTTCCTGACTTCTTGTTACACAAATTTGGCAAACACCATATTGAATTCATACTTTTCTGCATTAACCTTTCAATCTTGGCTATAAAACACATTTTGACTTTGTATTATTTTGACTCATCCTACTTGTGATTCATCAAACAGTCATTATCTGTAGTTACAGGACACTTCATTTTTAGTTATCTATCATGATGGAGTATTCTCAAGAGCTGGCCATATCTGCTTTATTAATATACCTTCAGAGACACAAATCTGGACAAAATAGCACTGATTCAAAATTTTAAACATCCTTGTGTGTCGTAGGCACAATAGGAATAAAAATGAACTGTAATCCAACCTTTAGAAGTAAATTGGGCATTTTAAGAGAAACATTAATGAAATGAAAGAAATAATTTAATCTTTTGTTATATATTAAAACAGTGCTTTATTTAAGAAATTCTGGGATGGGAAAAATACATATCTGTGAAAATGTGAGTTTATATGCATTTACAAAATGGGCTATTTTAAAATCAGCTTTTTAAAAATATTTCTGAGCAAAACTAAAAATCATTCTCGGGTGCTGGATGACTCAGTTGGTTAAGCCACTGCCTTCAGCTCAGGTCATGATCCCGGAGTCCTGGGATTGAGTCCCGCTTCAGGGTCCCGGCTCCACGAGCAGTCTGCTTCTCCCAATCACCTTCTCTCCTCTCATGCTCTCTCTCTCTGTGTCCCTTTCACTCTCTCAAATAAGTAAATAAAATCTTAAAAAAAAAAAAAAGAATCATTCTCTGTACAATCAATTGAATAGCTCTGTAGTGTGCCCAACTCAGCATTTATTAATCAAAGTAAATGCCCTTCTTCAGGTGTAGTTGTTAGATGAAGAATGTCATGCCTTAAGTAAAATCTTACTGGGAAACCTATCCAGAGCTAGAATTTATCCAAACAGTCAAGTGTAGGTCACAAATATTAAATAGGTCTTCTTCGAATGCACATAAGCTATAGATTAAGAAAGTTCTCTATACAGTCAAAAAGTAAAGCCTGGGAAACATTCTAAAACCTAGGGGACCTCAAGGGGTAAAAATGAAAATCCAAGAGTAGACCTAAAAGGATGTTGTATACAGTGTCTCTCCTTGTTTTCTCTTCATAGAAATTCATGTCGGCCTCAACTGGGAGACACAGCACAGGCCCAATACCTTGTGCTTGACATTTGGCTTCAGAGCCAGTAAATACAACTGTCTTCCAACTTCCCTCGGTTCGCCTGACCTTAAATATCTCAACCATCCCACTATAAAAAGTTACAAAAACAATCGTAAGGACAAAGAACACATCATAAAAAGGCATCTTGGATTTTTCCACTACTCTCCATCGCCACCGCTCTCCTAACATCAGCCAAAAAGTCTTCCTGCAACAGCACATCTAAACAGTTATCTGTGGTGCAGATTAATGCCCACAGAGTTGACTCTGAGGTAGTGTAAGATCCTGAAGGGGTTTGGGATTTATCAAAGGTGGTACTACATTGTAACATATGCTGCACACCCTTCTCTTTTTAAATGAAGTTTCACATAGAACACCATTCTATTAAACAGATCAAAGCAGACAGTCCATGGGAGAATCACAGAAGTCACCTGTGAACACCTCAGAGGAACTCTCGGGCTCCCTACAGCAATGGGAAAGCCGTTGGCCAGTGTCAAGGAGGTGATGGGATGTAGCAATTGGGAGAATGGCCTCTGGGGCTCTCGATGGCCTGGATTTGAGGCTGAGTGCTGCCATTTTCTATCTGTGTGAGGCCGAGTAAGTTCACTTGACTTCTCTAAATCTTGGCTTTCTCCTGTGTAATACAGAGTTAGAAGAATTAAATGAGTTTATGCAAGTGTTTAAAAAAAGCATTCCTTCCTTCATTCATTTTAATGTCCTCTGAAATGAGCAGCATGAACAATAAAGTATCCTAGGACTAGATTTTATTGAGTAGGATTGTGTACTTTCTAACCAGATTTTATTGCTCTTAAGTCTATTATACGTTGGTTGACCTTATCCTAGAGAGATCAGTCACCACGGTGATTCCAGAATTTGCATGTTTTATACGTATTCTTGCGTGATGTTTTCCCAAGTGGGACATGCCATGCTATATTTGTTTTTAAAGATCAACCATCATTTTATTTTTATTTTTTAAAGATTTTATTTATTTATTTGACAGACAAAGATCACAAGTAGGCAGAGAGGCAGGCAGAGAGAGAGGAGGAAGCAAGCTCCCCGCCAAGCAGAGAGCCCAATGCAGGGCTCAATCCCAGGACCCTGGGACCATGACCTGAGTCGAAGGCAGAGGCTTTAACCCACTGAGCCACCCAGGCATCCCGTCAACAACCATTTAAAAATGACTATTAAAAATAACTACTTCTAATTTAAGATCGGTTTCTCAATTAGCTCTTCCTTGACTTTCTTTACATATTAATTCAATTAACACCTAGGTTAATATAGAGTCTTACTATCTTAAAAAAAAAAAAAAAGAGAGAGAGAGAGAGAGAAAAGAAAATTCCAAGGCATTTTGAATGGCCTCCAGCAATCATGCCATTTTTACACAGTCTGAAATAGAGATCAGCCAAGCAACAGGCCTTTTCAATGAAGCCTCTTTTCTGCTTCAGTAAATAGAGTCTGAATTAAACCATCATAAATCAAATAGGATTAAAATTTAGGAAGTGATCATGCTACTGGTTTTAATTAGGTTTTTGTTTTGTCTTCATGTGCGGTGTGTGTGATCGTTTGTGAGCCGTTTGTTTAGACCTCACATGAAACCAGCCAGGTCGAGTGGGGGAGATGAGGGACAGAGATGCCCATCACACAGCGATGTCTGTTTGACATTAATAATTACGTGCTTCATGCTGGAAGTTGCACGTGCTCCTAGCTGACAACTTTGGCTACTTGGGGTCTGTCTCCGGCTTATGATGTAGATTTTTACTTTTGACATAAAAATACAGCCGATGGCAGGGGAGAAAGTTTCTGACATATGAAAGAGAAATAGGGCATTTAATAGCATTTATTTCTGGGGGAAATTACAAGAATTTGCATTGAATTGGAGAAAATGACTGCAAAACAGGGAACGCACACTGTGCTACAGAGAGCAAAAAGCACATTTAGTCCTCATACCCTCATTACCCACTGAGTTCAAACGGAACACAGCTCTTTCTCCAGAGCCACCTCCATGATTAGGGCTTTAAAGGATGGTGGCACAGCAAAATAAAAGCTGATTGGGAAAATTGCTAGTTGGTAGAATACACGTTTTAAGGTTTATTGCACATACTGAGCTTACATAATACCATCATTACCTGTGACTACATCTGCGTGTGTTTAGTTAGAAAAGGTCATTTAATTTCTGAATCTTCTAAAAAAAAAAAACCCCGCAAAAAGCCCACAAAAACTAGCTAAAAGAATAAGATGGATGAATTTCTGAAATAATGTCAATAGCTTTTGAAAGCTACATGCTTTCACTTCCTTTAATTTGTGCCTTCTTGGCTCAAAGCAACCATTTCCCATTTTGTTCTGCTTAAAAGGATATTTCATGTAGGAAATAAGTAAACACACAGAAAAACAAAATGCTGCAGAAAGACATTAAGTTTTAAATGGTTATTTTATAAAATAATGGCTGTTTTTCTGATTACAAAAGTGATATATGCTCATTGTATAATATGTGGAAAAAAGAAGAGTAATCATAAGAAAATAAAAACAGCCATTAATCTACTGCTAATATTTTAAAGTAGATCCTTTTCTTCCTATATTTGTATGTTTCTGTGTGTTTGTTGAGAGGATATGAGAGTTAATATTTCTATATCCTTTTATTTTACTTAAATAATACAATTAAACTTTCCTACATCATATATATATATATATATGAAACACATACATATGCATTTAATTACTTATTTTATTTGTGGACATATTATGATTTATTTCTTTTGCTTTCAGTTTTTATTTTATAATCATAGGCATTTACATTGAAATTTTAAAACAAGATAGTGACTACTGACGCACACATTTCTTGTTCACAATTTATTTCTCTAAGATAATCTCCTAAAAGCGTCAATGCTCTGTCATAGAAGATGAGATTGTATGAGTCTTTCAGGAACTTGACACCCCATTTCAGATATGTTGATCAGTTTATACTAGCACCAACAGTGTAAGCCACAAGTTTTAAACCATGTCAGCCAATTATTATTATAAAATAAATATGTTTTTCACATAGTGATATTTATTTGCCAATTTAAATTAACAAATACCACCATTATCTTGTTTTAATTGGCACAGAATTTATATCCTAATCTTTATCTCTCAGAATAAGGTAACACGAAGAATGGAATGATCCCAGGCAGTCTTTGCAGAGATCCCCATGGAGACTCTCTTGGCACAAGTAAGATCTTTAGTAACCACTACAGACCATGACATAAGGCTGCTGAACCAGAGGGATTGGACATACAGTGGTGATGATGAATGCTTAAGCGTGGTAGACCCCACCTGAATGTGCCTCTGTTCACACAAAAAATGCATTCTGAGAACTTGTAGAGATATTGCAGATCTCTTTTTTTTTTCCCTAAGATTTTAAAAAATTTATTTATTTGAAAGAGAGAGAGAGGAAGAGGGAGAAGCAGGTTCCCCACTGAGTAGAGAGCCCAACATGGGGCTCCAACCCAGGACCCTGGGATCATGACCTGAGCCAAAGGCAGACAGTTAACCAACTGAGCCACCCAGGCGCCCCTAGAGATTGCAGATTTCTTAATCAAGATACATTTCAAGAATCTCCAAGTAGTATCCAAAGGAAAGGAACTTACAAATTAATCCTTTAAAACATTTTTTAAGGAAATCTAGAGAAATAACCTTAATAACCTACACATAAATCATCTAATGTGAGCTCTAAAAAAACATTATGACCAAACACTTTCAGGATGGTATTTTTATTAGTTTCATTGTATAAGGAGGAAAACTTACATCTGTAAGTAACTTGCCCCATACCACACAGCTACTTGGCACTGTGTTCTCTTTCTCTCTCTCACTGCACATGCGCACAAACATCCCACATACATACATATACAACACCTATACAGATGCATATACACTAATTCAAATATATGTATATATTTGAACTGAGTGTTCAATGAGTTTAGATGTGTATGTGTGTGTTTGTGTACTATGTGTGTGTGTACATTTTATAAAAATTAGTATTTCAGAGCTTCAGGAAAATTTCAGTATTCATCACAGACTAGATAAGATAAAGTAGTTTTATTGCTTTTTGATTCTGTCCAATTTTCTAAGTTATCTGTGACTCATCCTCAAGATGAATTTTCTTGCCCATTATTAATTACAGAATAATATACCCAGATCTAAGAAGGTCTGTCCCATGTGTCCTTGCATGTGGAAGAGTATACCCAGCGTATATTTATGCCCACCGTCTGTCCAGTTCAGCCTCACTGTCAGACAATTCCATTGCGTAATGAACTCTCTGAGATGTCTTTAAAGCTTCTGCCAGTAAAGATGAGGGCATAGCTGCCGAAGGATTATGGCTACATCCTCTTCGGTGAGCTCTCAGATGCTGTCAGAGCTGAATTTCTGACCCCTCCTTTGAGGGCTAACTGAGTGTTAGTGGTTTGCTAAGACTTCTTAAGTACCTGAGCTTTGGTTATCTAACTCACATCTGGAAAAACGGGTGGCAGGAAGTCAAGCCAGGCTAAGTGAGTGAAAAAGCGGTCTCATATTAACAGGCAAGGAATTGAATTGCAATGTTAAATAAGTATTAATTCAGCATCCAATGCTACATAAATTTGGAAAGCAAAAATTATTATAGATTGACTAAAAAGTTTCTTTTTTATTTCAATTAGAACTCCCTTTGTTGTGTAAACTAATGACCCCAAAAGGCATTTAAGTAAGGTAGATACTGAGACAAATTCAAAGGTAAGTCAAATCCACTGTTTAAGAAATATTTTAGGGGCACCTGGCTGGCTCAGTGGTTTAAGCCTCTGCCTTCAACTCAGGTCATGGTCTTAGGGTCCTGGGATCAACCTCCACATCGGGCTCTCTGCTCAGTAGGGAGCCTGCTTCTCCCCCGCCCCAACCACCCCCGCCACCTGCCTCTCTGCCTACTTGCGATTTCTCTCTCTCTGTCAAATAAATAAACAAAATCTTAAAAAAATATATATTTTAAATTATAATCAAAGTTATGTGTGTGTGTATATATATAGTATATAAACACATCTATATATGTTATATATAAACACAAACATATAGGGAGAGCTACAATGAAAAGTCACAACTTTTCTTCCTTAGAGGAAACTTCCTGACTATTTCTATTTTAGTACTCTTCACTGTGAACTCAATAACTCCAAGTTATATATTTAAACTATTACTTATTGATTTATAATTCTTTAGCTATATTTATTATTTATTGTAAAAATATTCATACTATCACTTTCAGTCATCCCTCCTCCAATGTCTTTCTAAGTATAGTCTGCTGATTATTACTTATAAATTTTAAGATAACGGGAATATTTGTTTATTGATTCAAGAACTTCAGGTAGTATCTTAATGTCCTCCTGCATGAGAAGAAATATGGTCCATCCCAATCCTTGCCGTTCAGCCTGTGGTCTGCCAGGTTTCCCCTGGGGACCAGACCATTCTAGAAGCCTCACCCACAGAAGTGAGCAAAGTTTCAGGAGGCTTGTGCTAGGGGAGCTTCTAGACCTCAGTGAGGTGGGTATGATGGGAGGGAGAAGAGATGATATCCTTCTACTTCCATCTGCCTCTTCTTTCCTGACGTATGCTGTGAAATACTATCATAATTTTTTTTTAATAATTTGTCAATTTGCCTTGTAACTATCAATCGCTGTTGTTACTGGTTCTTCTTTGGCCTTCTGATTCTTTATCCACATTTCTCTGTAGGCCTTCACTAAGTAATCTCCCTTTGTCTTTAACCAAATACAATTTATGTATCCCTAATTTGGCAAAGTGTCCCAAACATTTTCCTTTTTGTGATTTCCATCACCTATTTTATTAAATTCTCAGTGTTTCTAGGAGAATTGAGGTGGTTCACAGTAATAGTTATATAATTCAAAGATTTTGTTTATTTATCTACTCTGCCACTTGCTAATTGTATGAATCTGGACAATTACTAAGCCTCTCTCAGCTTCAATTCGCCTTTTCTATAAAATGCATATCGCCAACAACACCTCATAGCACCACATATGTGGTGGGGAGAACCTAATGAGACGTTGAATGCGGAGTACTCAGCAGTTTCTTCTATATAGCTAGTGCTGAAAAGGGTTAGAAAATTACATAGCAAATATGAAGAAAACACAAAGAGAGGAAATTACAATCATAATATCTCTAGCACCAAAGAGAAAAAAAGTTGAAGATTTAAAAGCAAGCTGGAAACATCAAGGGCCCAAGTGAAATAGGCACTCCCAAATTAATGACGTAGTATCTCTATGTGGTAAAAATAGAGTATTCAATAAATGAGGGGGCATATTATAGATATGGATGGTAAATGTGTATCACTGGGTGAAAGTATTACCTTTGGTAAATGAAATCAGTCATTTGTAGATGTGAACTCAGTGGACTAAAAGACTAAATGAAAATTGTATTTGCTTCAATCTGAGCCATTTCTGGTCAGTTTATCTTTCATCTCCTGGGAACTCCTTAGGGAAACTCACACGGTATCTATAGGAGAAAGTAAGTCAAGAGTCCTCAAAATTTTGACTGCATATTTCAGCAGTAAAACCTTTTGAGGACTTCTCTATTTTGGGATATGTATGTTTACTTGTGATTTTTAAAAATATGTAATACTAAATACTGTTCTAAAACTATGTACAACTTAAAAAGCCACAACATAGTAAAGTAATAAGTAAACATTATAATACAACCTCCTATATTCCAAAGCATTATTTTATTATGTGCTTCCATAATGGAAAAGGAAAAAAACATTCTCAGAACAGAAAAATTATGAAGTGTTCAAAGAACCAAGCAGGTTGGTTCTGCATTGTTGATCTTTAAGTTGTATCCAATTCTGATGGTGGTACCTTGCATCACTGCACACAAGTTTGTTGGAATGAAATATGCTACAAGTAGAGGTAATTTTTTTCAAATCTATTTGATCCCTTGCCTAAAGTGGTACTGTTTGGATAATTAATTACATCAGGAGTTAAAAGACAATACAGTAAAAAACAATTGGTCTCAATTGTGCTTTTGAAAATTTTCATGTCATACACTCAAAGAGGTGGGGATATTTGTACAGCCTGTAGGTGTAAGTGGTCAAGACTTCTTACAGTCAGAAGCAACTGGCCATAGGTCTCTCTCCAACCTTGACTCCTCAGGGGACCTGAAGGCTCACGTGCTAGACATACTTGGAACTGATCCCTGGTATACCAATGGAGAAGCTCTGCCTGGACCATGGATTGCTCCTGTAAGGAAGTGATTTCTGAGTTGTTTTTTTAAAGATGTGAGTCCAAAAAATGATTTTTAGTAATTTGATATCTTTTATGTATTATGCAATAGTACCTTCTTAGACTTGATTGTTCTTATATCTTGGTAATCCCCCTCTTCAGACTGGATGTACTCTAGTAGAGTTTGACTCATGTACTCCTCCAGATACTATGTCCTCTCCAACTACTTTCGTATGACCACCAGATGTGCTCTTAAGCATTAGTTTCATTAAGCCTCTTCATTATTTCAAAACCTCAATGCTGTTCTATGTCTTGGTACACCAAATGCAAGAACTTGTCTGGCTTTTACTGCTCCTCATAGCATGGATCTCTCTCCAATTACAGTTTGGCTTCTCGGACTTTTCATGCATTCATGAAGGTATCTATCCCTTCATTTATGCACCACACATGTATCGAATACCATATATGCACCTGTTGTGTTAGGCATTAGAGATTTATGAATTAATAAGACGTGCCTTTGATGAACTAGCAGGCAAGTACGGGAAAGTGGAAAAAGTATTATGGGCATTCATGGTATTTTATTATTTAATTGTTTTCCTGATCCTTAAAAATGTTGCCAGTGGAAGGGTTTTATTTCAGAAATGAATCTTCTCTGATAGTTTGTTTACAGGAAAAAATGTGGCAGACAGTGTGATGCAGAGCAACAAGCTTTAAAGAGTTGAATTTTAAAATGTGATTAACTTAGAACGTGGTATAGAATAAATCATTTTACTGCTTTATGTCTCAGTGGTTTCATTCATAAAATAAGGACTGGCTTCAGTGATCTCTAATGACTATTTCTGGATTACAATTTATGGTTGTACATTTGGCCACTATGGTGTCTGCCTTCCAGATGTCCAGATAAGATAATCTATTACCAGTTCCAAATAGATGGATTTGGAATCTGGGATCCTCAGGTAAGAGTAGTTCTTAAAAACACACTTGGGCTGGGTTCCTTAACCTCATGTATAAGGAATCAGCTAGAGATGATAGGAATTGCAAAGTTTCACAGGTGTCCCTCCTTCTTCAGGTGTGGACCCAGGAGGTAACAGTCTGGAGCACAAGGGTAGCAGAGCAGGCTCTGAGGAGCAAGCCTCCTCTCAGATCCTGATGGTTTTCCTCAGGCTACTGGCCAGATGAAGAAGTGACACTCCTTGCTGGGGAAACTTTAAGAAAAGAATGCTCAGCTGGAATTGGAATGAGTTGTATTGTATTTGTTTTTTTCTTAAAGCAGAAGTTTAAAAACTCTTGGATATTGCACACCCGACTGAATTTGACCTCCTCTGTCATTTCACTCCTTAAGTCCTCTTAAAAGCCTCTAACATTTTATTTATTTTGCCCATATACAGTACCTTTCAAAAATAACTTCCATTTCCTTATGAATGTTTTAAAGTCTTTTTTATGACTCAGAACTAGAGTTCGCCTTTTTTTTTTTTTTTTTATCTTAAATGTATGTAAGTTTGACTTTTGTCTTACACATGGACAATTAATATTCAGGAAAACTAATGACTCAAACCTTCATATTTGTTGTCAAGATGTCAGAAATTCTTTTGTCTATGTAGAATTTATTCAGATTAGTTGTCTATGTCCTAAATACTAAGACTCTAAAATAAGAAAAAACAAAACAGAACAAAACACTAGATAAACTTTTAAAGAAAAAAACAAAAGTCCTAAGTTGAGATGGAAGTCACATATGAGGGTCCACTCTCTCCATCTTTTCTACAAAAGGTTCTACTCTGCATTGTGGAGTGAGTAGATGAGTATGGAGGAAGGAAGAAACTGACATGTGAAGGAACTATCCAAGATTTCACATATGGAGAAGAGGTTTATTTTCTCTATATACATTTTCATAAAATGTACTTGTTTTCCAAAAAGCTTTTTGTGAACTTTATGGTCAGTGCTATTTTTGTGCGGTCACTTGTCAGAATTCGTTTAATGAAATATTTTCTCAGCATTTTCCAAGCTAGACTGGTCTTCTGGGACCTTGAATCTTTGGTTAAAAAAATAATAATAAACCTCTATGACATTAATGTTCCCATCTAATAACAATATTTTCATCTTTCATTTTATCCATTGATATTCAAAGGAATTATGTATTTATCAAATCTTTTTAAAGTGAGTGTATAAATTCCTTGTACATCTTCAACATCTGCTCAATGTCAAAACTTTTTAGAATTCTTGAAGTTAACGCTGGTGGGAAAATTTTAAAAAGAAGAATGGTGAGAAGAAATGTACCTATCATTTATTTGTGATAACACCATAATTGCTCTATGTATCCTTCTCATGACATACTCAGGGCCTAATACAGTGCTGTTATGCTCATATAGGCACATACTTAAAGATGCTTACTAGCCTACATGACCATGAATCAACTTCCATATTCTCTTAATTGATACTGCTCCTTCTGTTCTCACCATCGGGCTTTCTCTAGCCAAACTATCTAAGAAAACCACTCTGAAGAATTGATAATTCTTCTCAGAATGTATCCACAGCCTTATTTGTTCACTTGATTATTATGAAATGATAAGTCATGAAGGTAGGCAAGTTTCTTTGTTGATTCATTAATCTAGCTCTAGAAAGGTAAGTTGGGGGTGCTAAAGAAGGCATTCTGCAAAGACTTTCTAAATAAAAGAATAAGTGAATTGATAGATGCAGTTTGAAAGGAAAGGAAAAGTGGGAGTGGATGGAAGAAATATTAAGATGAAAATTTCATAATAATGGATAACGTCTCATAGAGAAAGGGTGAGATAAAGTTCAAGCTATGTCCAAAGATCACTAGACAATGGGAAGACTGACTTTGTTATTAACTGAAAGCAGATGTGGAGAAGAAGGTGGCAAACGGGGCAGAGAAAGGGTTCATTTTGAGGGCCGCCCAACTGTCCTGCTAGAGAAGCCCACCAGAGAGATAGAAAGGCAGCTTTAAAGCCTAGGGAAGAAATATAAGTAGAAAAGTAAAATTAAATAATATTATCAAGGATTTCATAGTTTAAATGTTCATATATATTATTCTTTCTGCCAGGAGGGCTCACTTTTTCTTCACATATATTGACAAGTATTGTATATGTTCTTCATGGTTGAGATCAATGGTGACCTCATTTGGCAAGTCTAACTGACTGAAGGTTCTTTCACCATTTCTGCCTTGGTACCATCATTATATTATTACTTGAATACAGTAATACCCTTATGGCACAACATTACAGACATTAAGCTATATCTCTGTCTGTTCTAATTCCCATGTCCATACATACTTAGCTACTCCTAAGGGCAAGAAACATATTTATCATTAAATGATAGTAATAAAATTTTAATAATAGTAATGATCACTTTAAGTCTGAATTAATGAAAGCAGCAAATGGAATCAATCAGCAAGAAAGTGAAGAGAAGATGATACTGGAAGGTTGGGGAAAGCTATAATAAAATGCATGAAGAAATGAAATTTATGATTTATGGATTTATGATTTATGAGAATAGTAAAGAAGATGGAGATGGGGCAGAGGAGTAGGAAATGAAGCAAGAAATGTATTTTCTACTCCTTGAGGAAGGAGATTTCAAGAAGAAGGTGTTATTAAGGTCAAAACATAGATAAGACCCATGGGTTCCTAGCGACTCTGGGCACTGGTGACCTATAAGACAACCATTTGGTGGAGTAAAAGGAATAGAAACAAGACTGAAGAGAGAATGGGAGAAAGACAATGCTGAGGAGAGGATGTAGTCCAGTTTTTCCAAAAGGTCTGATGGCATGATGAAAAGAGAGGTAGTGATAATTCAGATTACTGTAGGATCCTTAACAGTGTCATATTCTTACTTCCCTTATAATTTTAATATAAAGAAGAATTGAGATACTATGTACTTAAAAAAAAAAAAAAACTATCCAATGTAAAAGAAGCCAAAATTGCGAGAGAAAGAGACACTTAATGGAGTAGTTTCTCAAGAGTATACATACTCCTACAGGAGAGGGGAGGAACATGAACAGAGAAAGAGGATTTGACTGACTTTAGAAAAAGGGGAGAGAACTCTGAAATGGGAGGAGAGAAGAAATAGTGAAAGTAAAGGATTTTGTTTTGTTTGTTTCTGCTGGAAGGAAAAATTAAGGCCATTGCACAGAAGAGTTTTTAAAATCAGTGTTATTAAGTAGATACTATGGCATAATTTTTTCTGTGTCAAAAAGATTGCCAGTTAGATGTGAACAGAAACATACACATAATAACAGTCTTCCTATGATGTAATTGAAATACAGTAAAAATTTTAATGACATTTACAAAATCTCTTAGAAGCCCAGAATACCCTTTTTGAGCATTTGATTATCTTAGCATTTTAATATTATAATTACAGCATGTCAGTACTCTATTTAAAATGCAATTATCAAAGCTCAGAGGAAACTGATTCTTGTGCATCCATAATTTCATACAATGTAATTTTAGAGCTTGAGTTATTTTTGTGTTATCATTTCAGTCATAGAAATATAGTCGGAAGTCTAGGGACTTGTAGCTTTCATGTTTCAATGGCTTTTAAAGATAATCTTTCCTTTAAAAGTGGCCTTGTCACTGGATCCACATTTCCTTGAAATAAATCAAATTTCTTCTGATAGAATAAAAGGGTTCATTCTGTTTTCACAAACATAGCATGACAACAAAACTATATCCTCCAAAAAACCAGTTTTATACAACTCATGCAAGCCGTTTTACCCTACAAGAATTAGGACATTGTTAATTATAGTGACTGATGGATGATTTAGTAATTTTATTTGAGTATTTACTTAAATGTGATGTCAAGTGGCCTTTTCTATCCACCTTATTTTAAATATCCTCTCAGTAAAATGTAAACTCCTTGACATCTGAGACTTTCCCTTGTTCATCCATGGGGCCCAGACAGAGGGTTCTCCATATTGAATCAGTAACTGTTTTTAGGAGGTCTATGTATGTGCTTCACAATGATGTTAGCACTGATTAAAACAATGGTGGTTCCCAAAATATCTGGTATCAGAATCACCTGGAGGGACTTTTAAATATTAACCTTTCCAATCTTCACTTCTTAGAGACACTATTTTGATGGGTTTGAAGTAGAATTTGAAGCAGATTTTAAAATAATATCCTAGATGTTTTGCATAAGTTGGAATGGAATGGCACTCAAACAAAAGCAGTATCTGTTTCTTTTTTTTTTTTTATTAAAAAATTGCATAACCTGTGTCTCTTTCCTTTCTCCCTCCCCCTTTCCTTCTCTCTCTCCAGCCCTTTCTTCCTTCATCCAACACGTATTATTAAGCACATTAAATACGTATTTTTAAGCATATTAAATACTAAATATTGTGGATAACAAAATGAAATAATCATCCCTGCCCTTAAAATACTTTCTGCTAAACAGTGAAAGGCTTTTACCCTTTGAGAGTGTATATGCTTACCGCAAAGAGAAAAAGATGAGCAAATAATAAGCAAGGAAGTCGGTTAATACAGCATGTGTATGGATGAGTGCGTTTAAAAAAATGAGGTGTGAATGAAGTAATGAAGCTAATCTTCTTATGAAATTTATGACGGACCCAGGAGACAACGCAAAAGAGACACAGTAGATTGACTGTGAGAAAGAGCATAGTTTTTGGAATAACTGTGGAAAAAAAAATCCCTAAGTGCCCTGAGCCAGTCTCCTACAGAAGCACTGATCCCAATGCAAACAGCCTCTTTGCATTTACTAGAGACATATACAGTGGTTACGATCTTTGGCCAACTATATCTAACTAGTTCCTTAGCTTCTTGAAACAGGTAAGACCCCGGAACCTACCACCAAGTCTAACCGAATTTCCCATTACAATACATTCAATACACTGAAGCGAAAGGGCGGGAACTTGTTACTTTTACTTGCCACTCTGGTTCAGAATAGAATTCTCCCCTTCCTGCAACTGCCCTCCAGAACAGTTCTCATCACACTTCTCAACACAGCCTTTCTAAGTTGTAGTAGAGTTGACAGCCAGGTGGGGATTCGGGGTCCCAAAGAGTATAGCAGAGGGAAGACATCATCTCTTTTATCCCCTTCACCACCATTCTTTTGTGGATATTCCTCTTCGGCCCCAATATAATCAGCTCAAAAGCAGGGCAAAAAGAGGAACTAAGAGATTGACTGAAGTTGCTCTCTGATGATAAAAGAAGGGAATGATATGGAAGGAAGTGTCAATAAATCACTTTAATAGCAAGTGTTACTGATGAGAAACAAGGAAGAGAATTCAAGAGCTACACATATTTGACAAAGTACATCGGGGTGTGTTAAGTGTAGGTGTGCATACTAACAATAAGCTTCATTATTATAACACCTCATAGTAATATAGAGAATGATGAAAGATTTTCCATTTATTAAAATTTTAATTTGTTTTTAAAAAGGTATTTATTTTACTTCGCCTAAGGGTTGCAGTATTCATTTGATATCAAATCTGCTCATCATCCGTTAAAATGGAATAACAGAAAATTCCAGAAGTATTTGGTTTTCAAAGAATGTCAGTGAAGGCACAAATGTGTATTGATATCAGAGTGGAAAACAGGATTAAAACTTACCCTCTCTCTATGCTTCTCTAGTAGGTCTTTGTTTTCGTATTTGTTATACGGAATTGAACTGGGTCTGTTGGACAATCAATCCACAAGACTAAGACTTTTGAGGGATGAGTCAGTGGTGTTCTGGTACACTTCTGCTGGAGTGTGGAAACCCTAATTCGTATCATATTCCAACTTTATTGACGTAAATACGCCTCCATCACTGATTTTAAATTACCACAGGTTTAACAAACCTCACAGCATTTCTGAATCTTTAGCTTTTGGTTCTAGCATACGACTGGCTAGAGCAGAGTCTTTATACCATTTTCTCTTAACATGTGGCCTGACAAAGACCACTATGCAGTAGATATTTGATGAATTCTGGTTGAAAGAACTTTATAATAATTCTTATGAGAAAATAATGCCCCTATTGTTTAACTTCAGGGCATGCCAGCTTCTATGGAAGCAATTTTACTTTCTCCAGCCAATGCCACCCCCTATTATGCCCCGTGAGAGATGAAAAGATAGAACTTTAGTGAGTTAGTGCCCTAGGTACTTCCTTACAAAGTTCATGAACATTTCAGAATGCGGTAGTATTTCAAAGGCTGCTTTGATGGCTAAGGCAGGCTTATCTTATGTCATAAAACAGAGAGTAATTAATCATAAATGAATGAATTCAAGACTCCTTGTAATTAACATTTTTTTTTTAACAGAGTGCAAATTGATGAGAAGAATGTCTGCCTTTTTGTTACCAAAGAGGACAAAGAGTATTTAAAATGACTTAAAAATGCTGGGACTTGTCTAATTTTATATCTGTTGCCACCTATTTTATAAATTAAAACAGAGTCAGCTAAAAACAAAATTCAAGAAGTTAGGCAATTGCAGCATATGAAGATTAGATCCTAGTTTGACTAATTTCAAAGACTTTACTTGTATGGAGAGAAGCTACATAGCAGAGCCATGTGTGGGAGCTGGGTAGGGGTCTAAACATAGCCTTCGCCTGCCCCTGCCTTCTAAAAAGAATGCTGTTTACTGCTCCTTCTGGGCTTCTGAATGGGTCAATTTAACCTCACTTTTTTTAATTTAAAAAGTCAAAAAGAAGGCTGAGCTAATCCATATGAGAAAGAAAATTCTAGTCCAGGAAGTTGGGAAGAATGTGGCAGGAGCCAGGTGCTGTTTTAGGAAACAGAGGAGGAAAATGGAGGATGAGATCATGCTCTGATGAATAACACCTCAGGAGGGAAAAAGATGCTTAGAGGATTTTTTTAAGGTTTTATTTATTTATTTTGGGGAGCGGGGACAAAGAGAGAGAGAGATAGAGCTTAGAACAGACTCCTTGCTGAGCTCAGAGCCCCACACAGGGCTTGATCTCAGGACCCTGAGATCTCAGTCCTGTGATCTCAACCTGAACCAAAACCAAAAATCGGACACTTAACTGACTGGGCCATCCAGGGACCCCTCCTATAAGAATTCTTTTTGGAGTTTTGCTAGATGTTGGCAAATGTAATTCTCTCCACACCCAGACTCCCTACTGCTGATTTACATTATATGCATTGTCTTAACTGAAGCTTGCCTAAACACAACCCTCCTTTATTCTGGTGGTTCTTAGAAAAAAAGAAGAAAGGAAAAGGAAGGAAGGAAAGAACAGGTGAACAGAGGAAGATTTCAAACAATCAGTCCCTGGATGAATAGAAAGAACTTCCATTTCCTGGAGAAGTAAGATGTTAAATGTTTGACACCAGCTCTTTCCATGATGTCATACTTTTTAAAACATAAATGCTGTTACAGATTTTTTTTTTTTTTTAGTCAATTCATTGTAAATACAAAGGGAGCATTTTCATGGGACTTCAAAAACATAGGACTTTGGCAATTTTACTCAATTTATATATTGGATCTATAAGTAAAAAATAAAATACACAGCTTTCCCTTCTTTCCTGAATAGCATTAATATTTTCCAGTTTATGCAAAAAGAAAAAAAAAGTTGCTCAACATTTGCTTTTCTGGTATAGTTCACTTAACTTTTCTCTGCTTGTGAACTCTTGAGTATATTCGTTAATTGTTGACTAGATATTCTGCTTTACAACCAAAAAGGAATCCAGCCAAGTTTCCTCAAATATTAAAATTTATAGCCTTGCATATGTCAGATCATAGTCTGATAGACATTGGCTTCTGTGAAGCCAGTTCTTTTTGATTTATATGGTCATATATAATGATGTTTAGAAAATTGATTAAAAAGATATCTTGAGGGTTTCCCAAACATGTCTCAGCTCACAGACATGGAAAAATATAAATAGAACTTCAAGGCCAAAGACCTCATGCCATATCAAACAGCAAATGTAAGTGATCTAAACTGACATAGGTATTTATGCCTCTATAACACACATTCTTCCCTAGAACTACCCAAAGGCTAAATCTACAGACCTTACACACTGAAACCAACAAACTGCCTCCTCTTGGATTTCTTTCCACCTTGCCCGGATTGCCAACATTTGGGGATGTATCTAAATTTCCATGCATAAAATAAAATCACTAAATACATTGTAATGACCTTAGGGTCCTTCTACGTTTCTCTGGATTCTCTGAAATCTGTGAGTGTGCCTGAGGTGGTGAGAGGTGATGCTGTTTATTTGGGGCATTATCATTATGTCAGTGAAGGTATCTGGTCACCATTTCCTCCTCCGTATACTCATCTTCCTATAGGGCTTCACTTCACTGCCAGCTTTCAGTGATGGCATCAACTGAGAAATCTGCTAGTGGGTTTGATTACAAAAGTGTTAGTATGTCAGAAAGAAATCATGAGGCATTTGGTAACCTAATAATAAAGCTAAGAATGGAAAACTTTAAGGAGAAAAACAAACCAAATTTGGGGTTTATTTTCAGAATTTTATTCCCTTGAGAAATCTGGGCTCTGTCGAAAGAAGACAAAATAAAAACTTTAGGTGTGGAGATTTACAGATTTCTCATGTTTAGAGTAGGTTTAATGTTGGCCCACAACATGAATAAACTTCTAAAGGGACTTTAATCTTTCTTAATTTGAAAAAAAAAAAAAAGTGCATTGTTTTGTCTTGGATAAGGGTTGTCTCTTTTCATGGAAGTCCCTTTGTTTTCAGGGTGTCTGGTTCAGTATTCTTATAGAGGTGGGATCAGCTTACATTTACAAGGCTTTTGAATCAACCATTGTGGTCTTGTTTTTCCCTCAATAATCTTTAAAATATAAATATGAATTTAGTGTTTACCATATGCCAACACTGTGCTGGACATTTTCATCACATTGCTATCCATGTTCTCCTTGTGTAGTGATTCTAAACAGCAATTTTGAAGGTCTATGATGCTTTTTTTTTTTTTTTTTTTGGTAAATAAATCACATCGTGGAACATGAAAATTGGAAGTGTTAGGGACTTGATTTTTTTTTTTTTTAAGACTTTATTTATTTGACAGAAAGAGAGGGAGAGAGAGAGACTGCATGCACAAGTGGTGGGGGGGGGGGTGGCAAGGAGAGGAAGAGGGAAAAGCAGGGTCCCTCCTGAGGAGGGAGCCTGATGTGGGCCTCCATCCCACGACACTGGGATCATGAGCTGAGCGGAAGGCAGACACTTAACAAACTGAGCCACCCAGAAACACCAGGAACAAGAATTATAGTTTACTTGGGATTGCTAAAGCTATATCCTAGAACCCTAGTTTCCGGGTGACACAGACCAGGATAACCTCTGAACTGAGTTCTGGTATCCTGCCACCGTGTTGTTATTAGGGCCACTCCGAGTTCTTGATAACTTATTTTACTAAATTGGTAATAGTATGAGGGAATGTTGGGGAGATCAACTTACAGCAGAATTTTCTAGGACATTGCTTCTAATGTTAGACAGTGTGGTAATTACTACCTCAGTGACCTTAAGAAGTTATTTTACCTCTGGGTTTCAATATTTTAACTGTGAAATGGACCATATGGTCACTAAAGTTTCATCTAAGTCTAAATTCTAAGTTTATAAAAGGATCCATTGGCTAGATGACATGTGCAATATGTATTCATTCATTTTTTTGTTGTTGTTGACCAGGCTTGGCCCTAAATACCTTCATTGTATACAAGATGAGAAGTAATCATCTCTATTTCTCTTTTCATTGATATCAGGCTATAAGCTAAGTTTGGACAATGGTATTAGCTGAAGATCAGTCCTGACATACCAGGCTTTGGGTTTTTGTGATATTCTTTGGTATACTTTGAAATAACTGGACACTTTGTCTGGACTTGCCAAGGAGTTTCTACACCCAATGCAACTCTACTGAAAGGGATAACTGTAATCAGATTCTAGTTTGTTAGGGGCAGGGCTGCATTAGCTTGAAGAAGTGCTGACCATTTGTGGGGTGTTAAGCTGCTAACAATTGGCTACTCTAACAATAGATAGAGTGGTGAATTGACTAAAAAATGTAGATTGGTTTCAACAAATAGATGTTTAGGTTTTGTACATGTAACAATATTGGGAAGGTTTATTGATTGTTGTTGGTGGAAGAGTCCTATTTCATGAGTTCATTGGAGATCCAGGGATAGAGAGTCTCTACTCCCTTCAACAACACATAGCTTCTGTGTTGGTCACTACATAGGGAGGTCATCTCCACATTAAACAGCTAGAAGTAAAGAAGAGCATGAAGGAGTTATCCAAGGAGAGATTTGATGACCTGGACTTGCAATTGCATTATATAATTTCTACCTCTCATATTCTCTTGGCTAAAATCAGTCACTGGCTCAACCTAACTAGACTAGATTCACTAGAATCTGTGAAGGGCTGAACCTGGCTGGGTGGCCAAGCATCAGCAACGACTCCACAAAGTGGAAGGGCAAATGCAGATTCCTGGTAGACAGCTATCTGTCTCAACCATGTTTCTCTTCTTTGCTCACAGAATTTTCATACACAACTTTTTCCCCATACATAGAACATAGTTGTCCCCCTTTCCCAAAGGAGATGATCCAAAGTCCTCTCCAGTTGCTGTATTGTGTTCGAAGTCCATGGTCTCTCTTCCCAGTTATACAACCTATAATGTAAAGATAAATCAATGTGTTTTCATTATCTTCATTATACACACCTGGGGGAGCAAAGGGATATCAACAAATAAATAATTCCCACTGATAAACGGGTGCTAAATAGTAGTCATAAATGAGATGCTGTTGGTAGTCAGAGATAAAACCATCACCACCACCACTACTTCTAGACAGGCACAAAGCTGGTGCTGAGGACAACAGAGGAAAGTTGGAACAGGTGCTCAGCGCCGACCATCCTACCTGCTACAATCAGTGAGGGGACTAGTGGGACTGGGATACAGTGACAGAGAGGGGGATCATAGAAAATGAGATTGGAAAGATGCTAAGGACTTAGATTTTCAGTGTGGTGGGATGCCATGGAGGTATAGGTGAATATGTTTTCCGATTTATACTTTAGGAGGATCACTCTGCTGCAATCTGGATAAGTGACTCCAGAGGAGCAGGGACGGAAGCAATGAGCTTAGCTAGTTGGCTGTTGGAAGGGTCTATGGTTTGGATTTTTAGTGGCTGGTATTGGATAGTAGCAATCAAGGTAAGACTTGGCTGGATTGAAAAGATACTTTGAAGATAAAGCCAACACTCTATCTTTCTTTACTCATTCTCTGCAGGATTTGGGTACAAATTAAACAATAACCTAAATATCCCAAGCTCTTGTCTACACCAGTTCACAAAATATTTCCTCTGCTTTCAGATATCTAGAGAAACCACGAGTGTCCATACTCACAAATAAATGAGTTCCAACCAAGTGTTTACATTGTTCTTCCATTCTTTTTCACAGATGTTCATACCAAGGGCACTCACGAATGAACATTCTGTATATTCAACTTCATCTCGGACTTCACCTCCAGAGCCCAAAAGGACACACAACACAGATAAGCAAAAGGGAATCAAAAAGTCAGACTTCATAAAATTTAGACATCATATCGCTCTCAGGAGAGGGGATAAAGCTGATCTGATAAAATTTTTAAGTTGGAGTAGTTTCTCTGAGTCTTAATTCTTAATCCTCTTCACCTCAAACCACTTTTCAGTATCAAAAATAAACAAACAGGGGCGCCTGAGTGGCTCAGTGGGTTAAGCCTCTGCCTTCGGCTGGGGCCGTGGTCCCACGGTCCTGGGATCGAGCCCCGAATCGGGCTCTCTGCTCAGCAGGGAGCCTGCTTACCCTCCTCTCTCTCTCTCTCTCTGCCTGCCTCTCTGCCTATTTGTGATCTCTCTGTCAAATAAATAAATAAAATCTTAAAAAAAAATAAACAAACAAATACAAAAACAGAAAACAAAAACCCCAAATCAGAATAAAGCAGTTCCAAAATAAAATCTCCTTCTCTTTCCTCCCAACATATATTTCTTTAGTGCAGGTGTTAGAAAAGATAAATATAGGTACTTTCATTAGTTTGTAAACATTTGAGATTTACATCTCCCCAGAGACAATGTAATATTCACTAAAGTTTATTATAGTGCTATGTATTACAATATTTTACTTCTATTCCATTATTATTATTATTTCTGTTTTATTACTACTTTTGATAGGTGCTGAAAATGTAGCTGAATTTTTATTTTACAGGTGGAATGCATAGTGTGTGTGGTAGTCTAGGTAGACTACTTTTTCTGTGCCTAATCGTGCTTTAGGAAGAGAAATCAGAGAGGGGCGCCTCGGTGGCTGGTTAAGCATCTGCCTTCAGCTCAGGTCATGATCCCAGGATTCTAGGATCAAGCCCCATGTCTGCCTCCCTGTGCAGTGGGGAGCCTGCTGCTCCGTCTCCCTTTGCCTGCTGCTCCCCTTGCTGTGCTCTGTGTGTGTGTGTGTGTGTGTGTCAAACAATTAAATAAAAAATCCTTAAAAAAAAAAAAGAAGAAGAAGAAAAAGAGAAATGAGAGAGAGAAAAAAAGGAATCAGATGAGCAAGAATCTGTTCTGAGATCCTCTAGATATTCCCAGACTCCTGTAACAGGGAAGAACTAATGTATCCGAATCACAACGGTCCATCTACCTTAGGCATCATTAGTAAAGTAAGTAATTCACCTTCAGATATGAGAAACTGAGACTACACAGACAAAAGGATACTAATACACGTAATCAATTATACTGATTTACTAAAATTCATTTGCTGTTTGTGGTTTATGCATATCGCTGAATAAATCAGATTAATCATGTTTTAAGTGGCACTTGCAGAATCCATTCCTTCATGCACGAGATTTGTGGTGAAGATCTTAATCTGTGTTAGAAACTGTTCTAGGAAATGGTTGGAGATACTCCAATGAAGAAGTCATGCAGATCTTTGGCCTTTTTAAGGTTTGGTAGTTAACAACTAAACTTCATAAATTAAGGGACACCTGAGGTGCCTCTGCTGGCTAAGTGTCCAACTCTTGATTTCCACTCAAGTTATGATCTCAGGGTTGTGATATCAAGCCCTGTGCCAGTCTCCAAGCATGGAGACTGCTTAAGATTCTCTTTCTCCCTCTCCCTCTGACCCTCCTCTTCTCACTCTCTAAAAATAAAAAAATAAGTGAATTAAGAACTACATAATTCAATGCATTTTTTCTGAATCTTTCATAGTCTTTATCATCTATATTAAGGTATTCCGGTATGTCAGGCTTAAAGGATAAGAGCGTATGAAACAGAACACTTAAACCTTACTTCTAAGTCTTTATTCTAGAGTCTTCCAAAGACTCTCAGAATAAAAGTCATATTCATAGCAAGGTTGATTTAAAAGACTTCTGAGAATTATAATTATTAAAAAATTTTAAGACATTAAATGATATTTAGGTGAGAGATACTTGTTCTAATAAAGATCTTAAAATCAATAGAATAAGCAAAATCCAGTTTTTATGCACATAGATCATGTCATACCATATGAGGTATTTACAAAATAGAAATTGGACAAGGCATGGACATTGAAGATCAATAGGCTGCCTTCTCAATTCCATTTGATAGCATTGGCATTAAAATATACAGGTATAACCTGATTATGGCCCAGAATATCCTGACATTGAGTCTTGCAACATAAATCAAATAGATTTTCTGGCCTTGTTTTTTCTTTAGTCCTTTTCAGTTCTAGTCTGAAACACGTTATTGGCAGAGGAACTTTAGATAAAAGTTGACCTTTGACTAAAAGTGCATGAATCTGACTTTAGGAAGACCACCATCATTAGCACAGATAGTGTAGAAATCTTGTGCACTGAAAGTAAATTTTTATAGTATGATTAAACATGTTTATTTATTTAAACCATGAAAATACAGACACATTCCATTGTTTTTAAACATTAAAGTAAACATTGTGAAGTTTCTAGTTCACTTTCAGATTGCAGATCATTTTAAGATGGTCTCAAATTATATTTGCTTTTATCACCTTTCACTTGTAGTGTTTAAATGTTTAGTGTTTAAGAGGGCTCAGTAATTGTTAAGGTCATATTTAAAAGAAAATTGAGGTTTTTCTTGACAATACTTCAAAGACTGTATGCATTTAACACTGAAAATAACTCAGTAAGCTTCTCAGGGTGACTTATTTAGGAATAGAATTAATGGAAATCCAATAATACAAAATGATTACAGAGACCAGAAGCATAGGAATGAAAATGGAAAAACCTTTATGTAATTGCTTATCTTAATTTTATTCTTTCTCTCTCCAAGAGTTTTATAGGCCTTTCCTAATCTGAAATAATTTCCCCTGAGGCCCTTGAATGTAATGAGTTTTAACTTAGTAACTGATAATTATAAACTACTCAGCCTTACTTTTTATTTTTTTATTGAATTATTGCTGCTTTCAGGCCATTTGATACACTTTTCATTCCTATCCATAAGTTGTTTTATTTCTAGCAAAAGCAACCAATAATAGCACGGAGTGGTTTACAAAGGGTTATTGACCTTGAAACTTCCTATCACCTGTTAATTTAATCTTTCCACTTTGCAGAAAGTGGGCACATGTATTTCTGTGTGATTACAGCTCCTTGTTATATATACTATCCAAATTGATGGTGGCAGTCTAATTTTCTTGAGCTTCATCACATGCCAGATGCTATGTGAAGCACCATTCCTATGTCGCTTTCTAGCTTCACAGATGCGATGAGGTTGTATCTTTATAGTAACCATTTTAAATGTGTAATAATTGAGAGTCAGGATGATAAAGAAATTCATTCAAGAACATGTTCAATGCTGGGGCGCCTGGGTGGCTCAGTGGTTTGGGCTGCTGCCTTCGGCTCGGGTCATGATCTCAGGGTCCTGGAATCGAGCCCCGCATCGGGCTCCCTGCTCCGCAGGAAGCCTGCTTCCTTCTCTCTCTCTCTCTCTCTCTCTCTCTGCCTGCCTCTCTGCCTACTTGTGATCTCTGTCTGTCAAATAAATAAATAAATAAATCTTAAAAAAAAAAAAGAAAGAACATGTTCAATGCTTATTAACAAATGTGGATTAAAAATGTAGATTTGAGCTAGGTGTGCCTTATTCCAAAGCAAGTGTGCTATCTTCATGGTATGCTGTCCTGCGTGCACTTAAAACTATTTAGTTGTAAAAGACTCATTTGTATCCTAAGATGTCAATTCCATTCCAAATTCGCTATTGTGTTGATGATCCAACTTTTACTAGTACTACACTTCCTACCAGCATCCTCTCAAAAAAAAAAAAAAAAAAAAAAAAAAAAAGGATAAAATAACAATCAAAAGCTCTAGAAGTCACTCTGCAAGGTGATCTAGTTATGCCCCCAGTATCTTCTTTGAGATCCTGTCCATGAGCTATTTTTGCAGAAATAAAGGTTTGAACAGAGATTCTGGTAAAACGATGGATATATTTTTTTGCTTCTGGGAATGAAAGACTCAAAATGAAGAAATAAGCAAATGGTGATAGGAAAAGATAACAGTAGGAATAAATAGGAATGCAATCTCTATGTGGTTAAGATTCTCATTAGCAAGGGCAAAAGGTAATAAGGGTGGGGGGAGTCTCCAATGGGGAACAGTTAAAAATATCCTTTGGGTTTTATTATCGAATTACATTTACATTCTTCTCATCTCATTCCTCTGCTGCCTTTCACACATAGATTCTCAGATCACCAAGACTCCCCACGCCTACCTTGGGTGCAGTATTGTCCCCAGCAGGCAATCATGCCCTGTAATGAGAAATGTGGGTGATGGGACCACCTGGCAGGTGAAGGGTATAAATGTGAAGCCACTATTGAAAATCATTCTGCAAATTGTCAAGCCTGAGGGGCAGAGTTGCTGAACTGAAATGTTAAAGCCACCCACTAGCATGACAATATTATGGCTAAGGATGCATGGACTTGGTTAAGTCACAAATCCTGTAAGCCTGTTTCCTTACCCAGGAAAAGAGTAATTATAACAATGTCAGCCTCATAAGGGCATTGTGAGGTTTAAGTAAGTTTATTATAAAGCTCATTAAGCACAACATTAGACACACTCTAAGTACTAAATAAATGATGTATTACTGCAGGAGATAACTGGCCCAGAAGAGAATGATATGGAGCCGTCTTTTCTCTAAACTTCAGCTTGTGTGACTTTATTTCATGAGGTATGAAGTAGTAGAGAATTTAAACTGCATAAAATATTTAACCTGAATATATAATCTGCATTTTAAATATTTGGAATTACTCTTCCTCTGTTCCAATTACTCTGTTGAGCCTGATTGTATTCACACTGAGGAAGAGGGAAGGGGAGACGCTGATGGCTCAGAAGAATGGGTAATATAATATATGTGTGGTGAGACAATGCCAAGAAAGTGGGCTTATTTCTAAAAACAGTCATCTGAACTCTCTATGAAAGCACTGAAATGAGTTCCAACGGTAAAGTTACAGGAGGGGCAGGTGGTGGGGTTCTTTCTGAACAGCTGTTTCAGAATACCGGATACGTTCTTTTGCCAACTCTGTTAGTAGTTCCACCCATCCTTCCTTAAATTCTATTTCCAAATATGTAAATGTGTAAGGAGATAAACTGAATTCAAGTTTATTTTTAATTACATTGTATTATCTCATTACAAAAGAAGACATTTGTATGATTCGAGGAAGTAACATGCATTTTCCTATAGAATTATTTCCATGCTACTGTGTCTTACTTTTAGGTTAATGCACTGATATATTTTCCTTATAAAGATGTCATTCTAGGGGTGCCTGGGTGGTTTTGTTGGTTAAGTGTCTGCCTTCTGCTCAAGTTATGATCCCAGGGTTTTGGGATCAAGTCTGCATCAGGCCCCTTGCTTAGCCGGGTGTCTGCTTCTCCCCCGCCCTCAGCCTCTCCTCCTTGCTTATGCTCAAGGCAGCTCTTCTCTGTCAAATAAGTAAATAAATATGTCATTCTAGAACATATATATAAATCATCTGGGTGTCAGTTGTTCCCATTGCTACTAGGACCTCTCAGTGAATACATTCAGAAATGGTAAATTACGGTAGGTAGGTAGGTAATATGTGTATTACATATGAATACACAGACATATATTTCTTTATATTAATCTATTCAATTATCAGTTATGGTTCCTTCATTTATTTTATTACAGAGTCTTTTTCCATCTTTAGAGAGGTTTTCAGAAGTTTCCTGGACCTGGTATTCCTCCAGAGAAGTGATTTTATTCTTGTCCTTAAGATATTGGCCCTGGTATAGCCTTATAACATGAAGGCCACAAAGGTTTTTATTTCTGGATGAGAAACACAGGTCCTGGTTTTCTTTGGACTCAACAGCTTTCTCTAGTCTAGTAGCTACCTAAATGCCTCATACCTTTCTAGTGTCATCTTTATTTTTATTTTTTTTAAATATTTTATTTATTTATTTGACAGACAGAGATCACAAGCAGGCAGAGAGAGAGGAGGAAGCAGGCTCCCCGCTGAGCAGAGAGCCCGATACGGGGCTCGATCCCAGGACCCTGGGACCATGACCTGAGCCGAAGGCAGAGGCTTTAACCCACTGAGCCACCCAGGCGTTCCTCTAGTGTCATCTTTAAATCAATGAACTTCTGGGACACATTTTTCTTTGCTCTCCTTCATACATCTCTGACTTGGCATTCAAAATCTTGATCTTTTTGAAAATCACCTTTAAGTATGCCCTAACAACTACCATGGTTTATTTTTTTCCTCAGCCAAAATTCTCAGTTCATTTAAAGAAGGGGGCAACAAACTTTTTTTTTAAAGATTTTATTTATTTGACCGAGAGAGAGAAATCACAAGCAGGCAGAGAGGCAGGCAGAGAGAGAGGGGGGAGGAAGCAGGCTCCCTGTGAAGCAGAGAGACCGACGTGGGGCTCGATCCCAGGACCTTGGGATCATGACCCGTGCTGAAGGCAGAGGCCTTAACCCACTGAGCCACCCAGGCACCCTAACAAACTTTTTGCATGAAGAAAAAATAGCCAGTATTTTAGACTTTGTGTACCATCCTCTTTCTATCACAGTTATTCACCTCCAACATGGTAGTGTGAAAGCTGCCATAGATAATACATAGATGAATAAATGTAGCCATGTTCCAATAAAAGTTTATTTACAAAAACAGGCAGTGGGCCTGGATTAGCTTATAAGCTATATAGTTGTTGATTCTTAATCTTGTAAAATATCCTGAAATTTTCCTTTCTTTCTTTAAAAAAACAAATTATTTCTTTACTTGAGAGAAAAAGAAAAGTCAGAGGTAGGAGCAGAGGGAGAGGGAAGGGAAGACTGTGTTGAGCATCAAACCCAATGTTGGGCCCAATCTCACAACCCAAAGATCATGACCCGAGCTGAAATCAAGAATCAGGCACTTAAACTACTGAGCCACTCAGGTGCCTGAAAATTTTCTTTCTTAATATCTCTGTTTCTATGCAAGTATAATTTCATAAATTAAGGCGTATTATCACAAGTTTTCTCTATTTATATTTTAGACCCTCAGAATTGTTATAATTTCATTCAGGTTTCTTTCTACCATCTACCAAAATGAAGACTCTACCTTCTGATTTAGTTAGGACATATTAAACGTACACAACAGAGTTCCCCAAAAACAATGGCTAAAAGAATATTGAAATTCATTACTCTTTCTCACAAAAGTCCAAGTTGAATGTTTGGGGAGGATGGGCATCACATTGTCATTCAGGAACTCCTGCAAGCCCTGGGTATGTTACTTCAGTGGTGGTGTCCAAGGATGCTGTGGTAGTTTCCATTCCAGCCAGGGGAGAAGGTGAAAGAGTGTATGGGGTAGGTATGCTCCTACTCTTACCTTGTACCAGAGGTGGAACATATCCTTCATACTCATATTCCATGGAAGGCAGGTGAGTCATAGAACCATAATTAACTGTAAGAGATATTGGGGGATGTAGAGCATCCATGTTCCCAGCTATAACTTTATTCTATGAAAAATTAGAGGATGGATTTTAATGGATAAGAGCAATTTCTGCCATCTCCAGTGTTAGAAGTATCCCTATTTTCCTTTGTTTGATTATAGGTCTATCACATTTTTACAGGGTAAAATTGCCAACTGGATCTTTAAATTGACAGGCATGATTAGTACTTGATAAAGAAAAGAGAATCAGAAAGGAGATGACAGCTAAGAGGAGTTAAGCTAGTCTTTGTTTGTCCTTAAAATATAAAAGCCAAAAAGGCTTATATTTTGATCTGAGAAACACAACAGAAGGATGAATCTACTTCATTTGGCAACTTTCAGAAACTGTTCTAAGGAAAATATTAATGTGAAATTTAAAAAAAAAAAAAGAGAGAGAGAGAGAAAGAAAACCAAGGGGAGCCTCGGTAGCTCAGTCATTAAGCGTTTGCTTTTGGCTCGGGTCATGATTCCAGGATCCTGGGATGGAGCCCCATACAGGGTTTCCTGCTTAGTGGGAAGCCTGCTTCTCCCTCTCCTACTCCTCCCACTTGTGTTCTCTATCTCACTGTCAAATAGATAAATAAAATCTTTAAAAAGAAAACCATATATAATCTGAAACTAAATGCCTAAGTCCATCTTACACTGGCTCCATCCAAAACTCCTGGCATATAAAGTTGATCCCCAAAAGCTCTGTAATCTCTAATTAACCAGATGTTGGGGACCCTATTAGTCATTAGGGTCAGTGGCCAGAAAAATAGTGAGTGTGGCACGTTGAAAGCTACCAAAACACCACATCTGTCTGTCTCTATATCTAGGCATAATGACCTTCAGAGGATAAAGGCTGTGGCTTCTCTTATTCCCTTCACACCTCTTTGATCACTTCCAATTCCAAACCTTACAGGGAAGCATACTCCAGTAAGTAAAGTCCCAGCCTAATCAAGCAGAGGAGTGCAAATCCCCACAGATGTGAACATGCATAAACAGATTGTTTAAAATAAAAAAAGTAGGTATATGTACTTTTTCTCTGAGCTTTAACTGCCTCCTTCCTAGCCTAGGAAAAGTTTTACAAGCCTATTTTATAAGATTTTTAGAATGCAGGGATTACAGTTGTCATTCCATCACCAACAAGATTGGCATCCCTGGAAAGATGCTTAATTCATCCATAAGGTAATAAACTTATTTGAAAAATGAAGGGGTGGGAGTAGGTGATTTCTAAGTTCCCACCTTGCTCTTTGCTTCTAATCATACATGTAAAGTGTTCTTTTTCTTTTGAATGAGGTTTTCACAGAGCCCAATTCTTAATAATAAAAACTTTGAGATTTTTTTCCAAATGTTATTCCATTTAGAAAGACTCTCCCGTCATAAACACAATATAATTCTACTTTCAAAAGCAAGGAGTCATGTTCAAATACAACTTTGATCTGCCTTCCCATTAGATATGCATAATAGAGTAATTGAAAAAAAAAGAGTAGTACATTACTGAGCTTCAATTAAATTTGAGAGCTGGAATGCATACACAGGGAAATAGTCAAACACAGTTTAATGCATTTAAAATTGCAGATGTCGTTAATGTTTACATTAACAAAGCACGAATGAACTATCTCATGCCATTAGCTTTTAAAAACCACTTCAAATGCATTTATATTCAAAATACAAATACATTATTTTAAACAAGAAATTGTGTGTGATTTGTAGTTTATTATATGAATCAATATGAATATATCCTCCTTTCATTTTAATGTTGCAAAAATGGCATAATGTATATAAAACACTCAATAAACATAATATCATTTTACTTCAATCAAAAATTTTTTAAAAATTTGTGTATTGATAGATCTGTTTTTTTTCTAGACTGGGTATTAAAATACCAACTTAGATGTTTTTGAATTATATATAATTATATATGCATATACATATAAATTTTTAAATTGAACGAGTACAAAAATAGTTTACATTGGGTTGTACTCCATTGACCACCTTTTTCTTATCATTTCTTTTGCATTTGAAGTAGTCAAACCATGACATGGTTCCCAAGCTGAGATCTTTGTATCCCAAACTTTTTATTCTAAATTACTTAAAGCCTATGTTAAAAAAAAATTATACTTCCTTGGCCCTACCTCTTTCATTCCTTTTGGTCTTCTGTTTGGATAGAACATGAAGGTCTAAACTGTGAGCAAGTTTCCCAGATAATGCTGATGCATAGCCAACATTATAAACCACTACTCAAATATTTTCAAGCACACCTCTATTTGACTGAATAATGATGAAAGACAGTTTATAATACACAGCTTCCGAATTTCCAATCCCTTTGTCCCTGTCTGTCACTTGTTTTATAGTGCCTGATTGGCTTGGCCCCTCACTAGTTCTTTCTTGGGCTGTCATGGAAATATTCCTGACTAGTTACCCTGTTATGTGCCTCCCATCTCCCATTTCTCCCATTAGGCACCACTGTTCATTTTTTTCTCAAATGTAAGTCTCATCACATGACACTCTTCAAAATCAAGCCACAAATCTATCTAGACTCATATTGGTCTTTACTCTAATAGAAAATCTATTGACGATTAAGTATTCATGGTTTCTTAATCCTGATGGTTCCTTTTAGACTCAAAAATCAACCAAACAAAATGGCATAATGTATATGAAAGTATTAAAAGTATATAAAAAAGTATATAAAAGTATATATTATAAGTATATAAAAAAGTATATATTAAAAGTATATAAAAGTATTAACATTGTTGATTCTAACCATACGCAACATCACTAGGGATTTACGATTCTAACTCCAGATACAGAGCCCCTGTCCCGTAAGTTAATACCTACTCTGTCCAATCAAGCAACTTCTTTTTCTATGCCTTCGTATTTTGCTACTTTCTTCCATCTTTAACCCTAGAGATACATTGGTCTTTGGCCTGTGACGCTTCTTCCTCTTGGTTTGGGCTCCTCTCCTCCTCACGCATTAGCAAGGCTAACTCCTATCGGCTAAATTCTACTCCTTCCAAAAATGTACCTCCTAAATCTCCAGCAGCACCTAGTTCTTCCCCTATTGGAAAACAGATGCCCTATTTTATAAGTATCAGCTGACTTGCCAGTTTGAGCTTTTAAATTGGTGATTTTCAATTTTAGCACTGTTGACCTTTTAGGCTAGATGATTCTTAGGACAGTAGAGTGGTAGCTGTCATCTGCACTGCAGGATATTTAGCAGTACCTCTGGCCTTTAACCACTGGATGCTGATAGCACTTCCTTCCATCCCCACTTGTGACATTCAAATATGTCTCCAGATATTGCCAAATGTCCCTGGGGAGAAAAATTGACCCTGACTGGGAATCACTGTTCTAGAGAAGTAGATCTCAATCTTGGTTGCTAATTAGAATTTCCTGGGGAATAAAAAAAAAAAAAAGAAAATCTATGTCTGGCTGTGACTCAAGAGATTCTGCTTTAATTGGTTTGGTTTGAGATGCAATTTAATCAGAATTCAAAATAAAGAATAAGAAAAAGGAGGCGAAAACTTGACACTTAGCTTACATTAGTCACAGAAGCAAGGGTTCTGTCTATCTTACTTATGGAATATTACCAGCACATAATAAAACCTACCACTTTTAAAGCAATTAGTAGATATTTTGGAATGATGAGATAAATAAATGAATGAATTCAGCTCCCTGTGCTTCTCAATATTACAGAATGATTCTACATTTTATTGTAGTTCTCGATTCACTTTTTTATCTCTGTTTAATGCATTCTTTAAAGGAATTTCCATTCTAGCATAGCACTTGGTGTATATTTGACAATTAATAAGTACTTTTGAAAGGATGAAGCAATAAATGAATGAGTGACTGAAGAAACAGCTTTTCATACTTACCTCATTCTTATTGTGACAGAGAGCACTGGTTTGCAGCTTATTGTTATCCTTAAATTTCGCCAATTCAATACCCATTCTCAATTTTGTCTCAAGCAAAAAATTCTGATTTCATTAGAGAAGAAGTGTTCCAGTTCAAAAACTGATTCACCAGCTTTTGTAATTGGTGCAGCTACAAGAATGCATCTGGCCAGTGAGATATAAGAAGTAACTGTTGAATGGGATCTTGGAGAAGTTCATTAAAATAGGAAAAAAAAAAAAAAAAGATATGTCTTTTTTTGTCTTCCCTCTCCTCATTTCTTGTTCCCTAATACAGATGGCTGAATCTCTAAATGCCATTTTGGACTACAAGGTGACTTGTATAATGAAAGCCATTTGCCAAAGGTAAGAAGCAAAAACCAGAAAAATCCCATGTTAACATACCAGCCCTAAATGATCCACCTTTGCACCTTTAGATTTAATTGCAAGAAAATACAATTCAGTCTTGTTTCTGGTCTTTGTCACTAGCAGCTTAAATGCAGTTCTTAAATACTGCAATAGTCAATAGAACACAGTCTGTTGAAAAAGCCTATTTTCTTCCTCTTTCCCTCATTATACTACATACATTTCAGAGGAAGAAGGCATGTATTTTATTTATGTCTCATTTTATCATAATGTTTATGAGGAAGGATATATCATCTTATAGTCTGGGAGTATACATTTTGATCTGGCTTCTTATGTTAAACTAGTGTGTTCCTTTATGAAAGTCACATCTAGAGTGTTCTTTTGGAATTCCAGAATGTGCCCCCAGTACATGTCTAAACAATGTTCACCTGCCTTTAATGGACATTTTCTTGCTGTGAACTTGCTGTTCATGTAAGAATGCTTCCTTGCAAAGCTTGCATTAAGGATCTTAAGCTACACATATAAAAAATGACTGGCATGCCTGCTGTTAAGTGGTTGTTTTTAGAAAAATAAATCTTTTCCTTCCAGCAAGATTCAGCTATCTAAATTCACCCAAATGGAATGGAAATTGCCCTCTTAACTAATTATACACTTGGAAATGTTCACTTAAGGATAATTGTCTATTGGTAATCACCTCACCATCCACCATCTTTAAGGGGTGAGGAAGTGATTGTTCAATATCCCTTTGAACATTTCAATGGAGGGATTGTGAAAATACTGTAAGCTTTTGCTGAGAGAACTTTGAAATATTTAGAGGCTTCAAATTTCCCCCCTAATTGCTTTAAAATATGCACTTATTAACATGATCCCTCCATTTCCTCTTAGCAAACCGAAATAAAAAAGTAGTAAGAAGCTTTGTTAATTTATTTTCTTTCTTTTCTTTTTCTTTTTTTTTTTTAAAGATTTTATTTATTTATCAGAGAGAGAGGCAGAGGCAGAGGAAGAAGCAGGCTCCCTGCTGAGCAAGGATCTCCATGTGGGACTCGATCCCAGGACGCTGGGATCATGACCTGAGCCGAAGGCAGCTGCTTAACCAACTGAGCCACCCAGGCGTCCCTGTTAATTTATTTTCTTATAAAACTTACATCACGTTCTTTAACAATTTAAAAGAAAGCCATATTTCTGTTATTCACCTGTTTTTCCTCCATGTGTCTGGGTCTTATTGTCTCTTATGTAGGCAAATGAGAAAAATATTATCCTACTGGGGAAAATAAGAAAAAAATTGCATTGAAATAAATTTTATGATAGCAATTCTATCACAAATACAGAAGTAATCATTTGAAAGGCACATGACTTAGTCTATATAGAACAATGATGTGGACGGAGGATACATTCCTACATTACAGTCATTGACAAAAAAAATTAAAATGATGGGTGTATTTAACCCAGCTGTTTTAAATCAAATGAAAAGCAATTAATTCTGCAGCAGCTCTAAAATATCTGGAATATAATTTCTGGAGTATAGAATCTGGAGTACAATTGATATACTGAAACTATACTAGAGACACTGCTTTAACATTTTAGCTTTAATTCTCTCACTAATCCCTGGAGTGTGTTTACAATTTAGTTGGACAGAGGTGTTTGCCATTTGCCTGAATATTACATTCTATGAGAGAGATTCTTAAGAAGCATTTCAGTTTATTGAAACAACATGGTCCTTGCTTTGAAAAATTATATACATTACCTTCTTTGCATTTTTTAAAAATGACTGTAATTAATACTTCCATGAATTATACTTTTCATAGACCATAATACTTTTCATGGACCAGGTGAAATTGATTAGGGATAATGTCTGGCATAGTATCTGGTCCCCGAAGATGCAAGTGAAGGAAGAATGCACCTGACAAGGAGGTCATACATGTAGTGAGGAATTTAGAACCCATGAACTGAAAATATTTTGAGAAAGGAGTTGTCAGTGTTGCCAAAAACTGCTGAGAAGCCAAGAAAAACAGGGAATAAATAGTGGACATGAGTTCTAGTGTTGCATGGGTAATTGGTAAGGTGACTGTATGTTATGGTCCAGACGGGGGGCACCTTTAAGTGTGGAATTTTTAACATCAAGTTATGATGTAGAATATTGTTATTTCTCCCCTGACAGCCAAAAAGAGTCACCAATTTTCTTTATAAGAAAACTAACTACTTTTCCATTAACATTTTTATAACATATATTTTAAATGTCTTATTAAAAGTATCAAATATGAATTATTATAATCCTCAATATTTGCTGTAAAATGGTAGCTTACATAATGCTCTAAGACACAATGTCACAATGTCCTACAAAGGCCCAACCTTTAATGCGTGTTCTTCACCCAAAAACTCAGAGTCACATTTGTTGATCTCACCATATTTCCTTTATACACATTTTATTTTAAACACCAGAAAAATTGAACCGTATTATACTCAAGTTTCATTCTGAATTATGAGTTGTGGCACTGTCTAAATTCATGCATGTACTTATTCATATACCATACCATAATATATATATATTTGCATTGTGTGGATTCCAGCTACTACCTAGTGTCCTTTCATTTCACCCTGAAGACCTTCATTCTTTATTATTTTTTAGAACAGTTCTGCCAGGAATGTTTAATTTCTTCTTCATTTCTGAAGGAGAGTTTTGCCAGATAGAGAATTCTTATCTGACAGTATTTTTCTCTTGGCACTTGGAATATGTTATCTCACTGCCATCTGGCCTCCATGGTTTCTGTGAGAATCAGCTGTTGATCTACTGATGATCCCTTGAATGGAAGAGTCACTGCTCTCGTGCTGCCTTCAAGATTGTCTAACTTTAAAAGTGTGATTATAATGTTTCTCAGTCTGAGCCTCTTTGAGTGTGTCCAGCTTGAGTTGGTTGAGTTTCTTGGAGGTGTAGATTAACATTTTCCATCAGTTTGGGACTTTGCAGCCATTATTTCTTCCAATAGTTGGACTGTCCCTTTCTCTCTCTCCCCTTCTGTTGGAGCCCCTAGGGTGTGTATGTTGGCATGCTCTGATGTCAGTCTCGCATAGGTCTGTCAGGCTCTTTTCATTTTTATTCTTTCTTTTCTTCTTTTATTATTTCTGCAACTATATCATTTAAATTGATCTACTTTCAAGTTTATTGATTTTTCTCAAATCTATTATGGAGTGCTTCCAGTAAATTTTTCATCATGGCTATTTCATTTTCCAACTCCAGGATTTCTATTTTTTTTTTTCTTTTTTGAAAGTAATTCTTAGGTCTTTTTTATTTTTCTCTTTGCATACATTGGTCTCATGCTTTCCTTTAGTTCTTTAGATGTGTTTCCCTTCAATTCTTTGAACATATTTAAAATAGATTATTTTAAGTAGTTATTTAGTAAATCCAATAATCCAATATCTGTGCCTCTTCTGGTACATTGTCTAGTGATTGCTGATTTTCTCTAGGTATAGGCCATAATTTCTTTGCCTTTTTACATGTCTCTCTCGCTCTCTCTCTCTTTTTTTTTTTTTCTTTTGAAAATTGGACAGTTTCTTATAAAGTGGCAATTCTCGGAGTCATGTTTTATTTTATTTTTTAAAGGTTTTATTTATTTGGGAGAGAGACAGAGAGAGTACCCAAACAGAAGCACAAGCACTGCGGTGTGGGGAGGACATAGTAGGGGAGTGACAAATGGTGAGGGAGAAGCAGACTTCCTGCTGAAGGGGCTCGATCCCAAGACCCTGGGATCATGGCCTGTGTTGAAGACAGACACTTAACTGACTGAGCCACCCACGTGCGCATTTGGGAGTCATTCTCTGTTCCCCCGGGATTTCAGTTCTGCTTCTTGTCATTGTTGCTGTCTGTTCAATGACTTTTCTCAACTAATTTTGTAAAGGCTTATTCTTTGTTTCTCATGGTCACTGGAATCTCTGTTCATTAGCTTAGTGGTCAACTAATTATTGGAGGGAGATACCCTTCATGCCTGGAAACAGAATACCCTTGGCTTGGCAGAGGAGCTCCAAGGGTACATCAGAGCAGCCTTAAGCACTGAGGACATTCCATATTCTTTTCCTTAGTGGCTGCATCAATTCATATTCCTACCAATGATACACAGTTTCCTTTTCTCCACATCCTTATTAATACTTATTACCTCTTGCCTTTTTCATGAGGGCCATTCTCACAGGTATGAGGTGATGTCTCATTTGGCTTTATTTGCATCTTCCTATGATTAATGATGTAGAGCATCTTTTCATGTACCTGTTGGCCATCTGTATGTCTTCTTTGGAAAACATCTATTCAAATCTTCTGCCCATTTTTCAATTGAATTTTTTGTGATTTCTTTGCTATTAAGTTGTATGAGTTCCTTATGTAGTTTGAATATTAATCTCTTATCAGATATATAATTTGTAAATTTTTATTCCATTTTTTAGATTGCCTTTTCAGTTGGTTATGGCTTCCTCTGCTGAGCAGAAGCTTTTTAGTTTGATGTAGTTTTGCTTGTTTATTTTTGTTTTTGTTGCTTTTGTTTTTGGTATCAAATCCAAAAAATAATTTCCAAGATTTTGTCAAGGAACTTACTGCCTATGTTTTCTTCTAGGAGTTTTGTGATTTCAGGCCTTATATTCAAGTATTTAATCCATTTTGAGTGAAATTTTGTGTAGGGTGTAGGACAGTGGTCTGGTTTTATTCTTTTGCAAGTGACTGTCTAATTTTTCTAACACTATTTATTAATTGAAGAGACTATCCTTTCTCCATTGCATGTTCTTGGCTCTGTTGTCAAAAATTAATTGAACATACATGTGTGGGTTTATTTACGGGCTCTCTATCTGTTCTGTTGATCTATATGTCTGCTATGTCAATGCCCCCACTGTTTGGATTACTATAGCTCTGTACTATAGTTTTAAATCAGGGAATGTGGTGCTTCCCACTTTGTTCTTTTTTCTCAAAATTGCCTTGGCTATTTAGGTCCTCTAACTTTTAAATCACCAAGAAATTCAGCAATCTGTCCTTTCTTCTTACCATGTTAGTGCTGATATTTTGTAAGCCCTGCTTTACAAAATAAGCAAAATTTCGTAAGTTTTGGGTGGCTCAGTTGGTGAAGCATCAATCTTCAGTTCAGGTTATGATCCCGGAGTCCAGGGTTGAACCCCGCTTCAGGCTCTCTGTTCAGTGGGGAGTCTGCTTATCCCTCTGACCCTCCCTCCTCTTGTGCTCTCTCTCTCAAATAAATAAATAAAATCTTTAAAAATTTTCCTAAGTTTTTGTAATTAATATTTATGTTATTTATCTCAGGAGTTGTTCACACAGTAACAGATTTTATTGTCTTTTCTGTCTATTAAAAGAGTTTTATTAGCCATTAGGGAAATACAAATCAAAACTGCAATGAGATAACATCTTATGCCAATTAGAATGGCAAAAATTAACAAAACAGGGAACAACAAATGTTTGCGAGGATGTGGAGAAAGGGAAACCCTCCCTTCCACCACTGTTGGTGGGAATGCAAGCTGGTACGGCCACTCCGAAAACAGTATGGAGGTTCCTCAAGATGTTAAGAATAGAGCTACCCTACAACCCAGCAATTGCACTACTAGGTATTTACCCCAAAGATACAGATGTAGTGAAAAGAAAGGGCATGTGCACCCCAGTGTTCAGAGCAGCAATGTCCACAATAGCCACACTGTGGAAGGAGCCAAGATGCCCTTCAGCAGATGAATGAATAAAGAAAATGTGGTACGTATGCACAATGGAATATTATTCAGCCATCAGAAATGATGAATACTCACCATTTGCACTGACATGGGTGGAACTGGAGGGGATTATGTTAAATAATTAAGTCAAGCAGAGAAGGACAATTATCATATGGTTTTACTCATATGTGGAACATAAACAATAGCACGGAGGACCATAGGGGAAGGGAGGGAAATCCAAAGGGGGAGAAATCAGAGATGGAGATGAACCATGAAAGACTGTGGACCCCGAGAAAAAATCTGGGGGTTTCAGAGGGGTGGAGGGCTGGAGTAGGGGCAAACAGGGTGATTGATGGGTATTGAGGAGGGCAAGTGCTGTGATGAGATGAGTACTCAGTGTTATGCTTAACTAATGAATCTTGAACACTGCATCAAGAACTAAATATGTCCTATACTGTGGCTAGCTGACCATAATAAAAACAATAATAAAAAAATAAAAGACCATCCATATTTAAAACATTTTACAAATATATTACTTGTATTTTAATTACTAACAGTTTTGTCTCTCTCTCATGTGCATATTCAGTGGCCTATAATTAAGTAGTTATAGCCATACAACTGAGAAAAATTTATGATTAAAAGATGCTTGGAGACAGAAATATTTATATTTGTTTTATATTAATATATTAGGTATTCGGTATAAATAATCTGCAGAGATATGTCAGCCAAGAAATTGTTGAACAAAGTGTGTCTAGGAAACTAAAGTTATTAAACACTTGTGATAAATAACTCCAGTCGGGGTTCTTGGCTTTTTTCCCCTAAAATATTTTAAGCCCTCTTAGACACTTGCAGGATCTGGTATGTTGATTCAGTCACTATAACCTTAGCTGAAAATAATAACAATGAAGATCCCATATATAGAGTGTAGATGGCAAGAATACAAGGTTTAATTCCCATCTTTTCGTTTTTTAAAGCTTTGACATTAGGTGAGTGATGCTAATTTTATCACTTTAAAAGATATAAACCCTTTTTTCTTAATAAATCACACCTGATACTTGTTATCCAATAAAATGTCCTCTTTCTAATAAAGATAGAATTACTGAAATGGCTTAATTTTATTCTGCTATGGTAGGATAAGCAACTTATTTTACCAAGCTGTTGAATCTTTTAAAAAGGTTCAGGCTCTTCTTTTAAATTGCACTAGTACTTACCAGAAAACAAATTATGTTTGTTGAAGAAATTTAATTATCAACTTGAAGTGTGTTAAATATTGGGGATATAAAGATGTATAAGACATGGATCTGTGATTTTTTGGAAATAAGCACAAAAGTTATTATAAAGACCATAATAAAGGCTATTATCTGAGGTATACAAAGAACAGTATGACATTAGAATAAGAATAAATAATAAATCCAGTTACTTGCCAGATATTCCCAAAGCATTAATTTTTGTCAAATATATTCTCATTTTCCTACCTTATAAAATAATCTCACTTTTATTCTAAAAATAATTATACTTGTTATTTAGTTATAATCAATTAAAATTGATTAGATTTTCATCTAATTTTAGATCTTCACTAATCTTCTAACTATGACCGAAAGTTGTCGTAATAGAAGTAAAATCAAAATTTAAAAAAAAAGGGAAGTGTTAGTTGGCTCTTAACAAGCCAAGCATTAATTGCAGCATTAGGTCTGAAATAAAGAACAAGCTGCTAGATCCAGAAATGAGAATGTGAGCATTGAATGAAAGAAAAAGAACAATTAAGTCAAACAAATTTATGGAAAAACTGAAACAGTTCTAATTTCTGTGCATTCTATTAAAAAAGAACAAATACATTTATCCAAGTTCTGTTGGATTCAGTTTTGCTTTGGCAAGGACAGATCTTTATCAGTCAATTCAGGTTGGGGTTCTGGACAGGTCAACTGTGTCTGCCTGTAGTCAGATGGAGTTTTGTATCTGTTTTGGCTAGGCCACTGAGTATTCTCTGAAACATGGAGGTGCCACTGGCTGGGCTCTATGGTAGATTATATCTGATAATTGGGGGCTCTATAGTCAAGTGAGGCCACTGCCTGTACTTTGAGGTCAAGATGGCAAAGTGTCACTGCTGGGTTGGTGGTTGGGTGAGCCTGTTGTCTTGGGTCTTCTTTTAAGCAGAGCCACTAGTCTCACTGATCAGGTTGCTGGCTGTTTTTTGTAAGCGTGAGGGCCACTAACTAGCTTCTGTTATCATCTGTGGTCTGGCAAGTTCATGGTCTGTGTTACCTGGCAGAGAGGTGTCACTTGTTGCACTCCATGATTTGTCAGGTCTATAGTCTGAAGCTGCAATCACTCTTGTTTGAGTGGAGTTTCAAGCCATACTCTCCAACATAGTGGTGCTACTTGCTAGACTCCTCATTCAGGCAGGGATCCACATAGGGCTTTATGATTGCATGGGACCTTTGGCTATTCTTTGTGATTGTGTGAGGGCTGCAATCTATGCCCTGAAGTCAGGACTGTAGATGGGTTTCATGACCGTATGGGCTGTGCTCTAATCTTGGGCACAGTCATTGGCTGGGCTCCCTGGTCAGAGGGGGCTTCTAGCTGTATCCTATAGTTCAAGGGGGCTAGAGACCTTGCTTAGCAGTTGACAGGAAGGGTGTCACTCTGTAGGCGCTCTTGTTGAGTGAGCCTGCAGGCTGTGCTCGGTGATTGGGCAGGAGTCACTGGCTGGGCTTCCTGCTTGGATGAGGCCATAAGACAAGTGCTCCATAACTGGGCAGAGCTGTAGACTGGGCTTCGCAGTTTGTGTGGGGTTGCAGGCTGGTATTTGTGGCTGCTACATGAGGCTAGAGACTATTCTGACCAGTTGGGCATGGCTGCTGGATTTTCTCCCTGCTCATACAGAGTGTAGGTTGTGTTCTGTGATTGCCTAAATTCTCTGGTCAGTTCTCCTGGTGCAGAGGGACTATAAGCTACACTCAGGTATTGGGTGAGACTCAACCCAATGTGCTTCTCTGCTGAGGCAGGGTTATAGAATAGCCTCCATGGCTAGTATGGCCCATTGGCTGAGTACTTGAATCAGGCAGAACTGCCAACTAAGTTTTCTGCCCAGTCGAAACCACAGATTTGTATCTGCAGGAGGTAGAGCCTCTGGCTGGGACCTCTGCTTGGGTGACATTGCAATTGAAGCTGTGGAACAAGCTATGCAGTTGCCCAGATTCTATGGCCAGGCTTCCTATTTGGGCAGGTCTAGGGTCTAAACTCAGTAGTTGGGCAGCACTTCAGATTTTCTTCCTTGCCTGGGCAGGGACCAGTGAATTTAAAGCAGCCATTAAAACTATGCTCCATAAAGTAAAGGTAAACTCCATTTCAGTAATCATAAAAAATAAGAATTTTGACAGAGAAAAAGAAACTACAGGAAATAATCAAATAAACATAGTATAATTGAAGAAGAATGTTTTTAAAAAATTCATTGGATTTTTAGCAAGATGGAAATAAGAAAAAAATGTAGTCTGCTATCTTGAACATAGATCAACAGAAATTATGTAATCTGAAGAACAGAGAGAAAAAGAAAAAATATCAGAGATTTATGAGATAATATCAAAATATATCATATTTGTAAACTTGGAGGTCTAGAACTGGAGGGGATGGGTACCAAAAAAAAAAAAAAAAAAAAAAATCCTTTGAGGAAATAATAACCTAAATCTTCCTGGAGTTGAAGTTCAGCAAATCCCAAATATGGTGATATCAAAGAAAGCCTTGCCCAGATAAATCGTCATCAACATTAGTACCTTGAAAACAGCCAGAAAAAATAAATGACACCTTACACGTAGGGAAATGATAATTCTAAATAGACTGGAGTAAATCCTAAAGCAACCACCAAAAATAAAACAAAGAGAAAGTGATAAAAAAAGAAAATCTAGTAGATGAGGGCACCTGGGTGGCTCAGTTGGTTAAGTGTCTGCTTTTGGCTCAGGTCATGACCCCAGGAATCCTGGGATGAAACCCTGAGTCAGGCTCCCAGCTCAGGAGGAAGCTTGCTTCCCTCTCTTCACCCTCTCACTCTGCCCCTCCCCCCACCACTCGTGCTCTCTCAAATAAATAAAGTATTTAAAAAAAAATTCTGGTACATAAATTTAAAACGGAACACTAAAAATGTTCAAATAATGCAAGAGCAGACAGTACAGAAGGAACAGAAAAATTTTAAAAATAACAAGACGAGGATTTCAAAAATGGTAGACATAAATTTAACAATATGAAGAATTTTATCTAATGCTAGTGATTTAAAAACACAAATTCAGGGGCTCCTGGGTGGCTCAGTCAGTTAAGTAACCTATTCTTGATTTCGTTCAGGTCATGATCTTGGTGTTGTGAAAGTGAGCCCTGCCACAGACTCCACACAACTGGGTATAGAGTTGACTCAAGATTCTCTCTCTCTCTCCCTTCCTCTGCTCCCTCCCCCACTCACATGCACACTCTCGCTCTCTCTCTCTCAAAAATAAATAAAAATAAAAAATAAATAATAAAATAAAATTTTAAAATACCAATTCAAAGACATAGACTGTCATATTTATTACAAGGAACTAACTACATGCTATCTATTTGAAAGATGCTTTAAATATATAATATAGACAGGATAACAGTAAAAGTTTATAAATGATATGACATGGAGACATTAATTAAAAGGCCATCACAGTGGTTTTCAGAACAAGTAATATTTTGTGAGATAAAGAGGAACATTACATAATGACAAGAGAAAAAGATATAAAAATCCTAATATGTATGCACTCAATAACAGAGCTTCCAAGGAAATGAAACAAGAAAAAATGATGCGCTGAAGAGTAATAGACAAATCCACAACTATAATTGGAGAATTCAACATTTATTTTCTGTAATTAACAGAACAAGTAGATAGAATATCAGCAAGGGTGTAGAATTACTCAATGATTTTATTAAATAACATGACTCAATTAAGATTAATAGAATGCCCTATCAGCAATAATAGAATATACCTTCTTTTCAAATGCAGAAAGACAATTTTCCAAGATACTACATTTTCTGGTCTGTAAAACAAATCATCAAATTAAAAGAATAGAAATCATTAAAAATATGTTCTCTAATTACAAATGAATGACTATTATTGAACCCCTCCCCCAAAAGATAGAAAGTCTTCAGATATTTGAAAATTAAAAAAATACATATATTTCTATGGCATCTATATTCAGGAGAAGAAATCACAGAAGAAAACAGAAAATATTTTGAATTAAACAAAAACAATGCCATCATTACCCTTTAATGTCTATTTATAGTGTCCCATAATGAAGGAATGAAACATTTGTGGAATGCTGCTAAAGTAGTAGAGAGAAGAAACAGAAAAAAAAAGTAGTGGTAGAGAAAAGTAGTAGTGGTAGTAGTAGAAGCAGCAGCAGCAAGGGAAAATTTTAAGCACTACATGCATATATTATAAAAGTTTAACCTCAAAATAATCTAAGCTTTCACCTAAGACAATAGAAATAGAAGAGCAAATTAAACCTACAGCAAATAAGAATCTGAAGTCCATGAAGCTGGAAAACACAGAAGCAATAATGAATAAAATCAAGGAAGTCAAAGATTATTCTTTGGCTAAACTAATAAAGCTTTGGTTTTTAATTTGACAAGTCTATACCTTACGTAATGACAGTGTAGCTACCACCTGTCACCATACAAGGCTATTACAATACCATTGACTATATTCCCTAGAAGTGCTTTTCATCCAGATGACTTATTCGACTATATTTAGCCAGATCAAGAAAAAAAATGAAAGGAGAGAAGGCACAAATTATCAATATTCAGAATAAAAGACTTCATGATGGAACACTATAAATAGACATTAAAGGGTAATGATGGACAGCAATAAACAACGTCATGCCCACTAATTTGACAATAAATGAAATGTAACAATACCTTGAATAACACAAACTACTAAATAAATGGTTAACAGTTAAATACTTAAGTACCACAACTGCACAAAAACAAAAAGAAAACCTAAATAGGAAGTTATCAATTAAAAATTTAAATTCCTATTAAAATATTATAAAATAAAACTTTGAACCAAGATGATTTTATTACAAAATTTCACCGAACATTTAAGGAAGAAATAATACCAATTCTATATAATCTTTTCCATAAAATAAGAAGAGCAACTACTTTTCAACTTTATGAGACCAGTATTACCTTAACATTAAAACCAGTAAAGGATATTACAGGAAAAGAGAACAATAGAGCACTACCCTTTATGAGCACAGATGCAGAAGTACTAACTGCATATGAATAAATTGATCCATATTTAAAGAGACACATTATGACCAAATTGAATTTATTCTGAAATGCAATGTTAGTTTAAAATTTAGAATACAATTAATGTAAGTTACCTATATAATCAGTTAGAGAAGAAGACTCCTAAGATTAACTACAGCAGGGCAAAAATAAAAAAGACTTGACACGGTAAAAGCTCTCAGCAAGCTATGTATATATGGGAACTTCCTTAATATGATAAAGATCATCTACAAAAAATAAAAACTATAGCTAACACTGTACTTACTGTTGGAAAACTGCATGCTTTCCCCCTATTTTGGAAACAAGGTTAGGATTTCCACTCTTACCATTTCTACTCAATATTTTACTAAAGCCTTGCCAGTACAGTAGGTCAGGATAAAAGGAATATAGATTATGCACTTTTAGAAGATACTTGTTACACAGCAATAGATAACTAATTCAGTGGGCTTCATAATACATAAGACTATATAGTATATAGTATATTTTGTATATATGGATCTCAATCCTAAAACAAAGGGATATCCTTCAGTGATTTTTATGTGGGGAGTAAAATGACCAGCCTGCTTTATACAAAGGTACCCTGTGCATGTACAATTGATTTGGGTGGTGGGAAATAGAAAGGTAAACCACACACACAGAATTCATTTACAAGGCTTAAGTTCCAATTCCAGATGGGAGAAGAAGGAATTATGGCCCAGAGTAGGATGGTAGTACTAAAGAGAAAGTGGGGAGAAATATTGAGTAAGCCATGTTGTCTAATTGGATTTAAGGTTGAAGAAGATGTGTAACATGGTTATCCAGTGATAACTCCAGGATCTTGAGCAATTGAGTAATTTTCTTGAGACAGGAAACCCTGACAGAAAAGCTGGTTTAAGGATAGGAGAGATGGTCAATTCAGATTTGTACATATTTAGCAGAAGCAGCTTATTATATACTAAAGTCTGTTCTTTGCCTAGTAACAGAATCCCAATTCTCAGCTGAGCATTTTGCCTGTTGGAATATAGACTAGATACATCAATTTCACTTGGATCAGATGTATCCACGTGACCAGCTTTTGGCCAATAAAATGACATCACAAGTGTTGACTACTAGGGTTACTTAAAAAGGAAGAGGCATCCCAGCTTTATTCCATCTAGTTGTTTCAAATGAGACCACTGTGACTCATTTGTGTTCCAGCTAGTACTAGAAAAGTAGTAAGGGAAGGAAGAAGAAGCCTGGATATATCTAGAACTTCCATACCAGTTTGGGATCATGTACCTCTAGATTTATTTTTCATAGCAGAGTTAAATGTTTATCTGTCTTAGATATTGATAAGACAGATATTGCTTAGATATTGCTAGATATTGCTATTTTCTTTTGTATGAATTTAAAATGGATCCTGACTTATAAAGCACAGGATTCAAATACATATAATGACCAGATCTACACAGACAATGGATTTGAAGAGAGAACATTGTTTCCAAAAATACTTAATGAAAAAAAAAAATTAACCTTTAATATGGAAAGAAACATGTTGCGGTAATGTCTGGGAAAATATGCAAAATTCTCTATCCAGATTTCTGCCACTTACAATATCCTTTATAGAAATGGTTGCCAATACTTCCAAATTCCTTTGAAACTCACTGTTGATTTCTAAAACCTTCTCCCAAAATGGCCTCATGGGTCTCTTCTGTCTTTTCTTTTCGCCACAACCTCAAAATCTCATTATCAATTATTTTTCTCTAGTTAGTTTTTCGGTTACACAATGTAAATAATCTTTAACGGAACTTTGGTTCTTTCTGGTTCTTGCTCTCTTTCCTTTACTTTCATCAGACTAAAAGAAAAAGCAAGTTAACTCAGATTCTTCTTTAAGAACTACAGGATGGAAGAGTTAGAGTAATTTGTGGAGTGTGCTTGAATTAATATCTTTGGGCTTTATCCAGACAGGTTGAGAGTGGGATATTTTGAGCCATCTAAGTAAAGATGTTTGGTGGACACTTCTATATAAGAATCTGAAGCTCAGAGTGGAATCTGGGCATAGATAGATGAATCTGGAATTTGTTAACATATTCACAGTAAATGAAACCATGGTTATTGATGAGATTTCTTAGGTTTGGGAATATAGCATCAAAAAAGAAAAGTGCCTGAGACCAAATGCTGAGCTAAATGTTCTTTATTTAACTCCTGGGCAGAGGTCAATGAACTGGCAAAGGAACTGAGGAAATAGAGCTTGAAAGAGATCCAGAAGACTGTTATTTCAGGACAAGTATTTGGGGTGCCTTAATGGCTCAGTCAGTGGAGCAGCTGCCTTTGACTCAGGTCATGATCTCAGAGTCCTGGGATGGAGCCCCATGTTGGGCTGCAGCCCTGCATCCCAGCTTCCTGCTCAGCAGGGAGCCTGCTTGTCCTCCCTCTGCCTGCCTCTCTGCCTACTTGTGATCTCTGTCTGTCAAATAAATAAATAATATCTTTAAAAAAGTAAAGCCATTTTGATAGTCTTGAGCTATTAATATATTTAGTAGACTTCCATATATTAACTTCATTTTGCCAATGCTTCTCCAATAACAGGCATTTAAAAAGAAAAATCCTGATATCTACAAGCTTAGTTTTTTGTTTTCTTTCTTCACATAAAATAATGTTTAGCAATATACTCTAATTATTTTTACTTCATACTTATTTAGATTCCAAGTAAATGGAAGTTTTTCTACCAAAATCTGAGCAAGTCAGTCATTTCCATCTGTTTAAGTTTACTTAGATCTTCTAAATTTCTTCTTTCTGAAAGATCAGAAATATGAATTAGGCATAAAGCACCTAGATATTCTGATACACCTCTTTTGAAATTATTCTTTTCTCTTATTTCTTTTTAAAGATTTTATTTATTTATTTGTGAGAGAGAAAGAGTGATAGAGAACCTGATTCTGGGGAGCAGGAGAGAGAGAAGCAGACTCCCCACTGGGCAGGAAGAGCTGGTTGTGGTACTAGGTCCTAGAACCCTGGGATCATAAACTGAGCATTAGGCAGACACTTAACCCACTGAGCTACTCAGATGCACTTTTTTTCTCCTATTTTTAATATGTCTAACTTTCAATGATAAATTGTAACATGTGTTTATTTTCTAATTGTTAATTTAAAAATTATTGAATATTTATTATTAAGTACATTTTGATAGGACCTAAACATAATTTTTTCATAAAATCAAAACTGGAAGAGTAACATTTATTTCTTTCCTTTTTACTCAGAAGCTACTACCTTGAATCACTATTTTCTACTTATATTTGAGCACTACCTAATCATTTTCTTAGATGCATGACTTCCTTCATTTCAAGGAGCTCTTTTAAATGCCTTTTGCATCATAAACTTATTTATATTAAGATTTTAAAAGGGCTACATTTTTTAGCCTCACCTTAACTGAATTTTTAACCATCTGAGTTATATCAGTTTTCTGTGAGCATTATCTATTTTAATAAAATGCTCTTCTATCTGCTCTCAAATATTAACCTTCATTTACAGCTAGAAATGCAGACCTAGAAAAAAATGCTCTTTTCCAATCCTATGGTGCATTATTATTTTATGAAGATAAAATTTCAAGAATTGAAAAATTGAAATATCTTTCTTTTGTACAGTGGTACCAAAAAGTTAAAAATAAAATAAATGTAGTACATTATAATGATAATGTATATCCATTCAAAAATTGATTTGGAAAAATAAGTTATGAAATGTTACCCATAGCATATAACTATTTTCCCCCCTCAGATTCCCATTTCAAAAGGAGGAAAGTTTAAGATCCTCATGCTAAGTGGCAATTTAACTCTGCTACTTATTAGTTGGGTGATTTCAGGCAAAATATTTCATTTCTTGATGTACCACATTCATCACCTGTAATGTGAGAAATGCAATAAGACCTGATTCATAGTGTAGTTACGATGTTTACATGGATTATAACTGTAAGCAATGAGAATGCCATCTGACTCAAAGTAAATGTGCTAATTTTTTTTTTTTTTTTAATGAAATGTACTGTCAGTTATTTCCAAATTCCTGCCTTCACCTAGGCTTTGGTGCATTTTGACATTTAGTCTGCTTCAAGGCCAAAAGGAAATAAAGTAAAATGAAGTGAAGATATATAAAACAAAATTCATTCCTTTGATAGAATTCTTCTTTATCATGAAATGATATGCTTGCTTCCACCATTTTCGTGATTCCAGGTCTTTCTTTTTATGAAATATCAACCTAGTAAATGATCATTATTGTTATTCTTCCCGCTAAGTATGCATTTAATATCTAGAAAAAGGCAGTGTAACAAAATTCAAGTTACTTTATGTAAAATGTTTGCAATTTTATTATTCCATGAACTGAAAAGTTTGTAAACCACTGAATTAGAAAAGCCTACCCCAGTCTCTATTTCTCTCAGGCTATTCATTGCAGACTAGCTGGGATGCAGTAGACATACTCTGGATAAAAAATCAGAAGACCTGCATTAAAGCCCATTTCTGTTTATCACATTTTGTCACAATAAGCAAATAACTTAGGTTTTCTTAATTTACATTTTCTTATCTTAAAAACAGGTAAAATGTTATTTCTGCTTTGAAAGAGTAACTGGTACAGAACTTGGCATTCCAACAAAAATACCTATAAAATTATACAAAACACATGACTCACTATTTTCAGGCATTGAATAAGGGGCTGTTTGGGACAGGGATCCCTGAAGAAAGGAAAACAAATGATTGCCAACTTTCTTCACTGACACAGAGCAGGGAAATGGGGCCAAACCTAAGTGAATCTTGCTTAAGTAAGAAGACAGGGTCTGGATTTGTACTTATTGAGGCAGCTAGAGTTTGTCAGATACAGTATCTGAGAAGGAGGACCTGTTGAGGGAAAGGCTACCTTTAAGTCCACATGAATTTATTCCTTGCTTGGCCAGTGATTAGGTTGAAAAGCCAAGAGCAAGTTCTTTGATTCCTAGCAGAGAATGGGTACCGTAGGGCAGAAGACTGAATATTGAGAGGCCAGCTGTGCTGGGGGACAATGGACTTACAGTTCATCCAGAGGAGAAAGTAATTACTGAGCACATTGGCTGTCTGCTGAGACCCCAGAAAGACCATATTTTTTAGTAAAGACCACATCCAAGAGTAAGGGCCCAACCATAGGACTAAGTTCAAAAGCAAAATAGATATACCTTAACAGCAGATGAATCCAAGTCTGATAGGGCCAAAATTACCCACCAGCAATTTATCTGTCAAAATAAATTCAACATATTTTAACAAATTTGACATTATCCAGATGCCCTACAGATGTCAGATGCAATGTCCAGCTTACAGTGCAGGATTATTAAATGTGCAAAAGAAAACACATTTGCCACCTACTGTTAAAATATGTAAGAACCGACACTTATGGACTTCATGTATCAGAATTAGCACAAGAAAAATATAAAAGGTAAAACTACTATTTTAGATATTTTCAAAGACTTAACATATGAAAAGATGGGAAGAAACATAAAAATGTGAGAAATTCAAAATGTAATATAAGATTATATAAAAGATACATAAAATGTACCTCAGTGAATTTTTAATAGATTGGGAATGGGATAAAAAAAGTTCAGTGAACTTAAAATTGTATTGTTAGAAATTCTTTGATTCAAAGAACTGACAGAAAAAAATTTAAAAACAAACATTCTTAGTAAATTTTGAGACAGTATTATTTAATATAGAGATGTAGTTAGAAGCACAAAGAGGAAAAATGATAAGTCACAATAAATATTTGAATAAATAGCCTCATGTTTTCCATATTAAGGAGTTCAGCAAACCTCAAACAAGCTAAATATGGCAAAAAATAAAAGAGGTACATCATATTGAAAATCTGATGACCAAAAATAAATAGACGAATGTCGAAGCTGCAAAGTCAAAAAATTCATTACATAGAGTAGAATAGCAAAATAATAGCAATAAGAATGATTACACTTTTGTTATTAGAAACAAAGACCAGAGGATAATACCGGAACATTTTTAAAGTGCTATAATGATGGGGGAAAAAAAGGATAAACCATCAACCCAAAATTATATAAAAATCTGAAAATGTTCATTAACAATCATGATATAAAATTTCAGGTCAACAGAACCAAAAAGAATTCACTGTCAGCAGTCTTACACCATAAGACATACTAAAAGAAGTTAGTTTGAAAGGACAAATTTAGAGAAAAGGCTGAAAAGATATAGAAACTGTAAATATGTGGAAAATATAAATATACACTTCTATATATATAAATTTATAGATATATTTATATATGTATTTTTATATATGTATATATACATATAAATAAATACATATATACACACATGCATGCATACATATATACATCTTTAATTCTCTTACTTTTATTTTTTATTTTTTTAAAGAACTTTTTATATATTTATTTGAGAGAGAGACAGAGTGTGAGAAAGAGCACGAGTCGGGGGGAGAGGCAGAAGGAGAGAGAGAAGCAGGCTTCCCGCTGAGCAAGGAGTCAAATGTGGAGCTCCATCCCAGGACCCTAGGACCACGATCTGAGCTGAAAGCGGATGCTTAACTGACTGAGCCACCTAGGTGTGCCATCACTTTTTAAAAAGTATTAAACTATTTTCAAAAAATAGTATTATATAAAGTTATATATATCTACTAATATATTAATAGATCAGTGCACACAGTCACTTACATTTTTTACTTTGAATAGGTATTGAATTTTGTCAAATGATTGACCCCCATCAATTGTTAGTTATCTGTTTGTTTTAGACTGTAGGTATAGTAGATTATAGTAACTGACTTTTAAGATTGATCCAGTCCGGTTTATAGGATAATCCCCACTTTGTCATGGCATATTTCTCCTTTTGCATATTGTTAGATTCTACTTGTTAATATTTTGTTGAGGATTTTTTGCATCCATATTCACAAGGAATATTTATTTATTTTACAGCTATGTTCATAAGAGTCATTAGTTCTGCTACTTTGGTGCTACTGTCTTTGATTTTGATGTCACTGAAAAGCTGGCCTCATGAAAATGAGTTGAGATATTTTCTCATTTTCTGTTTTTCTGGAAGAGATTTTGTAAATTTTTGTAGAAATCACCCATGAAAACATCTGGATCCATTACTTTTTTTCAGAAGGTTGTTAGCATGAATTCAATTTCTTTGATCATGAATTCAATTCTTGGCCATGAATTCAGTAGTTACAGGCATAGTCAGATTGTCTATTTCATCCTGGGTGAAGTTTTGTTTTGCTTTGTTTTTCTTTTCTTTCCCAGTTTGTGGATTTTGAGAAATTAGTCCATATCATTTTAGTTCTAGAATTCAACCATGAGAAAATAAATAATCTCATCAGAAAATAGGAAAAAAGGCCTAAACAGATATTTGCCAGTGGACATACAGATGGGCAGTAACCATACCAAAAGATATTCAACATCATTAGTTATTGGGAAAATGCTGATTTAAGTCATGATAAGCTAACATTACACAGTTATTAGAATGGCAAACTTTTTTAAAAGTGAAAATACCCCCCAAATCCAATATTATAAGGTTATATAATGCATTATTCTATTACTTTAATATTATCAAAGTGATGGAGAACAGATCAGATGTCACCAGAGCTTTAGGTAGGAAGGAGGGTAAGTCTATGAAACGATAACATTGGGGGGTTTCTTTGAGATTATGAAGCTATTTGTGTCATTCATCTACTACCAATTCACACTTCCATCCAAACATCCAACCATCCATCCATCCAACCAACTAACCATCCATCTATCCAACCATCCATCCATCCATCCATCCAACCATCCAACCACCCAACCATCTATCTGTCTATCCAACCATCCAACCATCCATCCATCCACCCATCCAACCATCCAACCAACCAACCATCCAACCATCCAACCATCATAAGTTTTCTAGAACTATATATCAAAAAAGAAGTTTCCTGTTTTGATAATGTACTGCGATATTGTCAGAGGCTTTCACTGAGGGAAACTAGTAGAATCAGGGTACATGGGGACTCAGTGAACTAATTTTGCTCTTCATATAAATCTAATATTTAAAAGAATTACCTAGAAATATAAAGCTTATATAATAGATGGAAATTTGGTAAGGTTTGGTACTACAGAATAGACCTAACAAGCAAATAAGTAAATACATATCACAAGGCTATTCTAAATGATCCTGAAACTTATAGTTTACAAAGCATGCATTTAAGAGAGAGCTAATCAAATGAGCCCTTTATACAAAAGCTTATCATAAACATGAAATGAAGAGTGAAAGAAATATCAGAACACTTTCCTTCTGGCTGTGATAGGACCATGTGAAAGAGAACTTTAGGTAGTCTCTAGAAGCTGAGAGAGACCTTCTGTCAGCAACCACCAAGAAAACAGGAATCTTCACCCTATATAGCAAGAACTAAATTCTGCCAACAACTTGAATAGGATCAGAAAAAGATTTAGGTTAGATAAGATTAGATCTCCATTATGATTACCTGGAAGTCAGCTAATTAGTAACCTAATTATTTGATGTGATTTTCCATCACATACACAGGCCTCACCAACACTAAAAGGGAGAAAATTATATATGAGTATGTATACCAACTTATTTTTTCATATATAAGAGATATCATTCAGTATTTATTTTTCTCTGCCTGGCTTGTTTCATTTAGCATAATGTTCTCCAGGTACATCCACCTGTCCACTCATTCATCTATCCATCTTGTCACAAATGTCAGAATTTCCTTGTTTTTTAAGCCTGAATAATATTCCATTACACACACACACACACACACACACACACACACACACACACACACACACATAAAACCCCACTGGATTTTTATACACTTTCAGGTTCTCATTTAATGGTTATAATTATGCTACCTCTTTTTTGGTCTGGCCTGGTTCTAGACTCCTTGACATCCGGTTATCCTCTTTTAATTGTGTTTTAACTTACTTAGATCCTTCTTAAAATATTTCTCTGGGAATAGAAACATATTTATCTAATTCGTGTAGAGAAAAAACTTTAGTATTAATTACCCATTCCTATTCATCCTGAAAGTAAGATCACATTCTCACTTTTTAAAACATGGCCATTTTTCATGTACAGGTGAAGGGAATAAACAGTTTGGTAAGTTAGTAAATCAGTGATATCTTTTTATTCTTTTTTTCCTAAACAATCTCTTACATCTTTTCTCTAAGCAAACAACTACACACACATCTCTGTCCTTTTCTTTTTAATGGAGTGAGATCATATACATCAAGCTTTGGAACTTTAATATTACAAATCATGTTAATACAAAAGAAAGTCTTTCTCATGTCTATATTATATTTTATTTTATAAGAATGCTATATTTTACAATTACCCTATCAAGCCTCACGTTGTCTTGAATATAAATAATATAGCTTTGAATGTCCTCATAATTTGTGTGTTTTATTTTGTTTTTGTTTTTGTTTTTTGCATTTGTTTGAGTATCTCCATATACTAGGTTAGAAATCAGATTGCTGGTCCACAGGCAGGTGCATTAGCCCAGTTATGGTTCCTGATACCAATACAGGAACCAATTTAATTAACTTAAGACCAAAAATACTTATTATTATAAGAATACTGTGGTTCAGAGTGTCCTCAGGAATTTTAGGGTCCCAAACATAGAAAAAAAAATCAGAACACTAAAGCAAGGAATAGCAAATATCTCATCCCAGGTTTGTACATCTTTGAGGCTTAAATAATATGCATTGCTTTCTTCTGTCTTGCTGTTGGTGTAGAGAAATGCAACTGATTTCTGTGCATTGATTTTATATCCTGACACTTTACTGAATTTCTGTATAAGTTCTAGCAGTTTTGGAGTGGAGTCTTTTGGGTTTTCCACATAGAGTATTATATCATCTGCGAAGAGTGATAATTTGACTTCTTCTTTGCCAATTTGGATGCCTTTAATTTCCTTCTGTTGTCTGATTGCTGAGGCTAGGACCTCTAGTACTATGTTGAATAGCAGTGGTGATAATGGACATCCCTGCCGTGTTCCTGAACTTGGCGGAAAAGCTTTCAGTTTTTCTCCATTGAGAATGATATTTGCGGTGGGTTTTTCATAGATGGCTGTGATGATATTGAGGTATGTGCCCTCTATCCCTACACTTTGAAGAGTTTTGATCAGGAAGGGATGCTGTACTTTGTCAAATGCTTTTTCAGCATCTATTGAGAGTATCATATGGTTCTTGTTCTTTCTTTTATTGATGTGTTGTATCACATTGACTGATTTGCGGATGTTGAACCAACCTTGCAGCCCTGGAATAAATCCCACTTGGTCGTGGTGAATAATCTTTTTAATGTACTGTTGAATCCTATTGGCTAGTATTTTGTTGAGTATTTTCGCATCTGTGTTCATCAAGGATATCGGTCTATAGCTCTCTTTTTTGGTGGGATCCTTGTCTGGTTTTGGGATCAAGGTGATCCTGGCCTCATAAAATGAGTTTGGAAGTTTTCCTTCCATTTCTATTTTTTGGAACAGTTTCAGGAGAATAGGAATTAGTTCTTCTTTAAATGTTTGGTAGAATTCCCCCGGGAAGCCGTCTGGCCCTGGCTTTTGTTTGTTTGGAGATTTTTAATGACTGCTTCAATCTCCTTACTGGTTATGGGTCTGTTCAGGCTTTCTATTTCTTCCTAGTTCAGTTGTGGTAGTTTATATGTTTCTAGGAATGCATCCATTTCTTCCAGATTGTCAAATTTATTGGCATAGAGTTGCTCATAGTATGTTCTTATAATAGTTTGTATTTCTTTGGTGTTAGTTGTGATCTCTCCTCTTTCATTCATGATTTTATTTATTTGGGTCCTTTCTCTTTTCTTTTTGATAAGTCGGGCCAGGGGTTTATCAATTTTATTAATTCTTTCAAGGAACCAGCTCCTAGTTTCGTTGATTTGTTCTATTGTTTTTTTGCTTTCTATTTCATTGATTTCTGCTCTGATCTTTATGATTTCTCTTCTCCTGCTGGGCTTAGGGTTTCTTTCTTGTTCTTTCTCCAGCTCCTTTAGGTGTAGGGTTAGGTTGTGTACCTGAGACCTTTCTTGTTTCTTGAGAAAGGCTTGTACCGCTATATATTTTCCTCTCAGGACTGCCTTTGTTGTGTCCCACAGATTTTGAACCATTGTATTTTCATTATCATTTGTTTCCATGATTTTTTTCAATTCTTCTTTAATTTCCCGGTTGACCCATTCATTCCTTAGAAGGATACTGTTTAGTCTCCATGTATTTGGGTTCTTTCCAAACTTCCTTTTGTGGTTGAGTTCTAGCTTTAGAGCATTGTGGTCTGAAAATATGCAGGGAATGATCCCAATCTTTTGATACCGGTTGAGTCCTGATTTAGGACCGAGGATGTGATCTATTCTGGAGAATGTTCCATGTGCACTAGAGAAGAATGTGTATTCTGTTGCTTTGGGATGAAATATTCTGAATATATCTGTGATGTCCATCTGGTCCAGTGTGTCGTTTAAGGCCTTTATTTCCTTGCTGATCTTTTGCTTGGATGACCTGTCCATTTCAGTGAGGGGAGTGTTAAAGTCCCCTACTATTATTGTATTATTGTTGATGTGTTTCTTTGATTTTGTTATTAATTGGTTTATATAGTTGGCTGCTCCCACGTTGGGGGCATGGATATTTAAAATTGTTAAATCTTCTTGTTGGACAGACCCTTTGAGTATGATAGAGTGTCCCTCCTCATCTCTTATTATAGTCTTTGGCTTAAAATTTAATTGATCTGATATAAGGATTGCCACTCCTGCTTTCTTCTGATGTCCATTAGCATGGTAAATTCTTTTCCACCCCCTCACTTTAAATCTGGAGGTGTCTTTGGGCTTAAAATGAGTTTCTTGGAGGCAACATATAGATGGGTTTTGTTTTTTTATCCATTCTGATATCCTGTGTCTTTTGACAGGGGCATTTAGCCCATTCACATTCAGGGTAACTATTGAGAGATATGAATTTAGTGCCATTGTATTGCCTGTAAGGTGACTGTTACTGTATATGGTCTCTGTTCCCTTCTGATATACCACTTGTAGGCTCTCTCTTTGCTTAGAGGACCCCTTTCAATATTTCCTGTAGAGCTGGTTTGGTATTTGCAAATTCTTTCAGTTTTTGTTTGTCCTGGAAGCTTTTAATCTCTCCTTCTATTTTCAATGATAGCCTAGCTGGATATAGTATTCTGGGCTGCATGTTTTTCTCGTTTAGTGCTCTGAAAATATCATGCCAGCTCTTTCTGGCCTGCCAGGTCTCTGTGGATAAGTCAGCTGCCAATCTAATATTTTTACCATTGTATGTTACAGACTTCTTTTCCCGGGCTGCTTTCAGGATTTTCTCTTTGTCACTGAGACTTGTAAATTTTACTATTAGGTGACGGGGTGTGGGCCTATTCTTATTGATTTTGAGGGGCATTCTCTGAACCTCCTGAATTTTGATGCTCGTTCCCTTTGCCATATTGGGGAAATTCTCCCCAATAATTCTCTCCAGTATACCTTCTGCTCCCCTCTCTCTTTCTTCTTCTTCTGGAATCCCAATTATTCTAATGTTGTTTCGTCTTATGGTGTCACTTATCTCTCGAATTCTCCCCTCATGGTCCAGTAGCTGTTTGTCCCTCTTTTGCTCAGCTTCTTTATTCTCTGTCATTTGGTCTTCTATATCACTAATTCTTTCTTCTGCCTCATTTATCCTAGCAGTTAGAGCCTCCATTTTTGATTGCACCTCATTAATAGCTTTTTTGATTTCAACTTGGTTAGATTTTAGTTCTTTTATTTCTCCAGAAAGGGCTTTTATATCTCTCGAGAGGGTTTCTCTAATATCTTCCATGCCTTTTTCGAGCCCGGCTAGATCCTTGAGAATTGTCATTCTGAACTCTAGATCTGACATATTACCAATGTCTGTATTGATTAGGTCCCTAGCCTTCGGTACTGCCTCTTGTTCTTGTCCACAATAGCCAAACTATGGAAAGAACCTAGATGTCCATCAACAGATGAATGGATCAAGAAGATGTGGTATATATACACAATGGAATACTATGCAGCCATCAAAAGAAATCAAATCTTGCCATTTGCGACAACATGGATGGAACTAGAGCGTATCATGCTTAGCGAAATAAGTCAAGCAGAGAAAGACAACTATCATATGATCTCCCTGATATGAGGAAGTGGTGATGCAACATGGAGGCTTAAGTGGGTAGGAGAAGAATAAATGAAACAAGATGGGATTGGGAGGGAGACAAACCATAAGTGACTCTTAATCTCACAAAACAAACTGAGGGTTGCTGGGGGGAGGGGGTTTGGGAGAAGGGGGTGGGATTATGGACATTGGGGAGGGTATGTGCTTTGGTGAGTGCTGTGAAGTGTGTAAACCTGGCGATTCACAGACCTGTACCCCTGGGGATAAAAATATATGTTTATAAAAAATAAAAAATTAAAAAAAAATAATATGCATTGCATTATTTCTCTGAACAGAAAGTATTACAAGTATTAAGACTAAATGTTAGTGAGCAACCTTTACTATAGCACTGGATTTTCAATCCACAACTGGCAAGACAAATGACTTTTCACTGCCCCTGAAATTGTGTCAGTTCTCTTACAGATCGAAATCCTATGCAGAAGCATCAGGCTGGCCAAGACTTACTAGTGTTATTTTAAAAACTTCAGGAGAGGATATCTAATTCACTGAGGCTTCTCTGCAGGAGATATGGCCCTGGTTTCCTCTCAGTTAAGAGACCCATGCTGATATTGAGGAATCCTAAATAAATTACTCAAAATATATACACATTTCCAATTTTAATAAACACCATCAAATCCCATTCCAGATAAATTTCATCAATCCTCACTCTTATCCAGAGTAGATGAGAAAATACTTGTTCTAATAAGCACTGAAAATTATGTTTTTAAGTTATTGCTCATGTGACAAAAATGAGAATTATCATCACATGTTGCAATTTGGATTTTCCCGATTACTTATGAAGATTAACATCTTTAAATTTATTTTAAAATACTGATATTTCTGGTAATAAATTTAGCATATTTCTGTATTCATTTTTGTTTTCAGTTTTAGGGGCTATTTTTATTCTAGGGTTGTTAAATCTTTATTTAATTGCATGGTGTGAATGTTTTTGAAATCTTTTTGATTCTTGCTGATCTCATCCAATGTATTTTCTTTTCCTTAGTTTTGTGTGACCTTAAGATTTGAGAGTGTGAACAGAATCTGTTGAAAAAAAAAAATCAGTGATTAGAAATGTGTTCACACGACATGGTCTAAGAGCAAGAAGATTCTGACCCTTCAGAGAGGCCAGGGACTCACTATCCACAGGTAATTATACCAATTATAAATCCACCACTAGGACTAACATTTATAATTATCCAGTTGATTGATATAAAACATATTGAAAATCTTCTTGCAAAGTTAAAAGTACACTGTTGCTCTACTATCATTGGTTGATTAGAAACTATTACTGAAGGAAGTGAGGACCTTTTTTTAGCCATATTCATATTTATTATCTCACTTAAGTGCCATGAACTTCATGCCATCATTCTACTTTTATATTCTATATTCAGTCAACAATATTTGTGGGACAAGTACGTTTTTTTTCTGGGCACTGTTCTAAGTGCTGGAGATATAGTAGTGAACAAAGCAGGCAGTTTACTTTCATGGGATTTACATTCTATGGGATGAACTTGGTGAAAGCACAAAAATGGATGAATATAAAGTAGTTCAGGTGCTATGAAGAATGATAAAGCAGAGAAAAGAAGAGCTTAAAAGATGTGTATGTGACCGCACAAAGAGTAGCCAGGAAGGGCCAGCTGAGAAGTTGATTTTTGGGCAGAGACCCTAAACAAGTGAGGGACAGGTCTTTGGGGGGAAAGCCCTTGTAGGAAGAAAGAGAGGTGAGTGCCAAGGCACTAAGTCAAGGCCAAGGATCAATGTGGAGATTCAGTGGCTGCAGGAAAAACTAAGAAATTGTTGTACAGTATATATAGGTGGCACTCTGGGTTTCACAGGGCTTTACAGTCATGGTAAGGACTTGTGTTTGTACCTGAGTGATATGGGCAGCCATTGAAAGGTTTTGAGAAATGGGTGACATAATTTGACATATTTAAAAGGATTGCTTCCCGGCTTTGTAGAGAAGAGACTATAGAGGAAGGAAAGGATAGAAGCACAGAGGCTGTTTAGGAGACTACTGCAATGGTCCAAGCAAAATATTGTCAGGGCTCAGAGTGACTGAATAATTCTAATATCTTAATTGAAGGGGCAAAGATTTCATAAGTCTGTTGATTTCACAGACACTGGTATTTCTTTCTGGGCATATTGTGTGAATGCAAAAAAATCTAGAAACACAATGTATGGGTACCACTCTCAGTGCTACCAATTATTAGTTGTGTAATCATGAAAACCTTAATTTTTCTGCCTCAATTTTTCCATGTACAAAATGGGGTTATTGTGAGGATTAAACTATTTATTTATCTTAAGTACTTAGAATAGTACCTGACACACAGAAAGTGCTATGTAAATGTTAGTTACTATTATGTTTATTTTAGGCAAGACTTGTAAAAAAATTTTTAGAGAAATCTTTATGGCCATATTGAATGGCTGTTATATTCTCATAAAGGTATTTTCAGACAAATAAAAACAAATGAGCAGAAATCCTTTCAATTTAATATAAGTTACTGATTCTAAATTAGGGACGATATTTTTCAACAGAGGACATTAACCAATGTCTGGAGACAATTTTAATTGTCATAACTGGGGAGTTCCTCCCTCCCAAATCACACTACTTACATCAGGTGGATGGAGGGTTTGGGATACCTGCAAGTATTCTAAAGACTTACTAATTATTTGAGAGAAAGAGTAAGAGTAAGCAGGGGAGGGGAGAGGCAAAGGGAAGGAGAGAATTTCAAGCAGACTCCCCACTGAGTGTGGAGCCTTACATGACCCCGAGACCATGACCTGATCCAAAATCAAGAGTCAGATTATTAATTGACTGAGCCACCCACATGCCCCCTTTTATTTTTTAAAGTTTTATTTATTTATTTTGGGGGGGGGTGCCAGCAAATATTCTAGAAGCCATAGGACATCCCTCCACAGAAAGAATTGTCTATTTTAAAATGTCAATAGTGCCGTCACTGAGTAAACCTGCTGTAAATTCTGGAAACAGATTAGAACAAATATTCAAACTTTTATGTTGACTTAAAAAGATTTCGGCTGGAAAGCTTTCACACTGTTATACTTTACTTTTCTCCATGTGACAAGCACCAACACATCACTTTCTTCCCTTTCTTTCTTCTTCAAATTTTTCTGTCTCTGAGAAGCTTATGCCCAAATTACTGTAGTTTTTAAGATCACAACAGATTCCCTATTTTTAGTATTTAAACTTGGCACCATTGTTAGAGAAAGCTCTTGGAGCTTGAGTTCCTGCTATATGCAGCCTTTTCCATAGCATATTAATATATCCTAGTCTTTCTGATAAGCCTTGAACTTTGTTATGGGATTTGCTTCGGGTGACTTTATACACTTCTATTTATAGTACATTTTAATGGACTATACCAGATCATTCATTTTCTTTTGTATGACTTTTCCTTTCATAGCAAACCACGTTGGATTACACAATAGAATTTATAGGAGAATGGGTGTAAACCTGGATCAATATCAGACAAATACGTTGACCAGCACTCTGAAATGCACCCGAGACAGCCCACCTGGGCCTGCTGAGGACTCAGGGATGTATTCCCAATAAAAGTCATGAAAAAGTTGGAAACCTCTTCCTGGGGCTGCTTTAATCACCTCTCCTTTTTCTTAGTGATAGAGATATATGTTTTAAGACTCTCAAACTTCTCAAATTGTTTGCAGACATTGTCTGTATCTTGTGTGTTATCTCTGGATCCAGGTTACTGGCAATCTGAGAACATTAAGATCTAGGACTCATTCCTTCCTATTTAGGTAAAGACTTTCAATGTGTTCTTCCTTTATTGCTTAAAAGGGGAGCATTCTAACATAAAACTGTGAAGCAGTCCAACTGGATTGACCTTATGCTGTGTGGTAGTTTTTTATCAGTGCTTTCATTAAGAGCTTCAAGGACAAATGGATCTCTGTAGTGGGCTGGAGCTGAGCTGATTTTGCACATTCCTTCCTTCCTATACTTAGTGATGTCCCATTGACAGCTTATAACTGCATGCAGCAAGAGGATTTATGCCATTGACATTGGCCCATGTTACGGAGCTAGACTTTCTCCTCCAGAGCACCTGCTACTGTTAGTTTTATCAAGGAGCCCAACTTGTTCTCATTGTTTTATTAGACACTAGCCTAAGGACTACACAGACTTCCCGGTGGTTTGAGGACAAGAGTTTCTGGGAACGATATTGTCAAGCTCAGTGTTATAGTTAGTTTTAGAGTGGTGCTCTTACTTTACATGAGGACCATATTTCTCCCAGTTCATGAGACCCATGGTGATCCTAGAACAGTTAAGGTGGATTAAGCAATTCCTTTTTAGTTCCCCTCATCATCAACATACTGCTCATTTTTCCAGTGCTCTTTATTCTATGACTTCCTTGCTGGGTGTTTTTCATCAGCCAGGTATTTCTGGCAGGTAGATATCCACAGACACATCTCAGTGGGTAAATATTATATTTACCCACTTTGCTTGTTTTGGGACCTCTGAGAAATAATGATGGGGTGATTTTGTTACTACTGTCAACATTCACTGAAATCACTGGGCTGCACATTCGAATTTGGAGTTACTAATTTTTCAATAATTATATGTTAGTATTTAATTCTGTTGATTTTGAAAACAAAGACTTGAAATTTTATGTCATATCTGCTATAGAATATATCTTTGAAAGGATCTTTCTTTTGGGCTTTTACTCAACATTGTTCTCATCTCTTCTATCAGCGAGGCTATAATTTTTGGTAGATGCTTTCATTCAAGGCTATTTGTCTTCTGCCAGCATGTTTGGTGACAAGAGGGGTATTTTAGAAACAAAGCATTTCATATTCCAAATATATATCTTATAGTGTAGTTTATATGTGAAACCATCTGGGACTCATGTATCTCCAGCTATATAAGACTATTTAGGACTTGTGTATCAGTTAGGCTGGTGGCCATGTAGATATTCTCAAACTCTAGTGCTATTCCCAAATCCCATATTTTGATTTCATTAGGAAAATATTTTGGATTTTGAGATCTTAGTGAAATGCATTTGTTTATACATAAATTGCAAAAATGTAAAAAAAAAAAAAAAACCATAAAATCAGAACAAATCACATAATAGTTCCCTGAGTTCTTAAGCAAGTCTGCCTTCCTATCATTTGAATTTTCCATAAGGATATCTCTGTTATAAAAGTCAATAGTAACAATATTCATGTGCTTCTCATTCAGTAACATCTTGTTCTCAACTGGAGGCTTCAAATGGTTTGGTTCTTTTACTTTTATTCTGTGTTCTATATTTCCAGTGCCTCACTCATATCAACTCTCAGAGGCTGCGTCTGCCCACAGCTGCCTAGCTGGTGTCAAGAACTTGCCCTCTTCCTGCAAGTTGTCTCACTTGTCTCTGGGCAATATCTGAGAGCAGTACTCGGCTCCTAAGCTGGTGGCCCACCATGGGGCTGTTGTCATTCTGATGCTTGTGTCTACTCATTGGGCAAACCTGCTTTCCTTCACTATAACCTGTCTTGCTCTGTGTCATTTAAACTCTTCGTAAACTTGCCCTTTATAACACTTTAAAACATTTCTAAATGCAGAGTAATAGATGTTTCAATGCAAACGACTTGGTAGCAGTACAAAAAATCAAGAAAAAGTAATACATAGTCATCTACTCTTCACACTGGTGCATACATTTCCAAGATTTTCTCATATTGTGGTTTTAATATCTTTTACTTTTCACTTATTCTGTAGTGAACAATTCCCATGTGATTGTGTATTTTCCTCACTATAATTATTTTTTTAAGTTTTTATTTTAATTCCAGCATAGTTAACACACAGTGTTATATTAGTTCGTGGTGCACAATATAGTTATTCAACAATTTTTGCCATTACTCATTGCTTACCATGGTGAGTGTACTCTCTTTATGATTATTTTTAATGACCGACTATTTACACACTACCTATTGTGTACTTTTACCAAAAATTTAGCCATGATCATGCATTGGGATTTTATTCTTTTTTTAAATAAAAAGAATAATGGTTATCCTTGTATATATAGGATGTTAGAAAGGTGCTTGAAATTATACTACTGATCTGGGTGAAAACTATTGTTATTTTCAATCATTTAAGGTATTTTTGCAAATTGAACTCTATATTGGGTGTTATAATATACCTTCCACGATGATAAATGAAGGTGCCTACATTTACACACCTTGGCTACTCAATAGGATGTTCAAAGAATTATAGTTCTTCATGAATTATTTCCCCAAGAGGAGGAAACTTAAATTTTGCCACTATGGTTGCCATAAAATACTGGCATATAACTCTGTCTGCATTTAGGTTAGAAGCCTAAAGACACAGTGCTTATATTTTAATAGGGAAAGGAGGGCTAATGTTTCCAAGAAATGGTCTCCTTGCTAAGTATACAAAGGCTTCTGCATTAGGGTGTTTTTTTTTTTTTCCCCCTATACTACATGTGTTTTTGTAACTTTTTGAAAAATATTATTAGGAATTTTTGCTGAAGTTTTTTATATAGTTGATAAGTGGCAGCTTAATGAATGATGACAAATTATGGTATAACATGCTGTTATGATACTTATATGACCTGGGATATTTTTATTTTAGAATATTTTAATTACCCCCAAAACATTAAAAAATAAAATGCTAGTATAATATAAAACATGTTATTTCTGGCACAATAATAACAGAGGGATATTTTTAAAAGAGCTTAACCTTAAAACCTAATTTAAATTGTTACATATAAAAGCATTTAAAAGAAAATATTTCTAGGTAACCATAACATTCAAAAAGGGGCACATACAACGCTTAATGGATTTAGATAAGGCTTATACATGGTTGGTATGTGCCATTTATTATGCAGAAAATTCTATTTTCTCTATACTCTTATGGTCTGTTTTTCATTTAAGAGCAAGATTTTGCATATTCTTACATTTTTAATTATGTCAGAGCAAAAGCATATGTGATAATCCACAAGACTTCACTTTTGTCACTAAAACCTACATGCTGAAAACAATTCATCACAGCTTATACAGAGTTTACAATTCAGTTTGTATGTATGAAAAGAACTTACTACCTTCCTCACTCAGCTTTTCCTTTGAGAACACTGTTAACCCAATTCCTAATAAGGAAACTGCTTTGCACATTTACAGGAAAAAAGGCACGGGTTTCCTTGGCAACTGGAGCCATGTGCAATCTCTCAGAACAGCTCCTCCTACACTCAAGTTTCCTAGGTAGCGGGCTGCATATATTTTATAAAGACAATGGGATAATGGGAGAGATATCACCCTGTTCAACCCAACATGTGAAAAGCTTCAATGGGAAAGATGCATTTGTTATAATAACTGGTAATTTGAGAGAAAATATCACTTGTATGATGAGGTTGCTTCCTCTGCCTAATTCAGAACCAACAGTTTAATTCAGGGTCCAAAATATATTTAGGTTTTGTACAGGTGAAATTAACCACCTCCCATCTACATCCGACCCCCCCCCCCCCACACACACAAGCTCAGACCTGTATGAAGGTCAAGCTGAAGGTAAGTTGTTGGTGAGCACCTCATGGTAGTGCTTCCTTCGCAATCTTCCAGAGCTCTGTCACTGAAGCAGAAAACCTAATCTTTATCTGACACAAATGGAAAGAAACTCAATTTATCCTGAAATTGACTGTAAAGTGTCACAAAATTTTAAAACCTTTAAACAGATCTTGTCTGTAGATCTAGAAAATATTAGGAAATAAATCATGGATGGCATAAAGGAAATAGATATTTATAATAAAATGGAAAAAAGAAAACATGGAAAAAATTGATTATATAGTCTATGCTCTATATAAGGGTGATTTTCTAGGTGTAGGTTTGGGCAGAAAAATTTAAGTGTATTCATTTGTATCATTCAGATTCCTCTGTTTTCCTAACATAAGCACCTTTGGAAGAAATCAAATTAAAGAGCAGATGTACATTATTATTAAATGTGGATAGAACCAATACAAAATTTTCTGGCTAATTAGGCCTCCTTACAAGTCCAATATTGTTTTAAAAATTATTTTTGAAACCTTTTTAAATTCTTAATTTCATATAATCGAAACTCCTCTTCTCTGGCATGCAACTCCTACTCTCTCACAATGCAATTAAGTATAATTATCCATTGAGTTACACACAAAGAAAAAACATAATTTATATGTAATTAATCAGCTCTGGAGCATTGTGAGTTTTAAATTATGTGCAACTAGAGGAGTACAGATTACATTGTTTAAACCTGTTTTGTTGAATACTCAGTAGAATATCTTTACAACTAGCTCCTAAAGGGAAGAATATCATAATACACTCATTTTAATACCCTTCTTGCAAAACACACTGTTTTATATATGTTTATGTTTTGAATCAATAATTAGGACACATACTTGAATAAAAGTTTGGGATATAAATATTTTTACATTACCTTCTAAAATATAATTACATTTAATGCCTCTCTCTTTCTCTCAAACACACTTAGGCTTTTATTCCCTTATTTATGTGTTTCTAAGCAGTGGGGGTTGTAGGGTATGAGAATTTATCTTGGAGAGTGATGTTGAGATTGCAATAATGGATTCTAAATAATTTATGACAATAAGAGTACAGAGTTCTTACATCTTGAATTGTTAGTTTAGTGCGATACAGGATCTGACTAAATACTCCTTCTGCATATTCACTGGTCTCACCATGCAGATTTGCTAAATGTGAGTTCCAGGACATTCTTCTTGAGTTTTGTTCTTATTCAAGTTTATCTTCTTTTTCTCCCTTTGAGTTCTAAACCCAACTTTCCCTCTTCTATCTGTAAAACCAAAACGGCAGCAATGACAATAAGAATAGAATCGATTCTCTAATTTCCCTTTCTGTATTTTCATTGTTAGTGTATAAGAAAGCCACTGATTTCTGTACATTGACTTTGTATCCTGTCACATTGCAGAATTGCTGTATGAGTTCTAGTAGTTTGAGGGTGGAGTCTTTTGGGTTTTCCATATAAAGAACCATGTCATCTGCGAAGAGAGAGAACTTGACTTCTTCATTGCCAATTTGGATACCTTTTATTTCTCTTTCTTGTCTGATTGCTGTTGCTAGGACTTCTAATACTATGTTGAACAAGAGTGGTGAGAGTGGGCATCCTTGTCGTGTTCCTGATCTCAACGGGAAGGCTGCGAGCTTTTTCCCATTGAGGATGATATTTGCTGTCGGTCTTTCATAGATAGATTTGATGAAGTTCAGGGATGTTCCCTCTATCCCTATACTTTGAAGTGTTTTAATCAGGAACAGATGCTGGATATTGTCAAATGCTTTTTCTGCATCAATTGAGAGAACCATGTGGTTCTTCTCTGTCTTATTAATTTTGTTCTATCACATTGATTGATTTGTGAATGTTGAACCATCCTTGTAGCCCAGGGATGAATCCCACCTGGTCATGGTAGATAATCTTTTTAATGTGCTGTAGGATCCTGTTTGCTAGGATCTTGTTGAGAATCTTAGCATCCATATTCATCAGTGATATTGGTCTGAAACCCTCCTTTTTGGTAGGGTCTTTGCCTGGTTTGGGGATCAGGGTAATGCTGGCTTCATAGAAGGAGTCTGGAAGTTTTCCTTCTGCTTCAATTTTTTGAAACAGCTTCAGGAGAATAGCTGTTATTTCTTTGAAAGTTTGGTAGAGTTCCCCAGGGAATCCATCAGGTCCTGGGCTCTTGTTTCTTGTTTTTTGCTTCAATCTCGTTACTAGATATCAGTCTATACAGCTTGTCAATACCTTCCTGGTTCAATTTTGGGAGTTTATAGTTTTCCAGGAATGCATCCATTTCATCTAGATTGCTTAGCTTTTTGGCATATAACGGTTGATAATAACTTCTGATGATTGTTTCTACTTCCTTGGTGTTAGTTGTGATCTCTCCCTTTTCATTCATAATTTTATGAATTTGGGCTTTCTCTCTATTCTTTTGGATTAGTGTGGCCAATGATTTATCGATCTTATTGATTCTTTCAAAAAACCAACTTCTAGTTTCTTTGATACGTTCTACTGTATCTCTGGTTTCTACCTCATTGATCTCTGCTCTAATCTTGATTATTTCCCTCCTTATGTGCGGAGTTGGTTTGATTTTTTGTTGATTCTCCAGTTCTTTAAGGTATAGAGACAGCTGGTGTATTCTGGATTTTTCAATTTTTTTGAGGGAGGCTTGGATGGCTATGTATTTCCCCCTTAGGACTGCCTTTGCTGTATCCCATAGATTTTGGACCGAAGTGTCTTCATTCTCATTGGTTTCCATGAATTGTTTCAGTTCTTCTTTGATCTTCTGGTTGATCCAAGCATTCTTAAGCAAGGTGGTCTTTAGCTTCCAGGTGTTTGAGTTCCTTCCAAAATTTTCCTTGTGATTGAGCTCCAGTTTCAAAATATTGTGATCTGAGAATATGCAGGGAGTAATCTCAGTCTTTTGGTATCAGTTGAGTCCTGATTTGTGACCCAGTATGTGGTTTATTCTTGAGAAGATTCCATGTGCATTTGAGAAGAATGAGTATTCTGTTGTTTTAGGGTGGAATGTTCTGTATATATCTATGAGGTCCATCTGGTCCAATGTGTCATTCAATGCTCTTGTTTCTTTATTGATTTTCTGCTTCAATGATCTGTCTATTTCTGAGAGAGGTGTGTTAAGATCTCCTACTATTAATGTATTCATATCAATATGACTCTCTATCTTGATTAACAGTTTTCTTATGTAATTGGCTGTTCCCATATTGGGGGCATAGATATTTACAATTATTAGATCATCTTGGTGGATAGTCCCTTTAAGAATGATGTAGTGTCCTTCTGTACCTCTGACTACAGTCTTTAGTTTAAATTCTAATTTATGATATGAGAATCACTACCCTGGCCTTCTTTTGAGACCCACTGGCATGAAAGATGCTTCTCCATCCCTTCACTTTCAGTCTGGGTGTATCTTTAGGTTCAAAATGGGTCTCTTGTAGACAACATATGGATGGGTCCTATCATTTTATCCAATCTGCATCCCTGTGTCATTTTATGGGCGCATTTAGGCCATCCACATTGTGAGTGATTATTGATAGATAAGTTTTTATTGACATTGTGTTACCTTTGAAGTCTTTCTTTCTGTAGATTGTCTCTATATTTCTGTTCAATGCTTTTCTTAGGATTTTTCCTCTTTTATAGAAGCCCCCTTAATATTTCCTGAAGTGTAGCTTGGTAACCAAAGAGGTAAAGGAACTGTACTTGAGGAACTACAGAACACTCATAAAAGAAATTGAAGAAGACACAAAAAGATGGAAGACCATTCCATGCTCTTGGATCGGAAGAATAAACATTGTTAAAATGTTTATACTGCCTAGAGCAATCTATACTTTTAATGCCATTCCAATCAAAATTCCACCGGTATTTTTCAAAGAGCTGAAGCAAATAATCCTAAAATTTGTATGGAATCAGAAGAGACACTGAATCGCTAAAGAAATGTTGAAAAACAAAAATAAAACTGGGGGCATCACGTTACCTGATTTCAAGCTTTACTACAAAGCTGTGATCACCAAGACAGCATGGTACTGGCATAAAAAACAGACACATAGACCGGCAGAACAGAGTAGAGATCCCAGATATGTACCCTCAACTCTATGGTCAAATAATCTTCGACAAAATAGGAAAAAATATACAGTGGAAAAAAGACAGTCTCTTCAATAAATGGTGCTGGGAAAACTGGACAGCTATATGTAGAAGAATGAAACTTGACCATTCTCTCACACCGTACACAAAGATAAACTCAAAATGGATAAAAGACCTCAACGTGAGACAGGAATCCATCAGAATCCTAGAGGGGAACATAGGCAGTAACCTCTTCAATATCAGCCACAGCAACTTCTTTCAAGATATGTCTTCAAAGACAAAGGAAACAAAAGTGAAGATGGACTTTTGGGACTTCATCAAGATCAAAAGCTTCTGCACAGCAAAGGAAACAGTCAGCAAAACAAAGAGGCAACCCACGGAATGGGAGAAGATATTTGCAAAAAAGTACAGATGAAAGGTTGATATTCAAGATCTATAAGGAACTCCTCAAACTCAACACACACAAAACAGACAATCATGTAAAAAAAAAAATGGGCAGAAGATATGAACAGACACTTCTCCAATGAAGACATACAAATGGCTATCAGACACATGAAAAAATGTTCATCATCACTAGCCATTGGGGAGATTCAAATTAAAACCACATTGAGATACCACCTAACACCAGTTAGAATGGCCAAAATTAGCAAGATAGGAAACAACATGTATTGGAGAGGATGTGGAGAAAGGGGAACCATCTTACACTGTTGGTGGGAATGCAAATTGGTGCAGCCTCTTTGGAGAACAGTGTGGAGATTCCTCAAGAAATTAAAAATAGAGCTTCTCTATGACCCTGCAATTGCACTCCTGGGTATTTACCCCAAAGATACAGATGTATTGAAAAGAAGGGCCATCTGTACCCCAATGTTTATAGCAGCAATGGCCACGGTCGCCAAACTGTGGAAAGAACCAAGATGCCCTTCAACGGACGAATGGATAAGGAAGATGCGGTCCATATACACTATGGAGTATTATGCCTCCATCAGAAAGGATGAATACCCAACTTGTAGCAACATGGACAGGACTGGAAGAGACTATGCAGAGTGAAATAAGTCAAGCAGAGAAAGTCAGTTATCATATGGTTTCACTTATTTGTGGAGCATAACAAATAGCATGGAGGACAAGGGGAGATGGAGAGGAGAAGGGAGTTGAGGGAAATTGGAAGGGGAGGTGAACCATGAGAAACTATGGACTCTGAAAAACAATCCGAGGGTTTTGAAGGGGCAGGGGGGTAGGAGATTGGGGGAAACAGGTGGTAGGTATTAGAGAGGGCACAGATTGCATGGAGCACTAGGTGTGGTGCAAAAACAATGAATACTGTTACGCTGAAAAGAAATAATAAACAAACAAACAAACAAATAAATAAATAAATAAAACATAATTATAGTGAAGAAAACAGAATAGAGATCTACTTAAGTATTTAATTATCTTATTTTTTTGGGTTTAGGATTTATAGGCACTAGCTGTTTTCCTTGCATCAGAAGGTTAAATATCAATTATTAATATCTGTTATTTGATTATTTTGTTACACTTTCAGTCTTATTTCTAGTATAGTTTTATCACGCAATTCTGTTTACCCTTTTTTTGGTTTAACCAGAGTTTAAAGTGCAACTGCTGGTTGCTTCTATGATTTTTTTTTTTTAAATCAGGAAGGTCTTTCCCACTACCCCTGGTAGTGCCCCATGATAAACATATATGAAGACATTTGAAGCATATAAAAGTGAATACATCAAGAAGAGAAAAATTACCAGCATCTGGTTTGGTGGTATAGATGCAATGCTTATTCTGATGAGTTACAAAACTTTCCAGCATTTATAACTAATAACTAGTTGTCAGGCAGCATAGTGATTCCAAAGAATGCTGGGATTTGTGTACATATTCTACCGTCATTGAAGGTTATCTGATGATGAATAACACTAAGATCAAGGGCATAATTGATAAGCAAATTAAACCTACTACGCTTTTAATTTTAATTTTTTGGTTCATATATCACTACAGTACATTTGAGAAAAAGATGCTTGAACAGATCTTAAGATATTAATTAAGTTTGATGAAGGAGTTAATTCTTATTGGATGTTGCAGACAGAACCTCTTGGTTGAGTGGATTACTTAGATATTGCCTCTAAACCCTTTCCCATCTCCAAGATACTCTAATTCTCATGTTGCAACTTTGGAATCCAGCCACTATTAAAGTCTTTGCATGGCGCTGAACTTTGGACTTTTAAAATTATGTTGGCTCCATTAGCTGCAGATAGGAACTTTAGACATCTTTTCTGAAGAATGGTTAATCTTTACCTAAAACTGGCAGAGTAATATGCTTTAATTAGTTAAAGCTGTGATGGTAATTAAGATGCATCTGGCTATTTTGGAAATAGTAAATAGTTCTTGCATGAAAGTGACAACTTAAAATTTCCCAAGAAAAATAAATCCATTGGTTAATCACATGAACACATGACTGAAGAAACCAATAGTGTCCTGGAGACTATTTTCAATTTAAAGACTTACTGAATACATAAAATAGATCTTTTATTGATGTTTTATGAGACTATCACAAAGCACTCTGAAAATCTGAATGACTGTGAGGAATTTTTAATTTTGACATTGAAAAATACATTCATTAAGTTTGCAAAAATTTACATGTAAACATAGACTTTATCTTCTGAAAAATGTTACTTCTGAAGTAATATACACAAATGTCTCCTCCATGCCCTCTATAAGATTGTCTATGAATGGAAAGATAAACAACCACCTTTTATTTTGCCCAACATTAAACTAGTTTTTTTCAACATATTATTTAATGTATTAAGCCATATGTAATGAACTCTATACAATAAAAGCTTTCTTATTTGATTTGTGCTTAATCAAAAATTACAAGAAAATGCAAACTACATGGAAAATACTGCAAGGTATCGTTTTTTTGTAAAGCATATGAAGAAACTATCTGGGGAAGCAAGGTGATATTGTCCCAGTATTAGGAAAACAATAGATGTATATAGGAGTTTAAGTTTTTCTCTATTTTTGCCTTATCGAATTCAATGTACTGGATAAATACCAATAGATACCAGTACTATTAATATAAATGACCAACTAAAATGATACAATGAACAACCATTAATTGACCACCCAGTCTAAGGACTAGAATATAACTAATGACTTGTATTACCTATTGTTGCTTTCTGTCTCTCTCCATACCTCTTTCTGTATTTTATTGTGTGTGTGTGTGTGTGTATACACATACATATTTATACATATATATATATATTTCAAAAAATTAGTTGCTTAATTTTTCTTATTAAATTAGTGAATAAGGGATGCCTGGGTGGCTCAGTCAGTTGGGCGTCTGCCTTCGGCTCAGGTCATGATCTCAGGGTCCTGTGATCGAGCCCCACATCGGGCTCTCTGCTCAGCAGGGACCCTGCTTCTCTCTCTCCCTGCCTGCCTCTCTGCCCACTTGTGATCTCTGTCTCTCTCTGTCAAATAAATAAATTTTTAAAAAATTAGCGAATAAAAGATAACATACTGTAGATAGTCTTGTGGGGCTGACTGCTTTTGCCCAGCATTATGCTTCCTAGACCCATCCATGTTTGCTTTGTGCAACTGTATTTCATTAATCTCTTTACTGTATAATGTTTTATTGTGTCAATACACCACAATTTATTAATTTGAATGGTCTCTAGGTTTGTTTTTTTTTTTTCCCCAAGAAAACCTGTATTGATGAGAAATGTTTTTGCACATCATGCAATAAGCAAAGGTTTCAATCTAAATCTGTGGATAGAATTGCTGGGAATGGGGTATGCAAATATTTAGCTTAATGCAATGGTGCCAGATTATTTTCCAAAATGCTTGTACCGATTTACATTATCACTAAGTATGTATGAGATCACAGTTGTATTATTTGACCTCTTAATTTTGGAGACCTGGGGTATTTATGTGTTGTTTCTCATTTTTGTTTGGATTTATATGCCCTAGAGTAACCGATTTTCAGTAGCTTTTTGTGTGTTAATTGGCCTTATTTATTTCTTCTTAAGTCATATGTTTGGCCTACTTTTCTATGGAGGCTGTTTCTCATACTAACTTCTTTATGGATTTTTAGGCGTTCTTTATTGTCTGCATGTTAAGATTTTCCCAGACATGCACACTTACATACACTACATGCACACTTACATACACTCCCCGTTTGTGGATTATGATGTCTTTCAGTGAGCAGGATTCGGAAAGTTTTATTTTGGTCACTTTTTATCAATATTTAGACGGTCTTTGAGTGGGGGATTTAGGACAAACAGGCCCTAGTTTACTTTTGGCAGGAGGATAATTATGAGCTTCCAAACGCCTGGCAAATAAGCAAGTTTGTGAGTTTATGCGGACTAGTCAAACTGCATGTATTTATAAATCTTCCTGTCAGGAACCTGACACAAGGAAATGAGGAAACCATCCTGTAAAACAGCAATATTTGCTTTCCAGTGAATGTCTGCAGGCCAACTCAGAGTGCCTAGGTGCTAAAGATCTTGTAATTCGGAGAGACTGATTTCTGTTCTCTAGCCCAGGCACTCCCTGCACAAAGTGACATTTCCTCCCTATTAAACAGGTCCTCTCTGTGCAGACTGTTGGGGGGCGTGGTCTTTGCCAGCACCTTCATGTAAAAACCACACTTACTAATGGAATCACTGCCATGAGTTTCACAGTGTTCTTAATAATACTGTTCGGTGGGAGTGGATATCATTTGTCCACATTCCTAAGACTCTGGCTCTACTCTAGCATCACAGTTTTTACAGAAATGAGTCTTGATTTTTATCCATAAAAATAGTCTTTGATCCAAATGCTCCACCAGCAATAGGATTTGGCCTGGTCCCTGGGTTCACACGTGGCTTACTGCAGCCCCACGTTCCGATTTTGAATCTCATGGGTAGTCATTCTCAGGATCACACTTTTTTAAACCTTTCAACACTGAACGTTAGATTCAATATAGAATTTATATCACGCTATCACAAAGCCAGAAATTTTGGTTTGTCAAAAGGAGAGAAAGGAAGGACAGGCGGAAAGGTATAATGTCCTTGTTCTTGGGGCGCAGCTCCCATCCAGCATCCTTTCTCTGCTACAACACAGTCAATGCCTCCCACCTTTTAAGGATTTTATTTCTTTACCTGTCCGGGAGACAGAAGGAGAAAGCACAAGCAAGGGGAGTGCCAGGCAGAGGGAGAAGCCTCTCTCTGCTGAGCAGGGAGCCCCAGGTGGGTCTCATCCCAGGACCCTCTGGGATCATGACCTGAGTGCAAGTCAGAGACTTAAACAACTGAGCCACCCAGCCTCCCCCCCCCCTTTTTTTTTTAATGACAAGGATTTGCATAGGGCGTGGCACCTATTCCATCTGGCACTTTCTTCCCTGTGCCATTACAAGCATCGGGAAGAAAAGCGGAAATTCCAGGAGTTGGGACACAAGATCAAATATTTGAAGGTTAGCAGTGCTGAAGTAGATTTAACGTGCCAGTTACTGCATGAATAGAAAACCTCAAGTGGACTCCTAGTGCGTACAAGCCATGTATTTGCAAATAGAACACCTTCCACTCGCCCGGTGAGCCAGGCACAAAATCTTGGATGTATCCTTCTGCCTAATTCCCAACATCCAAGCAGCTTTCATTTTTGCTGATTAGATGGCATCATTATTTTTCATTTTTACCTCTTACCTTCTATTTTTACTTCTCAGAGCTTCGTTTAAGTTATACTCAACGTCTTGCTTAGGTTTAACTAATTATTATCTTATCTGGCCTCGTGTCTTCCAGGCCCTGTTTTCTTAAATCCAGCCTGTAATCTAGTGCCAACTTGTTTTTCGCCAGCTCCCATCATGCCACTGACCTGTGCTTACACACCTTCAAAGGCCACTTACTGTTGGCTAAATAATTCCCTAACATTTCATTCTGATGACAATGAGATTGATAGGACAGTGATATTTCTAGAATGACATCTTTGAGTGCTACAAAAAATGTAAAAGGAAATTGAGCTTCTGAAGTAATAGTGTGGCTCTTAACTTCTGTGCTATTAAAATAATTCATTTTTATATTCTTGTGAATTGAATAACATACACTAACAAAGTCCGTGTGCACAAAATTATTTGTAAGAAAAAACTAATAAAAAGAAAACGCACTGGGCACCGTTTCATCGACACCGAAAAGAACTATTTAAACTCATAGAGTTTACTCACCGTCCCAGGACGCATGTGGTAGGAGACACAGTAGCCTGTGTGAGTCTGCTTCAAAAGCAGGTCATTCTGCCCTAACAGATGATTCCAAGGTTCTAGTCATTATGGTCAGCTGCATGTTTCCTTAGACTTCTCTAATGTGTGCCTTCTAACAAGATAAAGGAACGAAGAACCATCCGTCCCATGAAGAAGTGAACGAGGGAATTTTTTTTTCCCAAGATTTTGATTACATTTGATGTTTTTTTTAAATTTTTTATTTTTTATAAACATATATTTTTATCCCCAGGGGTACAAGTCTGTGAATCGCCAGGTTTACACACTTCACAGCACTCACCAAAGCACATACCCTCCCCAAAGTCCATAATCCCACCCCCTTCTCCCAACCCCCTCTCCCCAGCAACCCTCAGTTTGTTTTGTGAGATTAAGAGTCACTTATGGTACATTTGGTGTTTTGCACTTCCAAATTAATTTCAGAACTAGTCACCGCGCATGCATGCACGCACGCGCACACACACACACACACACAAATATATACAAACGTTTTGGGATTCTGATTGAATTTGCACTGAATCTGTAGATTCCTACAGAAAAAATATTAAAAAAAATACCAAATATTGAAATCCATTAATATGATCTCCCTTTCCATTCATTTAGTTGTTTTTAGATTTCCTTAATATTTTGGAGTTTTCACGTTAGAGTTCTTATAAAACTGGTTTTAGAATTATTGCTAAGTAATAGCTTTTCTTTTTTTCTTAATGTTTTATTTTATTTTATTTTTTAATTTTTTTTTAAGATTTTTTTATTTATTTATCAGAGAGAGAGCGAGCGAGCACAAGCAGACAGAATGGCAGGCAGAGGCAAAGGGAGAAGCAGGCTCCCTGACGAGCAAGGAGCCCGATGTGGGACTCGATCATGACCTGAGCCGAAGGCAGCTGCTTAACCAACTGAGCCACCCAGGTGTCCCAGTAATAGCTTTTCTTGATAATAATAGAAATCTCATTTAAGCATGACTAAGTTTACTTATAAATTACTGACACTGGAGTCTTTTTCTTGGCATAATTTGGGGTTGCATGTTGGCCATTTGAGGTTAGGATGATTATCTTCTTCCAAAGAGTGTTTACCCTTTCAGGCAGCTAGACTAGGTCTGATCACTTCAATATGGTTAGGGACAAAGCTATCTAAATCCTGTTTTATGATGCTGGCAATCTTTATTGACCTTTGGATTGCCTCTGCTTAAGGAAAAGCAATAAATTGTGGGGCTCATATTTTGGATGTCTCCTCTCTTAACACCAAATTTTGGTCTCACAATTCTGATTTTCATTTTTCTAACCCTGAAGAAACTACCAAAAACATAGTCAGTTTCACTGCCAATAAATAGCAGCCTTCTGACCAGGTAGTCTGCCTGGATCCCTTGCATTTTTTTTTTTTTTTACAGATTTTTAAAAAAATTTATTTATTTGGCAGAGAAAGAGAGATCACAAGTAGGCAGAGGGGCAGGTAGATAGAGGGGGGAAGTAGGCTCCCTGCCAAGCAGAAAGCCTGATGCAGGATTAGATCCCAGGACCCTGAGATCGTGACCTGAGCTGAAGGCAGAGGTTTAAAGCACTGAGCAACCCAGGCACCCCAGATCCCTTGCATCTTGCCTCATATACAGAATGTACAAATGTCCTGCAATCACCAGAAACTGCAACACAATAGCTTACCTTTCTTCCTTTTCTGAAAATTTTACAATTCTAGCTTGTTGCAGTAATTCTCAAATATCTTCAAACAAATGTCCTATCTATCTATCTATTCACCATCTATCATTTATCTTTCAACTATTATAGTTTATTGGACTTTTTTTCCTGCCTTCCTTTGACAAGATATTTGGTTTGTGCAACTACTCCATTATATCTGAAAGCAGAAGTCCCTCACTTAAATGCTTCAATTTAATGATTTTTCTTTTTCTATTTTGAGAATGAGACCCTGAAAATTTAAATAGTCTATCTTTCATTACTTCTAAAAAATACCAATTTATTGACTTTCAATTATTTTAGTTAACCAATGTATTAGAGAAAATAAGTATATAGAGTTAAAATACTTTTGTTCACTACACAATTGTATACTGTAAGAGTATTCTTATTTTGCTTTTGTCTTCATTGTGAAACAACTTAGTCCTTCAGTCAAAGTGAATAATTTTAAATTTCTTTTACTTTTATTTCTAGCCACCAGTGGTAACTAAGTTATATTTCAAACTAATATATGTTCTAACCAAACACATAACCTGTAATTGCCTCTAATTTCAGTCCTCTGAGGATTTGAAGCAGTTGTTTCTGCTTTGCCTATATCAAACTGGAAAGACAAAGCCTAAAGAAAAATTTGCAGTAAATTCATTCCATAGCTACACGTTTATGTAGAAAACAAAACAGCGAAGTCTACAAATTGATAGTTGATTAGTTTTTCAAACAAAACACACCTATACATTTTACAACTTCAGGAAGATAATAATTGTTATACAATTTTATTTTAAGCAGACACACAAACTTTTTAGACTTTTTTAAAAACATTTTATTTACTTAACTGAGAGAGAGGAAGCACCAGCCAGGGAAGGAACAGAGCAGCCGAGTCCATGCTGCGTAGGGAGCCTGATGTGGGTGGGACTCAATCCCAGGACTATGGGATCATGACCTGAGCAAAAGACAGACACTTAACCAACTGAGCCACCCAAGTGTTGTTTCTGAACGGATCTCACATTTATTAGCTGTTAAGGAAATAAACTCCTGTAAAGTAACAACATTTATAAAATCACTTGTCAATTATCTGATAAAATGTGTGTATTTTTTCCCAAACTGACTCAAGTAGCCAATAGATTATAAATGCTAATGAAAATATAATACAGGGATGCCTGGGTGGCTCAGTCGGTTAAGCCACTGCCTTTGCCTCAGGTCATGATCCCAGGGTCCTGAGATGGAGTCCCTCATTGGGCTCCTTGCTTGGCAGGGAGCCTGCTTCTCTTTCTGCCTCTGCCCACCACTCTGCCTGCTTGTGCTCTCTCTCTCTCTCTGATAAACAAACAAACAAATAAAACCATAAAAAAAATACAGACTCATCCTTCACAACATCATATAGGATGCAAATGATCTTTCCTTATAACGTAGTTACTAAGTAACCGGATCAAATGGAAAGTGTCTCTTTCGTTATTTGGAGAGAATGTGGTTCACATTTCTCAATTTCTCTTTACCTCAAGAAGCAGAGCTTTTCGATTTACAAATTCATTTTCTTTTTCCTTTTAACTTTGGGCTTAAGATAGGTCTTAAGAATCACTCACACTGATATACAAAACTTATAAGAGAATACTCTAGTTGGGAATTCTATACTTCTTTTCTAAACCACACTCAGAATTAGTCGCATACTTAATATCATGGCTAACATCCCTGAACTCATCTTTTGCTCTTGTATCTCATTTATTGCCTTGAACAAGCTACATTTGTATTTTCTGTTACCTTCCCTGGAAATCCCTTTCCTCAAAATTTTGCATGTCTTACTGTATTACTTCCTTCAAATCTCTGCTTCAGTGGCTCTCTTCACATGTGCTTCCCTGCCACACCCCCATTTAAACTGGCCAATCCTCTAACTCTCATGTTTACTATTTCCTGACACTGCTTTAATCCTCTTCTAAATAGTTATCACAAACTGAAATGATATACTTATTTCTTTATGCTTTATCTACAAAACTCTTAATAAAAACTCATGAGCAGGTAACTCATTAATCTTTTTCACAAATGTATGTGGAACTAACTCCCAGGACATTTTCTAACAAATTTTTTGTTTGCCACAATGAATGAATAAATGAATGACTGAAGAAGTACTTTTCTTCTGAGCCAAGGATATTGTTCATTTTGAGAAGTAGGGTAGCAGCTTTGCAAATTTGAAAATATCGTGTTCAGAAATGTGTGAGATATAGATATATCTATTACATAAATATCTAGATATATATGTCATTTCCAAGCACTAATATCTGCCTTCTGAATTAGAATATTAATTATTAATAAAGTATATATATGAGAAAAATTTAATAATTGATTCTGCTTTACCTTGGTAAACTGAAAAGGCATAAGACATTAATGTTTTTGAAATTTAGAGTAGTTTCTTTAGTACTGGTGAATTACTTTCATCATTTTTAACCTAAACCCAGCCATTCACCTATTTATCTCCTCATGAATAACTATTTTTCACATGTACATAGTACGCACATACTCAAGCACATACTCCATAAATATACTGATGCTTATAAACACACACACACAGACACACACACACACACACTTGTCTGTTACTACTATTTTGGACTGATTCTGGGCTACTTAGAAGACGAAATCAGCCTGATCTGATATGATTCACAGGTAGCTCAACTGTTACTTTACTCTGTAATCACACAAAATCTGTGTTGAGTCACACTGAGGAAGTTCTGTTGATATCCATTTCATGCGAACTAAATCTAAATCCTGAATCAAAATGACATTTAAAATCTACTTAGATTGTGAAAAGGCAGATCTTGGGGGAGAAAAAAACAAAACAAAACAAAACACAAAAGCACACCTGGAAAAAAGTTCTTTAATTTTTAAAATACTTAAATATACTTACTTAATTTTCTTCAGGGATTCTTCACAGTATTGGATCTATGAACCCTGGGGTCTTATTAGTAATATTTACCACTGTATCTCTAACTTTCTGAATACTATATGTCAGAAAAATCAAACCTGTACTGTTTAAAAATGTGTCACAGCTGGAAATGAGCAAAAGATCACTCTGCAGGAAATGTCTATGAGAAAACCAATTCTCAGCACAAATGATTGTGAAACATACCACCATTGGCAAGCAAAGTAGTTAAAGCGTGACTTTGTGTTGAATTTTGCCACAGAAATCAATTGTGCTAATCATGTGTTCTAGGTATTCATACTTAGCTTATAAAATGAAGATATTCCACTATGTTTCTCAATAATCAATAAGACACTGTGGTGAGGGTTAGTTTATTACTAAATAGTTTTTTAGAGTTGATGTGCCATCAAAAGCAATTCCACAGAAAAAAATGGGGAAGTAAATATCAATAAAAATTGTCATTTAGTTTTGTTTGTAAGACAAGAGAAAAATCTATAAATTTTAGGTATGCACACACTCAAGCACACACATTAAATTATATGTAATATAAGGAGTGTCTTTTTTTTTTTTAAAGAAAACACTGGTAAGAGAATAGGGGAAATAACATTTTATATTTAAAAAGCACAACGCACTCTAATAATGTGTGTGTTTATGAATCACATCACCTAGATTTCAATCTGCTCAGCTAGGTGTTAGTTTAAAGTTGGCAGAACAAAATAAAAAAATGAAGAAGCTTAAAATAGAAGTTGACTATTTTCATTTAAATTGAAAACTTTTCAAGTTGAAGCTGAAATAATACATTTAAAAAGATATCAAAATGCATTTTAAAAGATAACCAGATACTTGGTCCTCTTTGTTTTCTCCAGCTGTAGTTTCTGGCTTCCAGATATAGTTTCTGGTTTCCATCTTTAAGCTAATGTTCAATCAGTTACACGTGAAATGAAAATTCTTACTTTTCCTTCTGCCTATCCTACTCTGGTAAATATTTGCATCCCACAAGGCTTCACTTGAGCCCCAAGTAAGTGGGAATGTTTGAAATAAAATTTCTCTCTCAGTCTCTTTTACCTGAAGTATATTTTTGTCTTCCTTTTCACATTCCTTTCAATTTCATGGACAAGCCCAACATCTTCCCATAAAACAAATGATTAAATGTTTTCTACAAAATGTCAGTGGTGTGCTTTGAATGGTACCAGGATAAAATGTCTCATCTAATTGGCTGGTAAATGAAATAAGAAATGTCATTTTTATCTAAAAGCTGATTTTAATGAGAAGACTATACCATTTATATTAACAATTGCTTCTTTTCAGATTCTTAGAACAGAAAGCATGTCAAATATTAATTGTAATTCATCACCAAATTATGGTATAGTGCAAAAAAATTACAAATAATGCCAATATTATCTAATTGAATTCTGCTTTTACAAGTAGTATGGATTGGATATTCTACATAAAAACATCCTGATTCTGGATAAATTTTAAATGTCTTGTTAAATTCACAAAACGTTAAGGCAAAGCCCCAAAGAATAATAAAATAAAAATATGGCGAGGTGAATCAGTGTTGAGACAACATAAAACTTTTTTTTTTCCCTGTTGAAGGAGGAGGGGTGAAATCTCTCACAAATAACTTAATAGATTTGACAGGGGAGGACACCTCTCTCAGAGAAAGACTGCAAATAAAAGAATTCAAATACACTGTGAGCAAGCAACCCAAAAGAAAAACTATCTGTATTTTAGATCCAGATTAAAATTATCTCTCCTGAGGGGCACCTGGGTGGCTCAGTGGGTTAAAGCCTCTGCCTTTGGTTTGGGTCATGATCCCGGGATCCTAGGATAGAGTCCCGCATCGGGGATTTCTGCTCAGCAGGGAGCCTGCTTCCCTCTCTCCCTCTGCCTCTCTGCCTACTTGTGATCTCTGTCTGTCAAATAAATAAATAAAGAAAATCTTAAAAAAAAATTTTTTTAAATGATCTCTCCTGAGATTTTGTAATGAAGTGCTGTCTCACTTGGGTCTAGAATATAGCATTGTTGTGCCCACGTAGTTAGAAGATCTCAAGGTGAAAAAGTAAATTATAGAACTTTTTGGTACGTGAAGAGGTAAGTTCAAATTTTCTGGAAAGAAATTTCTTCAAATGAAGACCCTCAAGCTAATGTTTCGATAAAATGAACTCAATAGAAAGAATGAAAAAACAAAGAAGTTAAGTCAATAGGAGTAAATATAAGAAAAAACTTTAAAGGAGTTCAGAGGGAATTATTAGAGATAAAACATAAATAAAATAGTCAATTTTGTAAGTTTTTAAGAATAGAATATAAACCTGAAACAAAATAATTTGTAAAAGGCTATTAATAAAGCAGAAATATTTAAAAATAGACCACAACTTCTAGAAGTCAAAAAATAGTAACTGAAATAAAAAATTAGTTGATAAGTAATATAGCAGATTTTGTGATAGATGAAAAATTATTGAACCAAAGGTATACTTATGAAATTATACATAATGCATTATAGAGGCATAAGTAGAGATGGAAAACATGGAGAGTTTGAGACGTATGTATGATAAAATGAGAAAATTTAATGGCTGCATAGTATTCCATTGTGTATATATACCACATATTCTTGATCCATTCATCTGTTGATGGACATATTTTTTTAAACTGTGTTCCAGAAAGGGAAGTGAGGGACAGTATGAGGATATAATATCTGAAAATATTCCAGAAAAATAGAAAGACTTTAAGGTTTGAATTCAAATAGTTCATTGAATTTTCACAATTACAATAAAAAAAAATCCACACCTAGTCCTATTATAGTAAGAATAAAGGGCACTAAGAAAATATTAAATTCAGGAAGAAGAAAAAGGACATCAGGTACAAAAGAATCACAAAGAAAACTAGGATATATAGGGAGAATGTATCCAAAAAGTTAGGAAATAGAACTGCCAACTTAGAACTTTATACTCAACAAAACTATCTTTCAGTAATGAATGGAAAAAATAAATGAAGAGAAAAATATAGTGCAAGAATAAGATTATGTCCAAACTCGATATAAAAAAAGAAAGAAGAAAAGTCATAGAAAAATCAAGAAAAATATGAAACAAAATACAATGTGTAAAAGATATGAACAGTCATTTCATCAAAGAAGAGGTATGATGGTCAATAAATATATGAAAATGCTCAATGATGCTTAGTAATCTGGGAAATGCTCACTAAAAGAAATATGATTTTACATTCAACAAAAAGTAGTGTATCTGGAAATGACCAGTATTGGTGTGGTCATGAAGCAATGGGAATTCCTATATATAGCATTTGTGGAAGTCGACGATTATAAACACTTTTGAGGACAATGTGTCATTAAGTAGTTTGAAAGATACGCACACTTGTGACCAAGCATTTTCAACTTCATTAAAGTACCAAAGAGAGTCTCATAGAAATGGGCATTGGGAGGCATTTGCAAGAATATCACTGCAGTACTGTCTTGGAGTCTGTTTTATCTAATATTATTGTAGACAACCCTTATACAAACAAGCATTATTATCCTGTTTCTATAATATATACTTTCATCAATTTTCTTCCAAACTCCATGTGCATTTATATTTAAAGTCCATTTATTTAGAACCATATTGATTTTTATTTAGAAACCATATTGATTGGTCTTTTTTTTTTTTTAAATTCACTCTGTCAGGCTCTGCCTTCTAATTATGTTTCCATTAACATTTAATGTGATTATCAGTAAAATTGGATTCTATTATACTATTCAAATTACTGGTTTCCTTTGTGTCTGTTTTTTTATTTCAACTATTTAACTATTAATAAATAAATTATTTATTATTTTTTCTTGCCAACTTCCTTAGTTTCTTTTAAATTCCTTCTCTAACTTCCTGAGTTGAATAACGTAGACCATTGGTTTTCAATTTTTAACTATTCTTGGCAAGTATTTAACTTAGGATTTAAATAATGGAGTGTTCCTAAAAATATTTGCTATTTTAGTAATTACACATTATATTCAGTCACTTTACAGCACTCAATCATATCTAGTACTGAGATCTCATGAAGAATTTATAAAGGACTTTCTCAGAATTATGTATAAAACCAATTAGCCCAGAATAATAAAATTACAAATTCAGCCTATTATCCTCTGGTCAGGAAAAGAACCAGCAATAATTGTAGGCACAATATTTTAAGCATCACTTTTTATGATATTTCACAGAATATGTCCATTAAAGCCATGGCTTGCCCTTCTTAGTAATTGCTCTCTATCATTTTTTTTCCCTCTCTCCTTTTTTCTTCTTTTTAGTTCTTACATCATTTAAATACTCAATGATTAGTGCCATCATCAACTCTTTTTCTTCCAACATGTTGATTTAATTTAGCATGTGTGGTTCACAGCTGCATGGTTATCGATAAAATTTTGAAAAACAAGGACAGGTTTATTTTAGTGCTATACAACTGATAGACACTTTATAGCTTTATGTGTTTCCTTGCAAATGAGCTGCCAACAAATTTATTTTTTCAACAGCATTCATATTTCTTCTACCCACAGTATGTTTAACATTCTGAAACTCACCTAAATGGTATCTTCCCTAAAGGTTTTACTTCTGAAGTGAAAAAATGGTATAGAAATTTCTGCTGGATTATACACAGTATTAATTGACAACTAATTTTTTTCAGATATATAACACAATATCTTTTTATGTGTTAATTTCTTCTATATTACTATTCCTTAAGTTATTATTATCAGTACCTTCCTAATTTATGAGTTTTAAAAACTATATAGGGATTTTTTCATCACCTCAGGAATCTGAAGAGGTAGACAAGGGAAAGTATTATTTGTGCTTCATGGATGTAGGAAAAAAAAATGGTTGATTTACTAGAATAAGCAAGTTGGTGGATGAAAATAAAAGCTAATTATTCTGATCTCTTGGTATCAGAAAGTGCTTCATTATTAAAATAAAATTGTTATTCTTCATTGACTGCTTTTAAAAATACATTTTGTGGTGTTCAAAGCTTAGAGGAAGTTAAGAAAGGATTAGAGAAAAAGATCAAGTAAGTTGAGAATTCAGAATTTCTCGGATTTCATGCACACTGACATTTGAATCTCTGAAAGTTTTTTTTCTTTTATTTCAACAAATGAGAGAGTGTGTCAACATGAGAGAGTAAGTCATGCATAACATTTTACGTTGCCTTCACTTATTAATAGAAAACTGCATTAGATATCACTTAAGTTTCACTGTGACCAATAATAGAAAATCCATGTGAAAGCATAGAAAAACACCAAAATCAAGATCTTACATGGATATCTAAAGTATATTTACTCTGCATTTGTTTAGGGTAATTAAAAAGAATTAAGGAAAAAGTATGGATAAAAATAGAGAGTACAAAACAAAAAAGGAATAATAATGGAAACCAACACTACAAAAATCTTCTACATTCCTGGCATATTACCTAAATACTAATCATAAATTAAATAACTTAATTAAATCTTTACTTATTCCTCACAAAAAACAATACATAGTTACATGCCTATTTTATAAATGATGATAAAAGTACTTTCATGGAGAATAAGTAATATTCAAGGTCACATTATTGAAGGTCATAGAATTAGGCTTCAAAACAAGCCTTCCTGTCTCCAAGCCATGTTTCCACTATATCATAAGGGAAAAGGAAGAGGTATTTTATTATTTCTTTTTGTTTGATTACAGTTGACACACAATGTTACATCAGTTTTATGTGTATAACATAGTGATTCGACAAGTATATAAATTCTGCTACGCTCACTGCAAAATTTCCACATTCTCATAATGCCAAACTGAGAAGATGACATAAGATAGGAATCCAGATCTTTCTTGCACCCTATAAAATATAGCTTACTTTTCTGTAAACAAAGGAAAAAAAAAACAGGTTGTAGAATCACTATACTTTAATAACACTGATAATATACTAACATTTATAAATTGTTTATTGTATTTTAAGAGTTTTATTTCATTTAGTTTTCATATTGTCACTATTTTGCAGATAAGGAAACTGAAGTAGATTGAGTTTAAGTAGTTTGCTTGAGGACAAACTTCCTAAGAGGTGAATGGTCAAGATTAAAACCCAGGTAATTAGCCTCAAACCTATGTGCTTGACCTCTATGCCATACTGATTTAGTGATCTGAAATACATTAGGTTGACAAAATGGCCCATTCTAGTTCCAGGAGTTTAAGAATGTGGAGTATATTTCTTTTGAACTTAGTATACTGAGCAAAGGACCAGAGAAAAGTTTAATATAACTACAGAGCAAGTATTTTTGTCACTTTAGGCTAGCTACCGAATATTTCTGGTTATTAAGTGTCATCATATATAGTATGAGAAATTCAGTCGGATAGCTTTATGTTATCTCTGTGCACTAAAGTTCTGTATTAAATAAATATATTAAATCTATCATTTTCTTAAAATCAGTCATTACAGGGACACCTGGGTGGCTCAGTCGGTTAAGCATCTGACATTGGCTCAGGTCAGGCTCCTGGGGTCCTAGGATTAAGTACTGTATCAGGCTCCCTGCTCAGCAGGGAGTCTGCTTCTCCCTCTGCCTGCCTCTCTCTCTAACAAATAAATAAATAAAATCTCTTAAAAAAAATCAGTCAGTACAGACATTCATCAGAGATATTGCGAGTTCCATACATGTCAGACTGCCGTGACAAAGCAAGTATTGCAATAAATTGAGTCAAATGAAATTTTTGGTTACCCACTTTGCAAAAAAGTTATGCTTACAATATTAGGTATACAAGAGCATTACGCCCAAAGAAGAAATGTTCATACCTTAATTAAAAAAAAATACTTTATTGCTAATTTAAAAAGGCTAAGTATCGTTTTTGCTGAGTGACTTGTAATTTCTGTGGGTGGCAAGGCTTGGCTTGATGTTGACTGACCAGGTTGGGTGGTTGCCAAAGCCTGGGTAGCTGTGGTAATTTCTTAAAATGAGACATCAACAAAGTTTGCCACATAGATTGACTCCTTTTTTCATGAACGATTTTTCTATAGCAGGAGATGCTTTTTGATAGCATTTTACCCACAGTAGAACTTCTTTAAAAATTGGAGTCAATCCTTTCAAAACTTGAAGCTGCAAACTAAGCTTATGCATAACTAAGTTTGCATAATATTCTAAACTCTTTGTTGTCATTTCAACAATCTTCACAGCATCTTCACCAGGAGTAGATTCCATCTCAAGAAATCACTTTCTCTGCTCATCCATCCCAAGCAACTCCTCATCCATTCAAGGTTTTTTTTTGTTGTTAATTAAATTGATTTATTTTCAGAAAAACAGTATTCATTATTTTTTCACCACACCCAGTGCTCCATGCAATCTGTGCCCTCTATAATATCCACCACCTGGTACTCCAACCTCTCACCCCCCCGCCACTTCAAACCCCTCAGATTGTTTTATTATAAGGTTGAAGAATTCATTCCCATCTTCTTGTTCCACTTCTAATTCTAGTTCTCTTGTTATTTCTACCCTATTTGCAGTTACTCCCTCCACTGAAGTCTTGAAACCCTCAAAGTCATCCATGAGGGCTGGAATCAACTTCTGCTAAACTCCAGTGAATGCTGACATTTTGACCTCTTCCCATAAATCATGAATGTCTTTAATGGCATTTGGAAATGGCAAATTGTTTCCAGGTTTTCAATTTCCTTTGCCTGAATCCTTGTAGAAGAATCCCTATCTATGACAGCTATAGCTTAACAAAATGTATCTTAAATAATGAGACTTGAACACCAATCTTACTCCTTGACCCATGGGCTGCACAACAGATGTTGTGTTAGCAGGCATGAAAGCAACATTAATCTCATTGTACATCCCCATCAGAATGCTTGGGTGACCACATGTGCTGTCAGTGAACAGTAATATCTTGAAAAAGATTTTTTTCCCAAGCAGTATGTCTCATCAATGAGCTTAAAATATTTAGTAAACCATATTGTAAACAGATGTGTTTACAAATTAACACATTTGTAGACACATTACCAGGCTTTGCTGTTCTATTTATAAGGCACAGACAGAATAGATTTAGCATAATTTTTAAAGATCTCAGGATTTTCAGAACGGTTAGTGAGCATTGGTTTCAACTTCAAGTCACCTGCTGCATTAGCCCCTAGAAAGAGTCTGTCCATTGAAGCTTTGAAGTCAGGCATTGACTTTTCCTCTCTAGCTATGAAAGTCCTAGATGACATCTTCTTCCAACAGAAGGCTGTTTCATCTACTTTGAAAATCTGTTGTTCATTGTAGCCACTTTCACTAATTACCATAACTAGACATTCTGGAGAACTTGCCATAGTTTCTCCACCAACACTTGTTGCTTCACCTCATACTTTTATGTTGTGGAGCTGGCTTCTTCCCTTAAACCTCATGAACCTACCTCTTCTAGCTTCAGACTTTCCTTCTGCATCTTCCTCCCCTCTCTCAGCTCTCACAGAACTGCAGAGCCTTAGGGCCTTGTTCTGCATTAGTCTTGGGTTTAAGAGAGTATTGTGGTTGATTTGATCTTCTAACCGGACCACTAGGAAATTCTCCATATCATCAAGGCTGTTTCTCTTTCTTATCATTCATGTGCACACTGGAGTAGCACTTTTAATTTCCTTCAAGAGATTTTCCTTTGAATTAACAATGTAGCTAACTTATTGGCACAAGAAGTCTAGCTTCTGGCCACTCAATGCTCAACATGCCTTCCTCACTAAACTGAATCATTTCCAGTTTTGATTTAAAGTGAGAGATGTGCAACTCTTCCTTTCACTTGAACATTTGGAGGCCATTGTAAGGTTATTATCTGGCCTAATCTGAATATTGTGTCTCAGTTTATAGGGAGGCCCAAGGAAAGGGAGAGACAAAGGAACCGCCAGCCAGTGAAGAGGTCAGAACACACACATTTATCAGTGAATTTAGCATAAGGCTACTCTCTTAGTCCATTCAGGCTGCTATAATAAACACCATAAAATGAGTAGCTTATAAACAACAGGAATTTGTTTCTCACAGTTCTGGAGGATGGGAAGTTCAAAATTAGGTTGTCAGCATGGTCTTACAGGAATAGCTTTACCAATTATTTTCTCAACTTTATATTCTCTTTGGGAAAGACTGTTCTGAAAGCAGATGGAAACAGTTGTGTGAGTGTGAAAGCACTCTATGGTCTCCTACCCACTATTTCCTCTTTTCTAATCCTTTTGGTGACAGCTGGCACTAAGACAAGTTCATAAAAATACAAACATGTTTTTACATGAAATCATGTACAAAGTTGGGGCTAAATAATATGAACCTTTCATAAGAACACCTCTCCATCTGGTATAACTTACTAATAGGCCTCACAGAATCATCTCAGAGATAAGAAAGGTAAGTGCTATCCTCCATGGGCTTTTTTTTTTTTTTTTAATGGGAGAGAGAGCAAGAAGGGAGGAGCAGAAGGAGAGGGACAAGCAGATGCCACACTGCACGTGGAGCCCTATGCAGGGCCAATCCCACCACCCTAGAGATCACAACCTGAGCCAAAATCAAGAGTCAGATGTTTAACTAACAGAGCCATCCAGGTGCTCCAACCCTAGTCTTTCTTAAAAAAGGAAAAAAAAAATAGGGAAACTACTATGTACAGGGCATAGTTGCTGTAGAAGAAAATAACAAATCAAGTATCAGTCAGCACAGTTACTAGTCTTGAGAATGAAAGTGCTCAATCCATGCTGTGCTGAAAATTTAGATAGGGAAGGGTGCATAGTCCACAAGGGAACATATCATCTCTGCATTGTTGACTGTGTTCCTAGGTGTGAGGGAAGTCCCTCTTTGTTGAAATTAATGAGGTCAAACCCTGGACTTCCCAGGACCTGGAGCACCATTAGGCAGGTATCTGGAGAAAGGCTCAAATAAACCTAATAATATGGGAGAGAAGGAAGAAATATTGCTCATTTCTCTACACATGAAAGGGTGTGCAAAACACTCAGGTTGAAAATGAATGATCAAATCTGTGAACCTTTATTTGGAGATAGATGAGATTTAGTCAAGTTTTCAGAACAATATATTTTTATTAACATATTTATGGATATTATATATATATGTATATATATATATATACACACATACTACTAGTGGTGATAATTATGAACTATCAAGCTCATATATTAATACTGACTTACATGCTTATATACAGTAAATTATAAGATAAAGGGGCAATTAGCTTTATATATTTATAAATTTCACTTATATTTTTAGAAAGATACTTTATTGTTTTATAATATTATCCCAGAGTTCACTCTTTTCACTAGTGGTTTGGGGTTTTCCCCCACTGTATTTGTTTATGATATATTTGTATATGGCATTTCTGAAACAGACGTATGATGACACAATCTCATACTTAATTTTATTATGACCACTTAGTTGATACACATTACATCATTCATATCTTCTTTACCTGGGATTTAAATTTAACGATTTCTAATTGAAAGTAAGAATCCAATAGCTTTTGTTTTTTATAAGGTGTATTTTGTACCCTATAAATTGCATTTAAATGATACTTTCACAAGTTCACCATCTGACAGTTTCTTTCCTCAACACATTTTAAAAATAAGGTGATATCTTCTACAGTAAGATTTATTTTGAATGTACATATCCATAGAATGTTCAAGTCCTTAAACTTCAGTCTTTTTTATTCCTTAAATTTAACTTCTATGTACATATATGTCTCCTTATAATATAGAATTAGAATATAAGGTAATTACTCCCAAATGTTTAATATGTCACTGTATTTTCTATGTGTGAGATACCAAGAAATGTGATTTTCATATATTTAATCAAAAAAAAAAAAAGAACTAAGCAGTCTTTTACATTCAGAATATTTGTGGCACAAAGGCCTCACTTGCCTTTTAGGACAATGATTTAAATTTGTTTTTTCTTCTGAATACCTATGACTAAAATATTTTACCAAAAGTTTTTTGGTGAGAAAAGTAAAAAAGGAATAAAACTACTTTAAGGAGTTTGGGAAGAAACAATTCTCATACCATTTGGTTTAAGTCAAGCCCTTGAGTATTAAGGGCTGAGCAATTTTGCATTAAAAAAAAACAAAAACAGTTGAGAGACCAGTGAGAAGGTTTAAATCAATGTTCACGGTTGCCAAGTTGGAACTATGCTGGGGATATTTAATCTATATTTCATTTCATTTTCAAATTAGTCCTGAAAGCTAAGGAGATTGGCCCATTTGACAACGTGAAGCTGAGGCTTAGACATATTGAACACTCAGGTTGAAGTCCTGAACTTGCTTAAGGTCAAGTGGTTACCCAGGTAGAGCTGGAGCTTCAACCAAAATTCTAACAAACCCAAAACATTTTGTACCATGTCATAGCTACCTGCTCATATGAATTGCTAACATATCCCTGGGTATTAGGACTATTAAGTTAGAGTTGCTTAAAGTATTATACTTTCCAAAATTAAAGGAGAAGATAGAGCTTTCTTTTATTAGAGTATAAATGCAAATGCTTTTCCAAATCATATACCACCAACAGGAAGCCTGCAGAAATTAATAATTGTGCCAGCTATCAATCTTTTCATGCATAAAATTCAAAATTTGTTACTCTGCCTACAGATGAAATGTCATTTTATAAAAAGCTAATTATATGCACCCACAAATTTGCCTGTCAACACCAATGAGCCAATAGCAATCTGCAAAAGCTAAAATTGAGTATAATATTAAAATCATTCTAACATAGGCATAAAATTACATAGTTTATTCAAACTGTGTTGAATATCAATAGAATTTAATTTTAGAATGAACCAGAAGCTTTTGGAATTACACAATTAAGGATAATTTGAATGACATTAGAGCTCATCCTGATATTAACCTAACTGCATAGGCAAGGACTCTGAGGACCAGAGGGACAAGTGAACTGCTCCTGTCTGGGTAGAGGTGGGGCTGGCAGGCAACCTTCTTTTTGTGTTTTTATCCCAGGGATAAGCCAGTACTTCACCTTTAATCTCTGTTCTGTGCCTGAAGTCATATAAGGATTATTCATTTCTTTATTTAAATCTACCATAACTCATTCTGGGAAATAACTGAGACAGTTTACAAATAGAATTTTGAAAGATGGAATAAACTAAAAGTAGGAGTAAAAGAAAAGATTAAAAACAGGAATGTATTTACAAATGGACCTAGGAATGACATATCAAAAAACATGCTATGAAGACCTACACATCTTGTTTTAAATTAGCTTTCAATTTGGCTGTTAGCTTCCCGGTACAAACGCAAAACCTACAATTTGATCTTGTATGTAATTGACTGTATCCACTAGTTAAGAAGCATGCTTCCCCCTGAAGGTGGTGGTGGTCAGGGGCTGACTCACACCACCTCAACCACTTCATAGAATTCAGTTTATAAGCATCTTTTCCCCACTCTGAAGCCTGGGATGTCACATTGGTATCTTGAAATCAGCCACTGTGGAAGAATTTACACCATGGGAATCAGTACATGCTACAAATGAGGGCTTTTTGCTCCCTGCAGAGCTAGTTGTCAAACATTTATCAGTACATCACTACTTAAGGGACTTTTCAGAATACAGACAGACACACCTTACAGTATCCCTCACATTATAATGGTAAGTCAAAGATAAAATTCAGTAAAAAAAAAAAAAAAAAATCTCATGGGGTGTCAATCTCATCTTGGGTGGTAAGAACTGAAAGTTAGATTTTAGATTCTGTGCAAAAAGTAATGAACCACAGATGTTTCTTTAAATATTTTCCTCTGAGTTGGGTATCAATCAATATTGGGCAGTAATAATTCACACAATTGTGTGTGTGTGTGTGTGTGTGTGTGTGTGTGTGTGACAACTTCTTGGAATCTAACAAAAAACACCAATCTGAGAGAATTAAGGCACCTTAAGGGGATTATGACTGAAGCCTTCTTTCCACTCATTCATTACTGGTTTATTTCTTCTTCTTCAAATTGGTTATTGAAGTCCCTGTACTCAGATAAACCAGACCTGGGGTGGGAGTTGGGAGGGATGGGCACCTGGCTGGCTCAGTCAGTGGAACATTCAACTTTTGATCTCAGGGTCATGAGTTTGGAACCCACATAGGGTGTAGAGATTATGTAAATGAATGTTTATAAATCAATATCAATTAATCAATCAATCAGAACTGGGAGAGGAAGCATGTAACCTAAACCTAGAAAACAAGCCAACTAGTGGACCACTAGTTCCACTAAACAGCTTTCTTGACTTCATAAAGTTATGTTGGCCTTAAGATGCCTAATAAAAGTATCTCCAAAGAGATGCACAGAGTGCTTTTTTTGGTTATTAGTCCTTTTGCCTTTCTGGGTCAGCTGTTTTGCAACTTATTCTATGTGAGTATTCTATTCTATGTAATTCTATGTGAGTATATGGTCAACTCATATACATATATATGCATTCACATATACAAATGTATATGTATGAATTTATATATTGAATTCTCTATACTACTCCGTGCTATACATTAACCATGATGTATCATGTTAAATTAATTTTGAAGGTCATTATATCTGAGTTTTGTGATGACTGACTATTAAGTTTTGTGTCCTGTCTTGAAGGCCATCAAATTCTTGGTTTTGATCTTTACATTCTATAAGAAGGATGCAATCTGTTTTACTCCGTTGGTATCTATCAGTCACACATACATTATGTACGGAATGCATCTTTTAAAACTGGATGCCACTGGGTGCCTGGGTGGCTCAGTCACTTAAGTGCCTATCTTCAGCTCAGGTCATGATCCCAGGGCCTGGATTGAGTCCTGCTTCTCCCTCTCCCCACCGCCCCCCCCACCAACCCTCTTGTGCTGCTCTCTCATGTTCTCTCTCTCAAATAAATAAATAAAATCTTAAAAAAAACAAAGTAGATACCACCATGCTTTTCAGCCAATAAACAAATAATCCAATTAAAGCAGGCAGAAGAGGGGTGCTTGGGTGGTTTAGTTGGTGAAATGACTGACTCGTGATTTTGGCTCAGGTCATGATCTCAGGATTGTGGAATCAAACCCACATGTGGCTCCACACTCAGTGGATAATCTGCTTGAGATTCTCTCTCTCCCTCTGCCCCTCCCCACTGTCTTCAATCAACCAATCAATCAATAAATGACAATGGACAGAAGAAATATACAGATCTATCTATCTATCTATCTATCTATATATAGATGTGGGGGATACACACACACACATACACACACACAAACACATACACACACACACACACATATATATATATAGTGGGATGTTACCATAATAAAGAAGGAAATCTTGCCATTTGCAATGACATGAATGGAGCTAGAGAGTATTATGCTATGTGAAATAGGTCAGAGAAAGACAAATTCTATATGATTTCACTCATAGGTATAATTTAGGAAACAAAACAAACCAGCAAACAGGTGGGGGGAGACAGAGACAAACCAGCTCTTAACTAAAACCAAACAAACAAAATCCCCAAAACCAAAAGTACAGATGTCACTGTGTTTTCAAAGGACACCATCACCAAAATGAAAGACAATCCACAGAATGGGAAAAATCCACAAAATGAGAAAAACACTTGCAAATGATAGATCTGTTAAGGGACTTGTACCCAGACTATATAAGGAGATATCTATTTTTTTTCATATAAATCAATAATAAAAAGATATGAAGCCCAATTAAAAATTGATAAAGGATGAGAGTAGACATTTCTTCAAAGAAGAGATACAAATGGCCAATAAGCCTATAAAAAGATATTCAACAGTATTAGCCATTAGAGAAATGTAAGTCAGAAATATGAGATGCCACTTCATATATGCTAGAATGTCTATAACAAAAAAGATATTAACAAATACTGAAGATTAAGTGGAGAAATTGGAACTCTCATATGTTGCTGATGGGAATATAAAATATTTTATAAAATATAAAATGTTCATTGGAAAACAGTTTGGCCATTCCCCAAAATTCAAATTAGACTTAACTTACTATAAGCCAACAATTCCATTTTTGGATATACACCCGAATGGAATGAAAAGACATGTTCACATAAAGACTGGTACATTAATTAAGTAATTAAGCTCTGCTGTTAGAGCTCCAAAGTGTAAACAACCCAAATGACCATCAAACTGCACAGTTGATCAAAAATGTAGTATATCCAGCGACACCCACGTGGGCTGTCAGTTAAGCATAGATGAACTTTGAAAATATTGTGCCAAGTGACAGAAACCAGTGACAAAAGACCACATATCATATGAATTAATCTCTATAAAATGTCCATAACTGGCAAATATAAGACAGGAAGTAGGGTAGTAATTACCTTTGGCTGGGGCCAGAGGTTGGGTACAATAGGGAGTTACTACTAACAGATATGAGTTTTTCTTGAGGATGATGAAAACGTTCTAAAATTTATTTTAGTGATGGTAGCACACCTCTGTGAATATATAATGACTGTAAAAACTATTGAATATACCCTTTAGATGGGTAAATTGTATGAATTCATTTCTCATTAAAACCATTATTTTTAATGTATTTTTATTAACATACAATGTATTATTTGCGCCAGTAGTACAGGTTCTGTGAATCATCAGGCTTACAAATTTCACAGCATTCACCATAGCACATACTCTCCCCAATGTCCATAACCCAACCACCCTCTCCCTACCCCTCCAACCCCCTACAACCCTCAGTTTGTTTTGTAAGATTAGGAGTCTCTTACGGTTTTTCTCCCTCCTGATCCCATCTTGTTTCATTTTTTCCTTCCCTAGCCCCCAATCCCTCTGCCTTGCCTCTGAAATTCTTCATATCACAAAGATCGTATGATAATTGTCTTTCTCTGATTGACTTATTTTGCTCAGCATAATACCCTCTAGTTCCATCCACATTGTTGCAAATGGCAATATTTCATTTCTTTCGATGACTGCATAGTATTCCATTGCATATATATATACACCGCATCTTATTTATCCATTCATCTGTTGATGAGCATCTAGGTTCTTTCCATAGTTTGGTTATTGTGGACCTTGGTGCTATAAACATTCAGGTGCATGTGCCCCCTTCAGATCACTACATTTACTCTTTAAGGTAAATACCCAGTAATGTGATTGCTGGGTTGTAGCGTAGCTCTATTTTCAACTTTTTGAGGAACCTCCATGCTAAAACCATTATATATATATATATATATTTACTTTAGAGAGAGGGAGCTGAAACACACATGAACTAGGGAGGCCAAAGGCAGAGGGAGAAAAAGAATCCCAGGAAGACTCTCCACTGAGTGCAGAGTCCAACATGGAGTTCATTCTCTTTCTCCTCGGTCCACTCAAATGGAAAATAGTTAGATTAAACTAGATAGTTTCTAAGATGGCTTCTAGAAGTGTGATATACCGTAAAGGAGGTGTATGACCAGAATTAAACAACAGATATTTTGTATCCTTCAAGAATAGATCTCTAGGGCACCTGGGTGGCTCAGTGGGTTAAGCCTCTGCCTTCGGCTCAGGTCATGATCCCAGGGTCCTGGGATCGAGCCCCACATCAGGCTCTCTGCTCAGCAGGAAGCCTGCTTCTCCCTCTCTCTCTGCCTGCCTCTCTGCCTACTTGTGATCTCTGTCAAATAAATAAATAAAATCTTTAAAAAATAAAAGAATAGATCTATATCAAAAGTGTTATTAAACCCATATAGACCCCTCATTCAGATAACTAAGGGGCAATGTAATTTTCTTGCTCCTGACAAGTGATAAAGATATCTTTAAGATAAAAATTAACTAGACAATTGTCCATTTATTTGTTTTCCCTTGGTAGATCTTATCTCTGCCATTTGCTAGTTGTGTGACTACCTATAAAATGGGGATATAATTTACTTATCTCAACGAATTATAATAATGACTAGTTGAGATAGTCCCATTACCTGGAAAAGACTAAATCTCTGATAAATGGCTGTTTTTAATTACAAAGAAAATAGTCAGCCACTGGGCTCTCCACCACAAGAAAATAATTCCACTCTATACAGGACATTTTGCACTCAGTTTTATTTACTGGGGACCAAGCTAAATTCTAGATTTGTGATAAAATTTGAGCTAAACATTAATATCTGTAGAATTCGAAGGACCTCAGCCAAAATCTGTCAAACAGTTTCCTTTCTAGTCATCCATTCTGCTATCACCTTTGATGTGCTAAAAGAATCCTTCTATATGAGTTCACAGGGGTTGCTTGGATATTCATATTTATTCTTTGATTATTCATCAGTTCCCTGTGAATCAAAGCTGTGCCATATTGTGAAAACTTTATATACTTCCTGACAACTTTTTCAATAGTCAAACTTTAGCTATTTAGCACTTACATCAGTAACTGAGAAAATTTAAAATACATTTTGCAATCATATAGAACTGGAACTGTTAAATAATAGTTCATTTATAAGAATATAAGTATGATTAGATGTAAATACTCTGAGATCCCCATTTCATTACTATTGCAACTTCTGCATAAATGATGTGTTTATCAATTCATTTTATTGGACTTTTATTATATTTGCTTAAATGTTTGTTTTCCTCAGTGAAGTTCTTGAAAGTTAAGTTTTATATTTTTTCAAAAGTATTTCAAAAATTTGCATATATTTAATTATTAAATATATTTATAGTTAACATGCATCTTCTGTGTCCTGCAAAATTTGGCATGTATTTGATATATCATAAATTAAATGGTAAACATGACTATCTCTTTGTAGTTTCTAATCTATTTCTGTAGACCATAATTGTTGAATGCTTAATTAATTCACTAGAAAAAATCATTGAAAATCTACCCAAGTTAATCTTAATGTAGTTGATTAGTGAAGCAAAAATGTTCAAGGGTATTTTATATGTAAACAAGAATAATTTTATTTTTGCAAATAAAAGGAGGCTGGAACGTGATCCTCTTGAAAGTTACTTGGTTTTTAATGTAAAGAACAATATTGGGGTAGGTACCTGGGTGGCTCAGTCAGTTAAGTCTGTGCCTTTAGCCTAGGTCATGATTCTGCAGTGTGATGATAGAGCCAGACATAGTGCTCCCCACTCAGTGGGGAGTCTGCTTCTCTCTCTGACCTTCACCCTGCTTGTGCTCTCTCTCTCTCACTCAAATAAATAAAATATTTTTAAAAAAATTAAAATAAAGAGCAATATCAAAGGAGTGAGAAAAAAGTGGGTCTTAGTGTTGACTTTTGTTACTAAGTAGATGTATATTATTGAACTGATAAGCCCCTTAGTTTTATTATGTGTAAACGAGAGAATTCGACAATTTCCAAAATTCATTCTGCCTGTTAAATTTTGATTATTCAATACAAACACTTTCCTAAAAGTATCCTTTTTAGTTTCTTACAACTGAAAACAAAACAAAACAAAACACTTTTCAATTACATTAGACCCTTCAGCAGGAAAAGAAAACCTAAATGGAAATTGCTTATCAAAAATATGAGCAGGGACTGCAACATTCTATGAGAGGTGGCACTTCCCTTCCAGAGAAATGAAAAGCAGCTCAGGCTCTCATTTTTAAAGAAAGGTGGTATGCCACAACCTCAAAGCCAACTTTTGAAGTTTTGAAATCCCTTCATTTTGCGAGCCTCCCACCAAAAAGCACAGCAATCTTCTCCAGGAACTATAGCAGCAGGATGTGTCTAATTCACTAACATAGAACAGAAAAAATAAATGTGCATGGGATTGTGTACACTGAATGACACACTTCATGCTGCCTTATGCACTCTGCTGGCTGCCATGAAATCCTATAATCTCAGGTGGTAGAAATGGGAGAGAATAATATTTTTAAAAGATCTTGAAATTCATCCCCACAATATATTTTGTATTTATAATTAAGGCTTTAAACAAAGCTATTTAAATTTGCCACATCATTGTATGCTCATTAAGCATATCCATATATGGCATATCCAATCATTTTTATGCTGAAAATTCCCAGTTTAAAGCAAAGGGTGGTGAAACGTATATTTAAATATCTTTCTGCTGCCTGAGTCTGGATTCCTTTCCAGATCATTAATGCTTCCTGGAGAAGAAAAAAGAGGAGTTAAAAAAAAAAAATCTTTTGGAAGGTGTTTTTGTAATTAGGGTAAAATACAAAGTTTACAGTACTCCAAAGACAAGTGAAAGGACCAGTTCAAAATTGAGGAAGTAACACAATTCATTAAAACCAAACCTCAGCCCCTTACACTGCAGCTTCTTGCTCAGTATTGTGTAGAAATTTCCTGGAGGTCTCTTGAAGCAGCCTCCCAGAACCCTTGTTTAGACGGTGGGCCGGAGATTCAAAAGGTTTTTGATAACACCCAACTTAATGATAGTCTTTTGGGATGTCCTGTTTAGATAATGTTCACCAGTTATGTGGTTAATTATAAGCCTTTTATTCCTCACCTTGATACTGCTCCTACTTCTCTTTCCTATACACACATGTACACACACACACACACACACACACACACAACTTTGTTAAATATAAAAGTGTGGCTATATTGAAAAAAGTCTTACAATGAAAAATTTTAAATATGTGGGTTTTTTACTATTTTATTCACCACTAACTAGGTATGATATTTTTATACAAGTAAACCATCTCTCTGAGACTCCTTTCCTCCCTTCAAAAGGGAAAGATATTTTACATTTCCTCATTGGGGTGTTGTGAGATATGGCTGACAGTACTGCATGGCGTTACAACAACCCCGACTCCAAGCACTCGTGCCATAGAGGAGAAAAAAGACAGTGACTCATGGTCTCCAGATACAAATATAAAGATAGCTGAGTTTTCCAAATTTATTTGTTTAAAGATCATCTCTCTTGAGGTAGCAGTAAAATACTTCCATAGTTTAATAAGTAAAATCTACTGTAAAATACTAGTAAATACTAGTCAATTTTATTTTGATGACTCAAGATTTGTTGTGCCCAGGAATCATAATGGTGACTGTTAATCTTTCTTTTATAATCCTGAAAATGTCCAATGGAGATTGGACTGAATATGTCTGGAATCCAAGTCACATGTTGAGAAATATTTCTCTATCACTATATAATGCGTACTTTTTCCCCCTTGTATTGATTTCTTTCCTCTGAAGATCTTGTGTTTTCAAACCAGGTGAGAATAAGATTTTCAAACAATGTAAGACTTGGCATATTAAAAGACATGTCTTAAATGTTATTAGGCTTTCCTTAATGCTGTCAGAACCAAAATGTATACAATGACTACTTGTTGGTATTGGAAAGAAATCAATGCAAAATTATGGTTTTTGAATGACGGAAGCATTGAGGATTAGGACCATGTGCATTCCAGCTTTCCTCCAAAGTCATTTTCCAATTTCTATGTTGCTACATAGAACCCAGGATGGGAGAGGCAGCTTCATGAGGAAAAGGAAAAGAGAAGGAGTTCTAAAGTGCCCAAGTGGTTAGATGAGTAGGGGAGGAATGAGAGACATAGACAAGGAGCCTCAAAGGTATCATACAAATTGGGTCCTTGGCCAACTCTTAAACTGTGAATGCACAGATTTGAGCAGACCTGACTTAGAATAGCTTCTGAAATGTGGAGATCCTGGCAAAGTGCGGAGAAGCCAAACACTACTTGGGAAATGAAAGATGACATTTGTCCCAGCTACAGGGGAAAGAATTTGATGAATACCCTGAGCTTTAGCTTGAGACCCAATAAGATCATTTTATAAAAAGTAAGAACCAGTTCCTTGGAATAAGGACAAACCAGACATAGTGCCTTCAAAAAGCCTAAAACAAAACCTCAAAAGGATCAGAAAAATGTGCTTGGGTTCAACTGCTTGCTAGTAGAGAAAAAAAAAAAAAAAAAAGATAGTAAAAGAGAAAGAGACCCAGAGATGATCCAGATAATGGAATTAGGATAAAGAAGACTTCAAACTAACTCTGATTAATATATTTTTTAATATATGTGAGTAAAATATGTGAGGTTATTTATTAATTGAATTGATCTGACAGTAGATTAGATATAGCAGAATAGTTAGTGAATTCATTGGCAGGGTAATAAAAATTATACATACTAAAGCAAAGAGGGAAAAAATAATAAAAAAAGGAAATAAAGCAATACATATATGGGACATAATCAAATAGTTGAATTGTAGTTGTTTCTCAGAAGGAGAAGATAACATAGGAATGAAGCAATATTTGGAGAAGTGCTGGTCTAGAATTTTTTTAATCAGAAGAAAGCTAGCAACTTACAAGTTTATAAAGCTTAGTAAAATCTAATTTGGAGGGGCACCTGGTGGCCCAGTTGGTTAAACGACTGCCTTTGGCTCAGGTCATGATCATGGAATCCCAGGACAGAGTCCCCCATCAGGTTCCCCACTCCGTGGGGAGCCTGCTTCTCCCTCTGACCTTTCCCCTCTCATGCTCTCTCTCATTCTCTCTATCTCTCAAATAAATAAATAAAAATAAGATCTTTAAAAAAACCAATTTGGAAATTAAGAAGATAACTACATCTAGGCATAGCATAGTCAAATCCTGAATGTCAAAGACAAAGGGAATATCTTTTTAAGTAGTCAGAGAAAAAAAAAGTCATCTTCAAAGGAAAAACAATGGTTTTTAAAGAAGGAGCTGGATATTTTTATGCTTACATATGAATTTGAGGATGAATTTTACCTCCTTGTGAATTTTATTTTCATTGAAGATTAAGTAGAAGAAAATTTACAAATTGACTATTCTACGTCCTTCTTTACTTAGCCATAAAAAGTCGTAGGTACAACTTGACATGTGATTTTTAGATGTTATTAATTTCTGGGTAACTGTAGGAAATAGCATCTTCTAGTTTAGTTTGGAATAGATCAGAAAAAGGAATTTTACTATTTTTTTGGCAGAAAATCAATTTGTAATTATAGAGTGAATATGTAAAGAGTCATTTATAAGGGGAAACAGATAAAGAATGCTAATGTTGGTGAATGAATATGTCTGTATATATAAATCAGTCGGGTCAAAGCTGAATTGCATCCTAGAGACGTGGTAGAAACTCCCTAGTTATGTTTCTATACTTGGAAAATGTTAATTTAATGACTATAAAGCCCTGTGTTTGTTGTGTCCCTCAGACCATCTGACAGCCTGCCAACTTTCTGTGGAATGTTCACATATTCCTCCTCCTCATACTGTTCCACCCACTAATCAACCTAGTAGACACAAAATATATAGTACCAGAAAAAAAAAATCTAGATTCTTTATTAGTTTACTTGCAGCTTATTGAAGAAAGCTTGCGTTCTGAAGCCTGGAAGTTATCTCCCTCTCACTGAGGTGTATGACATTGGAAAAGCCATATACCCTATTTAGGCTTCAGATTTTTTTTTTAAATCTATAAAATGATACTATCTTTTTTATGGGACTTTTATAAAAGCAAAAGTAATAAAATACACAATGTTCCTAGGCTTCAGTAGTCGTCCTTTCTTCTACTTTCTAAGTATTTGCCAAGGAAAGAAATGAAGTGTTCTGTCAAAATCCATGAATACAATCTGCTTCTGGTCACATTTCTCTAATTTTGGCAGTTATAGTGTCAAACAGGAGAGATTCTAATACCCACCCAAGATACTTCAATATAAATGTTTCTACCTTATTCTGTTTGGCTGGAATATCGAAGAAGGAATGTTGTAAAGCTAAAATACAATGTTTAAAGGAAAATTTTAAAAGAAAAGTTTTCTATCAAACAAGGTTCTGGAGCTTTATTACCCACTAAGCCAGGGTAAACAACACATTTTATCTCGTATCCCAGATGACAGCAAATGTTTATTATCTAACTTCCCTGTGGAAAATAGATTCCGTCGGGACAGAGCCTCCCCACTTGTTCATTGATGCATCTCCAGGATCTAGAACCATGTTTGCCACACAGGTAACAATTTGTTGAATAAATGCATGGAAGTTCTGAGTGATATTTGCAATAATTTAATGAGAACTTAGATTACCTAAAATTAGAAGAGATGTTCAAAAATAGTATGAAAATTTAACAATAGGAACCATTAGAATCTGGACCACGTAATATAAAAGCAACAAGTTTTAAGTGTCTAATTAGCCTGTATTAGCACAGAGCACAATGACTGAAATTCATATTAATGGACCTGATTCATCAAAAATGTTGAATTAAATTAAGTATGTTTAATGTTTAAAAATCAGAGAAATAAACTTTTTTAAGGAATTCTGTAACAGCTAACTTTTTAAAAAAATTCAAGTTTAGCTACTTTAGGAAAAAATCTTCAGTCAACACATGTGACTTATTAATGTCAGATACTTTATGTGTGTGTATGGGTGTGTATAAAATATTTCTGAATGCAAAAGGAAATGTCATATAACAGATTCTTTCCCTAAGATAACAAGTTTTCTGATAGTTCTGATGTACTATATACTGATGCTAAACACAATTTAGATCTAATATGGACATTAATAACTGGAGAATTAAAGATATAGTCACTTTATTTCAAATATTACATGTGCAAATATGCAAATTATATATATTTTTTGGAATGGCAAAAAGTAGAAGTAATCTAAAGGTGCAGCATTAAGGAACAAATCGGATCAAAATCTGATACATCCACACAAAGGAATAGTGCAGCTTAAAATTTAAAAGGCATCTACAAATATATTGTTACTGACAACTGCCTGGTTATATAGTCTTAAATAAAATTGCATAGTACTAAACAATGTGTGTAGTATGCAATAATTTGCATGAAAACTAACTACAGTATATATGAAATGTATACTATATGCTCACATACTTATTTTTCCTTCTACCTGGACTATCTCTGAAGAAAATGATCAAGAAACCAGTAACTCTGGTTGATTCTGGGTACTGAGGCAAGTTTAGTCTTCATTCCATACCTCCGATAATTTCTTCTAGGTTGTACCATGTATGTGTATTGCTAAAGCACGTTTCTAATGTCCCATGTTTCTGAGCCCACATCTGGGTTCATCTGAAGCTTCCTGTATGTTTATTAGAGTAGGCTGACAGCTTTACACCCAGGCGCCTGTATGTTTCTGCTGCTGTGGCTAAAGTCTTGCTCCAGCTCATGAGAACCATGCCAAGAACACTCAGAAGGGCAGCCCAACTCCAATCATGTGATCATTACCTTTTCAAAAATTGTAAAAAAAAATTTACATTTGAAGAGGTAAATAGAACTTAAAACATAGGAATATTTTAAAAATATGGATAAAGAAGATGTGGTATATATACACAATGGAATACTATGCAGCCATCAAAAGAAATGAAATCTTGCCACTTGCGATGACATGGATGGAACGAGAGGGTATCATGCTTAGTGAAATAAGTCATTCAAAGAAAGACACTTGATCTCCCTGATATGAGGAAATGGAGATACAACATGGGGAGCTTAGGGGGTAGGAGAAGAATAAATGAAACAAGATGGGATTGGGAGGGAGACAAACCATAAGTGACTCTTAATCTCATGAAAAAAACTGAGAGTTGCTCCCAGCAACCCTCAGTTTGTTGGCAGAGGGGGGTGAGGTTATGGACATTGGGGAGGGTATGTGCTATGGTGAGTGCTGTGAAGTGTGTAAACCTGGTGATTCACAGACCTGTACCCCTGGTGGTACAGGTACCCCTAGAGATAAAAATATATTATATGTTTATAAAAAATTTAAAAAAAATTTTTAAATAATAATAAAAGTATAAGATACAAACCTCAAAGTATACATTTGAATCTATTAATACATGAAAACGTTTCAAGCTTATACATTAAATTAATGAAAACACTGTACACAATTTCTTGAAAAATCAAAATAGAACATAATAAGGAATGATATTTTATTTTTTTAAGATGTTATTTATTTGTTTGTTTGTTTGTTTGTTTGAAGAGAAAGAGCACATGTGCATGGCACAGGAGTGTGGGTAGTGCCGGGAGGAGCAGAGGGGAGGGAGAGGAAAAAGTGGAAAAATTTTTTTTTTTAAGATTTTATGTATTCATTTGACACAGAGAGAGAGTTCACAAGTAGGCAGAGAGGCAGGAAGAGACAGAAAGGGAGGGAAGCAGGCTCCCTGCTGAGCGGAGAGCCCCATATGGGGCTTGATCCCAGGACCCTGAGATCATGACCTGAGCCAAAGGTAGAGGCTTAACCCACTGAGCCACCCAGGCGCCCCCAAAAGTAGAAAATCTTAAGTGGACTCTGAGCTGAGTGTGGATCTCAGGGCTGGGATCTCATGATCCTGAGATCATGTCCTGAGCCAAAACCAAAAGTCAGACAACATACTGAGCCACCCAGGCACCCCAAGGAATGCTATTTTAGAATTTACAGTAATGTCCCATTCTTAAAGGTCTACAAAACCATTATGTAATTTGTACTTCAAATAAGTGGGAGTCACTAAGGAGTTCATAACTTTTATAAAACATTTGTATTCCATTCAAGATGTGTCTGCAATTTCAACTTCCAAAAAATGGATATAAATGAAACTAGAAATCTGATTACATTAAAGTAAAAAACAATATTCTAAAGCTTACAATGGAATGCTTTCTATGCCAAGTTATTTGCTTTGTTTCCTTGACTTAGGCTGAATTATCAAGAAAAAAAAATGAGTGAAAAATGAGGGCTAATTGGAGTAGGAGTTTTTTTTTTTTTTTAAGATTTTATTTATTTATCAGAGAGAGAGAGGGGGAGAGAGCGAGCACAGGCAGACAGAATGGCAGGCAGAGGCAGAGAGAGAAGCAGGCTCCCTGCTGAGCAAGGAGCCCGATGTGGGACTCGATCCCAGGACGCTGGGATCATGACCTGAGCCGAAGGCAGCTGCTTAACCAACTGAGCCACCCAAGCATCCATGGAGTAGGAGATTTTAATTATTTTAAAATCTATATATCTAAGGCAGATATATTTCAATTATATAGAAATAATCTCACATTTACCACTATATCCACCTCTTAGATTAAGCAGACATTAATATTTTGTCAAATTAACATTAAAATTATTTTTGCATTTTTAAAAAGAACAAAAGTTACAAACTTAGATAAAGCCCTCCCCTCCATTCTTTCTCTCTTCCTTAAAGTTGGTGTGCTACACTTTCTTGTTTGATTTCATACTTTACTGTATGTGAACACTATCTATAATTTGTTTTTTTTCACATATACATAAATATTATTTTACCATGATATGCTTTTTTGATATTATTCTATTGATGTTTATCTAAATAAATGTATATATATTTCTTTAATTTCAACATACATAATTTTCTATCATATAAATAAATGAGTCCAATATATGACTAATGTTAGCCTAAATTTTTGGTGTTTTGGTTAAACTTCTGTTTAGTTTTTGGATCATATTTACTTGGCAAATCTAGTACTACATGTGAGGTTTCTTTTCTTCTTGGTGGTGCATACTGTATTTTCTCCAAATAACATCGATAATTTTCAATCTACAGGCTATAAAATATATTCACATGACATTGAATAGTAGTATCAAGAGATGATCATATAAATCGCACTTGATGTAGCTGCAAAAGCTTCTATAATTTGTTTTAATTTGGGTTCTGTTCATTTTTTTTTTCTAAAGATTTTATGTGTCCGGTTGAGAGAGAAAGAGCACAAGCAGAGGGAGAATCAGGCTCTCTGCTGAGCAAGAAGCCCAGTGCTGGACTCGATCCCAGGACCCTGGGATTATGACCTGAGTCAAAGGCAGAGGCTTAACTGACTGAGCCACCCAGGCAAATTTTTTGTTCTGTTCATTCTTATGGTGACTCTGTATATTTTTGGAGAGATATTTTTCCAGGATAAATAGAAGAGAACTGGTGTCTTCAAAGACCTAAATACAGATCTGACTTTTTTTTTTTTTTTTTTGTCTTTCTTCTTTATGCTTTGATATAGGTTTGCTTTCATTGATGCAATTTCTCCTTGGTAGGTAACTACTCCCTGGAACCCATGAATCAGCAAATAGGAACCTCTGAGAAAAGCATATTGAACACAATTTTTAGAATATTCTATTTATTTATTTGAGAAAGAAACAGAGAGAGAGCATGCCACACATGAAAAAGGAAGGGGCAGGGGTGGGGGAAGGAATCTCAAGCAGACTCCACCCTGAATGTGGAGCCTAGTGTGGGTTTGTTCTCAGGAGCTTGAGATCATGACCTGAGCTGAAATCAATAATCAGGAGCTTAACTGACTGAACCACTCAGGTGCCCTCTGAACAGAGTTCATTAAAACATCACTAAAAGAACACCTTCTGCAGGGGTGTTCACTAAAGAATGTTTGAAGAAAGTTGAATGGGAAAAAAAAAGCTATGGAAAATCTCTGGGAAACTTTATAGTAATTCCCATTACTCCTTCTTGTGCCCCATGCCCCAGTAATTGTCAGGATTCAAATTCAATTATGAGATGAACTTATAAAATCTGCTGCATATTTGAGGGGAATACAGTAAATATCTTGGAATTAATGAATAAAAGAATGTTCATATTATGATTTTATTTCTGATATGCCTGGACCTGTGAAACCTATTTTCACTCTCATGTTTAAGGAAATGTGACAAATTGAAGAGTGCTGAGTTTTGAAGCTTACATTTATTGAATGGAATATTTGGGACAAAATTTGCATTGCTGTCTTTTAAAAAAATAGGGGGTGATAACCCTATTTCTTTTTTTTTTTTTTTGAAGATTTTATTCATTTATTTGACAGACGAGGTCACAAGTAGGCAGAGAGGCATGCACAGAGAGAGAGGAGGGAGGAAGAAGGCTCCCTGCTGAGAAGAGAGCCCAATGTGGGGCTCGATCCCAGGACCCTGAGGTCATGACCTGAGCTGAAGGCAGAAGCTTAACCCACTGAGCCACCCAGGTGCCCTGATAATAACCCTATTTCAAGCTTGAATGGTATGATTGCCATTGCCCCCTTTGGAAATAGGAATAACACCTACTTGTTCACTCATACATTTCTTCATGCAACTGTGTATTGATTCTTTATGGAGTGCCATACAAGTATGTTATGTAGAGGTGATTCAAAGGAGAATAAAACACACAGTCCCTGGTTTCACAGTCTACTGGGAGAGAAAGACTTTTTTTTTTTTTTTTTTTTTTTTAGATTTTATTTATTTATTTGAGAGAGAAAGTGGAGTAGAGAGGAGGGGCAGAGGGAGAGAGAGAGGGGGAGAAGCAGACTCCCCACTGAGCAGAGAGCCCAATGTGGGGCTCAATCCCAGGACCCTGGGATCATGACCTGAGCTGAAGGCAGATGCTTAACCAACTGAGCCACCAAGGTGCCCCAAAGATGAACATTTAAAAAAAATTTTAAGATTTTATTTATTTATTTGAGAAAGAGAGAGAGACATTGAGAGGGAGCATGAAAGACGAGAAGGTGAGAGGGAGAAGCTGACTCCCATGGAGCTGAGATCTCTTCGATGCGGGACTCCATCCCTGTACTCCAGGATCATGACCCGAGCCAAAGGTAGTTTCTTAACCAACTGAGCCACCCAGGTGCCCTAATAATATTTTCTTAATAAACTCTTTCTTACTGAAAGAAAGAAATTAAAAATAAATAAATATGGTTTTCTTGAGGCACCTGAGTGGTTCAGTCTGTTAAACGTTTGACTCTTGATTTTGGCTCAGGTCACGATCTCAGTGTCGTTGATATAGAGCCCTCAGAGTCTCTCTCTCCCTTTCTTGCTGCCTCCCATCCCCACAGATGTGCATAGCCTCTCTCAAATAAATAAATAGAATCTTTAAAAAATGTTTTAATAGTCATAATAATAGAGGAATGTATGAACAAGAGATTTATAAGAGATTTAGGTACAAATTAAATGGCATTCAGTTTTCCCTCCCAAAGAACAAAGTGAAACGAGACATTTCTCAAAGTGTTGTCTGTTAGAGGCTTTGTGGTTTCTATCAAATTTATGTAAAAAACAACTCAGCAATGAAGGAAGGTAAAAAGTAGGTCAGCACTGCCCATTTTTATGAGTCAAAAATATCAGTCTTTAAGAATAAAAATACCTTCAAATTTTAAATATTTAACAAAATTTCTGAGATTGCCTCAAACTTCTTCAGCTGAGCCATGAAGCTTTGTTATTCCATAATATCTGAAGCCCAGACATGGCAACAATGGGTACCAAGTGCTTCCCTCTTTTCTTCTTACTGTTTACCAAAACATGGAGGTCTCTGAATATTAGGTACTACTGATTTGACTAGTCCATTTCATCTGCTATTTTAAATGTGTCTTGTTTTAAACAAATCTTCAGCATTTAAGCTCAAAATACAAAATGTAAATCAGAGAGGAAAAAGTCATCCTTTTCAGAAAGACCAAATCTTTGCTTTATTTGACTATTCTGTATTCTAGTGCATCAAAATGTGATGAATTCTTTAAAAAAGATTATTCAGCATTTTTAGAAAATGTCTATGGTATGAAGTGGGGTCTAAGTGTATTTTAAAGGACTAAGATTCATACCGCATTTCACTGATATAGAAGGGGAAGCTAGCAGAGTGGGCTGTATACACGGGTTCTTGAGTCTTCTTTAATGGGTTTGAAACCAGACTTCTCCCACTTACTAACAGTGTGAAATTGGACCAGTCACTTTCACCCTGTTGTGCTTCCGTCTCCTGTCTATAAAATGAGAGCAACAATAGTATTTCCTTCATAATATTGTCCTGAGGATTAAATAAGGTTGTGATGTAAAGTGCTTAGGATACTGCGTGGCAATAATGCCTGGCACATAGTAAATATTCACTAACATCAGTTATTCTTACAATCTCTGCTCTTTTTGCTGCTGCTAGTGTAGTAAGTATCAGAAGTTTCTCTAGGGAACAGAAACAAAGTCTTCTACATAAGAAAAGTAAAGATATCTTCAAATTCCTTAAATTGTATCACTTTCTTCTGGTGTATGAGAAGAGCAAACTTATTTGAAAATATTGCTGGTATCTCAGGTGGTTTGCATAAGTGAATATTAATGTTTTCAAGAAAGTGGTTTTTTTCCCCCTTTTCTTCTCCATGTACTCTTATCCCAGAGTTTAATTTTTCACTTAGTTCACACATTCTGAGAAAGCACGAATACTAACATTTCGCATTAATTTTAAATGTGAAGTTTTAACTATATGTTAGCTAACTGGAATTTAAATAAGAACTTGAAACAAAAAAAGAAAGAAAGTGTAACAGGCTAAGGAAAAAATAATTATGACTGAATGTATATTTGATCTCAATGCCATTTGAGGTAAATACTTAGGATGTTATTTATTTAAGATGGTATACTAATGCCCTTGAGCTGACTTTCTCTCTATAGTATATTATCTAGCAACTTGTGTGGTTCCTGAAAATTCAGCCCTATTTCTAATGCACGCTTATTATTTTTATTTGTTTAAAGACTTTATTTTGTTTGAGAGAGAGAGATGGAGAGCATGAGAGAGAACACAAGCAGGGTCAAAGGGCAGTGGGAGAGGGTGACGCAGACTCCCCACTGAGCAGGGAGCCCAATGTGGGACTCAATCCCAGAAACCTAAGATGGTGACCCAAACTGAAGGCAGATGCCTAACTGACTGAGTTACCCAGGGGCCCCTCTAATGCATGTTTAAACAGGAGGTAGAAATGTATATACTGGCTTATGCTTAGCCAAGAGCTTGAAAAGTCAAGGAAGGGGGCACTTAAGCATCAGACTCTTGGTTTCAGCTCAGGGCATGATCTCAGGATTGTGAGATTGAGCCCACCACACTGGGTGTGGAGCCTGCCTACCACACTCTCTCTGCTCCTGTTCACTCTCTCTCTCCCTTAAAAAAAAAAAAAGTCAAAGAAGTAAAGTCAATCAATTATAACTAAGGCATAACAAAGAGTTTTCTTGTTTGATAGAGATTTTAATACATAGTTTAAATAATTACTAAAATTTAGCAGTATTTGAGAGATTATGAGTCACTGAAGTAAGCAGATGGAGTTTTAGGTGTGCATTGGAATCATTAGGCCACCCTAGACGTTATATTTTATGTTTAAGAGGAGTTTTAAAATTGTTTATGTACAGTTACAAGTATTCTAGCACTTTTCACCCTTCAGTGTACATTCTACCTTGTTTCCATCATCTTTATCTCTGGATCTCTGGCAGGGAAATATATTTGCTTTCTCTGACAGAAACTCCAGGCTGTTCTTTTAGTTGTAAATATGTCATAAATACTCCCTCATTTTCTTGCCTTCCCAACTTTTCTGTTTTCTGGGTTTTTTTTTTTTTATTTGCTTGTTTTTAAACATCCCCCCTTTATTTTTTTTTAAACATCCCCTGCCATCCCTTCCCATCTTCTCTTCCACTCCTGGGGAGGACAGGGGGGAAGATGTCAGCCTCAGAGCCTAAGAGAGCTGAGGAGGAGAAGCACAGCACAATGTCCCAGCGCCTGAGGGAATTCTAAGGAGACACTGAGGTCCAAGGCGTGCCACAGACACTTTGTAGAAGTTCCCGCATCAATAAAGTAGACAGGCACAGACACCAGACACAGATATGATGTGAAAAGACAACAAAAATGAAAGCCAATATAGTTTTGATTTGGGAGAAATTGGGCAGATAAGTAAGTACATTGAGGATTGCGGAAGTCAAGTTTCTTAGTGTTTGAGAAGGAAGTAGAAGTCATGAAAAGATAAAGAGCTGAAAAGAATCTTGGTCTACTGAATGGAAATGGGAAATGTGGGAAAGACTAGCATGAACTCATAGATTGCATTTATACATACACACACAGAAATAACAATGGCTGCAGATGTATATGTATGTGTACATATGTATATAGAGAGCCTGTTTTGTTATCATGGTAGTTCTATTCCATAAAATTGTTGTGAACACAGAATTAGCAAACACCGAGCCATCACTCCTAGGGACAACACTGTTGGGTTCCTGCAAACTTCTGGTCACATTTTTATCAGCTGGTCAATGTTGGTTTTTTTTTTTTTTTTAAAGATTTTATTTATTTATTTGACAGAGAAAGATCACAAGTAGACAGAGAGTCAGGCAGAGAGAAAGAGAGAGAGAGAGAGAGAGAGAGGGAGAGAGAAGCAGGCTCCCTGCTGAGCAGAGAGCCCGATGTGGGACTCGATCCCAGGACCCTGGGATCATGACCTGAGCTGAAGGCAGCGGCTTAACCCAGTGAGCCACCCAGGCACCCCTGGTCAATGTTGTTTTATGTGTGTGTCTATTTAAGGACAACTTGTATAATATATATAGTCAATTCATGGCCAATGCCATTAGAATTCATTAAGCTTATCTAATACACATATTTACTCCATAAGGCACATTGCAGACTTCTTGCTCTTAGGAACAATAGGCAGTAACTCAGCACTACCCTTGGTGGTCATTTTAAACAGCAACATTACCAAAAAAGCAAAATGCAAAAAAACAGAGCATTAAAGAAATTGCAAAAAAGACACTCGTTAACAGTACAGTGTCTTACTGAAATAAGAAGACAGAGCATTGCCTCGTTCGATCTCAGCCAGGAACGTGTGTGTAGGGCAACTCAAATTTTTTTACCATTCTATGCATTCCATGAATGAAGAAAAAGCACCCAGGTGTTGATTTGGGGGTTGCAAATAAATTTTAAGAAATCAGAAAATTTACAAAAATGGAACCCTTCAATAACTAGGGTCAACTATGTATCTATGTCTGTATACACCTACCTGTTTCTTAGTTCTGTCTATTGCAAAGGCTGAGAAGCACGGGGCACACGCAGTGCCAGGAAATTAGTGTCTAAATAGCATCCTCTACTTAAAGAACCAGGGAGCTTTTCAGAATTCACTGATTGCAGGACTTGCACAAGAAAGTACAAATTGACCTGGAATAATGTATTAGGCAAAAGAATAAGGAATATTTAAATAGTAATGGAACATAGGAAAAGAACACAGGAATCAGCTTAAAGGGGTTCCCACTAAGTTTAGGATAATATCAGGATTAAAAAAATGAGTCTCGGGCTGCTACCCACTGAATAATATAAAAATCCATTAAGCTAAATACATATGTATGTGCAAATATACGTGTGTGTATGTAGGAAGAGCTCCTGCTCACACAGAAAAACCAACTAATAAATGTAGAAAAATGACAGAAATGATATAGTTACCAATGGGCAGTCAGCATAGTGGTAGCTGATAGACATGGAAATCATCAGTGGATTCTAAGGGTGGTGGGAAAATGTTTGATGAAAAAGAGGATATTAACACAATATAATAATATTTTCACAAAACATTAATCAAAACTTCATATTACTCAAAGACATTTTCCAATAAATATAAAATAATTTTCTTAACATTTAAGCTTCTTTTTTTAGCATATGGTAGTTAGCGCTGTTTGTTATTTTTTTAATTTTTTCAGTATTCCAAGATTCATTGTTTATGCACCACACCCAGTACTCCATGCAATATGTTCCCTCCTTAATACCCACCACCAGGTTCATCCATCTCCCCACCCCCATCCCCTCTAAAACCCTCAGTTTGTTTCTCAGAGTCCCCAGTCTCTTATGGTTCATCTCCCCCTCTGATTTCCCCCCCTTCATTTTTTCCTTCCTTCTCCTAATATCCTTCATGCTATACTTTATGTTCCACAATTAAGTGAAACCAGATGATAATTGACTTTCTCTGTTTGACTTATTTCACTCAGCATAATCTCCTCCAGTCCCGCCATGTTGATACAAAAGTCAGGTATTCCTCCTTTCTGATGGCTGAGTAATATTCCATTTTATATATAGACCATATCTTTATCCATTCATCTTGAAGGGCATCTTGGTTCTTTCCACAGTTTGGTGATTGTGAACATTGCTGCTATGAACACTGTGGTGCATGTTCCCCTTCTTTTCACTACATCTGTATCTTTGGGGTAAATACCTAGTAATGCAGTTGCAGCGCCATAGGGTAGTTCTATTTTTAGTTTTTTGAGGCATCTCCACATTGTTTTCAAAAGTGGCTTCACCAACTTGCATTCTCACCAACAATGTAAGAGGGTACCCCTTTCTCCACATCCTCCCCAACATTTGTTGTTTCCTCTCTTGTTAATTTTTACCATTCTAACTGCTATAAGGTGGTATCTCAATGTGGTTTTGATTTGAGTTTCCTTGATGGCTAATGATGATGAACATTTTGTCATGTGTCTGCTAGCCCTCTGTATGTCTTCTTTGGAGAAGTTTCTGTTCACGTCTTCTCCCATTTTTTGACTTGATTATCTATTTTTTGGGGGTGTTTGAGGAATTCTTTCTAGATCTATAAAAATTTAAGTTTCTTTGGTGATGAATCAATGATTATTTTTTATATTTCTTTATATCAATATTCTTGTGCTGAAGTCACATTTTATTCAATGCTTTAATATATATGTATATTTTTTTCTTCCAACTAGATTGTAACTACCTGGAAGACAAAAACATGTCACATTCTCCCTAGGTATTGTTCTCAACAACAATCATAACTAGATATACTAACTGTTGCTGGACCACCACCACCCTTATGATCAACAAAGTCTCTATCACAATGGATACCCATTCATTTGTTAAGCAAAGGACCTTGCTGTTGTATTGGGAAAAGCAGCCCCATGTTTTTTAGGACTATTTGTCATGGCCATTCCAGAACTATGGTTCCCTTGGTCTTTTCCATTTCAACCCATGACTTTATTACACACACCACTGTTCATTTCTCAGAGCTGAGTCCTAGACCCAGCCAGGATAGCCATGTAGTTTTTGAGTCTTTTAAAACTGAAACAGGGGTGCTCCCAAACTGGTAAATGTTTCCAGATATAAGATCTGAGAGTCACCGAATATACATCCCTTAATGCATGGAAAACTCCAGAGTGAGAGATTGCTAAACAATATCAAAGATATAGGTGGATGAAAGAAGAGATGGATTCCTACAGTGTCTGAAATTCTTGTCTAATTGAAGCTAAGGCCCAGCTGCTACCCTATCCTTCCATGATTTGGTGACATCACTTCTTCATTTACTTTGCAAATTAATACATTTCCTCTTCCTAAGCAGTTGAGCCTCTGTCATTTGCAAAAATAAAGTTCTGGTTTTAAAAACTTATCTTTATCCCCCTCATCATACTTACCAAATGGAACAACAGTATCAGTTATTTTTGAGGTAATAAATTCTGCAGAATGAATCTCCTGTCTTTCTGTGTACATACAGAAAATACCTATATTTGGAGGGGCGCCTGGCTGGCTAAGTGGGTTAAAGCCTCTACCTTCAGTTCAGGTCATCAAGCCCCACATTGGGTTCTCTGCTTAGCAGGGAGTCTCTTTCTGCTTGCCTCTCTGCCTACTTGTGATCTCTGTCTGTCAAATAAACTTTTTAAAAATCTTAAAAAAAATAAAGTACCTATGCATTGGAATATTTTTATACATACTATGTAAAAATGTAAAATAGTTACTTTTCCTGGACAAAGATACAACATTTAGAGAGATTTTACAGAAAAGGAGTAGAAAATTAACAATCTGCAAAAGTAGAAAATTAACAATCTGCAAAAATGTATTCCTGTTGGAATCTAAAACATGCCAAGACTCTATGAACCTGTTTTTCACAGTCTTTATTTGACAAAGATAGAAACATAAAAGATGCTGTAACGAGTTCATTCTTTAATTATGTCTCCGAGAGATTTGTGATGTGTTATTTTACTGCTTATGAAGCTTGCATTAGTTTTCACAATGTATAAAATCTTGAAGAATACAAAAATTTCCGCAAAACCATCTCCAATTTCATTTTCAGTAAACCAAATATTAAGTGCCAGACAATATAAATTAATCATTAAATCTAAATGTCTGTAACATATTGGTGGGGCAAGTTGTAAATGAAAGAGAAGAGAAAATAAACAGGGAAATAAAACAGAAATAATCCTAAAATGCAAATAGTAAAAACTTATATAAAACATATTGCTCTGTATCATGGATTCATCCCCTGCCAGCTTAGTGATCTTGCAAATTACTAAATCTATCTGCCTCAACACTGTCATTTGTAAATAGAAACAGTAATATTACCAACCTTATAGTGTTATTGTGAGCATTAAATATGATAATACATGCAAAATTTTAAGAATAGTACCTAGCAAATATTACATTTTCATTTTAGGAATATGAAAATAATTATGCAATAATAATCAAATTATATCATAAAATATAAATTATTTAAAATTTTGTTTTATTTATAAATTATTTGTATTTTGAAAGATCACTAGATTTATATTTAATAAGATCATTTTTGTTTATTATGCTACTATTCTTTTAAATTTGATTATTAAAGTGATCTCAGGGATTAAAGTTTGCTTCATAAGTTAAAACATTGGTTCTCAGATGCCTAAATATGGTCTGTCATTTGTGCCTTATATACATTTCAGTATTTGGGTGCAATTGGTTATAAAATGAAATTCACAGACTAATATCTAGCTGTCTGTTGCTCTCTGCCAAAGAAAAGAGCACCTCTAAATATTTATGTGACAGAATCTACTCATAATTAGCTTTGTACAAATTCAGGATCATTTAGAACTCATCAAAGGGCAATTTACTGCTTTATAAGAAAGCATTTCACTGATAATAAAAACTGGAATCAGAGTGTTAATATACTGTATTTACTAGTTTTATGTCTTGAACGGGAGGCACATGTATTTTCATTTCCATGCCTAAAAAAAGTTGAGAAACTTCATTTATTATTGGCTGTTCATGCATTTCATTTTGTGAAGTGCCTAATTAAGGTACTGTTCAGTTCCTATTGGCTTGTCTGTCTTTTTTGTTTGTTCATTTATAGAAGTCTGTGTGTCTCTATGTCTATCTTGTATTATTTATCTATCTTTTGTCATGTGTACAGATTACAAATATCTTTTCCCACTTTATAGTATCCATTTTCACTTGTTATGGTATCTTTAAAAATAGTCTCAACATTGTCCAGTTTATCATTTTTTTTTCTTTTGGGGTAATCAGTTTTTAAATCTTGTTTAAGAACTCATTGTGTTCTCAGTATCATGAAGATATGGATCTATGTTGTTTTCTTTCTTTTTTTTTTTTTTAAAGATTTTATTTATTTGTTAGAGAGAGAGAGAGAGAGTAAGCACAGGCAGACAGAGTGGCAGGCTAGAGGCAGAGGGAGAAGCAGGCTCCCTGCCGAGCAAGGAGCCCGATGTGATACCAAGACGCTGGGATCATGACCGGAGCCAAAGGCAGCTGCTTAACCAACTGAGCCACCCAGGCGTCCCTCTATGTTGTTTTCAAGAACTTTAGGTTTATACTTCATATTTAGATATATAGTTCATCTTAAATTGATTTTTGCATATGGTGTGACTGTGAAGGAAGAGTCTATCATCTATCTCTTTACCTATTGATAGGTAGATCCATCATCCTATCTACACACACACATATATGCAAATATAAACTGTTACATTATATATACATTATATATTACAGTATATACATTATAATTTGATGTATTTTAATATCAAATTGACATGGCACCATTCACTGGGAACACCATACTTTCTTCTTTGTACTTCTGTATCATCTCTGTCATAAATTGTGTTATAAGTGTGTGTTTCTAGATGATATTATGTTCCTTTTGATAGTTTGTCTACATTTGAATCAATACCACACCACATTAACAATTATACCTTACTAAGTCTCGATATCTGTATTGTAACACCCCCAGTTTCATTATTCTTTATGATTGTCTTATCTATTCTTGCCTTTGAACTTGCCTATGAATTTTAGAGTCAATTTATAGTTCACACCCAAAGAACACACTCTGTAATTTTAATTTTAAGTGCATAAGAGTATAGAATGATTTTGGAAGAAGCAATATATTAAAAATATTGAATATTCCAAATAGTACACATGGTATAGCTTTCTACTTAGTACTTCTTTTCTTTCATTCAATAATATTTTGTAGTAGAGGGCTCTTGCTTATCTCAACTTATGAGATTTTTTCTTAGCTAGAGATGTTTGTTAATATTAGCATAAATTGTATAAATTCTAAATTTTTACATTTTTGTTTCAGGTATACTAAATTATCATTTTTAATCTTGCTGCATTTCTAAATTCATCTGTTAATCTAGAAAATTTTGGGGGTTTCTACACACACCATCAACCTGTGATGAATAATGCCAATTTATTTCCTTTCATCTAATCATTACAAATTTAATTATTTTTCTTATTATATTGCTCTGGCTGTCCAGTGAAATGTAAAATGAAGGCAGTTATAACTTTTTCTCATTCTCCATCTCTAAAAACATGTTTTCATTAATTCAGCACTTAGTATAATGATTTCTTCAAGAAATCATTATCCCATTCAGATTAAAGAAGTACTCCTCTATTCCTGGTTTGTTTATATTTTCATTTTTTCTGTAATATGAATGATTATTGCTGAATATTGAATTTTATCAAATTCCGTGTATCTAATGCATTAGCATGTAGTGTTGTTAGATTTTACCCAGTGTAATATTTGTCTTATATTTGGGGATTTTGTCCATTTGTATTTTTTAAGGATTTATTTGTTTGTTTGAGGGGGGAGAGGGACAGAGGTAGAAGGAAGGAGAGAAACTCCAGTAAACTCCACCCTGAGTGAGGAGCCCAGCAAGGGGCTTGATCCCACCACACTGAGATACAGACCTGAGCGGAAATCAAGAGTGAGATGCTTAATGGACTGTACCACCAAGGCGCCCCTGTCCATTCATATTTAAAATAAATTCAATATTGAGCTTAAATCTACTATCTTATTATTTGTTCTTTATTTAGTACATATATGTTTTTTGTCTCCTTTCTTTTCCTCTTTTGATTTAACCAATGATAATTCATTATTTCTTTTCTCCCTTTATTAGCATGTTGATTGTATATCCTTTTGTTATTTGTTCAGAGGTTAAGCCAAATGTTACATCATGCATTCCCAATTAGAACCCAATACAAACAATTAATTTAAACATTTCCCTGATTTTTCTAGAGCCTTAAAGTACTTAATCCATTTACTGGCTTCCCATCTTTTTGTCATTATCTTGCAATTAAATTGTAGGTAATTATTTCAACCCTATGACATTTATTTATTGTTGATATTGCTTTTGCTGTGGTTTTGAATTGACATTTATTTAAATTTATCTACATATTTAACCTCGAGTGTATTTGAGTTGTAACATTTTGTCTAAAATTCTTTTCCTTTTTTCTAAAGAATCATTTTAGTATTTCCTTTAGTAATGGTATGTTAGCAAAAAATTCTTTATTTGTTGTTCATTCTTTTCTTCAAGCATTTTAATAAACTCATTGCATTAGATCTGGGCTTCCATTATTGCTACTTAAAAAAAAATTAGTTTGTCATTCTTGTTATTTTGAAGAAAACAGATTTTTTTTCCTGGCTGCTGCTTTTGCTTTCGTTTTTGCATTTTTATCCTGATATGCCTCAGAGTACTTACTTTATGCATATTCCATCTAGGGTTTATAGAGATTCTGAATCTGTACCTTAATTTAGCGTTGGAAAATTCTTGTTGACTTTCAATATCGCTTTGGTACCACCTTCCTTTTCTCTTCACCTTCTAAAACGTAAATTGAACATATGTTAAACTCTTTCATTTTATACCATATATCTCTTACATTCTGTCCTGAATTGTCTATATCATTTTTTCTCTGGCCTGGATTCTAGACTTTTTGACTGATCTGTCTTCCTATTTATTAATTAATTATTCTGTTCTGAACAACCAGTAAGTTTTTCATTTCAATTATTTTATTTTTACTAAAATTTTTATTTTACTGATTTTTATACATTTCAAATCTGTGATTGAATTCTTCTTTTTAAACTCTTTTTCTTCAGGGCACCTGGGTGGCTCAGTGGGTTAAAGCCTCTGCTTTTGGCTCAGGTCATGATCCCAGGGTCTTGGGATCGAGCCCCACATCAGGCTCTCTGCTCAGCAGGGGGCTTGCTTCTCTTCCTCTCTCTCTCTGCCTGCCTCTCTGCCTACTTGTGATCTCTGTCTGTCAAATAAATAAATAAAATCTTAAAAAATTTTTAAAAAAATAAACTCTTTTCTTCATTATTTTCTTTATATTTTGATATTTGTCAGAGTTATCTTAAGATTATTGTTATTCTCTTCAATATTAATATCACATATGGGACCACATATTGGTCTGTTCTTTCTTCTGTTTATAAATATCTGATCCTGTCTTTTGGTGTGGCTGGTATTGGTAAAATTTCATTGAAATTTGAATATTGTGTATAAAAATTATAGTATTTCAATAATATTTTCTTATTCTAGAAACAATTTTTTCTTTGCTAGAGTTTGGCCTAATTCTCATCTTCAGCCAATTACACATTGACTGTATTCAGGCCACGTTGCTGCTTTAATGCTGCTACATCTACTTCTGCTACCGGACTGCCACAGAATAACCTTCTAGCAGTTCCAGCCCTGAGCCTGAGCTGATAACTAGCCATCTCACATGATGGGTTAAGAATTGTGCCTAAGCACTACAAGACTACAAGAATTTCCTTTCTGCTTAGCTTCTTAGACTCTCATCTTTTACATTAGATAATGGCAAATAAAATTTGAGGGAAAACTAACTGCATTGAATTAACCGTGTGTTGGGGAGCAAGAATTCCTGTCCCATCAAAGATCCTTCTGGCTGGACCAAGAATCAAATTGATACACGACAGATTAACAGGAGAAAATAAAATTTAATAGGGTTACACTCTGGGAATCTACATAGACATGGAAATTCCAAAGACAGGTAAAATAAGATCTATATGTTATTCTGAACTAAGGAGAAGTGGATAAGTGTCCGGGATTTCTGAGGGAAGGAATGCACTTCATAGAGTAATAAGAAGAACAGATGTTTGGTAATTAGGTGTTTGCCCTACCATACAGATGGGTCATTCAGATAAAATTTATCTCTGTTAATAATTCTTATTCTGGGAGGGAATTTTATGTTCTTCTGTGTGGTTAAGGGAGGGACAAAAGTTCTCTTGGACACAAAGGGTCTCAAGTGCCTTCAGGTCAAAATAATCCGCATGCCAAAGAAGCACATTCTCTGGGGGAGTGGAGGACCTTTTACATATGTGTTTTTCTGAACCCTTTACATATGTTTTTTCTGTATTTGTGGTGCTTTGACATGTTGGAAACCCGCTGAAGGACTGCTCCTCCCAAAACTAGCCAACTCCTGGAGCTAGTAAAGGACTCACATACAAACACGCCTTTCATATGCAAATAAACAAATCCAGAGCCCAAATCTCCCAGCAAGTTTCTTTATTGGACCCTTACACTCTGAGCCACTTTTGCTCTGCCCTAATCACTCCAGCGTCAGGTACCAGACAAGTAAGGACAGCCCTTACACCCCAGAGCCTGCTGCTATTATTCAAACTAGTCAGTCCTAAACCTGCTTCCCTTTCTTGCCCGTTCATTCTCATGAAAGCCACAGCAGTCTCTTGGTGACAATTCACCCCTTACTCCCTCTTCCTTCTAATCAGTCCTGATGTTTCCCCATGTGTGCCTGTCCCCCAAAATATAGTGTGCCCCCCTCGTTTAAAGATCTGTGAGTACAGCAAACTATCTTTTCAATGACAGTCATTCCCTGCTGTTCTGGCCTCACTATATGTGAGTAATTAGAAAACCTACATTTTTGTATATGTGTTGAATCATTTCTTGACCACTTTCTTCACATCAGCCTCCTGAACCCTAGAGATTCCAATTTCTCTTCTCCGTTTCTGTGAGAACAACAAAGGATCTAATGGTTTCTATCCCCTCAGGAGTAGTCCTCTGTCTGAATCCTCTGTTCAAAAGTTCACTCACTTATTATTTTCCCAGACTTGGAAAATGTTCCAAGGAGGTAGTGACTAGTTAATGTCTGGCTGCCCCATGACCACTCATCAGCCATGAACTGTCCTGGATTTTGGTATAATAACACTTTTTTTTTTTTTCTCAAGTATCTGAGTACTAAATCTATTATCATTACCCCACAGGTATCAAATCCTAGTCACTTACATAAGCCTTGGTCTCCCCTTCCACCTGACCCCATAAATGAAAATGTTCATTGATCCAGTTTTCTCGAATTCCCAATTACCACTAGCATTTGTATTTTCATTGCTATCTGACTGATGAGTAACACAGTTCCAGAATCCTATTCTCAGGATATGCTATCTAAGCTAATTTTCAGTTTATCTTCTCCGAACCCATATCATATTTTTCATTTCATTTATATCACTAACTGATGGCATCAGTTTTTCAATTAAAAAAATACATAATCAGAGCATGGTCCCACATCCCAAATATTCACAGGCTTATATCTTAAATGTAACATAGCAATCTTGCACATATTGCTTCTATAATACAGTGATGCAAATTTCTTTATCTCTATTGCATTGTTTTGTTACTCTTCCATGTATAATTGATACTGACACACCTTTTGGCACTACCACACTTGGCCCTACTCAACAGTTCATGAGCACTGGAAATTTGGTGCTCTCGAAAATCTTTACTCAGTCATTTTAAAATTATTACTTAAGCTGTCTCCCTGCTATAGACAGTGGATATTTTTAATTACATGATACTTTTTCTTGATTGCATCACTTAACTTCAGGGTGAGCTGCCTTATCCATTTAAACTCTACATCGTGTTGTGGATAACTGCCTGGCACAGGCAGAATTACGTATTCATTGTTTTTTCCTAGGACTGTGTTAATTTTCCAGCTCATCTTCACAATGTAATCTAAAGGAAACTCTACTGTTTGATATTCCACTATAGGCCTAGTGGTAGGGAGGTGAAAGTTTCGATTTCTATGGTAAGTTCCATGCATGCCAGAAGTTGGGATAGATGACAACATGTCAGGTGGCAAGACATGTTCTTCCAGATCAAGGATGAGTTATCATACCTTGTGTCTCCTGCTCTGAAAAATAAAGTATGAATGTCATTAGTCTTTTTGGAATCTGGGGAATGCATACTCCATAGTGCATAATACTGTACTAACCATTTACTGAACACAGAAGACTTACGGTTGTGAGTGGGAATCAGAACAAGGGGCTCTGCCACAGTTTCAGGCTGAAATACAAACAGCCTTACTCTTGGGCACATGACTTCTCAGATCCAGGAGTAACAGAGGTACTGGTAATCCCTGATGGAAGGAATGCAGCACAGCTCTAGGAAGCTATCACATTCTCTGTACCATTTTAGAAGCAGCTTATGAGATGTTACTGGGCCTAATGAAAACTGAGCACCTGACCATGGGATAGCAAGTGACTATGTGACCAGAATTCCATTACGAGCTGAATGTGGTCAGTCCACTCGATACCAGTATTAAGCAGGGAAGCAACAGTACATTATACAATAAAAACAAAGTGCTCATGATCAGGCTTTACAAGATCTGGAAGCCACAAGTCAATTACTTATTCTAGGGTCCCAGACATAGAGATGACATATAGGTGTCATTTATCTCTGTCATAACAATTCCTCTTTCTTAGCACTTAAGGTCTTCTGAAGGTGAATCACCTATAAGTAACATAACTACTTAAAGAAAAAAGAGAAAAGGGAAAAATCCCAAGCTTAGACCATGGATAAATTAGCTCAATTTGCCAATGTAAGCTAGACATAAACTGCTCTCACAGCTACACACTCCAAAATATTTGGTGGGATAAATGTGATGTGATGACTCCGAAATATTTGGTGGGATAAAATCCTCTCTCTAGGCAGAGATTCTAGCAAATTACACAGTTACTCAGCCTGTGTGGTGGGAAACGTTTTCTGAGATAAGGATAGATACAGAACTTGCGTGGTTGAAATAGCATGGCAGATTGGCCAGGAGACCAAAAGAACAAGTTTTGAAGACTGAAGGCAAGGAAATGTGGAGAAGAGAGTATAGGTAGACCATGGGAAAGGTCACAAATTGTGTGAATCTTTGGTCTAACATGAATTCTTTCTGGGTAGTACACTCTACAGAGAAGGGTCTGAGCAAATGCGAACAAGGTATGGCTTTTCTAGGGGAATTTAGACCATCTCTGTCCTTGGAACACCATTGTTACCACAATGACCCAACTAATACAGTAGCTTTGTCAGCAGGGATGAAGGCAAGACAGGTTCTCGAGAATGTGGGCTCCCTCCTCCTAAAACTGACGAAGCTACTCTTCTTGTCAAGTATCTAAACTGTCAGCATCAAAGGCCCATGATGAGTCCTTGAAAGAATATCATTCCTCAGGACAGTGAACAAGTTGACTGATTCAGACATTTCTGCCTCAAAGAGGGAAACAATGATACTCTTTGTTTCCAGGAATTGTTAAGATATTTTTAAGGTTTTGTTAGCATTGATATACATTCTATGTGGAGGTTTGTCTTCTCTTTCCACAGTAGTTTAGCTAGAATTATCATCTAAGGGTTTACCAACATGATCTATAGCAGAGACCAAGTGACATTCTTTCTAGTGAAGGAAGTATGAAAGAGGATCCACTATTTCTATCAAACATTCTTATACCACATCACTAAATCATGTCAGACTCATGGAAATGGATCTTGAAGCCTCAGCTAATGAGCCAACTAAGAAATAACACTCCACGGTATGGTGACACTGTTTTGTTAGATGTGTCACATATTTGGAACCAAAAGTCATTATATGAATCTGTGTTCCTTATAACTAGAATTCTTTTCTCACCAACATTCCCAATGGCATATGTGAGGAATTTATGCTTCCTGTCATTACAATTCACGATTCCTCTGGATTCAAGTTTCTGGCTCCTGGAGGGAGATGATACTATAGGAGAACACAGTTGAGTGTTCAGCTAAACCAGAAGCTGCAAATCAGTACATCAGAATCTTTTCATGTAGATAGACCATTAGGCAAACAAAGGAATTATTCTACTGGAGTGGGTGATTTATCAGTTATCATTAGGACATAAAGTTTTCATTCTATAATGAAGTAAGGCTGGGTATTTCTGGAATACAGAGAATTCATTGGGGGTGACCCTTACTGCTTATGTGACTACTGAAAACTGTAAGAAGAAAATTACAGCAACTGTGGTCATATAAGGTCCTGGTAACCAGGGCATGGACCATTCAGAGAGGAAAATCTCAACTGTAAAGCCACGAGTCAAGCAATCTAGATGAACTGAAATGCTGGGTATGGTTAAGGGAAATGAAGAAGGTTTGAACAAAAAAGGGAATAATAGTGATCGGTTACAACCTTGGGCCAACTAGAGCAGTAGAAACCATACCTCTGAAGCTAAGTCTACTTTTAAAATTCTTATGACTTACAGAATCAGAAACAGGAAGAATATAGTCAGTGTGGGGCCCAACTAGATCTCCGTAATGCCAAGGACGGTCTGTAGCAGATATCCTTGATGTCTCATTCTCAACCCCTTGGCAACTTTTTCTTACGTTGCCTACCAATGGCTTTATAATGAATCCATGACTCTGAGCTGGAGGGATTTCTGTAGACACATGGGAGGGCTCTACCTGTGAGAGGAGCAGTCTTAAGTACCAGGAAACTAACAGCTCTCAACCAAAGGTGAATGCAAATTGGTCAAATGTGATGTAGCTTCATCGCACAGTGGGCTGTTCAGTATTGGATTGTCTGTAACCCTTCCCTTTTCTATGTCACCACTCCATTCACCTCTGGAGATCCTTGGGACCACCTTACAAATAAACTACTTGAACTCAAATCTTAGTCTTATCATGCTTCTGGGGAAACTCATCCTAAGGCAATAACTAACGGGAGAGACTGGAGGTCAAGAGACAAGTAGCTCATCACAGTATTCTTTGTTTTGTAGTTATAGCTATGTTTTCTTTTCTTCCTAGCTTTATGACATTGAGGAAAAATGATACTCTTTGTTTCCAGGAATTTAAAAGGTATTTCTAGACTGGGTAAAACTCTGAATAGAAGTCAAGTGGATTTTTAAAATACACACATTCTACTCCTTTTTTCCTTATTAGTAAAATTATTTCTGTTCTCATCATCTCATCAGACAATCCTATTGTTTTTTTTTTTTCAACCTGAAATCAGGCCAGAAAGAGAAGAATAATTTACTAGAAATTTAAATTTTAAATGTTTAATTCATTTCCTCTGGCCCAAGAAGAGAAATAATTGATCTCACTAAGTATGTCAGGTCAGGGTGAATTTTTTTTTTTTGTCATTTATTACAATGTTCTATTGAGGTTGATAATGATTGTATTTCTAATGTTGCTAATAATGGAAAAAAACACTTCCAGGTTCAGAGAAAGCTGTATAACAACTGCAGAATGATTATTATAATGCTCACTCTAAGGAAACATAACATTCCAGACAGATGGCAGGATTAACTAAGATATGTTTCAAGTCTCTATTATTTCTACAAAATAATAAGCATGAAAATATTCAATAGTAACTATCATTAAGGACCAGTGTTTTACCAGATACTCTGCTAGGTTTGGTGGATATAAAAACAACTTACGTGAGGTTCCATAGTTTATGTCACAAACAGTGGCTGCATTTCTTTATGAAGTTTATCTCTGCTTTTTTTTTTTAAGATTTTATTTATTTATTTGACAGAGAGAGATCACAAGTAGGCAGAGGGGCAGTCAGAGAGAGGAAGGGAAGCAGGCCCCCTGTTGAACAAAGAGCCCGATGCGGGGCTCAATCCCAGGACCCTGGGATCATGACCTGAGCCAAAGGCAGAAGCTTTAACCCACTGAACCACCCAGGCGCCCCTATCTTTGCTTTTTTATTTATCAAAAGACATTTGAATGACAAGTAAGTACCAAAAGACTGCCACTTCACATTCACCTGGAACTCATGTTTCTGATGCTCCAGCAAAATGCATACTAAACATTTTCAAAATATTTGAGCAATGTAGCTATTTCTTGTACAAATTGTTATACCTACTAAACCTGGAGCTGACCCAGATGTGAATAACTTGATACCTCCAGAAGCAAATGAAAAAAATTTATTGTAAATTACTAATGTGTGAAATAAGATGTATAAATGGAATCATTGTGTCTAAGATTTGGTCCCTTAGTGCAAAGTCAGGGACAAGGATTTAACTGCAGATAGGTTATTTTGAGATGCAACCCCAGAAAGCAACAAGAGCAACAACGAATAAAGAGTGAATTATGAATGTGCTGGTAGGAATGGAAAGTTATACAGATACATAGAAGACAGTATAGCAGTATAGCAGTTTCTTACTAAGCTAGATATGCAACTAGGGTATGACTCAGCAAATGCAATCCTCAACATTTATACCAGGGAAATGAAGACTTAGGTTCACACTATGCATTACTGTTTATAACAACTTTGTGATAGCTGAAATCTCGAGATAATTCAGATACTTTTCAATGAATTCATGATTAAACAAACTGTGGGACCCACATACTGTTGAATACTATCAGCAATAATAAAGGAACAAATGTAATACACAAAACCACCTGGATGAATCTCCAAAGAATTATGTTGAGTGAAAAAACATCAATCACTATTTGATTCCATACACGTAATATTCATGCAATGACAAAAGTATAAATATGGAGAACAGATTAATGTTTTCCAGGGATTGGGAAGTAGAGAGGGGACAGAAGTGTTTGTGGCTATATAAAAGCCAGTGTGAGAGTTACTTTTGGTGATGGAAATGTCCTGTATCTTGGCTGCATTGATATCCATATCCTGTTTTTCAAGAGATTACTGTTAGGGGAAACTGATAAAAGGGACATGGGATCTCTCTGTATTACTACTCCTTCTTTTTTTTTTTTTTATTTTATTTCATTTTTTTTTCAGTGATCTAAATTCATTGTTTATGCACCACACCCAGTGCTCCATGCAATACGTGCCCTCCTTAATACCCACCACCAGGCTCCACCTCCCTCCCCTCCAAAACCCTCAATTTGTTTCTCAGAGTCCACAGTCTGTATTACTTCTTGTGTCTTAAAACTGCATGTGAATCTATAGTTGTATCAAAAGTAAAAGTTTAATTTTAAAAGACACAAATTCCTATATGCACTGTGTACACTCTAGTGATATAATGGACCACAAACCAAGGAAATCAATTAAACATTCAGTATGTTAAAACAAGATAAGCAATGGGGCGCCTGCGTGGCTCAGTTGGTTAAGCGTGTGCCTTCCATTCAGGTCAGGATCCCAGGGTCCTGGGTTGGAGCCCCGCATTAGGCTCCCTGCTCGCCTGCTTCTCCCTCTCCTCCCAGCTTGCACTCTCTAAGGCTCACTCATGCTCTCTGTCACTGTCTGTGTGTCTCTCTCTCAAATAAGTAAATACATAAAATCTTTTTTAAAAAAACTAAAAGAATATTTAAAAAGAAACAAGCAGTAAAGACATAAAATACAGACAGAAGTGAGCTAAAGGGTACAAAGACTAGGGTGCAATATTAAATGAGTGAAAAATATCAGAGAAGGTGACCAAGTAATGAATTTATGAAAGCAAAAAAGTGAGTCGTGGAGTTATCTGTGTGTAGAGCTTTCCAGCAAGAGGGAACAGCTCGCATAAAGATCCTAAGGAAGCCATTGTGCCAGGACAAAGATGATAAAGGGACGGAGTGGTAAAGGAAGGAAGGAGGAGATCCCATAGTATTTTGGAGAATACTGTAAAGACTTAGGTCTTTTCTATCTGAGAAATGTGACTGTGCAAAGGAAATAAGTGAGAAAGTCAAAGAGGGTACTTCAAATCTAGAACTGAATTTATCCTGAACTAACTGCCAGTTCCCAAACTAAGATGTCTGTGACTTGCGGGCTTGCTCTTCTGGTGAGATTCCCTCCGCTTGTTTCCACGTGCACCCTTATAAAGCCCACATACACCTCCTCGGCAGTTCTGTTTCCAGCAAATCTCTGCCTCTCTGTGAGCATAAGGACTTCAAACAAATAGACAAACTACCACAATAAATACAATATAAGGGACATCACAATGGACAGGCAGATTTTTTTTTTTTTTTCCCCAACCGCATTCTCTAGTCTGGTACAAAAAAACAGTAAAAGTGGAAAAAAATAGTAAAGCAAAATGTGGAGGTGACTTAACAGATATCATCCGTGTTCTACAGTTGGGGGAAAAAATAGGAAAACATGATTAATTCCAACAGAGTAAAATAGACAATTCTTCATGGGAAGCCATTCAAATCAAATCTCAAAATATAGGCAGGATTTCAGCAGACACAGATGAGATAAAAGCATATTAAATGCACAAGTTTTGCAGAGATGAAGGGTCGGAAACACAATTACTTTCAAGTAAATTTGGCTAATCTTAATTTTGTCATACATTTTTGTCAGCTTTGACATTTTCACTATAAGATTAGTGTGTGGATGTTAAAGCTAAATTAGGTAGAAATAATGACAATTGCAAGAAATATTACTTTGATGAGTTGCTAAGTTTGAGAGAAACCTTAAGATCTTTTCTTGAGCATAACTGCTAAAAATATTTACATTGGAGAACAAAATTATATTTCATAGAAATTGCTTATGAGTAAGGAATTTGATGAAACAAGATCCTGAATATTGTAGCAGAAATATTGCTCTGTTTATGCAATAAATATAATATGCCTTGTTATGACAATATAATTAACTTTAATGTAATAGTTTTGGGAAGTAATTCTAAACTGCACTCTACAGAAGAGCACAGAAAGATATCATTAATCTTCCTTATAGAAAATATTCCACAGTATACCAAAAATACAGGAAATGAAAGTAATTATAATCTTTAAAAATATAAAACTTCATTTTTAATAATATCATTCTCTCCTGATGCCATAGTAATTTGCTAATGTATTATAAAATATATAGCAGAAATGTCTTCTTACGATTTATTTAAGAATGGCCACTAAATCTGATGATGTAAGGTTAAGTCCAGGAATGGAATACACCCTTATAAAGTGTCCTGAGGCAGCTTGGAGAAAATACTCCATCACTCTTTCTGACATTTCTACACATTTTGTGTGCCAGGCAGTATCTGCTTTGCTCCTGATGATCATTTCAAGAATGTTTGTTCAACAAATAATCTTGGAAGAAATCAACAATGTTTTCTTCAGAGCAAAGGGCAAGTTTGTTCACAGGCTTAGAGATATAGACGGTGCCCCCATCTAGAGCAAAGGACACTATCAAATATAATAAAGATGATAAGTCCTTTCAGAGGAAAAGTCGAGTTTTTTTCTGCTGTCCATTGAAAAGATTTGGGGTCAGGATTCCTCTCCTGGAACACAACCCATTGCATAGGCAGGTGTGAAATGGCCCTCTCCATGCCACCTGGTGGGAGCTGGGCTTGGCCAACTTGTACAAGAAAATTCTAATACTCTGGCTGTTGCTATTGCTGTGAGTAATGAAGTTCTTTGTCTCAAACCAAGAAGTCTTGTGTCTTCTGCCAGTATCTATAAAACTGGGGCAGGCTACATGTTAATTTACAAACAGGGTGAAAATCTCAGACACTTCACAGCTCTTGACAAGGTAATTACTATCTCGGTATTGAGGTTTTGTTGTTGTTTTTTAATTGAATTATCTTCATTTCTCACACTAGTTTTCCAAGCACATTGGTGGTCTTCAAATTGCAGAAATAATGCCCTTAGAGCCTTCTGTCATCCAGGGGTTTAGAGAAAGTGTGCAGAACTATGTTGCTTCAGACTTGCTAGAACAGCATCCCAACTGGTCTTAGGGATTAACTAGCTGCAGGATAACGCTTCCTCACTTGTTGACCTAAGACTCTTGATCTGTAACAAACCAAAGCTGCCTTCAAGGAGGGAAGGACCAGAATTTTCCCAGGCCACAGAAGCCAACAAGTCTGTTTGAAGCGTCCTTGGCTTTCTCATTAACCCAGCAATTTTTTAGTAAAATATTTTCTTTTTCTTTTTAGGTCACACAGATGATTTTACTAACCTCCCCTTGTGTATCTATAGGCCTTGCCCTCCTTTGTAGAAAGAACAAAGTGTTCCTGCACATCACAGAACACAAACGACCCTTCCTTGCACGACCCCCAAGCACCGAGATAACATTGGTAGCTGACATCATCATCGAGTCTGAACAAAGTCAAGAAATGCTGCAGGCCACTGTACTCCCAGTGCTGATTAACTACCCTCAACCCCTTTTAAAACCCTTGAACAAGGCAGAAACTTCAGAGTTGAATTTTGGATATGAGCCTGCCTTCTCCCCAGGTGGCTGGCCTCCTCAAATTCCTTTGTAATCAAAAAGTTGTCTCTTGAGTATTGGCCTTTCAAGCCACTAGCAACCTAACTTGGGTTGACTGATGTTAGGAATATTGAAGACAGGTAAAATTTAATATATGCAATATTTTTAACCTTAGGACAACCTACTATTTTCTCATTGCTTGGCTAGTTCTTTGTACAATGTTAGAGGAATTGAGTGTTTGACCTCCTCATGAAGAAACCAGTGATCTGTTCATCAGAGATTGACAGTGTTTATTAGGTACTAAAGGCACTAGAGAAAAAAAAGCAGAATTCTTGCTAAGAATTTGCTCATATGTAGCATATGTCTACAATTTGTTAAGTTTTCTTAAATTAAAAAAAATCAGTCTTAATTATAGTACATTAATTTATTTCTTCTCTATATCAACCTTATTAAAACACATTTCCCAGACAAAACCAGTTTAGAAATTTTCCATTCCCATACATTTTTAAAAATTGGGGCACTTAGGACTTTTCCAGATACGCTTTTAATTTAATCTTCTCTGTAAAACATAATAAAGAGAATTTTTTTAAAAAAGACAAAACTCACAAGGAAGGGCATAACAGAAGAGAAGATGACAGTAATAAAATTTAAAAACAGGTATGCAGACTGAAGCAGTAATTACTTTATTTAATAAACTACAGAAAGCTAAATCCTAAATTAGTAGTCAGGAAAAATGAAAACCAATTCATACTGACCAGAAAATCCTTAAAGTCTTAGGAAATAACAGTTTCAGAATCATCCAAATCTGGAACATTAGGTCGAAAATAAATACATACCAATTAAAACATGATTGCCAGGAGTTAGCTCCTAAGTGCCCCTTTCCCATATGCAATCATAGAGATTCCTCTTCCTCTGCCTGGAGAGTAAAGGGCATGACTCTGTACTGAATTCTGAGGCTTCTGGTCCTCTGCTTCCGGTGAGCTCCCAGAAAACCAGCCGCTCGGGTTTTACACCTCCAGGCAGTGATATACACAGAAAAGTGAGAGAAAATATCACAACAATAAAAACCAAAAGAGAATTCTATTTAAAATGGAAGAAAACAAGTTTTTGGAAACTCATTTCACCAACTCAAATGAAACCCAAAGAGCAAAAATAAAAAATTAAAAGAGGTATTAAAAAAAACTTTTAAGAAACATCTCAAAAGCAAAAATAAAAAATTAATAGAGGTATTAAAAAAAAACTTTTAAGAAACATCTCAAAAAGTAGAACAAAGCTGTGAGATTTTAAAAATTAAAGAGAAAATTAAAGAAAATATAGGGCTTGTCTATGCTTCTGAAATCTGAACCAGAAAATTTCCTCAAAGACTAAACGGAGGGGATGAAATTGACAACACTGAGGAGAATCATCGGTTCGGGCTGCGGGTTATGTTTGAAGAAAGTCGTATGGGGAGCTGTCGTTCCCGCTGCCCCCAGTCTTTGTGCCATCTTCAAACGGGAATATTAGTCTTGACAATGTGGGATAAACATTGTGTCCTTCCATCCAGTGCCTGGATCAGCTGAAAACATTCCTTTAATTCTAAAGAGGGGTCCTATTTTGACCTTTCTGAAAAGGTCTTTGCCATGTGTAAATTTAGAAACAAAACATGCAGAATTGCCTAGCCTTTCTGAATTTATTAGGGCTGAATGTCCAGCATTTAGCTGGCACTACAGTCCTGAAAATGTTTCTGCTCTGATAAGGCATGTGTTTCACAATACTCCTCAAGGACACTGACCATGAACTTTTCCAGAAAGGGCTTCTATAAGCTATCAGGGAAGCTGGAATCAGTCTTTGATCCAAACACTCTGGTTTATCCTGTCCGGAGTGTGGTAAAGTGAATTTGTGACAGCTACTCAGCTTTTCACAAGTAAAAAAGTGTCTTTGGGAAGTATAACTACATTGGACATAAATTTTTTTTAAAGATTTTATTTATTTATTTATTTGACAGATCACAGGTAGGCAGAGAGGCAGGCAGAGAGAGAAAGGGGGAAGCAGGCTCCCTGCTGAGCAGAAAGCCTGATGGGGGCTCCATCTCAGGACCCTGGATCAGGACCTGAGCCGAACGCAGTGGCTTTAACCTACTAAGCCACCCAGGCACCCATGGACATAAATTCTATAAAGAAAAACAAAAAGAATGATCAAACATTCAATTACTAATCCTCTATATGAGTGAAAGAAGGGTGTAATTGGAGAAAGGGACAGTTACTCCTAAGCACTGGTTATATTCTATTTCTTAACTTCTTTAGCAAGTACGTGTATAAATCAGTTATAATTCAATAGTACTTATACATTTGCACACTTCTCTCTATATATAATTTATTTCAAAGTAAGACTTTTTTTTTTTTTTTTAACTTTTTATTTTTTATATACATATATTTTTATCCCCAGGGGTACAGGTCTGTGAATCAGCAGGTTTACACACTTCACAGCACTCACCAAAGCACATACCCTCCCCAATGTCCATAATCCCACCCCCTTCTCCCAAACCCCCTCCCCCCAGCAACCCTCAGTTTGTTTTGTGAGATTAAGAGTCACTTATGTTTAGTCTCCCTCCCAATCCCATTTTGTTTCATTTTTTCTTCTTCTACCCACTTAAGCCTCCATGTTGCATCAACACTTCCTCATATCAGGGAGATCATATGATAGTTGTCTTTCTCTGCTTGACTTATTTCGCTAAGCATGATACGCTCTAGTTCCATCCATGTTGTCGCAAATGGCAAGATTTCATTTCTTTTGATGGCTGCATAGTATTCCATTGTGTATATATACCACATCTTCTTGATCCATTCATCTGTGGATGGACATCTAGGTTCTTTCCATAGTTTGGCTATTGTGGACATTGCTGCTATAAACATTCGGGTGCATGTGCCCCTTTGGATCACTACATTTGTATCTTTGGGGTAAATACCCAATAGTGCAATTGCTGGGTCATAGGGCAGTTCTATTTTCAACATTCTGAGGAACCTCCACGCTGTTTTCCAGAGTGGCTGCACCAGCTTGCATTCCCACCAACAGTGTAGGAGGGTTCCCCTTTCTCCACATCCTCGCCAGCATCTGTCATTTCCTGACTTGTTGATTTTAGCCATTCTGACTGGTGTGAGGTGATATCTCATTGTGGTTTTGATTTGTATTTCCCTGATGCCGAGTGATGTGGAGCACTTTTTCATGTGTCTGTTGGCCATCTGGATGTCTTCTTTGCAGAAATGTCTGTTCATGTCCTCTGCCCATTTCTTGATTGGATTATTTGTTCTTTGGGTGTTGAGTTTGCTAAGTTCTTTATAGATTCTGGACACTAGTCCTTTATCTGATATGTCGTTTGCAAATATCTTCTCCCATTCTGTCAGTTGTCTTTTGATTTTGTTAACTGTTTCCTTTGCTGTGCAAAAGCTTTTGATCTTGATGAAATCCCAGTAGTTCATTTTTTCCCTTGCTTCCCTTGCCTTTTGCGTTGTTCCTAGGAAGATGTTGCTGCGGCAGAGGTCGAAGAGGTTGCTGCCTGTTTTCTCAAGGATTTTGATGGATTCCTTTCGCACATTGAGGTCCTTCATCCATTTTGAGTCTATTTTTGTGTGTGGTGTAAGGAAATGGTCCAATTTCATTTTTCTGCATGTGGCTGTCCAATTTTCCCAGCACCATTTATTGAAGAGGCTGTCTTTTTTCCATTGGACATTCTTTCCTGCTTTGTCGAAGATGAGTTGACCATAGATTTGAGGGTCTATTTCTGGGCTCTCTATTCTGTTCCATTGATCTATGTGTCTGTTTTTGTGCCAGTACCATGCTGTCTTGATGATGACAGCTTTGTAATAGAGCTTGAAGTCCGGAATTGTGATGCCACCAACGTTGGCTTTCTTTTTCAATATCCCTTTGGCTATTCGAGGTCTTTTCTGGTTCCATATAAATTTTAGCATTATTTGTTCCATTTCTTTGAAAAAGATGGATGGTACTTTGATAGGAATTGCATTAAATGTGTAGATTGCTTTAGGTAGCATAGACATTTTCACAATATTTATTCTTCCAATCCAGGAGCATGGAACATTTTTCCATTTCTTTGTGTCTTCCTCAATTTCTTTCATGAGTACTTTATAGTTTTCTGAGTATAGATTCTGTGTCTCTTTGGTTAGGTTTATTCCTAGGTATCTTATGGTTTTGGATGCAATTGTAAATGGGATTGACTCCTTAATATCTCTTTCTTCTGTCTTGCTGTTGGTGTAGAGAAATGCAACTGATTTCTGTGCATTGATTTTATATCCTGACACTTTACTGAATTCCTGTATAAGTTCTAGCAGTTTTGGAGTGGAGTCTTTTGGGTTTTCCACATACAGTATCATATCATCTGCGAAGAGTGATAATTTGACTTCTTCTTTGCCGATTTGGATGCCTTTAATTTCCTTTTGTTGTCTGATTGCTGAGGCTAGGACCTCTAGTACTATGTTGAATAGCAGTGGTGATAATGGACATCCCTGCCGTGTTCCTGACCTTAGTGGAAAAGCTTTCAGTTTTTCTCCATTGAGAATGATATTTGCGGTGGGTTTTTCATAGATGGCTTTGATGATATTGAGGTATGTGCCCTCTATCCCTACATCAAAGTAAGACTTTTTTTCTAAAAAAAGACATTAATTTTCTGTTTCTATTAAATTCAGTAAGGTAAATTAGGTTACTAAAATATTTAGATTCTATAATTACATTAAGTAAAATCTGTTAAAAAAAAAAACAGAGATATGTACCAGCTATGCCACTTACCAAAGAAAATCTATTGTAGATAGCTTAATCTATTTAAATTATATGTTTTCTTCCACTACTTTTTGTCATGTGTGTGAATTAACTGGATTTTTGTTTGTTTGTTTGTTTGCAGGAACGAAGTACATTTGAAGAGCAATAGGAAAAAGGGGTGAATAATCAGAGCGAAAAGAAGAGTATTGATTACAGTTGACTCTTGAATAGTCTAGAGGTTAGAAATGCCAACCCCCATGCAATTGAAAACCCATGTATAGGTTTTGACTCCCCTGAAATTCAACTACTAAAAGCCTACTGTTGATCAGAAGGCTTACTGATAACATCAACAGCCAATTAACACATATTTTATATATTATGTGTCTTACATACTATAGTCTTATGAAAAGGACCTAAAGAAAAAGAAAAATGTTATTAAGAAAATCATAAGGAGAAAAAATACATTTACAGTTCTGTACTGTATTTATTGAAAAGGTCTTCATATAACGGGACCCATGTAGTTCAAAATCATGATATTCAGGGTTGCCGTAAAACCAATGGTTTTACGTAATTCAATGGTTATAATTTTTCTAGATAATATGCTTACTTGTTTGTTAAAAAAAACATTTTGTATCGTGTATTTTAGAACATCTTCTGCTCTAAAAGGCTGTAGTGTTTTTCCAGTTATCTTTAAAAATTCTTTAGAAGTGTGCATCAATTACTACTATAGACTAATACTGTCACAGTTTGGTAAATAGGTATAAATTTAATTATTCTGACCTTTGAATAAGCACATAATTATCTAATTAGGGAAAGCAACAGTTCATTAAGCTATGCAAAACCTCACATCTTTCTGCTTTATTAAAAACCTGTTTTGTTTTATAAAAAGTTAATTCAAATGCCATGATAACTTGTTTTAAAATGGTTAGACATGCTATTGTGCTTTTTAATTTAAATCAAGAAGAAAATGGATTTATCATTGATAATTTAAGTTAAAATCACAAGGTACTCATCAAAAGTGTCTTTTCTAATACAACTTATTATTTTGATTATAGAAAATATGCTTGCATCTATGGTGTTATTTTACCAAGGTTAGTGGAAAAGGAAATATCTAAGAATTAGGCTTTGTGTGAAGGAAAAGAAATTCTATTTTATATATTTAGAGTAACCGAACCAGTAAGAACTTGGGATAGTCTTCCAGATGAAATACTTATTTCCTTGCATGTTTGCAAAGAAATATAAAATGGGACAAGATGACATTAAACTGATAGTGTAAACAGGAAAAGAATGAACTGAATGACCATGGATGATGTGAGATGGACTCTCTCAGTCTAGGTTTGCTCAGGAGAAGGAACTACCCTAAATAGTAAATGCAGGAAATTAGAGACCTACATTAGCGTTGAAAGAAATGAGAGGCAGAGTGGCTGGGTGGTTCAGTCAGTTAAGCTGTTAAGCATCTGCCTCCTGCTCAGGTCGTGATCTCAGGGTCCAGGGATTGAGCCTGGTGTCATTGCAGCCATCAGGCCTCCTGCTCTGTGGGGAGCTACTTCTCCCTTTCCCCTTGCCCTTCCCCTGGCCCTCTCTCTCTCTCTCTCTCTCTTTCTTTCTCCCAAATAAATAAATAAATAATCTTTTGGAAAAAAAGAAAGAAATGGTGTGTAGGGAGTGGATTATTAGGAAAACCTCAGCTATCTTTTAAAAATACAGGAAAGAGGGTCTCCTGGGTAGCTTAGTTGGTTAAGCAACTGCCTTCGGTTCAGGTCAAGATCCTGGAGTCCCCGGATCAAGTCCCACATTGGGCTCCCAACTTCTCTCTCTAATTATTCCCCTCTCACACTCTCTCTCTTTCTCTTTCTCTCTCAAATGAATAAATAAAAATCTTTAAGAAAAAATACAGGAAAGAAAGGAATGGCAGGACACAAAAGCCAATTATCTCAGCCACATGTCAAAGGACAAGGCCTGGAAGCTACTGTCAAATCCTCACCTCACCAAAGCCCATGCACATTCTTGAAATGGTTTTTCTTTGTGTGCCTTTTCAAAAATTCATGTAACTCCCATTGATGGAATGTAAATGGGACCCTGTTGGTAAGGGATAGACAGTAAATATTTAAGATGCAAGTACACAGTGATGAGCTATGGTTTAAGACAAAGATAAATTAAGCCATTATCTTGGTTAAGACTAGTAACCATCCAAATCCAGCCTCAGGTACTGGATAGCAAACATAATAAACTATTATAATTTCTAAATTCAGTACTTTGTTCATTTGAAAGCTGGAGCAATATTTTCTCTCGGGCCATGAAAGTCATGTTGGGAAATACAAAATATGATTAACAAAAATATGTCTCCAGATATCCAAGTGCTTTTTAGAAACTTAATTATAGGTACTAATAACTTTAACCCAAGACAACTTTTGGTACCTGATACACCTAATTTTCCTTAAAACAGGCATAGGAACAGGATTCTAGTTGATAGATTTACTAAATATTATGGTCAAGGGTCTCCTACATTTACTGACACTATATTAATGACTGAGAGCCAAGTAATACAATATTATTAAACAGCCTCATGGAAACTCTCTCTTGTCATTTAGAAGGTGGCCTCTTTGTCCAAATGAATTAGGAACACTGTGAATTTATTTACCGTTTGACCCAAACTGTCGTCTTCTTTCATTTGACCAAATGGATGACGATTTAATTGGCTTCTTGCTCCAATCCTCCAACTTTTTTCACCTTTTAAAAAATCTGTCCTATTATTTGTATGACTACTGTGTGCTATTTCAAAGCAAGACAAACATACACATACACACACACGCACACACACACACACACCACACAAAAGCCCACCAAAAAAAACCCCAAAATGAAACAAGCATTCAGCAACCAAGGACCAATCCTCTGAAAATATACTTCACCCACAAGGTAGAGAAAAGCTGGCACAAACCCTGACTCTATTCCCCCTGGAAATGCAGGGATACTCATATTCTTCCAGGAGCTTCCATTCTCATAATCCTCTCTGCCCACGGATCCCAGATTAGTGTGACTGCTCTTCCGGATCACTTCAAATCTATTGAAAAGACATGTTATTTTTTTTTAACAATTGAAGAGCAAGACTAAAACCAAAGAGCAATGAAGGAACAGAAATTTTTAAGAACAAAAATAATCTATCATAAGTTCAAGGAAAAATGGATAGAGGCAGCTATAGTCAAAGAGATGTTCCGATCTCTGCACTGGAAATGAAAGCTCTTTAGGGAAGCTCCAAGTTCAGAGCCTGGGTCAGAGTCATCATTATTGTTTCTATGTTATGACCCATATGTTGGTTGTAGTCCTCGTTGTGGTAGCGCTGTCTATATTTTGGAGGAAAGCAAAAACTCAACCTCAGTCTTTTCACTTTACCCACTAGTGACAAGTGTCTAAGTTTGCTCTCTCTCTCTCTTTTTCAAGTAGTTCCTTGAAAATTCCTACTTGCAAGGTGGGGTTCAAATTCATAACCCTGGGATCAAGAGTCACATGCTCTAAGCACTGAGCCCAACAGGCACCTCCTGACTCTTCCTAATGAATAAGAAACTAACTCTCTCTATTTGAAGAAAGGTTGGAAACTATGTTAGTTTCTGTCTCCTAAAAACCTGAAGGCTTCCAAAGACACGAACATGACAATGATGGCCTTTGGAGATCGTTTGATTAATCTCAGTAGGGCAGATTCAGGCCAAGCAATCCTGAACTCAACACATAAGTGCATGGTGGGCCTTACGGAAGAATAGTGCATGTTGCCCCCCATAGTTGGCAAATTTTTGTTGAAACTCCAAAAGCAATTTTTCCTGTCATGGTTTTGGCAAACTTTAAAAATGATGTGACTGATAAGCCCTGGTTGGTGAACACGATGCTCTCAATAGATACTCCCAGAACTCCTAAAGGGAGAGACGCATGTGTTTACTAATCCTTAAACCACCTGCCCGCAAACTTATGAAATACGTCATTTAGAATAAAATGTTTGACATACATCAGTATATCAAAGTTCTGCGAAAGTGTTTGTTTGCCTACTCCCTTTGAACATCCATTTTTCAAGATTTTGTCATGGCACATATGTTCGTATATAATAGTTTCAACATTTAGAATCTATAAACTAACTTTATTCATATTTATGATTATATGAGATATTGATATCAAATAATATAGATCTCCCCAAATAAGATAAGCTATCACTTAGGTTCCTGAGGTCCACCCAAGTTCCCATGAAAATGTAACCAAACAGAGAAGAGTTCTGTATCTCAGAATCTACTCTTTTAGAATAAGGAGTGCTGTATTCTGAAATGACATTTTTATCCAGGCATAAAACACATTCTAAAAAGTTCACTGTGATCTCTTGTGTCGGACCTTGATCCTCCTTGCCATGGCACTGCTAGTGAGCCACAGGTCGGGGCTCTGAGGAGGTTGTGTGCGCAGCTGGTTTTGTCCTGTGTGCTACCTAGGCTTCTCATCAGTACTGATCATGGTCCAATATTTTCTTCAAGGTCTAAAATAGAAATCCTTGCGTAATATACCCAAGAAAGGTCCACATAGGAAAAATGTGGTGAGAACAAGCATAGCATAGTAAAATTGCTGGGGAAAAAATTTGACAATCTTAAAAGCTGTAGTTGAATCAACGTATTGGCATTTATTTCCATACTTCTGGCAATAAAAACTGCTTTGGTTTATCTGATCGTATTTCTCTTCCTAGGGTTTCTTGGCTATGGTATCCTATACTGGAGCTTACTTCCTTTCAACCTTTTGATGACATCTTCTGTCTCCACTAGTCTTACATTGTATCCACTGAGAAATATCTCCTTTGGAGTTTAGGGCACATCTTTACTCTGTACTAAATAGGCAGCTGTTGCAAGCATCACTCTTCTTCTCAGAGGATCACTCTAGTAACTTTGTATAAAGTCCTGGAAACAGCCCAGAACTCTTTTTTCACATTTTATCAAACACATGAACAAGCACATTTTCGTACATAAGGTAAGCAATTTCTGTTTATTTTAGGTTACATAAAAAAATTTTTTTCGGGCTCTAAAATCCCTCTTCTTCTATATTTGAACGTAAGATGCTACATATTTTTTCTATTATTCCTGCTGTGACTATCACAGATTTCTTCACAAACCATGAACTGGAAAATGTGGCAACAGAAGTATTTTTAGGAACATAAGAAGGTGAAAAAGGTGAATTTTTCTGTTTTATTCCAAATATAGTAGAAAATCTTTCTTGAGGTAAGTTTGCCTCATGTGAACCTAGGATGCATTATCTTTCACGTGGAGTGATTTTCTGCCTTTTCTTTTTAGGAAAGCTGGGTGTTCACTCTTCTGGAATCTGTGAGGATACTCAGTTTCCACTTGTAATGGAGCTAATAATGGTGGTAAACATTGCCTGAAAATTCCCAGTGTCATTTCAATCTCAGAGAGTCAGAGTTGTCGTTAGCAGAGAGCCCTGTGCCTAAAACGTGGAAAGGTAAACCTTGAATTCCCCACGTTATCTCATGGAAAAGAAGATTTTTCATATGACATCAGATTCATTTTGGGGGCTGTTTCCTGACTATCATGATAGAACAAAATGTATACCTGAATTTTCTGGAAGGAATAATGATTAAGAGTAAATTCTGGGGTTTAATTAAATTCTGAGGTTTGTTTTCTCTCTCTCAGGGATCACTGGCCCTTGTTTGATGTCCAGTGTCTTACAAAACGTTGTTTCACTTATTTTTGTCTGTTTTTCACTTGTTAGATTGAAAGGTAAATCTAGTCCCTGTTACTCTATCTAGGACAGAGATGAAAGTGCATCATCCAAGTTTAATCTCACTAAATGTTTTTAAATAATACTTTGTTCTCTCTTCTTCAATTCTTTTCATTTTTTTGTTCTGTAATGTTTTACATATTTCCACTGTGATTTTAAGATTTTTATGGGTGAGAGAAAATAAAAAAGCATGCATTTTATCTGCCATGTTGAACTATAAGTCTATGCTATCCCTAAGGAAGTTAACTCACACTGATAAGAAAGACAGCTTTCAGAAAAGGATGGTTCATAACAGTACTTGCAAGTACAGGAGTTCTTGAGGTAATAGAGGCAATAAAATATTGCAGAACAAAAATAACACAGTAGCCCTGAAAATCTAGAGTAAAAAAGGGATTTACCAGACATATGAAGTTTTTAAAAAAATTACAATTATGAAGAAATTGGAAATAAAAAATAAGAGGGAAGGTACCAGCTTATGTAACTGAGTGTTTGGTGGAGTCATTTTCTGAGGTAAAAAAGAAACACAAAATATTGACTTTTTTTTAAGACTTTATTTATTTATTTGACAGAAAGTGGGTGAGGCAGAGATAGACCATGAAAAGGGCATGTTTTAGGTTTCCCTGGAAGAATCCGTATTTAAAAGTAAAAATTTTTAAAAAAGAGAAAAGAAAAGCACAAAGAAGAGAAGGAGAAGAGAAAAAGGAGATTCCTGGTGAGAGGGGACGAATCGCGTTCAAGTCCTATGTGACACAGAAGGAAGGCGTACTGGTGAAAGAGAGGAGACAGTGGCAGAATAATTAAGCAGGTTTCAGGAGAACTCACAGAAATTAGTTTGATTACAATTTGGAAAGTTTAATAAGTGGCATAAAATGCAATAAATAATGAGAACTTAGGAGGAGTTATTTTACAAAACCAGATGACCATTAACTCTGCTAAAGTCAGCCCAAATAGAACTATCTCTTCAGCAGCAATATTAGAGTAGTTGGAGGTATGGACAGGATGTGAAGAATGGGAGAGATCCAGTATAGAGCACTGTTTCAAGCAGTTTAATTTCTATGTAAAGAGTAGACATCAGGTAATAATTAGGTGGAGAAACAAAGTTGAGTGCTTTTTTCTTTGTTTTGACTTTTTCTTATTTTTGAAGAAAATAAGAAAACATATATATATATATATATATATATGTTTTATACACATACACACACACACATATACACACACACACATATTATTGAGAGAGAAAGAGAAAGAGCATACATGCAAGTGGGAAGGGGGGCAGAGGGAGAGGGAGAGAGAGACTCTTAAACAGGCTCCACACACAGCACGGAGCCCCACGCTGGGGTCAATCTCAGAACCCTGAGATCATGACCTGAGCTGAAATCAAGAGTCAGACGTTCCACCAACTGAGCTACCCAGGTGTCCCCAAATGTCACATATATTTTGTAGGTTTTGAGTGAATGGTGGTTTAGGAGAGAAAGTTAAATGTCTTTAAGTGTGAATGTGAGGAGGTCGTAGAAGAGAGAGATTAAATGCAAAAAAGGACATTTGATAAATCAGAGCAGTGTCCAGAGGAAACAGCAGAGAAAACATTGCAACGCTAATGAGGCAGTCTTACAGAATTTGCTGGAATTCAGGTATGCTCTGTAGTCCTTTGAAGGTAAAGATTAAACTGTGTACCTGAGCACCATGAGATGTATTGTTAGTTTAAAAGAGGCTGGGATTCTTTTCAATGGCAGCCTAAGAGTCTGGTTCTAGTAAATGTCTATTTGACTCACATATTTGCTGTATGTACCTAATTAATTAAATATTGGGAAAAATGCTTATTTTAACTTCAAAATAGACCACAAACCTACCCACTTTTCTTTTCTTTTTTTTTTTTTTTTTTTTGCTTGCGTTTTTCTCCCCCTGGTCCTAGCTATCTTTCTCTCTCCCTTGGGTCACTGTAAGATCTTCCTCACTAGTTTCTTGGCTTCCTCTCTTGTGTGTTTAAAGGACACCTTTAAATTCCATGTCATGGCTTGTCGTATTTGCTCAAACCTGCTGGAATGTTCACATCCCACTGGCAGAAGGAACTCTTAAAAGGAGCCCGAAGCACCTGCACTGTGCGGCCGGTCACCTCCTCCCTACCATCATCTCCTGCAGCTGTCCGCATCACTCCCCTCCAGGCTTGCCTGTTCTCCCACACCCCTATGCATTTCACCCAAACCCTATGCACTGGTTGTTCCCACCACCAGAAATTCTCTTTCCCCACATATTTATGTGGCTTACTTCTTACTTCCTTTACTTCTTGTGACCGTCTCTGCCTTCAGGTCTTTGTTTTTACGTTCACTTGCCATCGTGCCTGATCTGAGCTTTCTACTTTTAACCAAAACTAGTCCCCAGCTGCACAAGGAGGATCCTCAGCAAACCCTTTCCCTTGCTCATACTCAGTTATTTAATTTATGTTTTTTAATGCCACAGTGCTGATAGGCTTCAACACTAACACGTACTTTACTCATTTGCCACATGCATTGTCTACCTTTATGAAAATGGCAGCTTTTCCCAAGTTTCCAGTTTCCCATTTGTCCAGAAGGGTACCTAGCACACCAAGTTGTATTTCACTAATATTTAGTGAACACCAAGTGTTCACTAAATATTGGTTGAAAAAATGCCCATGAGAGTCTCAAACTACATAGATGACCAGCCCAGTTCAATCCAGGGAAGCATTCCCAGTATCTCCCCTTTCAGCCCAAGCCCAGGCAAGCAAGTGTAAAGTCCAGTAAGATCTACAATTTTCCTACTATCCTCACTGTTGGACCCAAGTCTAGTGTCCAGTCACACTTACGTCACCGCCTCCACTTTCTTTGATGTCAGTTACAGTCAGTTAGTTTGGTTTCGTTTCTTTGGTTTTATCTTTTTTAAGATTTTATTTATTTATTTGAGAGAGAGCATGAGCTGGGTGAATGGCAGAGGAGAAGCCGACCCTCAGCAGAGCAGGGAGCTGGGCGTGGGGCTGGGTGGGATCATGACCTGGGCCAAAGGCAGATGCTTAACCGACTGAGCCGACAGGTGCCCTGATTTCCTGCTTTAGGTATTGCTTTCCTTCCTGTTGGCTTAGAAATACACAGAATATTTCAGGTGATATTCTTTTTAGTGTGGCCTCATTGATTTCCAATCTATCCTCTGGCCTTACAATTGCACCACCATCAGAGAATAGCTTAATATGTCCAACAGAAAATAATGAAGGAAAGAGGTCTGACTTCTATTACAGTCCAAGCCCTGCCAAAAAAATCTGTGTAACCTCAGACAAATTATAAACCTCCCAAGACATTGGTTTCTTCATCGCAAAAACAATCACCATAAGAAATAAGAATGTTGGATTAGATAGATGAAAGAAATCTCCATTTTTTTCCATAGAGAAATTCTATTAAAATGACCTAAAATATTGTCTCAAATTGCCTCAGTGTTTACCTAATGAAAACATAAATCACACTGTTTTTCATTCACGCCACATGGAGTGCTTCTAACAATTAAGTGTTGACATGTGATTACATTTTATGATTTGTTTTGAGTTTACTTAATAACTGGATCCTGGGTCAGAGACCGTGGTCTGATTTATGCTTGCTTAAGTTTATTTATGGCACTGAATAAATGATAGTGCAACAACGCATTTGAAAATCTCTGCCTAAGAGACAAGAGTTATTGCATGAATTTGCATTTTTCTTTCTAAAATTTAGATAAATGTAAGTATTTATGGAAAGAACAAATGTTACATGTTGGCTCTAAGATCTGTCTTTGGTGTGTACCGGAGTGTTTATCCTTCATGTTATCTTGGTGCAGAGCCCTTTTCAAAGAGTTGTAGGGTGGTTTATGTGGCAGATATAAAAGCAGTGTTGACTCAGTTACATTTTGTATAATTTTTCCTGGTACTTTGCAAAGAAAAAACAAAAACAGCTAAATCAAGCCAAATTCTAAAATTGTGCCAGCCTGTAAAGAAAATTAATAATTAATTGTAATTCAGATTTACAAGAGTATTTGTTTTTGAATGAAATGAGTTTCCACTAAAGCGTAAACTAGGAGCAAACCTAAAAAAAAAATTTGATAAGCATTTTATAAGGGAAACAATTGTTACAATTTCTAAAGCCTTCGGCTGGGAGATCTATAGTGAAAAAAATCTGAAAGTGGTATTTATACCTAAAAATAAAACTCCAAAGCTTAATTTTTAATGCTCTCTTCCAAAAGCCTCAATTATATTTTCTCATTGCAATACAAATTAAAACAGTTCTTTGTGAGGTATACAGCATTTTGAAAGGAAAAAGAGCTTGTAGTCTAAGTACACAAGAATGGGTGCAAATCCTAGTTCTGCCAGGTGTTAGATGAGTGACCGTCAAAAGCACTTGGCCACTTGTGTTCACAGCTTCTGCATGCATAATAAAAAGTGAACAATATGCTTATTTAATGGGACTGTTGCATTGATTAGTGGTGCCCTTCCTACAAAGCAGCTATGATCGAAACTGGCCCCAAGATGCTTAGTCATGCTTGTTCCATGCATGTTTTAGTTCTTCTTCTATCCCAAATTCTCTTCTCAATCTAGCCTCAGGGGACGTATGTCAAATGTCAATGTTTGAGATACCTCTTATTTCCATTCCTTCTGCTTTTATGTAATTGTTACATTTATTATTGTAAAAACTAAGGCTAATTAGCAATATGTCAGCATGCTTACGTTAAAAAAACAAGGTAATGGATGACTGGCCTTCTGATGTTGACATGGATGAGGGACAGGATGAGGGAAGTGGTAATGGTAGCTTGTGTAGGGTGGTAAGATATTAGTAATTGTTTATTTTCATTTTAATACCCTCACATCACAGTAACTATATGGTTTAATTCCCACCATCCCATGAGAAACCCAGAAAAAGAAGCCTGCACATAAATACAAAATGACTGAGACATACAGAAGTAGATAATTTAGTGCTAAAAAGATGCAGCAGTGGTATTGTGTAAATGCAAAATTCAGAGATTATGGGCTCAATTATGGAAGACTTCATAAACAGGATGAGCTTGAGACAAATTTGATAGGAAGGGAAGATACTCTTCTGGGGTAAAGAGCAGTGGCAAATTTATTCAAAAGTCCTCACTGCTACTGTGCTTGAAAAAGTTCTGGCAGAAAATCCCAGGTCTCAGAGAATATTTGCTGCTGGTCTTATGTCTTATGAGCTAAATCCCTGTATTTTTAAAAATATAGGAAAAATTCACAGTAGGATCATTTCACCAGATTAATTAAAAAGAAAATAGTTCTTTTCATTGGTTTTAGCTCACTATTGAGTCACACATAGTCTTTTGTTCATAAAATGCCTCATTTTATTTCAATTTCACTTACTTGTCATTTCTTATATTTAATGTTACCTTCATATGAATAGCAGTTGCTGGCTATGAAATGAATGTGACAGTCCTCTCAGACACAACAGATTTTTCTGTGGCTGTGATTAATACTGAATGATTCCCTGATGTTAGATGTAGTACATATTAATTAATATCTTTCCTTGGAGATTAACTCCATGGAGGTAAAAGCAAAGCCATAGTTACCTTTTAAGTGTTTTTCCCAGAAACCAACAGACTAAGCTTTAATTAAATTTGTGATGCAAGATGATGTTTTTCTTGGCAACTGTCAATTTCATTTCTGTATCCCTTTTGCTGTGCCTCCAGGACTCAGGGAGCATGGTCTTTTCCAATAGCTCCCAGAGCCAATGCCATTATTTCATCCTCTTCTCTCCTTCATCAAAAATGTGCTACTCTTTCACTCTGTCCACTCACTCTATGTTTCTACTCCACAAATAGCTAATATTTAAGTGAAGATATCAAAACAGGTGATGAGATTTTATTTGTTCTATAGAAGAACATCTTATCAATTCAATAATTACGATATGGTTTTTCTAGTAGGTTTCCATTCAGTAAACATTGAGTATTTAGAATGCATTGGGAATAAAATCAATTTGGGAATGCAAGATGGTTATTACATATTTCCTGACTTCAGTGAGCACACAATGCCATAGAAGGAAATATTTGTTAACAGATAAAATATATTACATATAAGTTTTATAAACTAAACATTATGAGGGTCAAAGAAATGAATATCTCAATCTGTATCATTTCAGTATTCTCAGGGGTGTGTGTGTGTGTGTGTGTGTGTGTGTGTGTGTGAGAATCATGGGAACTTAAGTAATTCCAAGAAATCAGAATTAGGCCAGTGAGACATTGTTCATCTAACGTAGGTGACCAGCTAACCAACCAGTACAGTGTTATACTTGCCAAGGAGTATAGTTTTAACATATACATTTTTAAAAATCAGTATTAATCAAGTGTTATTGGGACCATAATTGTGTTGCTTTTTGTTTGTTTGTTTTTCTTTTAAGTAGGTTCCATGCCCAGTGTGGAGCCCAACTTGGGGCCTGAAACTCACAAACCTGAAACTGAGACCTGAGGTGAGATCAACAATTGGTTGCTTAATGAATGAGCCACCCAGGTGCCCCTGGTTTCTTTTTTCTTTCTTTCTTTTTTTTTTTTTTAAGAATTTTCTTTACTTATTTATTTGACAGACAGATCACAAGTAGGCAGAGAGGCAAACATAGAGAGAGAGGAAGAAGCAGGCTACCTGCTGTGCAGAGAGCCCGATGCGGGACTCGATCCCAGGACCCCGAGATCATGACCTGAGCCAAAGGCAGAGGCTTTAGCCCACTGAGCCACCCAGGCGCCCCGCCCCTGGTTTCTTTTCTTTTTCTTTTTTTTTTTTTCTCCTTTTTTAAACATTTATCTATTTTAGAGACAGAGAGAACAAGTGGGAGGGGCAGAGGGAGAGGGAGAAAAAACCTCAAGCAGACTCCATACTGAGTGTGGAGCCTGGCACAGGACTGATCTCACAACCCTGAGATCCAGATGACTTGAACCCAAACCAAGAATCAGGTACCAAACCTACTGCACCACCCAAGTGCCTTGACCCTGGTTTCTTTAATCAAGTCCAATCACATAAATTTTGAAAACTTTTTATTGTTGGAATTTTTGCACGGTTAGCCATTGATAAAAATGAAATCTATGAGAGGTAGATTGGCATGGTTCCCCGAAGACATCAGGCAGCACCCAGGGTACTGGGGATTTGGAATCATTCTCTGGATAGAAAGTTATTGAATGGATTTCCAAATTTAAAAATGGACCAGTTCAACGGCAAGAGAAGACACTGTCGGTAAAATTTGAAGAAGAAAATCCATAAAATGTTGCCATTCTGTCAATGGCATTTTCACTTTTTGTGGAAGTCATAATGTTGAAAGCAAGGCTTAGTCACTATCTCCATGACTTGACCCACCTTTCAGTATTATAGAAGCACTGGTTAAAAACATTCTTTCATATATAGGATTTTAAATATGGAATGTTGAGGATTTTCTCTATTTTAAAGACTTTTTAAAAAAAGATTTTATTTATTTATTTGACAGAGATCACAAGTAGGCAGAGAAGCAGGCAGAGTGAGAGAGAGGAGGAAGCAGGCTCCCTGCAGAGCAGAAAGCCCAATGTGGGGCTCAACCCCAGAACCCTGGGATCATGATCTGAGCTGAAGGCAGAGGCTTTAACCCAGTGAGCCAATCAGGTGCCCCTATTTTCTCTATTTTATTATCAACTGTTCTATTTCATGTTTTTTTTTTTTTAATTTATGGGAGTTTTGAAATTCCTTTAGTTTTAACAGCCGAAGTGGTCAAAGGTCTTTAAGTAGGCATTTCATCTAAGAAAGTCTCAAAACCATCAAAAATCTGAATCTACCACTTAAGATTTAGGACATTAAAATTTAAACAAATAAGTGTCTTCAACAAATGATACTGGGAAAACTGGACAGTGACATGCAGAAGAATGAAACTGGGCCACTCTCTTATGCCATACACAAAAATAAACTCAAAATGGATGAAATACCTAAAGGTCAGACAGGAAACCATCAAAATCCTAGAGGAGAAAATAGGCAGCAACCTCTTTGACCCTGGCTATAGCACGTTCTTACTAGACATGTCTCCAGAGGCAAGGGAAACTAAAGCAAACATGAATCATTGGGACTTCATGAATATAAAAAGCTTCTGCACAGCAAAGGACACAGTCAACAAAACTAAAAGGCAGCCTATGGAATGGGAGAAGATATTTGCAAATAGCATATTAAATAAAGGGTTAGTATCCAGAATCTATAAAGAAATCATCAAACTCTACACCCAAAAAATTAATAATCCAGTTAAGAAATGGGCAGAAGATATGAACAGACATTTCTACAAAGAAAACACACAAAATGATAACAGACATATGAAAATATTCTCAACATCACTCATCATCAGGGAAATAAAAATCAAAACCACAATGAGAGCCCACCTCACACCTGTCAAAATGGCTAAAATTAACAACACAGGAAACAACAGATGTTGGTGAGGATATGGAGAAAGGGGAACTTTTTACACTGTTGGTGGGAAAACAAACTGGTGCCAGCCACTCTGGAAAACAGTATGGAGGTTTCTCAAAAAGTTAAAAATAGAACTTCCCGATGACCCAGCAATAGCACCACTAGGTATTTATCCAAAGAATACAAAAACACTTATTTGAAAAGGCACATGCACTATCAACAATAGCCAAATTATGGAAAGAGCCCAAATGTCCATCAACTGATGCATGGATAAAGAAGATAGGGTATATATATACAATGGAATATTACTCAGCCATCAAAAAGAATGAAATCTTGGGGCGCCTGGGTGGCTCAGTGGGTTAAAGCCTCTGCTTTCGGCTCAGGTCATGATCCCAGCCAGGGTCCTGAGATCGAGTCCCACATCCGGCTCTCTGCTCAGCGGGGAGCCTGCTTCCCCTTCTCTCTCTGCCTGCCTCTCTGCCTACTTGTGATCTATGTCTGTCAAATAAATAAATAAATAAATAAATAAATAAATAAATAAATATTGAAATCTTGCCATTTGCAAGGACATGAATGGAACTAGAGTGTATTATGCTAAGCAAAATAAGTCAGTCAGAAAAAGACAAGTACCATATGATTTCATGCATATGTGGAATTTAAGAAATAAAACTGATACACACAGAGGAAGGGAAGGACAAATGAAGTAAGATAAAAACAGAGAGGAAGACAAAACATAAAAGGCTCAACTATGGAAAACAATCTGAAGGTGTCTGGAAGGGAGGTGTGTGAGTGGATAGGCTAAATGGGTGATGGACTTTGGGGACGGCACTTGTGATAAGCCTGGATGTAGTATGTAAGTGATGAATCATTATATTTTAAATCAATACTACACTCTATGTTATCTAACTTGAATTTAAATTAAAAAGAGAAAAGAAATAAAATATTTCTCCTAAAAATTTTAAACAAACAAGACAGAGACTATCAAGATTAATATTCTACATTTTAGAATTGTGTAGCTCTTAAAATAATGAATATAGTTAGCCAGATAGAATTAATTCCCAAAACATATTTTCTTCCGTGGTTAGCACAGAATCTACCAGATGCTTACAAAGTCCTCTTCTTTTTCCTTCCCGATTCACTTGGCATTAATTTGGCAACCTGCTTATGTCTTTTATTTTGCTCTTCCCAACTTATAATATCTTGGCCACATACAATTTTTAGCATGAAACTTTTTGTTCAAGGGTGCCTGGGTGGTTCAGTTGGTTAAGCAACTGCCTTCAGCTCAGGTCATGATCCCAAGGTCCTGGGATCCAGCCCTGTGTCAGGCTCCTTACTCAGCAGGGAGCCTGCTTCTTCCTCTCCCTCTGCCTGCTAATCTGCCTGCTTGTGCTCTCTCTCTGTCTCTGTCAAATAAATAAATAAAATAAAATAAAAAACTTTTTGTTCATTTCCCCCCAACTTCCTACATGTATTTTATAGTGATGTATGATATAGCTATGTAATTCTGAGGTTTAATAAAAGTATAAAAACTCTTCAGATATTTGGCTTTAAAAGTGAATAGATGTAAAAAACATTATTTTTACAATTTAAGATGCATAATTGTAATTTTTAAAAATATTAATGTTATTTATAATAACAATTATTTTTCACTACTTATAATACATATTTTCTAAATTCTATTATTTAAAAAGTCAAATTATCTTTGTGCCTTTGTATTTCTGGTGAAAATCTCATGGTCAGAATGTATCAGAGAAACCATACTGAAGTCTATTTACTAGTATTTTTACTGAAGTCTATTTACTAGTATTTTTCTTTATTGAGATAAAATAGACATATAACATTATATTAGTTTCAGGTGTACAACATAATAATCACTTGATATTTATACATATTATGAAATTATTAACATTCATTACATGGGTATGATTTTTTTCCTGTGATGACTGCTTTTAAGATCTACTCTCTTGCCAACTATTATTTATGTAAAACAATTGAGAGTATGTTCATTAAATTTTTTATTTATTTATGTCTTTTCAAAGATTCACTCAGGATTTTTTTACTTTATGTCTGTTTTTCTGTGTCAATAATCTGTATATTATTATTCTTATACTTTGGACTTAATTTGCTAGGCTTTCTCTAACATTTTGAGTTGGACATTTTTTTCTAATGCACGCATTTAAGTAAAACTGATTTTTGCTATTGCATACATGAGCCCATAGCAGTTGTCAAAAATGTTTAAACTTTGTGTTCAGATACATTGAAAGCTATTGTCCTGAGCCACTACCTCTCATTTCACACAAAGCTTGAAGTATGCATACTGCTTTCTTGGACTGTCCACCTCCAACAGGCAGGCCTGGAATCAGAGCGAGACAAATCTTGCACTTACCTAGGGGACAATATTGAAGAGAACTCAAAAAAACTTGGTAATTAAGAAAATTATATTTCATACTGTATTTAAAAAATCAAAATAAATGCTCAAAATCCATGGAGAGCAAAATATCAAAATGTTAAGTTAGAACAACTACTGCTGACTTATTTTAAGACCCTACCAGAGGAACATGCATTACCAATAGGCTTAAAGTTCTCAGTTTGCAGGTCCCCAGGTGGATGAGTTTATAAGTATTGATAATGGCATACAAACAGAGTGAGTAACACGGGACGTTATAGTTTTAGTCCAAAATTAGTTTTATTTTTTAATTGTAGAGTTTTTTATTAGTTCTTTTCCACTTGATTCAAAATGTGGGAGAATATTCTGATAACCCCTGAAAGGGGGCATGATTTTCCTTTTACCCCAGCACAGCACTGCCTTCAAACATACCTCCTAAGGCCAACCAATTCCCAGTTCCCTTGGAACCCCCTAAATCTTACTTCCTAGACATTGCCATTTGCACTCCCCAAGCACTTTATACATACGAACCCAAGAAGTCCCAGCTGGGCAACAGAGGAACATCAACTATCTCACTGGTAGTCTTGCACACCAACAATCTCGAAAAGTCTGCATAGGAAGCGTGAGCCTGGTATCACTGGCAACAGCGCTTACACCCCTGGAAGACAAAGCCTATCTGGCTTTCCCTCCTCAATCTGGTTCTGAGAGATTCTAGGAAAGCCAGAAAAGCCCTTGGCTGGTGTTAAGGGGCCATCCCTGGCTTTGGCTAGGCACTTGTGGTGTCTACTGCCATAGTGAACACTCCAGTAACAGAAGTAAGACCTCAAGTACTGAAGGAGACTTTGATGTGGTTTGGGGGCATGAACATGAAGGATGTGTTCACATCCATTTAATTGTCTTGAGTCATGAAACACTCTCAAACATTAAACTATCATAGATATTAACTGTATTCCTGTTAATACATGTGGAATTAATGCTTATACAGCACCTGCCTTGTGCTACACATAATTCTAAATGGACACTAATCTATTAGAATGGTGCAATATTCATCATCATCTTTATTCTAAAGATGAAGAAACTGAAATTCTGATGGGTCATTTCCCACTTGGGTGGTGGAGCAGTGTTCTCAATTATCCTCTAATGCCACAGGTCACCTGGCCTGAAGAATTAAATGAGAGCCCAATCCATGATTCTCAAGATGTGTTTAAAATGGAAATACCAGTTATATAAAGGTCTCAGACTTATGAGAAGCATCATAAACCCAATGAAGGCCTCCATCAGTACAATAGGTTCTTTGATAGGAAATCTTTTGTTCCTTTCTGGGCTTTTAGGACTTCTGTGTTTATCTATAATGTATGAGTAGTTCAGAAAAAGTAGAAAGAGAATACAGTAGCATCAACAACGTCATTTTTTCTTGAAACTCTTTATAGGAGAAACTTTTTTTTTGAAACTATTTATCATTTAATGGGGGGCAGTCATGAAAGACATCAGTGTTGTTCTCTAAAAGAAATCATGACAAGAATGAAAGAAGCAGTAAGATAAAGATTCCTTAAACACAACACCATACTAATAAATACTAACAATATCATTCTAAAAAATCAGCAAATGATTTGGAAATTTCTAGGATTATTAGTGGATGATTTCTGTATAAACTATATCATATGGTAAGCAAATTTGTATAATAAGAAAGCTTTGTTTAGAGAGCAAAAAGGAATATATATTTTAATATTTAATTCATATTTGGTTTTAAATTAGCTTAAAAATACAAACTGGTTATTGAATAGTTTGACTATCATACCAATATTTAAGGCTAAAAATTGCCCTACTGTTTGTCAAATTGTCATATTCTAGTACTGACTAGTTTTAGATACTACTCAAATTAGTGTCATTTGTCTTAGCAATTTTCAAAATCAATTTTATTTAGATTTAAATATACTCTCTCTCTCTCTCCCTCTCTCTCTCTTTCTCTCTCTCTCTATATATATGGTATCAACTACCTTCTTTCTGAGGTATATATTTGGTAACTCTTGCATGGAAACCATATAATTTGATTTTTTGAATTTTTATTTTTCTGAAAAGTATTTTATGTATTTATTTGACAAAGAGATAAAGAGCGAAGCAGGCAGAGGGAGGGGGTAAAGCAGGCTCCTTGCTGAGCAAGGGAGCCCCATGTAGGAATCGATGTGGGGCTGGATGTGGGATTCCCATGTGGAGCTTGATGCAGGGCTCTATCCCAGGACCCTGGGACCATGACCCGAGCTGAAGGCAGATGCTTAATGACTGAGCCACCCAGGTGCCCCTGATTTTTTTTTTTTTAAATCTCTACTTCATTCCTTGAAATTGTTGACATTTGACCCCCACTTTTCAGTGACAGTTCAGTTACTTTCTCCCACAACACTGGAAACAGTTCGTATTGTTCTGGTTTGTCCTACTGCTATTAAGAAGCCCTTCACTGCTATCTTTCAAGTTGCTTTTTTGTTATTTCAAATTGTTGCTTTGTAGGTAGTCTCTCTTTTCTTTTGGGTACTTTTAGGGCTTATTTATTGTCCTTCATGTTCTACAGTTTTACCATAAGGTGATTAATTATGGCAGTTTAAAGATTCTGCTCAAAATGTGGAGTGTTTTTCAATTTTAAGATCCATGGCTTTCCCAAGTTCTGAAAAGAATTTTCAAATACTGCTTGCCTCCCGTCATCTCCATTCTTTTTCTCTGAAACTGAAAAAGATTCCAGAAAAAATAAATACATGATTTTCAATAATTGTGCAAGCTCACAATAAAGGAAAGGAAACATGTAGGGTCCGGCAATGAAATGAAAACTTCTCTGAAAATAGTATATTTATTTTTTTTCCAGAATCTTTTGTTTTGTTTGTTTTTTAATATATGGGGGAAGATTCTGGCCAGCCTGGTCTACCATTTTGCCAGAATCAGACAGATTTCTTTTTACGTTATTTTAAACAGGTTTTCTTCTATACTTGGGTAGCCGCCATCATCCCTAATCACAGAGTAATTTGCAACGGCTTATTTCTGCACATGGGCCTGAAACTCTTTACATAGAAAAACACCATAATATACACATGCAAAAGAGAGTCAGATGGTGAGAGGAGAGACAATTTAGCATATTTATAATTTTCTCATACTAATGGCGCAAAATTTTGTTGGGGAGACCTGTGGCGAATGCCAAGGGAAGCTGGTCTGAGAGTGGGGACTGTCACAGGAAAACCTGAAGGCAAGGGTATTTATGCTTCAGAGGTTGGTATAAGGTGAGCACACTGAAAGGAGATAGTGCTTTTAAAAAGGAAGTTTATTGGAATCATTGAGGGAGCTTTATAACAATAACCATTCCAAGGTCTGAAAATCCTTTCATGTGTTTAGCTGGGCCTAGAAATCTATGTGATAAGCACTCCAGGTGATTCTATGCAATGGTATACTGAGCAGCTTTGGGGAACCACTAGGAACAAGCATAATAAGAAATTAATGGTGGGGAAAGGACGGGTGCCTGGGTGGCACAGTAGGTTGAACTTCCAACTCTTGGTTTTGGCTCGGGTTATGATCTCAGGGTTGTGAGATCAAGCCCTGGGTCCATGCTTGATGAGGAGTCTGCTTGAGATTTTCTCCCTCCCTCTGCCTTTGCCCCTCTCCCTGTTCTCTCTCTCTCTTTCTCTAAAATAATAAATAAGTAAAATCTTAAAAAAAAAAAATAGTGGGGTCGGGAAACTGGTTAAAAACGTTCTTTGAAGCCTCCAATAAGGAACCTATGTTTTCTCTAGATGAATGACAGAAAGACTGAAAATGCCCCCCCCCCAAAAGGCAATGTGACATGAAAAAAGTGGAATGTAAGATAAATATATTAATAACACAAATCCAGTAACTATTGAATCTGCTTAGATATCTAAGTCAAAATATGAATTACACCCTAAGGACCAATGTTGCACATGGCTTGTTTTTATAAAGCCAGTGAGCTAAGAATGGTTGGAAGTATTTTAAGGGGGGGGGGGGTTGGGAATATGTGACAGAAATCATACTTGGCTCCCAAATCTTTAAAAACATAGTGTTTGGCCTTTTACAGAATGAGTCCCTGACTTTTACAGGCTGAGTCCCTGACTTTAGACAGACTCAAGTTTTTCCATGTCACTGTGGTAAATTAGCAAGGTTTCAGCCACAGTGTAATGGGGGAAATATACATGGAGAGGCAGCTGTGCCTGAATGAGGCAAAGACAGAGTAGAGCCGGACTAGAAGTCTTGGCCCAAACCACCGCCATCCAAACAAGATCATCAGAGCACTCGACACTGGGAGTGACCAAAGTATCTTGCATAGCATGTCAGTGACATTTAAAAAATGAGAATTTAATCATTTTAAAGTTGAAATCTTCATTAATTTCTAATCCCCTTAAGAGAAGCTCAAAACATAGCATAGTACACTAAGCTCTTCGTGACATATTCCAAATTCACATTCTTCATGGTGTCATAACTGATCCACCACAATTCATTCCCATGAAACTTGCTGAGATCCTATGAACATAGAAAATACTTCCACAATGGTTTCATTTTATTTATTTACATATTTATTGTTTTCAAAATAAGGAAGTATATAGTTTAAAAATCAAATTATACATATGTAATCATGAATATCAACTGCTCCAAACGCTACTCCCAATTCCCCCACAAAAAGGTCTGTTTCATTTTTTCCTGAATTTACCTCCATAATTCTAATGAGTTTTCTCATATTTCCATTTTCTAATTTTCTGTGTTAAATATTTCCACTTAATTCTCACTATTTAGATCAAGATTTAGTACTTTTCATTATTCACTCCCTCCAAACAACCATTTTCCTTTTTTCCAATATGATTTTACCATTTTGATACTCACTCAGCGTGTGTGTATGTGTGTGTGTGTGTGTGTGTGTATGCACGTGCGTGCGTGTGGGGGGGTGTGGATGTGTAGGTATATAGTTTACAATCTGATACATACTCCACATGTCCTTCCTTTTACAAAACTGTAACTTTCTAGAATTTATAATTGCCTCATTTTTGGGTGGCTGAATATTCAGCATTTGTTACAAAAATTCTTCCTATGCAAAAATGTAACATACCCTGAAGAACTCCATATATTAGAGAATCCACCAAATCCATTTCTATTTTCTTGGAGGCATCCCTCCTGGAACTTTTTATTATCTTATACAAACCTTTGCAAATTGCTTTAAGTCTTCTGTATGGTTCATTTCCTGTACTATTTGTCCCTCGCCTGCTTCTCTCTTATTTTGGATTTCTTCTTTTATTAAATGTTTTACAACTAATTATCCATTAGTTCACAACAACGGATATCCAGTCATCTGCCCTTCTATATAGCTTTATTTTCCACCTCTACTATGTTTCTTTCCTCTGTTTCTTTTTCTCTTTTCACTTATTTTTGTGACTAATACCATCCTGAAGCTGCTGGAGAAATAGAGCACAGAGAAATGTTTTTAAGAACTCATATTCCCCAAATATTTTTTGTGCAAGTCTCACAGTATGTTTGGATATAGAATTCTATATATTTTGCTAAAAAAATTGAAGGTCTTATTATTTTCTCATTTCCTGTACTGTTTTTGTAAAGTTCAATGTCATTCAGATTCTTTTATATGGAAGAGAGTGATTGCTTTTCCAGAATTTTTAGGAGCATCTATTTATCCTGGATATTTTGAAATTTCATACTTACATGGAGATACACACACACAAACACACACACACATTATATTATTATATGTATGTGTGTGTGTATATGTAAACATATATAGATATACATATTTACACATATATACACACATACACACACACACACACACACACACACACAAAATTACCATGCCGGGAACTCAGTAAGCTTTTCTATTTGGAAATCTATATTCTTCACTTTGGAAAATATGTGTAAAATGCTTCTTCAGCTCTTATACCCCGTATTTAATTTTTGTGTCTTTCTAGAACATCTATTTTTCTGATGTTGGACATTTTAGATAGAATCTCTGATTTTCACATCTCTCTTATTTTTTTATCTCAGTCATTTTAATCCACTTTCTCAGGACTTTGCTTGATATTATCACTTAAACCTTCCATTCGTATTTTTTTAATATCAGATACAATAGTTCAAAAATATCTTTTTCTCTGGTTGTGAATTTTGCTCAGTGGTTTTCTTCTTCTTTATGAATTTTAGTTATTTTTTTCCCTAGCTTCTTACATTGCTTTATTTCCTTGAACTCTCCCTCCCATTTTGTTGTTGTTTGATTTGTTCTCTATCTTTCATGTTGGAGTATTTCTTCACATATCTTTGATTTCTTGGCTTTCCATTCATACTTAAAAAGCCATCTAGAATTTTATGGCGGATGTGTAGTGGCTTTCACTGCATGATAATCAGACAGAAGCTTGTATGCCCTATATGCCTTCTAACCACTGGCTTTATTCTTTTCCATCCATCAGTATCTAGGGAAGAATCCTCTGCCAGAGGAAAACTGCCACATATCTAAGAGGTGATTTAGGGAGGAGTTGTGATGGTAAAGAAGAATATCTCACCATTCAACCTGTACATTCTTACATTTCTCTCCAGTATTAAACTTACCTGCTCACTAAGGAGTTGCACTGTTACAAATTCTACAGTGAATGACCCTGCTGTCTCCTTCTTAGGTATCTGCTACAGAATACGTTTTCAAAAAAATGTTGGAATATGTGATAATGAGAAATAATAAGCATGTATGAGAATGAAAATCTAGATAGTTCTGTTAGAATTTTAGAGATGGATCACATAAAAAGTACAGGAGCAGAAAAGCTAAAGACAGGGTCACAGATTTGATGGAACAGTGTAAACTCTAGTCCATGAGCAAAAGTTAAATGTGGAGACATGGGAAAAGGTTGACTCTGCCAAGAAACAAGAATGTCTTTCTGGACTGGTCAACAGAGACTCCTCAGGCTACTAAGTTTTTTCCAGATGGTGGCAGGAAGGGGTGGAGTGTGAATCAAGGTTAAATCTGATTCTCCTAGAACATGTGACCTTTTGGGGTTGGTTTATTGTCTTGATCACCGCGCACCTAAAGTCCTGAGAGTTGCCATTGTCTATTGGGAGCTAATTCTATAATTAGCAAACTGTCAGATGAAGAAACGAATTCATATCAATAGTATTCAAAACCGGAAATGAAGAATTAGACTAGTTTTATGTGTTAATAGATGGACATTTACTACTGGAGTAGGTAGGATGTTAATCAATCATCCAACTAAACAGTCAGTATGGTTTTCTGTCTTATCTCTAAGCTTTCTAGAATATGGCTCACTCTCTAAATTTACAGGTAACCATTTTGAGGTGATCTGGAATAGCAGCTGTTATGGTCACCATCTAACTCTGATATTTTCTCTGAGTAACTTAATTCAACTGAGAAATTTTAGCGGCCCTGGACATTCGAGGCCTTTTTAAGTTCCATTTTTCACTCTGGGGGGATAAAGTAATCTCTTTTTCAAAAATATGCAAGGCCCCAAATTCCTAGACTTTTTCATCACCTTTCCTTTCTGATTTCTAAGCAGCCAATTCTTTTTTTACCAAGCTCATTTCCTCTTTCCTACAATACCTTCCCAAATGCAGCCAACAGTAAGCAATATGCACTATTACAGTACACTTTACTGAATGTTTCCGCTAGAGCTGTAGACAAGATGGGCATATTATCTGTATTACAAGGTTGCAGCAGGTCAGAATTTTATTAAATGTTTTGCAACAACGTAGCTATGTGTCCCTCACATCTTTTTATGTGCCACCTCCTAGTGACTAATACTATAATACATTTTATGTGTTGGCTATAACAAATGCTATGTACTTTATCTTTTCCCCCTTGCAATAATGTCCCAACTCAAGGTAGTAATTACTATGTAGGTAATGATAACACATAGTCTATGCTATGGTAACAATTACCTTTTGAAACGTTAGTGGTTTATATCTGTAAAAGTTTATATCTGCCTCACATTACAGACTGAAGCAGTTTGAATAGGTCGAATTCTCCCCAAATGATGACTCAGGAATCTGGGATCCTACCATCCTGTATTTCCAAAATACTGAAAATCCTTTCCATTCAGCTGCATAAATTAGAGAGAGAGAAAATATGTAGAAAGCTGCATAGGGGCGTCAGAGACCAAGCACAGATGTAACACTCAATAGTCACCCACACATACCACTGGTTCTGTGAACCAGAACCAGTCAAGTAGCCTCCCTGGATTGCAGGGGCGCCTGAATATGTGATGTATACATGTATACAGAAGCAAATACAAATATTTTGGTAAGCACAGAAAAAAATAATACTTACTAGAAATGATTTAAGCAATGGAACACCTGGATAACCCTACATCGATTAAAGAAATTATAGCAGTAATTGAAAATACACTTAACAAAGAAATCTCCATGTACCAATCAGTCAGAAGGATCATTAGAAACAGGCAAACTCAGAGATTAGAGAAGTTGGTACTATCTCCCCATTCGTTTTTGGAAGCTCTTATTACCTTGTTATTAAAACCTGACAACAAAAGTATGAAAAATCGAAGTTGCACATCAATGTTACATATAAGAATATTTAAGATTATAATATATTGTTAAAGATAATTCAGGCAGTATAAAGTGATAATATATCTTGATCAAGAAGTGGTTTGCTACAGAAGTGGTATGCTCCAATGTTTACATTTGAAAATGGATTAATATTTTCATTTCATCATTAGATAGGGAAAAATCATATGTGAACATTTCAAAAGGAAAAAAAAAGATATCCATTTATGATGAAAACTTAGAAAACTAAGAATGGAATGGAATTTCCTTAACCTTATCATCATTAATTATAAGAAGCTCTATAAGAAATATTATATTTGTAAAACACACAAATATATTTGTGAAACATTTCCTTTTGAGATTATACTGATGAAATCTCAAGATCTTTCTTTTTGAGATCAGGAATAAGAAAAGAATGGTTTTATCACCATGTCTGTTAAATAGTTTTGCATTATATAAAAAGCAAAGGAGGAAATTATTAGGAAATGTGCATAAAGATTGCACATTGAAGATGATATTGTGCATGCAGAAAATATAAAAAAATCTATGTAAATTATTAGAAACAATAAAAGGGTTAGGTAGCTATATACAAAACCAACATATAGAAATAAAGTGTATTTTTAAATATCATGATTTTATTATAAAATTAAATAAAAAGAAACCATTTATAATAACATCAAAATTGAACTGTATAAGAACAAATCCAATAGAAGATATATAAGACCTTTGAGAAAAAAAAAACAGTAAAGGCTTTAGAAAAAATTTGAAGCATATACATGGGTAAAGATATACAACACATTCATAGCTTAAAAATGGCAAAAAAAAATGATGTACATATTTAAGGCAATCCAAATTAAAATACAGATTTATTTTTGTTGCACTTGATGACCTGATTTTAAACTTTTATGGAAGTGCAATGGCTAAGATACCATTGAAGAAAAACAGAACAGGAGACTTTGTTCACCTTGGTATCTCTCTTTTATAGTAAATAAGACAGCTTAACACTGAAAAATCAAAATAAAATGAAAATTTTAAAAAGACAGCTTGACATTGCCAACAGGATAGGCAAATATCCAATGGAGTGAAATTATATCCTCCCAAACAGGTCTACTCATATTTGGATACTTAGTATGAGAAAAGCTAACCTATATACTCCAAATAAATGATGTCAAGAAAATTGAAGATTCACAACTCATACCATATGAAAAATAATTCCTGTGGTTTGAAGATTTAAACACATGAGTCAGAAATATAAATATTTTATAGAAATTATATATAAGAGGGGCACCTGTGTGGTTCAGTGAGTTAAGCCGCTCACTCTTGACCTTGATTCAGGTTATGATCTCGGGATCATGAGATTGAGCCCCATGTTGGATGTGGAGCCATTGTAGAGCCAACTTAAGAGTCTCTCATCCTTTCCCTTTGCCCCTCCCCTGCCACCACGTGCCCATGGGCTCTCTCTATCCCTGGAAAAAAAAAGAAAGAAAGAAAGAAAAAGAAAAGAAGAGAAATACAAGAAAATGGATTCATAATTTCAAAATGTGGAAGAACTTTTTAACAATATGGGAAAAATGCTAATGTTAAAGAAAAATTGATAAATTCAACTATATAAAAATGAGGGACTTCTGGTCATCAACATACACTATAAAAAGAGTGGAAAAGGAGAGAAATGAACTAACTTGACTGTACAGTTTACAAAGTAAAATATTCCAATACTCAAAACCTGTAAGAAAACATGCACAACCAATTATTCGTGGATATGAGAATTAAAAACACATCTTATAGATGCTATAAACATTGGGGTACAGATGGCCCTTCTTTTCACTACATCTGTATCTTTGGGGTAAATATCAGTAGTGCAATTGCAGAGTCATAGGGAAGCTCTATTTTTAATTTCTTAAGGAATCTCCACACTGTTCTCCAAAGAGTCTGCACCAACTTGCATTCCCACCAACAGTGTAAGAGGGTTCCCCTTTCTCCACATCCCCTCCAACACATGTTGTTTCCTGTCTTGCTAATTTTGGCCATTCTAACTGGTGTAAGGTGATATCTCAATGTGGTTTTAATTTGAATCTCCCTGATGGCTAGTGATGATGAACATTTTTTCATGTGTCTGACAGCCATTTGTATGTCTTCATTGGAGAAGTGTCTGTTCATATCTTCTGCTCATTTTTTGATATGATTATCTGTGGACAAAATTTAAAAGTCTGACAATTAGCAAAGTTGGCAAGCATAGGGATAAACATTATAATCCAATGTACTAATGATGTACAAATGGTGTATAAATTCATATAAACACTTTGAAGAACAGACTGTCTTTATTTAGGAAAGGTGAAGATGTGGGTATCCTATAAAGCAATGATTTACTTTTTGGTGTATATCTTAGGAAAATACTTTTCTGTATCTGCACCTCAATACATGTATACGAATGCTTTGTGCATCATAGTTTTTTGTACACAATAACTGACAATAAGAAAAACAAACCACAGATCTATAAATAATAGAATTAATTTATTAATGTTGCATATTATTATAATAAAAATTACATGCAATGAAATGAACACAGCATGATCATGGTCTCCTATAGCACATATATTAATATAACAAGCTAATACAGTTTAAAAGCAGACAATAAATGATATAGTTTGGGAGTCTATACACATTTGTTAAAACTACAAAGAAAAGTTGGGGTGCCTGGGTGGTTCAGTAGGTTAAGTGTCTGCCTTCAGCTCCGGTCTTGGTCCCAGAGTCCTGGGATCGAGACCCCTGTCACACTGGGCTCCCTGCTTAGCTGTTCCTCTGCCTGCCTCTCTGCTTTTATTTGTCTCTCTCCCTGTCAAATAAATAAGAAAAAAATAAAATAAAAACTATAAAGAAAAGCAAGAAACTTTTCTTACAAATTCAGAATAACATCTACATTCAGGACAAGGAAGTTTGAAGGAAATTTGGGGGACATCAAGGATGCTAAATTATGTTTTCTTTTTGACATGAGTAGGATAATATATTTATTTTAGCTCCATAATGATCTGATGAAATTGTATATCTATGTTTTAGTCATATTTTTGATACATGTCATAGTAAGCAATTAAAAATGAAGAAGAATTCTAAAGACATATAGAGAAGTGTTTTTAATGTCATGTTAATTAACAATCTAGTTGCAAACGAGAGGGGAAATTTTTTTTCCTCTTTTTAGTCAACTTTCTTTGTTTTTCTTTGTGGTTTGTGTATCAGGGTATGTAATGTGTCCCAAAGTACTAACTGTCCTAAAGCACATGTCAGGTCAGCCTGTTTCTCTGGGGTAGTCTTTCTTAAGTTGCATCACCTTGGGATCTTGTCACAAATGCAGGGTCTGACTCAGTAAGTGTGGGGTGCAGCATGAGATTCGAACAAGAATGTGTTCTCAGCTGCTAGTCCAAGGATAACTTTTTAAGGAACAAGACTCCCAGCACACATGACTGATACTGGATTAACTAGAATTCAATTGTAAATTTATAAGTAAAGTGACCCCAGATTTTTTTTACTCAACTGGGACACATTTGAAAGTGAGATGGAACTGTTATTAATAATGGTGCTTGCCATAGACATCAACAGGAACCTCCCCCATCACTCATAAGGAAACAGACTTATCACATCTGATTCATATGTTCTCTCTATCTTTGCGTTACAGTGATCTTTCATGCACTCTACAATTTTGGTATATTGCATTCTAGGAAACGAAGCATCATAAACCCTCCTTCAATATTATACCTACATTGTGCCCAAAAAGAAAGAACTTGAAATGCATAATAAGCATTCTGGGGAAAGGCCTTTGAGTGAGTGAGAAGTTTGTATTTTGGAAAGTGCACAGTAGAGAAAAAGTTATGCCCCAGTTGAAGTGGGTGGAAATTTCCCATCTGCTGCTAGCTAGACAGTCTGGACCTCAGATTCTTTTTGCTTCTGAAATACTTGTAAGACATGATCTTATTCCATTTTAATAATATAATCTCTCCTTATGGCACGGGATTCTGTTTGGTTTTAGCTCTTCCACATGTTTGCATTTTGAACTTTAAGTGATTTTGTTCCTTTCCCTCTCACTTTTCTTTGTAATCTTTGATTTAAAAATTACTTCTAAATCAACATTTAAAGGAAAACAGTAATTGTCTGTGACTACCATAATGAATGCTTGTATTTTTATAAGTAACTCATAGTATATCTTGGACATTTTTTCATTTAGGGGCTTTTATTCTCATGTAAGTATAAAAAAAACAAGTGTTGGGGTTTTCAGTGACTTGATTCATTTATTCATAAGATGCATTGTTGAAAATTTTAAATATTTAACAATGGCCCAAAGCTCTGAGGGACAAAACATAAAGGACAACAAAATAAGAAAAGACATTGCATTTTCATAAAATAAAAGAAGTATCACACATGCAGTCTAAAGTTATGTCCATGAAAACTAATGTATAAATTTCAATATATCATAATTTTTACAATACTTAATAAAACTAACATTAGGGAATAAAAGGGTTAAAGATGATAATCATAATTAAAGTGAAAAAAAAAAAAAACAACAACCCTAAAAATTCCTTTTCTCTTTGAAACACCAGGACTTTCCATCTTCTTTACTAAATGTCATAGTGAAAACTTCACTTCCGACAGCATAAAAGGGGATGCTGATGAGACTCCTTTAATATCTCCATCCATATGCATACAAAATGTTTTTAAGTAATGGAGATGAATGATTATGGCTTAAATAATTAAAAAGTTAAAAACAATGAATCATATTCAGTACCAAGAGTTTAAACTTGAAATAGGATTCTTTTGATAATGACATATGGTTTTCAAAAAAAAATAGCAGAAACTGACATTCTAGAAAAACAAAACGAGTGATTCACACCCCACCAAAATTTAATATCACTTCCAGGATATTAAATGCTTCATGTGCCAAGTTAGTCATAGATTCTGTTCTTAACTGCAGGAGACACTACTGATGTTACTCGTTTTTTTAATTTTATTATCATTATTTTTTAATTCTTGTGAATCCATGAAAATTTATTCACATATCAAAATTCATAAGGAAACAGACTTACCACATCTGATTCATGGAATTGACATAGAGACTTGGTGCAGAGAGCTTCTAGAACTAACTCCCAGCAATACAAAAAGAAATTCTTTCTAAGCTATTGACATTATTTACCTTCACAAATGTGCAACACTTGCTAGGAACTGGGGATATTGTACCTTTGTTGCCTCTGGTCAGGCTTGTGGATGTCCTTAATTGTTAAACAATCCATTCCATTCCATTTAACAAACATCTCTCAAGCATGCATACCAGGACCTATGGTGATGGTGAAGGATTAACAAGACAATTTCTTTCCTCAAGGAGCTCACACTCAGGGTGACAGACAGAAAAGCGCACATCAAACAGTTTGACAAGTGCTACGAAAGAGGTGCTGGAATAGAAGGTAAAGTAGTTCAGGTCCTGCCACTTTTAGCTAAAATCACATTCCCCATGATATATTTACTTTGGATCTATGCATATATTTTAGTCCATAGGAAATCAAACATCTCTTCCACATGACTAGTGCTTGAGTTTTGCTGCTTCTCTTGTTGGTTGATGGGTTTTTTTCCCTCCCTCCTTTGGCCTAAGTGTACATCAGTGTCACCATTTCCCACTAAATCTCATCCCTTTCTTCTCAGATAAAAAGAAATCTGCATCTTATTTATTTTCTCATAAATATACTTTTTCCTTTCATGACCTCCTTAAAATGAAAGTATCAGAAGTAAACAGAATGCTATTTCATGATATGATGAATATAATTTTATGAACACAGTTTAAGATGGTTAGTTAGTATCAGAATGCTATACTCAAACAATTTTTCTCTCCTCATCTTTTTTATTTTTTTTTTACATACAGCAAGGCCATGTAAATGCAGTGAATTCTTGTTTGTTTGCTTGCTTTTAAGCAATAATGATTTATACTTATTCAATTACAACACATTGTAATGTTTAAATATTTTGAATCGAAAATCTGATACCAAACATTTTAACTCTTCTATCAGATTAAGAGATTTGATTAATGTTACTTATACTTTTATCCAGGCAATAACAAAGTGCTGATCAGTATAATGTCAATAACAGGGTCTTCTGCGTGAATAGATATTTTTCCAAAGACAACTCAGATGGCTAAGAGATACATGAAAAAATGCTCGAATCACTCATCATCAGAGAAATAGAAATCAAAACCCCAATGGGCTATCACCCCACACCTATCAGAGTGGCTAACATTAACAACTCAGGAAACAAGAGTTGTTGGCAAGGTTGCGGAAAACAGAGAACTGTCTTACACTGTTTGTGGAAATATAAACTGGTGCAGTCACTCTGGAAAATAGTAGGGAGGTTCCTCAAATTTAAAAATAGAGCCACCCTACAATCCAGCAATTGCACTGATAAGCATTTACCCAAAGGATACAAAAATACCAATTCAAAGGGATATATGTACTCCAATGTTCATAGCAGCATTATCAACAATAGCCATATTATGGAAAGAGCCAAAATGTTCATCAACTGAATGAGGAATGGATAAAGATGTGCTATATATACAATGGAATATTAGTTATCCATCAAAAAGAATGAAGTGTTGCCATTTGCAATGATGCGAAGAGGCTGGATATCATGCTAAGTGAAATAAGTCAAAGATAAGTATCATAGGATATCACTCATATGTGGAATTTAAGAAATAAAACAGATGAACATGGACAAAGAAAAGAGAGGGCAAACCATAAAACAGGCTCTTTTATTTTTTGTCAGATTTTGCCCATTTATTAGAGAGAAAGAAAACACAAGTGGGTGGAGGAACAGAGGAAGAAACAGACTCACCACTGAGCAGGGATCCAGAAGCAGGGCTCAATCCCAGGACCCTGGGATCATGACCTGAGCGAAGGCAGACACTTAACCAACTGAGCCACCCAGGCACCCCAAAACAGACTCTTAACTATAGAGAACAGACTGAGAGTTGCTGAAAGGGAAGGGGTCAGGAGACGGGCTAGATGGGTGATGGGTACTTGTTGTGATGAGTGACCGATGTTGTATGTAAGTGATGAATCACTAAATCCTACCCCTGAAACTAATATTACACTGTGTGTTAACTAACTGGGATTTAAATAAAAACTCAGATGAAACTAAAAAAAAAAAAAAAAAAAAAGAGAACAGGGTCTCCTGGATTTCCAGTGTAGCATAAGATAAATGTCTCCAGGGAAATGCTTAGCAACTGCCTCTTGCTGAAGAACCAATTTCAGCCTCAGGAAATATGTACTACAGGGGTCCCCAAGAATCTAATCAGGACTGAACCGTTCATCAAAGATGGATTCTACTTTGCATATATTTCCATTTCTATCGTATTCTGTGTTACAGTCAGTGCCCCTTTGTTCGTTACTTTGTCTTTACATATACTTCTTTTTTGCTTTTGCCATGTCTGTCATGCATAGTTCACCTCTCATACCCTGCTCTGCCACCTATTCCTCTTCTGAAACTTTCCCTTTTTACGTATATACCAAAACTACATGCATCAAATATTATCCGTTTTTAACCCTCCAGACTGACTTAGGATTTAATGATCTTAAGATTGGTCCTCATTTGTGTCCCGACCTCTCAGATCCCTCATACTCTTTGGTTCAAAAGGTAAAAATGGTAAATGGTAATAATTTTATTTAAGGTGTATTGAGTATTTGATATGTGACAAGCACCTTCCTAAGTCTCCCCTGAGTATTTTCATTTAATCTTAATAACAAACCTATATAGTAGATCTATTAACAGGCCAAGCTGTGAGATATTGCACTTTTGGTTACAGACCACTGCAATAAAGCAACAGGCACAATAAAATGAGTTAAGTGAATTTTTCGGTTTCCTGGTGCATATGAAAGTTGTGTTTACCATATACTGCAGTGTATTAACTGTGCAATTGCATTATCTTGAAAAAAATGTACATACCTTAATTAAAATACTTTATTACTAAAAATGCCAGCCATCATCTGAGCTCAGGGAATTGGAATTACTGATCACAGATCACCATAACAAATGTAAGAATAATGAAAAAGCTTGACATATTGCAAGAATTGCCAAATTGTGACAGAAACATGAAATTGGAGGGGAAATGAACCATGAGAGACTGTGGACTCTGAGGGGTTTGGAGGAGAGGGAGGTGGGGGTTTGGGTGAGCCTGGTGGTGGCTATTATGGGGGGCACGTATTCCATGGAGTGCTGGGTGTTGTGCATGAACAATGAATTCTGGAACACTGAAAAGAAATAAAAAATTTAAAAAAGGAAATGAGCAAATGCTCTTGGAAAAATGGAGTCAATAGACTAACTTGACCCAGGGTTGCCACAAACCTACAACCTGGAAAAATTGCCATACCAGCAAAATGCAGTGAAAATCACAGTAAGAGGTGTGCTTGTCTTGGGCCATTTCACAAAGAAGGAAACTGAGGCACTTGCTCAATGTCTTGCAGTTGGTAGGTGGACTGGGAGAATTAGAAGTGATCCTTTGACTGCCGTTTTTACATTGTAATTATTCAACCAGTTGTAATTCATCAGATTATTCTCTGTCAAAGATATTTAAAGAAAGCTTAAAAAATGTTTTTAAAAATCAATACCTTACTACATGCACATGAATGGCTAAAATTAAAAAGTCTGGCAAAACCAAATACTGACATATATATAGTATTTGTAACATATATAAATAAAATCATATATATATCATATATATACAAAATCATATATATATGTGTGTATATATATATATATACACACATATATATATGTATATATAATTTATCTCCACTATGACCAGAGAATTTCATGCCCAGGTATTTATCCAAGAAAACTGAAAAACTATTTTTAAAAAGGTTTTTAATGGGAATATCCTTCTCAGCATTATTTTCTAATAAAAAACTGGAAACTGTCCAAGTGTCTATCAATAGGAGAATGAATAAATGGACTGCAATGTTCATACAATGGAATACTACTCAGGAATGAAAGGGAGGGGTACCTGGGGGACTAAGTGGATTAAGCCTCTGACTTTTGATTTCAGCTCAGGTCATGATCTCAGAGTCAAGAGATTAAGCCCCGAGTCAGGATCCACAATCAGTGGGGAATCTGCTTGAATTTCTCTCTCTCCTTCTCCCTCGGCCTCCCCTTCTCTCTCTCTCTAAAATAAATAAATAAATATTTTGAAAAAATGAAAGGGAATGGGGTTCTGATACATGGATAAACAAGGATGAATCTCACAAAAATTATACTGAATATAAGAAGCCTTTCACCAAAGTTAATGTATACCAAAGTAATGCCATTCCCTATTTTTCTAAGGAAAAAGGAAATAAATTATACTTCATACCATGGTTTGTTTTTTAAAAATTCATAAAAGACCCTAGTACTTGCTTCACTCTTCTCAGATACTTAGTATTCCAAACAACCTAAATATTTGAAATCAAGTTTTCATACATGTCATTTACCTCCTTTTGAAAATGGAATTATTTCCCTGGATTCTAGTCATCTGTCTGTTCTCTGTGATTTGCAAAGATTGAGGAACCTGGTTCTGAACATTCTTTCTCTTTGTACTCTGCTGATTGTTCTGACCTGGAGATGTCCTGATCAGTGAGTGCTGGCGCCGTGTGCTAGCCCCTTACCTGCCCGGCTACGCTGGGATGTAAACAGCATCCTATCTTCCTCTAGCAGTCACAGCGAGACAGATTCCTCTTGTGAATTGGACAAAGGCAAAACGGCAGATAAGTTGTTCTGTTAACATTATACCATCTGTTCCACAGAATGGAACTCTCTCTTCCTTGTTCCTCTTGCTGTTTTCAACCTAGCAAAAATGTTCTTTTTATTGTTTCTGCATATTTTGCAAGGCTCAGATTTTTTCCTTATTAGCCTTCTTATTACTATTTCATGCAGCTCTTATATTTGTATTTAAGATCACTTCTCCCCTGCTTTTTGCTTTCTAAATATATAATCACTAAAGAACTCTCCAAAGTCACAGAGATTTCTTTAGATACTATCACATTTTCTTCTCTTAAGACTTTTCTCTTATGCAGGCTCTAACCATGGCATTCCCCACCATTTCTCTAAAGTTATATTTTTTTTTTCAAAATTAAAACAAACAAACAAACAAACAACCATGGTTGGAAACTTGAATGGGTATGTCCAGTTAAAATTAGAGTGAATTATGAGAACAAAGGAGGCTTTCATAAATATACCTTTCACCACTCCTCTGCTCAAACCAATCGTGGTATTTTCTTGGTAAAGTAGAAATTATTTTGTAAGTTTGTGATTTCTTTTGTTTCTTCCTTTTCCCTGGCAATGACTGAGAAATTTTTCTTTGAGATTTATGTATAGGCCCTTATAAGAATGGGTCTATGAATTGTCTTAGCAAAATAAATGCATAATATTTTAATATATTTTAAGCAAAAATAAAGGTATAATGCTGCTAATCAATTCCTGTTTGGGGGGGGGGGTTAAGATTTATTTATTTATTTCAGAGAGAGCAGAGGGATGAGCAGAGAGAGAGAGAGAGAGAGAGAAAATCTCCAGCACTCTCTCACTGAGTACAGAGCCCAAGGTGGCAGATCTCATGGCCCTAAGATCATGACCCAATTCAAAGTCAAGAGTTGGAATCTTTGTTAACTGTGCCATCCAGGCCCCCCTCAATTCCTGTTTGTTTTTGTTTTTTGTTTTTTTTACCTTAAGTTCATAATTGTCTAAAATACTCTCTGTTAGTGTCACAGCATTATTTTCAATGACATGGTATGTGTCATATTACTTTGGGGATTAAATATGAATGTAGGAATTATTTAGAGCTGTAATTAAAAAAAATGTTTAAAAAGGTACTCTAAGTAGAACAGGGCAAAGAGATATAAGGCTCTTCCCCACTCATGCCTGAAACAGCTGAAATCACTGGGTTCGATTTGAACTTTCACTTGCTGATGAATTGGTGATGTGGCTTAGATTAAGCAATTTTATTAAAGCTTGCAAGAAAGAAGAACTTCATTGTTATATATTCAGTTAGACGTCTCTCAATGTGCCACTGGGTACTCTTTATAGGTAATTTAAGTTAATACAGTAGCCTCCAGAATAGTATCTCAAACATCAGTGTCCCTGGGCTGTTCCTCCACGTCGCTCTAAGAGAATAAATATAATCTAAATTCACATATCAGCGTTCAGTGTCCTCATACTCTGGCTACAGTCTGTCTGTTCACAGTCTTTAAACAATTTCCCATCATCCCAAAACAGTTCTATTCCATACAATCTGCTCTCAAGCCCTTCTAAACTTCTTTAAACATAGTTATGAATAATTAAGCATATATATAGTTAAACATGCACAGAGCTAAACATTGTTATATCTCCTGACATTAGGAAGGGTAGTCATACAGCAAGGAAAAACAAATCCAGAGTGTACTTTGGAACCATAGAACATGTTTACAAACACTTCTGAAATCTTCGTTATTTTGAGTAAAACCATTAATATCATGAATATAAAAAGACACTGGACTCTCTTGGAGGTTCCCCTCCCTTCAGCCCTGGACTGAGAATTTGGGAGCAGAGACTGTGCATGTGCCAAGCTCCTTTTACTCTGATCACTCCTGGGAGCCTGGGTAATCTGCAAGCACACACTCTCTGTTCCTTTCCTTTCAGATATAAGTTTACAAAGATAGGTCTTCACATAGGGAGGCTCAATTTTTTCCAATGATTTGGGGGGGAAAAGACCTCTTTAATATACTTTTTGGGATTTGAAATTAGGACGTACACAAGCCTCCAAATAAAGGAAATGTTCATCATTGGCCCTTCCTTAGTAATGAAAATAATGCTTATATTTTAGTCATAAATTCTAATGGACTCAAGTCATAGTGGAGAAAATGGTCATTGAATGGATTCTCCTTCAATCTCAATAATATTGCTCACTAGTTTCCCATAAATATTAATTAGTGCATACTCCCTCTTAAAATTTGTCATACATTGTTATGTGATGTTTGGATTATAACACTCTTACTATTTTTGTTTTCAAAAATATGTTTTTGTTCTTCTTTCATGACCATTTAATACATAGTTTGGATCTGATGCACCAGTATGGCTCAGTCTGTCACTCAAAAGTACTATATCTTGATTCTTACTAAGTAAAACACAGAAGATTTTGAGATTTATAATTATGTGAAAGTCTGGAATAAGAAAGTTGTGATTGCCTAAATTTTGCTTTTCTTTGTTTTCTTTTCCCGATTATTTTTGTTTGTTTTTGGATGAAACAAAGTGGATGCTATTTATCTCACAGTGATATCTATACTTCTAAAATGCGCACAAAGTCAAGTTGAAATAAAAGGCTATGTGACTATCTACAGACATACAGGTAACTGCCTTTGCACTAAGAATGCCTCAAAACAAACAGATGAGACTGAGATCCATGAAAGATTACAGGGTCACATTCCACAGTAAACATTAAGAAGGGTGGACAAAATAGATGATAAAGTAAATGTTTTCAGAAATGGAAATACAGGAAGGTGGGTGGGGGTATAGGTGAAAAAGATAAAGGGGATCAAGAACACACTTACCTTGATGAGCACTGAGTGATGTACAGAATTTTTGAACCACTGCATTGTACAGCTGAAAGTAATATAACTATATGTTAGTTATACTGAAGTACAATTTTTTTAAAAAATCCATTGCTTTCCCAATGTCATATAAAAGATTAGCACATATAGTGGGGGAAAAAAAGAAAGAAAAACAAACTATATGGGGTTGTAAACTTCAAGGGAAGAGAAACAAGAAAGGAAAACTCTGCAATTTCAGCTTCTAGGTTTCAGCACTGGGACGCAGCCAACCCAGTGGTCTTACTGAATTGAGGAGACAAAGATGGCAGCTAAGGTAGAATGAGGAAGCTACAGTGCATGTGACAAGATAACTGAGAGGAGAGATCTATGCACAAAAAGATCTCTGGATTCCTGCAGAGATGTCTCAACAATTCTTTGGCACATTTGCATTTTTGTGGGAAATTATCTCTGGAAAGAAATAAACTGGTTAATTTTTAGAGCTCAATTAGGACTTGGATTAAATTGACTTTTGACCAGCCAGAATGGACAGGCTACATAAAACAATGATCATTGGGTAGAATGCTCAGAATAATATGGCCTCAAGAGTCTAATTTAGGCTTAAATTAAAGTCTTCTCTAGATAGACCCATAAAAATTTAACTGTAAAGAATCTACTGTGAAGAGAATTAAGAAAATTCCAAGTAACTGCATAACAAAAAAGGCCAATTGTCTTTTTATTTTTTAATTTTTAATTTTTTAAAGATTTATTTATTTTAGAGAGATAGAGCATGTAAATAGAGGGAGGCAGAGGGAGAGAGAATCATCAAGCATGCTCCCTGTTGAGCATAGAGCCTGACATGGGGCTTGATCCAAGGATCCTGAGATAATAGCCTGAGCCAAAACCAAGAGTCCAGCGCTTAAATGACTGAACCACCCGGGCACCCCTGACAGTCTTCTTAAAAAGTACACACACACACACACACACACACACAAATACAGCACACAAAACAAACACAAAAATTCAATGTGCTGTATACGATCAGAAATTACTAGACATGAAGAAAAGCAAGAACATATGTCTTCTAGTCAGAAGAAAAATTAATTCATGAAACAGACCCAGAAATAAAGAATGTGATGGAATTAGCAAAACATTAAAAGACCCATTAGTAAGATGTCAATATTTACAATACTATAAATTCCATGAATTTTTATTATGTGTCATTCCATTTCCATTAATCCAAGATATAATTCATAAATAGTGATAAAGAGAAAATCTTAAAAAGAGCTCAAGAATAAAGACATTATGTACAAAATAAGAAATATAATGACAGATTTCCACAGAAACAATGCAAGCCAGATTAAGATAATGTAGACATATCTTTAAAATAGTGAAAGAGGGGGGAGGAGTCAAGATGGCAGAGAAGTAGCAGGCTGAGACTACTTCAGCTAGCCAGAGATCAGCTAGATAGCTTATCTAAAGATTGCAAACACCTGAAAATCCATCGGCAGATCGAAGAGAAGAAGAACAGCAATTCTGGAAACAGAAAAACAACCACTTTCTGAAAGGTAGGACCGGCGGAGAAGTGAATCCAAAGCGACGGGAAGATAGACCCCGGGGGAGGGGCTGGCTCCCGGCAAGCGGCGGAGCAATGGCGCACAAAATCAGGACTTGTAAAAATCTGTTCCGCTGAGGGACATCGCTCCAGAGGCTAAACCGGGGCAAAGCCCACGCGGGGTCAGCGTGGCTTCAGGTCCCGCAGGGTCACAGAAGGATCGGGGGTGTCTGAGTGTCGCAGAGCTTGCGGGTATTGGAACGGGAAAGCCGGCTGCAGAGACAGAGCCGACAGTAAGCTCGCAGCTCGGGGTGACCTTGAACCGGTCACAGGCTCGGTGAGCTCCGAGCACGGCCGGAGGTCAGGCAGACGGGAGTAACTGGCGCTGTTCTCTGAGGGAGCACTGAGGAGTGGGGCCCTGGGCTCTCGGCTCCTCCGGGCCGGAGAACAGGAGGCCGCCATTTGTATTCCCCGTCCTCCGGAACTCTACGGAAAGCGCTCAGGGAACAAAAGCTCCTGAAAGCAAACCCAAGCGGATTACTCACCCCTGCCCCTGATAAGGGTGGTGTATTGCCGCCTGGGGCAAAGACACTTGAGAATCACTACAACAGGCCCCTCCCCCAGAAGATCAACAAGAAATCCAGCCGAGACAAGTTCACCTACCAAGGAGTGCGGTTTCAATACCAAGGAGAGCAGCAGAATTCCGGAGGAGGAGAAAGCCAAGCACAGAACTCATGGCTTTTTCCCTGTGATTTTTTTTTTTTTTTTTTTTTAGTCTTGCAGTTAATTTAATTTTTTTCTTTTTCATTTTTTTTTTTTTCACCTTTGGGTAATTTTTTTTATTTAACTGTTACCTTTTTCTTTTTAAAGGATTTTTTACTAGTTTATCTAATATATATATATATTTTCTTTTTTATATTTTTCTTATTTGTTTTCTTTTTATAAATTCTTTTCTTTTCTTTTTTTCTTTTTTTTTTCTTTCTTCCTTTTTGAACCTCTTTTTATCCCCTTTCTCCCCCCTCACAATTTTGGATCTCTTCTAATTTGGTTAAAGCATATTTTCCTGGGGTTGTTGCCACCCTTTTAGTATTTTACTTGCCCCTTCATATACTCTTATCTGGACAAAATGACAAGACGGAAAAATTCAACACAAAAAAAAGAACAAGAGGCAGTACCGAAGGCTAGGGACCTAATCAATACAGACATCGGTAATATGTCAGATCTAGAGTTCAGAATGACAATTCTCAAGGTTCTAGCCGGGCTCGAAAAAGGCATGGAAGATATTAGAGAAACCCTCTCGAGAGATATAAAAGCCCTTTCTGGAGAAATAAAAGAACTAAAATCTAACCAAGTTGAAATCAAAAAAGCTATTAATGAGGTGCAATCAAAAATGGAGGCTCTCACTGCTAGGATAAATGAGGCAGAAGAAAGAATTAGTGATATAGAAGACCAAATGACAGAGAATAAAGAAGCTGAGCAAAAGAGGGACAAACAGCTACTGGACCACGAGGGGAGAATTCGAGAGATAAGTGACACCATAAGACGAAACAACATTAGAATAATTGGGATTCCAGAAGAAGAAGAAAGAGACAGAGGAGCAGAAGGTATACTAGAGAGAATTATTGGGGAGAATTTCCCCAATATGGCAAAGGGAACGAGCATCAAAATTCAGGAGGTTCAGAGAACGCCCCTCAAAATCAATAAGAATAGGCCCACACCCCGTCACCTAATAGTAAAATTTACAAGACTCAGTGACAAAGAGAAAATCCTGAAAGCAGCCTGGGAAAAGAAGTCTATAACATACAATGGTAAAAATATTAGATTGGCAGCTGACTTATCCACAGAGACCTGGCAGGCCAGAAAGAGCTGGCATGATATTTTCAGAGCACTAAATGAGAAAAACATGCAGCCCAGAATACTATATCCAGCTAGGCTAACATTGAAAATAGAAGGAGAGATTAAAAGCTTCCAGGACAAACAACAACTGAAAGAATTTGCAAACACCAAACCAGCTCTACAGGAAATCTTGAAAGGGGTCCTCTAAGCAAAGAGAGAGCCTACAAGTGGTAGATCAGAAAGGAACAGAGACCATATACAGTAACAGTCACCTTACAGGCAATACAATGGCCCTAAATTCATATCTCTCAATAGTTACCCTGAATGTTAATGGGCTTAATGCCCCTGTCAAAAGACACAGGGTATCAGAATGGATAAAAAAACAAAACCCATCTATATGTTGCCTCCAAGAAACTCATTTTAAGCCCGAAGACACCTCCAGATTTAAAGTGAGGGGGTGGAAAAGAATTTACCATGCTAATGGACATCAGAAGAAAGCAGGAGTGGCAATCCTTATATCAGATCAATTAGATTTTAAGCCAAAGACTATAATAAGAGATGAGGAAGGACACTATATCATACTCAAAGGGTCTGTCCAACAAGAAGATTTAACAATTTTAAATATCTATGCCCCCAACATGGGAGCAGCCAACTATATAAACCAATTAATAACAAAATCAAAGAAACACATCAACAATAATACCATAATAGTAGGGGACTTTAACACTCCCCTCACTGAAATGGACAGATCATCCAAGCAAAAGATCAGCAAGGAAATAAAGGCCTTAAACGACACACTGGACCAGATGGACATCACAGATATATTCAGAACATTTCATCCCAAAGCAACAGAATACACATTCTTCTCTAGTGCACATGGAACATTCTCCAGAATAGATCATATCCTCGGTCCTAAATCAGGACTCAACCGGTATCAAAAGATTGGGATCATTCCCTGCATATTTTCAGACCACAATGCTCTAAAGCTAGAACTCAACCACAAAAGGAAGTTTGAAAAGAACCCAAATACATGGAGACTAAACAGCATCCTTCTAAAGAATGAATGGGTCAACCGGGAAATTAAAGAAGAATTGAAAAAAATCATGGAAACAAATGATAATGAAAATACAACGGTTCAAAATCTGTGGGACACAACAAAGGCAGTCCTGAGAGGAAAATATATAGCGGTACAAGCCTTTCTCAAGAAACAAGAAAGGTCTCAGGTACACAACCTAACCCTACACCTAAAGGAGCTGGAGAAAGAACAAGAAAGAAACCCTAAGCCCAGCAGGAGAAGAGAAATCATAAAGATCAGAGCAGAAATCAATGAAATAGAAACCAAAAAAACAATAGAGCAAATCAACGAAAGTAGGAGCTGGTTCTTTGAAAGAATTAATAAAATTGATAAACCCCTGGCCCGACTTATCAAAAAGAAAAGAGAAAGGACCCAAAGAAATAAAATCATGAATGAAAGAGGAGAGATCACAACTAACACCAAAGAAATACAAACTATTATAAGAACATACTATGAGCAATTCTACGCCAATAAATTTGACAATCTGGAAGAAATGGATGCATTCCTAGAAACATATAAACTACCACAACTGAACCAGGAAGATATAGAAAGCCTGAACAGACCCATAACCAGTAAGGAGATTGAAACAGTCATTAAAAATCTCCAAACAAACAAAAGCCCAGGGCCAGACGGCTTCCCGGGGGAATTCTACCAAACATTTAAAGAAGAACTAATTCCTATTCTCCTGAAACTGTTCCAAAAAATAGAAATGGAAGGAAAACTTCCAAACTCATTTTATGAGGCCAGCATCACCTTGATCCCAAAACCAGACAAGGATCCCACCAAAAAAGAGAGCTATAGACCAATATCCTTGATGAACACAGATGCGAAAATACTCAACAAAATACTAGCCAATAGAATTCAACAGTACATTAAAAAGATTATTCACCACGACCAAGTGAGATTTATTCCAGGGCTGCAAGGTTGGTTGAACATCCGCAAATCAGTCAATGTGATACAACACATCAATAAAAGAAAGAACAAGAACCATATGATACTCTCAATAGATGCTGAAAAAGCATTTGACAAAGTACAGCATCCCTTCCTGATCAAAACTCTTCAAAGTGTAGGGATAGGGCACATACCTCAATATCATCAAAGCCATCTATGAAAAACCCACCGCAAATATCATTCTCAATGGAGAAAAACTGAAAGCTTTTCCGCTAAGGTCAGGAACACGGCAGGGATGTCCATTATCACCACTGCTATTCAACATAGTACTAGAGGTCCTAGCCTCAGCAATCAGACAACAAAAGGAAATTAAAGGCATCCAAATCGGCAAAGAAGAAGTCAAATTATCACTCTTCGCAGATGATATGATACTATATGTGGAAAACCCAAAAGACTCCACTCCAAAACTGCTAGAACTTATACAGGAATTCAGTAAAGTGTCAGGATATAAAATCAATGCACAGAAATCAGTTGCATTTCTCTACACCAACAGCAAGACAGAAGAAACGGAAATTAAGGAGTCAATCCCATTTACAATTGCACCCAAAACCATAAGATACCTAGGAATAAACCTAACCAAAGAGACACAGAATCTATACTCAGAAAACTATAAAGTACTCATGAAAGAAATTGAGGAAGACACAAAGAAATGGAAAAATGTTCCATGCTCCTGGATTGGAAGAATAAATATTGTGAAAATGTCTATGCTACCTAAAGCAATCTACACATTTAATGCAATTCTTATCAAAGTACCATCCATCTTTTTCAAAGAGATGGAACAAATAATTCTAAAATTTATATGGAACCAGAAAAGACCTCGAATAGCCAAAGGGATATTGAAAAAGAAAGCCAACGTTGGTGGCATCACAATTCCGGACTTCAAGCTCTATTACAAAGCTGTCATCATCAAGACAGCATGGTACTGGCACAAAAACAGACCCATAGATCAATGGAACAGAATAGAGAGCCCAGAAATAGACCCTCAACTCTATGGTCAACTAATCTTTGACAAAGCAGGAAAGAATGTCCAATGGAAAAAAGACAGCCTCTTCAATAAATGGTGCTGGGAAAATTGGACAGCCACATGCAGAAAAATGAAATTGGACCATTTCCTTACACCACACACAAAAATAGACTCAAAATGGATGAAGGACCTCAATGTGAGAAAGGAATCCATCAAAATCCTTGAGGAGACCACAGGCAGCAACCTCTTCGACCTCAGCCGCAGCAACATCTTCCTAGGAACGACGCCAAAGGCAAGGGAAGCAAGGGCAAAAATGAACTATTGGGATTTCATCAAGATCAAAAGCTTTTGCACAGCAAAGGAAACAGTTAACAAAATCAAAAGACAACTGACAGAATGGGAGAAGATATTTGCAAACGACATATCAGATAAAGGACTAGTGTCCAGAATCTATAAATAACTTAGCAAACTCAACACCCAAAGAACAAATAATCCAATCAAGAAATGGGCAGAGGACATGAACAGACATTTCTGCAAAGAAGACATACAGATGGCCAACAGACACATGAAAAAGTGCTCCATATCACTCAGCATCAGGGAAATACAAATCAAAACCACAATGCGATATCACCTCACACCAGTCAGAATGGCTAAAATCAACAAGTCAGGAAATGACAGATGCTGGCGAGAATGTGGAGAAAGGGGAACCCTCCTACACTGTTGGTGGGAATGCAAGCTGGTGCAGCCACTCTGGAAAACAGCATGGAGGTTCCTCAAAATGTTGAAAATAGAACTGCCCTATGACCCAGCAATTGCACTATTGGGTATTTACCCTAAAGATACAAACGTAGTGATCCAAAGGGGCACATGCACCCGAATGTTTATAGCAGCAATGTCCACAATAGCCAAACTATGGAAAGAACCTAGATGTCCATTAACAGATGAATGGATCAAGAAGATGTGGTATATATACACAATGGAATACTATGCAGCCATCAAAAGAAATGAAATCTTGCCATTTGCGACAACATGGATGGAACTAGAGCGTATCATGCTTAGCGAAATAAGTCAAGCAGAGAAAGACAACTATCATATGATCTCCCTGATATGAGGAAGTGGTGATGCAACATGGGGGCTTAAGTGGGTACGAGAAGAATAAATGAAAGAAGATGGGATTGGGAGGGAGACAAACCATAAGTGACTCTTAATCTCACAAAACAAACTGAGGGTTGCTGGGGGGAGGGGGTTTGGGAGAAGGGGGTGGGATTATGGACATTGGGGAGGGTATGTGCTTTGGTGAGTGCTGTGAAGTATGTAAACCTGGTGATTCACAGACCTGTACCCCTGGGGATAAAAATATATGTTTATAAAAAAATAAAAAATTATATTTAAAAAAAAAATAAAATAAAATAGTGAAAGAAAAAAAAAGTCAACATAAAATTCTAGAAAAAGAAAAAAAAATTTCAAAAATCAAGCAAAATAAGAACTTTGCAGACAAACAAAATCTGTGAAATTTATTCTCAGCAGAACAAATATGATATATTAAAAAGAATGTATTTAAAAGAACCTCTTCATGCAGAAGAAAAATGAAACAAGGTGGAAAGTTGGATAAGCACAAAGAAATGTGGTTACGAGAAGTGAAAAATACATAGTAAATATAAAAGACTATTTTTTCTTTTAGTTAATCTCTTTAAAAGATTAAAAGAAATCAGCTCTATAAGCAAAATAACTAGCACTGTTGTAGAAGATTTATAAAATATGTAGAAGGAAACTGATTAATAATAGTAATACAAGAGTGTGGGACCAAAAAAATGGAAGTTTACTCTTTTTTTAAAGATTTTATTTATTTATTTGACAGACAAAGATCACAAGTAGGCAGAAAGGCAGGCAGAGAGAGAGAAAGAAGCAGGCTCCCTGCCGAGCAGAAAGCCCAGTGCAGGGCTCCATCCCAGAACCCGGGATCATGACCTGAGCCAAAGGCAGAGGCTTTAACCCACTGAGCCGCCCAGGTGCCCCTGGAAGTTTACTCTTATTGAATTTTACAATATAGATGAAATGCATAGAAAACAGTCACTGAGATGGGTCTTTGAAAAATCCTCATAAATGTGAAGGGAATGAAATCATACACAGTATAGTCATTGAACATAACACTTCTGTTACATATACAGCTACATACCATAGTTGGAAGATACACTGAAAAATCTACTTATTTGGAGATAGTTCAGGTAGGTTTCTGAATAACCCATAGGTGACACCATTAAATAACATAACTCAAAAATATTAAAGGAATTTAGAGAAATTCTTGAGAGAAAATTTTTAAAAATTTGTGGAATTCACCTAAAGACATGGTGCTACTAACCCTGCATTGAAAAAATAAAGGGATCTAAATCCACTTAATGAGAGCGATGAACACAAAATAGTTTCAAATATGATAAATATTAAATCAACCATATAAATAATCATTTTAAATATGAATGATCGAAGTATACCAATTAAAAGACAGAGATTTGAAGTGGACTAAAAAACAAAGCCCAAGTATACATTCCACAAGAAACTCACTTTAAATATTAAGAGACGGAGGGGCACTTGGTGGTTTAGGGATCTGGCTTAGGCTCAGGTCATGACCCCAGGGTCCTGGGATCCAGTCCCATATCAGGCTTCCTGCTCATTGGAGAAAATGCTTCTCCCTCTGCCCCTCCTCCTGCTTGTGCTCACTTGTACAATCTCTTTCTCTCTGTCTGACAAATAAATAAAATCTTTTAAAGTAAATAAATAAGTAAAATAAAGACATGGATAGAATGAAAGTAAAGGGATGGAGAAAGATACACAAAGGTGACACTAGTCAAAAGAAGGCTGAAACAGCAATATTGATTTCAAAGAATGTATTAGAGCAATGAAAATGATCAAGAACAAAGAGGAGCACTGCATAATGGTAAAGGGATCACTTCTCCAAGAAACAATCCTTGAATGTTTACATTTAACATAAAGACATACATATGTACATACATATATAAGGATAAAAGAATCCTTAACATGTTTACACATAACAACAGAATATCAAAATACATGAGGCAAAAAATGATGGAACCTGAAGAATAAATAGACAAATCCATTCCTACAGATAAAGACAGCAAGACCCCCCCTATTGGTAACTGACATATCCAGCAGGCAGACATTATGTACTTGAACTGAGCAGTACCATCAATTAACTGGATCTACTTGACTTTGATAGAATACATCATCCAACAATAGAAAAGGCATGTTCTTCTCAGACTCACGTGGAATATTCACTAACATGGACAATATTTTGAGCCATAAAACACACCTTGACAAATTAAAAACAAAACAGAAATTATATGAAGAATGTTTTCAGACCACAATGGAATTAAACTAGAAATCAATAGTAGAAAGATAGCTGGAAAATTCCCAGAATATTTGGAGGCAAACAGCATGCTTCTAAATAACAATATGTCAAAGAAAAAGTCTCAAAAGAATTTGAACAAACTTTTTTTTGAACTAAACATCAGGTGAACTAAATAGTCAAGCGATTTAACATAAAGGGGCAAAGACAGTGCTATGTAAAAGGAATAATTTTTTCAACAAATGATACTGGAGCAACTGAACATCCACATTTAAAAAAAAAAAAGTATCTAGATACAGACCTCACAATTCTTCAGACAAAAATTACCTCAAAATAGATGATAGACCTAAGTATGAAACACATGACTATAAAGATTCTAGAAGATAGCAGATGAGAAAATCTAGAAGACCTTGGATTTGGTGACCATTTTTGTATCTGCAACACCAAAAGCATGATCTGTAAAAGAAAAAGAAATGTTGGGGCGCCTGGATGGCTCCGCCAGTTGATCATCCAATTCTTGATATTGGCTCAGGTCATGATCAGGTCTATTGGTCATGAGATCGAGCCCCATGTCTGCTCCACACTAAGCAGGAAATCACTGAAGATTCTCTCTCTCCTTCTCCCTCTGTTCCTTTGCCCACTCAAACACACACACTCTCTCTTAAAAAAAAAAAAAAAGAGAGAGAGAGAGAGAGAGAGAAAGAAAAGAAAAGAAAAGAAAAAGAAAAAGAAAAAGAAAAAGAAAAAGAAAAAGAAAAAGAAAGAATGACTGCTCTATGAAAGATAATTTCCACAGAATAAAGACAGAAACTGCAGATCTACAGAACAAGTATCTGGTAAAGCACATGAATCCAAAATATGCAAAGAACTCAGCAATAGGGGGTCTGGGTGGCTTAGTCAGTTAGGGCCAGACTCTTGATTTCTGCTCAGGGCATTATCTTAGAGTCATGAGATCGAGTCCAATGTCTGATTCCATGCTTAGCACAGAGTCTACTTGAGATTCTCTCTTTCCCTCTCCTGCTGCCCCTCCCCTCATGTGCGCTCTCTCTCTCTCTCTCTCAAATAAATAAATAAATCCTTAAAAAATATATTGAAAAATAAGAACAAAGATGGACGCATTTACACTTTAATTATGAAGCTATAACAATTTATTGTGGGAGGGATGGGAAGATAAATAGAGCAGAACAGAGTCTAGAAATTCTCATATATGGTCAGTTTTATACAATCAATTAATTTTGACTTGAATGAAAACAAAATGAACCACCAAAACCACCAAAGAAATCAATGATCAATTAGATTTCACTGATTCAGAAAATATAAAAAGCCGCAAACTGCTAAAATACATTTACAAAACTTATCTCTGACATAGTTCTTGTATCAGATACCTATGTTAAGAACACTTAAAATATATTAATAATAAGATAAACAACTTGATTTTTCTTTAAGTATAGGAAACATATACAAATATTTCTCCAGAGATGATGTGGAAAATAAGCCCAGAAAAACACTCAGCACCATTAGGCAATAGGGAAATGCAAATTAAAATCACAATGATACCCCTCTCTACAAGACTTATCACTATAATACTGGAGAGGCCAAAATTTAAAATTCTGAAACTGTCAAGTGTTGGGTAGAATGTGGAGTAACTGAACTTCCCACACATTGCTGAGTAGAAATGCAAAATGGTATAGCCACTTTGAAAACAGTCTGGCAGTTTCCTTTAATACTGAAAATTCACTTACCTTAAAATTCAGCATTCCCACTCATAGGTATCCTTCAAGATAAATTAAAACATTTCTGCACAAAAACTTGTATGTGAATTTTCAAAGCAGTTCTATTCATAGAGCTCCACCCTGGAAGGAATTCAAATGGCCAACTGTTGGAGAGATAGAAATCATTGCACGCCTATTCAATGAAACTTTACTCCACGACAAGAAGGAACAAAATTCTGATATATACAACAGCTTGATGAATCTCACAAGTATTAGGCAATTTGAAGAAAAGCAGGCACGAAAGACTATATACTATATGAGTACATTCAGAAGAAATTATAGCAAAGGCAAAACTAGCATACAGTGACAGGATAGCTATTGTTGCCTGTGACCAAAGCTGAGAACTGATTGACCCTGAGTGAGCAAAAGCAAACTTTCGGAGGTGATGAAAATGTTCTCTGTCTTACTTGTGGATGTGGCTGCCCTGCTCTAACACATTTCTCTGAAGTTAAGAAATCACACTCTTAAAATTGGTGAATTTGATTGTAGGAAATCTCTGGTAATAAATGCAATTAAAATGATAAAGACAAAAAGAAAAAAAATGAGAAGTTTTAGAAATTAGTCCTGCTTCTTAACAAGCTGTATTTTAAAATGATCATCTTTCATCCTCATACAGTTTATCTATAAAATGGTAACAAAATTGCTTCTTCTCTCTGGTCGACCAATTAAAAAAAAAAATCTTGCCTCAATTTCCAGAAAATGTACCTTCCATGAATGTGTTTCATAAACTGTAAAGTATCCCTTTAAACATATTTTGATTGTTGTGTCACATGTGTTTAATGGGTAGTTGAGTAAGACACCTTGGGCTATGTTTGGGCCTATGGGAAAAGATGAATATGTGGCAACCATTTATTTTCCACTTTTTCTCACATGGATAAAACCAAACTCTATTTTAGCGGTGGGTATTATTTTCAAATAACTTCCTCTCTGAAAAAGCTGCCATCATTTCCTTTCTAATTGATTTGAATGAAGTCTTTGTTTAAAAGTCTGTCCCTGTCTGATTTCTGTGCCTTGGGCAGATTACGAATGCTTTCCCCCTTAGTCATTCACACGGAATTCACTGCTTCCCTTTAGTCAACCAGCCAGGGTTGAGCACCCATGGAACGGCAGTGTGCAAGACTCAAGATAAAGATATTATGCATAATAGCTATCTCTTTAGATGTATATAATATATATATATTTTTTTCAAGATTTTATTTATTTGAGAGAGAGAGAGAGCAAAAGAAAGCATGAGAGGAGAGGTCAGAGGGAGAAGCAGACTCCCCACACAGCTAGAAGCCTGATTCAGGGCTTGATTCTGGGACTCTTGGATCATCACTTGAGCCATAAGCAGTCACTCAACCGACTGAGCCACCCAGGTGCCGTATGTGTGTGTGTGTGTGTGTGTGTGTGTGTGTTTTAGAGATATTTTGAAGATTTTATTTGTTTATTTGAAGGGGGGAGAGTGAGAACAGAGGGAGAGGGAGAAGCAGAGTCTTGGCTGAGCAGGGAGGCCGAGGGCCACTTAACCCCCTGAGCCCTTCAGGTGCCCCAAGATTCAAGACGTATAAAGGAGAATAAAACCATTGTGCCTTTTGTCTTTTCACTGAATCACTTTTACTATACTTCCTTTACTTCCCTATTCTACTGCTAATTCTTTGTTCAAGCTGCTGTTATTCTTGCTGGGAACCCCATCTCAAACAATTTCCCTGAAGGTTATGTCACACATCTAATGAAAATACCTTTCTGATCATTCCATTCTTCCATTTAAAAGCTCTCAGAGAGTCTCTCCCCTGTCTATTGGTGCATAATGATCCAATGAAAGGGAAACCATCTTTAAATCAAAGGAATCTGAGTTTAAATTCTGATTCCTGCCAAATGATTCTATGGACGAGTAGCTTATCCTTTCTAAGCTTCAGCTTCCTTATTCCTATAAAGCCAAAAATAATTCATTTTGTGGCAGATACTACACATGGAAAGAGCTTGATACAACGTCTGGCACATATAGTCGGTGTCTGGTAAAAGGTTGTTATTATTAAGGAACAAGGACTTTGCAAGTCTTAGTTTGTCATTAAAATTTTGTTTGGGCAGGTTTGTGATTCCAACTAATCTTTATGCTCAGCCTCCTGAGTGATGAAGAGATACTATGAAGTGTTCTACAGCAGCAACAAAACTATAGCAATGCAGTCAATGTGTTGCATCACGGTTCAATAAATATGTAGGGTTCCAAGGTTGTATGTACAAGAAGAGGGGCACCAATGCAATACACACTTCAAGAAATGAATTATCTTGGGGCACCTGGGTGGCTCAGTGGGTTAAGCTGCTGCCTTCGGCTCAGGTCATGATCTCAGGGTCCTGGGATCGAGTCCCACATCGGGCTCTCTGCTCAGCAGGGAGCCTGCTTCTTTCTCTCTCTCTCTCTCTCTCTGCCTGCCTCTCAGTGTACTTGTAATTTCTCTCTGTCAAATAAATAAATAAATAAATAAATCTTTAAAAAAAAAAAAAGAAATGAATTATCTTTTAATGTTGAGGGTTTTTTTTTCTTCTGACTTGCTCATGATAGAGAATTCAATTCAGATTTAAATTAAAATGTGGTTTTGTGAAGCAGCTGAACTCTTTCATTTTACATACATATTGTCACATTTTATATTTTTCTTGTAGCACAAATGCAGCTGTTTTACTTAAAAGATAATTTTCTATTTGTTAGAGTCAATCAGCGTTTGTAATACTGTCTCTTTTGCATCTAGACTGACTTTGTTGCTTCTTGAGGAGACATTGTATTGGCTGGAGCCCAATGTGTTTTTTGTGTGTGTGTATGTGTATATTTTCCATGTATTTTCAGGGATGATTAGGAAGAAAATGATGGGGAATGAGGAACTGAGACTGAGAAAATGGGAGCTGGAAGGAATATATGCAAATATAAATTCCTGTCTGACTAGAAGAAAGAGAGTTTTCAAGGCAAAGAAAGTACATTATGTTTTTATCAAGTTTTAAGATGCATCCTTATACAAATATCAGTAAGTCCAAATGCAGTTCCAATATTACTATACTTGGATTATTTCATTTTCAATAAATAGCTCAGTAACCCAAAAGGGACTACTGAGGGTGATAATTGTGATCATTGTGCTGCTGGAATCATTGGGTAGAAAATAGGGTTTATCCTGAAGAGTGAACATCATCTCCATCAATCACCCCATTAAGAGGTTGTTCAAAGGAAGTAATGATTAAGGAGGGGGTGACAGTTGGCTGAAGGAAGGAACCTAGTCTTTTCTTTTACCATACCTTCTAGGAGTAATGTCCTGAATTCAGAAGTAGAAGCAGAGTAGCAGACATTCCTACTTGTGGCAGACACTCTGCTTCTAATAGGAAAGAAGGCACTACTCAGCCGCCTTATGAGGTGGACCTGGACTCAGTATCTGTGCTGTCCTTATTTTTCACTACCCTCAGCCTTTGCCACAACTTTATCAAATATCGGTTATTGACTCAGTTCCCCCAGGTTTCATGTTTTGCTTCTTCCTCACAAGTCCCCTCTGACCCTTCGTATAATGTGAGTTTGCTTTATTATTTAAGATCACTCAAGTCTTCTGTAGAGCATAAGAGAACAATAATAAAATGCTAATAAATAAAGTAAATATAGAAACAAGTGGCTTGTGAGCCATAGTCAGAATTCACGGTGATGGGAAATGTTGGGGTTTAGGAGGGAACAGTCAAGAAAGAATTCTTAAGATGTCTTGGGTGCAAAAAGGTGGTGTTATTAAAGCACAGGGACAGGACCCACGGGCAGAAAGAGCTGCACTGGGGTTGCAATGGGTGACTGATTACACACACTTTAAATTTGGGAGGGGATTGGGGGTTGGGGGATACATAAATCTCTAAGGAATCCAGAAGCAAGTTTTCCAGGACCTTGAGGGCACTAACCATTGTTAGGAAAAGGTCATTTATTATTGTCCAGTAAAACCTTCATCATGAGACCCTTCAGATGTATATCAGTGGGCCACATGCTTGGAGGATGACTTCGAACATGTATCTTGGGGTGGGGGCAGTAGAGATAAAAGGAGTTTCCAAAGGAATTTTTTTATGTTAAAGGAGACTTACAGGATTCTAGAGGTCAGACTAATGTTTGGCTAAGGTTGTATTTATGGAGGCAGCTAAATTCCTTGACGAATGTCACTTTGCCTATCTCAAGTACTTGTCAATGGTCTGTAAGTTTTAAGTAAGTTTTGGGTTTCTTTTTTCTATATTTCTGTTACCTTTGTTCTCCCCATCAATGAGACATTGATTAATGTTAACTACATTAACTTAACTACATATAGGTAAATCTATCTTACTACAGTTAGATAGTTGACTACAGATTAAGCTAACTACAGATAAGTAAATCAGTAAACTCTATGATGGATTAAGCATAGGTAACATAAGTAAAGCATTTATGTGCTAAACATATAGATACAAAAACCAAGAGGCAATTAATATTTATAGTACCGTAAATATACTCAAGGCATCTATATTCCAGATACACAAAATATTCATGAGACTCATGGAAGCATTTATCCTTTACCCAACCATACCTCCCTGGCCCTACCTGTACACCAAGAAACATAAATAAAATCCACAGCTTCCCATCCATTTCAATGACCAACTACTGCTTGGCCTGGCATACTTCTCTGTGTCTCTCCAACAGAGCACATCTCAGGAGTCAGCGTTCTTTCTAATCTGCTTCTACTCCATCCTATCTCTGTTATCCTATCAGTATTCTTTCCCTTGGACTCACATTGTGTGTTTTAATGGATTTCCTATTTGGTGTTATTGAAACTCTCAGTTCGGTCAATGAATTTTACCGTTCCTTGAACTCTAGGACAGATTCCCTTTGATAGACTTAGAGGACACCGATGTATTAAAGTTAATTTTCATACAAGAGTCAACATGCTTATTAATACCGTAAGCTACACTGGACTCCTTGAAAATAGCAGTTGGAGATTTACAGTGATTTCTGTGGGTTTCTGCATAGATCCGGTGGGTGAAAAGAATGTAAAAAGCTTGCCAGAGATTTCCATCTGTCTGTACCCAGAGCCTGTAACAATTTTGCTCTGGTTGGCAGAGCTCATTGAGCATTTTTTCTTTGGCTGGCAGGTGCACCCTAGATGTGTTTGAGTCGACCCAGACAAACAAAGGCCCCAATGCACTGAATTACTTTGGCTTACCTTTACCACTGGATGGTACCTGTCATTACTCTTGATTTTTTTCCCTCCTAACATATAGCTGTCTAAATCTTAACATATAATCATTTTGTGAATATTTTCCTATACTTCATTGTCTGTCTTGCCCTTGCTTGGCAGTGAAGTTGGCTTCAGGAAGCACTGCTCAAATGTTACCAACAAAAGGGGAGAGAAGATATAAGACAACAAAGTAACTGCTAGATCAAGCTGAACCTGAATCTGACACAGATAGGCTTATAGTTTGTCAATTATTTTTTGTTTACTCAGCAGTGTCTTATTGGACCTGGGGCAATTTTAACATTACAAAGTCTTTTAGTGCCACTAAACAACACAGCACTTATTGATGACAAATTTCTAAACTTATCTGTTAGATTCATTTTTTCTTTTTTTAGTTCACTATTTTTAATGTTTCTTCTTCTCCCCTTCTATCCCTGCCTCCCACAATTTCTATATTTTCTCTTTCTTTTCATTTCTTCTAATCTTTTCTCATTTTTTTTCTTTCTCACACCCCTACCCACTTTTCCTTTTCCTCTTCAAAATATCGATTTATTTCTTTTCAAATGTCAGTACTTCCAGTAAAGGGAAATCTTCCTTATATGTTCTCTGGTGTGAAACCCTAAAATGACCAAAAGTGAGACACTCAAAAAAGCTGCAAGTATGTAGCATTTTAGAACAGCTTTTATACAAATTCCAAAGAAAGTTTAAAAAATATCACTTGAGAAAGGCTTGCCATTGCATTTTCTTGTGAGTGTATACTCTTTTTTTAATGGTTTTATTTATTTATTTGACAGAGAGAGAGATTGCACAAGCAAGAGAAGTGGCAGGCAGAGGAAGAGGGAGAAGCAGGCTCCCCTTTGAACAAGGGAAGCAGGCTCCCCTCTGAGCAACCCCATGAGGGGTTCCATGAAGGACTCAATGTGGGGCTCAATGCAGGGCTTGATGCGGGGCTTGGTACCAGGCTCGATACAGGGCTACATCCCAGGACCCTGGGATCATGACCTGAGCGGAAGACAGATGCTCAAATGACTGAGCTGCCCAGGCACCCCTTATGAGCTTATACTCTGAGACGAGTGATTCCTTACTGATTCTGCATTCAGATAAATAGAACTGGTTAGCCATGAGCAAGTACAAACTTGAAGACTACGAGTATTGTTTTCAGTTCTAAATACTTCAGTGATAGACTTCTATATTTAGCAGCTTTATTATTTTAAATAACCTCACTTTGTGCCCTTAGGGGCATAAACGGAGGTTACAAACATAATACTTCCACATATTAAAAATTGTTGGTTCTAATGATGGTAATTTCCCCCTGAATGCAAAGTCATTTAAGAGTTGTGTTTTCACTGGGTTTTTTTCCAAGAAGTTTCTTTCAAAGTGACGGTAACAGCTGCTAGCTGTATTTTAATCCATGCTTTGGTCATCTTGGTAATCAGGGTCTACAGTTGGAAAAATTGGAAAAGAGACCACGTTTCTTTATCATTTCTTTGGTTCCTCCTCCCTTCCCCTGCAATTCTTCAATTTCGTAACCACCACCCTTGTACATTTCCCTCTCAACTCTGCTTTTAGAAAAGGGTCAGATATGTATCCTTTAAGCCTATCTGCTGCGTTCTGGCTCATTGACATGTGAAGCATCGTCAATACATGATCTGATCTTTCATCACATATTATCTGATCAGCTACTAAGCAGGAGACATTGACTCTTGGGATTTCACAACCATATCAAATTATAAGGAATAGTTCCTGCCTTCAAGACATTTAAAATCAGGAAGGCATAACACAAATGCAGAAAAACTTATGGTGGCACCAACAGTCATAAAATAATAGGTGACAAGTTCCCAGGAAGGGACAGATGTCTCATTTTCCAGAAAAGACATTTTCTCTGATAAAGGAATTTCAGACATCAGGTACGAGCTAATGTGGAAGTAGTATTTTGTTTCCTCTGCAAGCTACATTGTCCTTGTGACCGGCTGCTCTGAGAGGGAGCAGACTGTGTTGTTCAGGGAGCATAACATAATAGAAGACAAAGAGCTTCGGGCACAACACAATGGAATTTTATCTTAGTGTGCTAGTTATTAGATGACTTGGGAAAATTAATCTTTATGAATATTAAATTTATGATCTCACAGGAACTTTTGGAGCAGAGAAAATTCAATGATTAAATAAAATAATATGTGTTTAATAAGAAGAAACTTCCAACAAGTGGAAACAATTATCAGTATTAATTATTGCTTCTCTAAATGTAAAATGTCTTTTTGAGCATGAGGGAAAACTTGATATATATGAGATATATATAAATGAGATATATATAAATGCATTCAGGATCTTGCTCTGTTAGAAATAAATAGTGTTGACATTTTAAGATTTAAAATGATTAGGGGTGCCTGAGTGGCTCAGTTGGTTGAGTGTCTAACTCTTGATTTTGGCTCAGGTCATGATCTCAGGGTCATGAGATCATGCCCCACCTCAGGCTCCACAATGGGTGTGGAGCTTGCTTGAGATTCTCTCTCTCTTCCTCTCCCTCTGCCCCATCCCCTTCCCTCCATCTCGAAAATAATAACAAAAATAATAATATTAAATGATTATAGAAAAGCACACATCTAATCAAGTTTCTATTAATGTCTATACATTTTCCAGATTCTTCAAATGAGGCTTTGGCCTACATGTCCAGTGACTTCTAGGCATCTCAACAGAAGGCTGAGGGCCCACGGCAACTCAGATAGGACTTATTCATTATCTCTCTCTTCTGAGGCATCTGTTCTCCAAAATGTTCTTTCTCTTTATTTTACTTAATGGGTACACCTAATTACCCTGTTTTCCAGTCCAAAAACAATCTCATCTTTAATTCCTTCTTGTTCTTCACCTTGAATTCAAATCATCAATAAGCACAGTTGAGCCAAACTTCAAAATATGTCTTGATTCTTTGAGTTCTCTAGCTTTCTCCAGCCCTATCTTAATAAAAAGCAGAATTGTGTCTAGTTTTGTCATAAGTGGATACAAATATTACCATTATTTCCTTGTGAATTTGGTATTCACCAGCACCTTGCACCCTGTTAAATAATACTTGATTTCAACTAAATACCCAGAACTCCTTCTTGATTACACACACCTATTCTATTATTATTCAGTTTCACATTTAAAGTTTTTCTTGAAACCAAGTGCTGATCTCTAATCCCACTACTACCACTCCAGTATGTTTCTTATCAGAATACCTGCAGCAGCTCCTAACACTGTTCCCTGCTTCCACTTTTGGTCCTCAAGCAGTTCAAAGGTCATTCCTATAAAAAATGCAATGTCATTACCCTCCTTTCCAATCATGCTTGCCATTACTTACTCTCTCAGCAACACTAGCTTGCTACTTTCTGTTTCTTGAACAAACTAAACTTGTTCCTGTCTCAGGCTATTCACTGTGCCTTGACACTCTCTCCTAAGATCATCTCTTCATTCCTTCATTTAACTCAAAATTAGGGCGCCTGGGTGGCTCAGTGGGTTAAAGCCTCTGTCTTTGGCTCAGGTCATGATCTCAGGGTCCTGGGATCAAGCCCCGCATCAGGCTCTCTGCTCAGCAGGGAGCTTGCTTCCTCCTCTCTCTCTCTCTGCCTGCCTCCATGCCTACTTGTGATCTCTCTCTGTCAAATAAATAAATAAATAAATAAATAAAATCTTAAAAAAAAAAATCACTATAACTCAAAATTAAATATCACTTTCTTCTAGAAGTCTTCCTATAGTATCTTGTTATAATGCTTCATTCCCATTCCATGCTAAACCATGCCTTCAAATCTCTGCCTTCTTATTGTGCTGTGTTTCCTCTAAAGCACTTATCAGCCCTTGGAACTTTGTCATTTGTTTTCTACATGTTTATTATCTACCTTTCTTTTTAGAATATGAGTTCCCTGAAGCAGTGATGATGTCCATCTTAATCAATGCCCTATCACTGATAGAGTGCAAAGCCAATGTCTGACACATGGTACCTGGTCAATGAAATTTTAAATGAGTGAGGTTGATTGATTTAATCTGAGACTTTGAACAAGTATTTTAACCTCTCTGTTTTGGATTTATCTCTTATAAAAAAAGCAGTGGACCAGAGCCTCTCTGAGGCTTCCTTCCAGCTCTAAACCTCTGTCTTCTAGGGCACTGTGGCCATATCCTCTCCAAACAAGTCCATTGTCAGCAGATAGTGAGGCTGCCTTTAACAGAGATTATGCAGGTAGAAGGTGGGAAGAGCTTGAAGCGAGGAGCCTTTGTAGTTATCTCTCGCTCTATCTCACGGACATAGAAACAGCATCTTTTATTGAAATAGTAAATAGAAACCCTTAGAGATTCCTCTCAGTCGGTCCCTCACCCAGTACCTCATCACCCCAGCCCTTTCTGCCTCTGAAGAACACAGTTTGAAATTGACTGGCCTCCAGGGACACTAACATTTTGTTGGACAGCCCACTATCAATCTGGTTCACAACCTTTCAAAAGAAGAATAAGGTGATCAGAAGAACCATTCTCAGGTATCCATGGAATTGTGCATTAGGTAAAAAGTTTTGGTCTGACTGTTCTGGATTTGCCCAAACAGAGAGAGTAGAAGCATTAATTCTTACAAGTTAAAATTTTAACAATACAAAAATGGTGAAATATTCCCTGTCTTGGATAGCTCCTAATTAACTACTGAAATCTTCACTTAGAGTAGTAATTGACGTCATCTGTTAAAAGTTTAGACAATACAGCTATAATAAGGTGTCAGACCTTTAATTTGCTAAAACTTCCTAATTATTCTGATTTGTATTTTATACTCCCATTTTGAAAGGTTACCTCCCTTTTTTTTTTCTATAGGTTATGAAATTAATACCCGAAACAATGAAATCAAATTCAATATGCATTTTCTTACTTATTTAAAACAAAACAGTTGGCAGCTATGATTAAAATAAGGTGAGTCTAGAGACTGTGGTGTTAATTAAGATAAGCTTATTTTCTTGGCAAATTTTCTCAAAATATTAAAAAGGCATATTAAAACAAAACAGATAGTTCTTGTGACAGACTATATGTTAGGTTTACAATGATTTTATAAAGGATTTTCATATCCTAAGAACTAAATAATAGGGTCATGTATTTAATTCTATAAATCAGATTTCATTTAATGGTTATCATTTTGAAATATTAGTGGTTCCATGTTTGTCTATTATTGAAATGTCTGGATATTTCCTTTTATTTCTGCTTAAGAGATTCAAAGGTTAATTTTTTTCCAATATGGAAATGTGAAATGTATTTTTAGTGATACTTAATGCATAAACATGAAGAATTCTGCCAATAATATAGATTACACTATAGCAGATTGTACCATTATTTATAGGACTACTGTCGGAGGATCAAAATAAACCCTTAAAAAGTTTGTCACCACAATAATTTGAGATATGCCAAGGTGCACAGTTCTGTGCATAGATTAGAGAGATAGACAAATAACTGATAGATGATAGACACTTACATTTGAGCCAATCACCTAAATGAAAATGACTACAGAGATCTCTGAATTAGCAGGCATGTCTCAATCTCTGTTGAAGATAAAAGAGTCAATGAATTAAACTGGCCAGTCTTTATTATACACACACCTTTTGTTAATAATTGATTATGAAGTAAAAAAGTATATTTCATCATATTGGACAATGATTAAAATCTTCTGATTTTCTGGTTTTATTTATTATTTTATTTTTTAAACATATTTTATTTATTTCTTTGTCAGAGAGAGAGAGAAGAAACGGGGAGCAGCAGGCACAGGGAGAAGCAGGCCCGACACAGGACTTGATCCCAGAACCCTGGGATCATGACCTGAGCCAAAGGCAGATGCTTAGCAACTGAGCCACCCAGGCACCCCATCAGTTTTCTGGCTTTAAATAATGCCCTCTAAATTTGCATGTGCACATACATGTAATACATAAACATACAATGACTTTTTATGCTGTTTACATCTGAAATTTTAACTTTGTATTTCCTCCCAAAAGATTTTATTAAGTATATATATTTAATAGCCATATATATAAATTAAATTCAACTATCACAGGTATGTTTGTTGTCTACAATCTAGGACCCTCTTAAATAGAAATAGTTGAAATGAAAACAAAAACATCCAAGGAATGGAGAGGGGTACTGCTATTCCAGAAGAACGTGAGGATGGTTTCCTGGCTGCATGACTTCCCCATGGTCATTGCTCAAGGTATTGTCTTGCTTGCTGAGAAACTCATGTGTCTGCCAAAACCTGCAAATGTGTACTCCCACTGTTTCAAGATCTGCTCATCTGGTTGATAGATGATTGCAGGATGAGAGTGCCATGACCAGCTCGGAGAAGGAACTTCCTGCCATATGGATCTCTTACAGAAACCAGTGGTGACATTTCATTGATCACATACCCCCGATGCAAAGCTCTGGCCCCATTTGGTGGATTGTTCGGAAAAGATAGCTGTTCCACGTAACAGTGCCACAAGTTGCCACTTGCAAGAGTTTTACTTTTTGGCAAAGAAGAGCAGTCAGTTTCTGTTGAATTTACTTAACAATCTGGATACTGTTTTGAAAACTAAAGCAATGGCTGCAACTATCAAACCTAGCATTGGTTACAAAATTCAAAACAAAATAACTGACAGCTGTTACTGTTATTAATGCAAACACCAGTATCAATTTATAGTTACAAACCACTTCTCATAGCATTTTATGTTTGTTTTTCCGATTGATAAAATCATATATGTTCAATGTATAAAATGTGAATATAACAAAATATTGAGAAAATAAGATTGTACATCATTCCACCATCCATAATATACTATTTACATAGAAGTATGTAGTTTCCTATTTTGTTCAATGAATTTGTGGATGTGGTGGATATGTAAAATACCTAGCTATTAACTAATACATATTTTTATTAAAAAATTTTGGTCCATACTGTCAATATAGTTTTAAATTCTCCATTTTTCAAGTGATAACAATGCTTACTCATACTATTATATTTCATCTAAAAACCAAACCAAACCAAACAAAAAAACTCTGGGTGCCTGGGTAGCTCAGTGGTTATGGCTCAGGTCATGATCCCAGAGTTCTAGAATCAAGCCCCACATCAGACTCCCTGCTCAGTGAGGGGCATGTTTCTCTCTATACCACTCCCTCTGCTTGTGTTCCCTCTCTCACTGTCTCTCACTCTCTGTCAAATAAATAAAATCTTAAAAAAAAAAAACTCCTTTTGTTACTGTAATAATTTTCCAAGTGATCCCTATATAATACCAGATTTAACCAGTCTCTATTGTTAAACTTGTATATTTCCTTTTTGTTTATTATTTTTTAGCTATTATAGATACTATTTTAATACACACATTTGCTTATAGTTTCTTTATAAGAGTTGATTTATTTTCCTAGAAAAGTATCTAACTGAGAAGATAACAGGATTAAAGAATGTGAGTTGTTAAAAAAAAAAGTATGAGCTTTATTTATTTATTTATTTTTGTATAGGTGTTTTAAAATTCTTTTCCCTGCAGATCAGATCAATTTTTATCTTGACCAGCAGTGAATAACAGTGCTTGTCTTGCTATCTTGAGAATCATCTAATCTTTTTTTTTTTTAAAGATTTTATTTATTCGACAGAGAGAGATCACAAGTAGGCAGAGAGGCAGGCAGAGAGAGAGGAGGAAGCAGGCTCCCCACCGAGCAGAGAGCCCAATGCGGGGCTCGATCCCAGGACCCTAGGACCACGACCTGAGCCGAAAGCAGAGGCTTTAACCCACTGAGCCACCCAGGCGCCCCGAGAATCATCTAATCTTAACCAACTTATATGTGAGAAATGTTGTCTCAGTACTATTTTAATTGAATTCCTTTGTTTACTTACTAGGTAGCACATTTTCTACATACTGACTGATTGTTGGCTTTAAAAAGGATTAGCACATCCAATTTCCTATTTTCTTTTTCATCTTTTTAAAAAGGATTTTATTTATTTGAGAGAGAGAAAACGAGAGAGAATGTGCAGGATCTGGAAGGGCAGCAGAGGGGGAGGAAGAAGCAGACTCCCCGCTGAGCAGGGGGCAGGGCAGATGTGGGCCTCTATCCCAGAATCCAGGCATCATGACCAGAGCGAAAGAAGTTGAAGCCACCCGGGCACCCCCCTTTTTCATATTTATCAGGTCTTTTAATATGTGGAATTTCAATGTATTCATATTTATTTGGGGAATTGGATATTTTATTTTACCCATAAAGTTTAGAGATTTAAACTTAAAATGGACAAAAGGTCAAAAGAATGTGTTCACAAGTTTCTGTTTTATGATGGTAATTTCTTTCATTTGTCCAATTAAGCATTTGAACTCTCATTAGATTTTTTTTTTAATAGAAAGCCAATCTTTCTCAAGCCAAATCCCTCTTTTGTTTAATTGTCCACAGGTATTTGCTCACTTATACTTTACCTTTACTTGTTCTTCTCATGTTTCCAGTACCCCAGGGAAGCAACAGAACTGAATGTCTTATCAGTCCCTCAACACTTTTTAATCAGTTCTTGCCACTGAAAGTAATTTTGAACATTGGTCTTATATTATATAGTGACACTTGCTTTGCCGAGGAGGTATACATGGACTATTCCAGATTTAGTGCTGAGCTCCAAGATTTTGACTGGTTTACTTCATACTTACCAAATGAGTCACTTCCCAAAGCATTACCATAAGCCAGGCAGATGGCTCTGGGGAAGGTTATAAACCTGATGGCATGCTGAGTCCAGACAAGCATTCCTGATAGTGTTTGTGGTCCACTCAGATCAGAGGAGCCTCTTCTTTGGTTGTAAGAGGAGCTGGATGAGATCGCTTATTGGTTACCTTAAGAGGGATAGCTCAACATCCCCCTGGATCTCTACAAATTTCACTGAGGTAGAAAGACCCTGAATTTTTGTTGGATTTAGTTCCTACCTTCTGATGTGCCAGTTTGTTGCCAATAAGTGTAGAGTAGTTGCTACTTCTTGTTCACTAGGTTCAGTCAGCCTAACGTCATCAACGTAATGGGCCAGTGTGATTTCTTCTGGAAAGGAAAGGTGATCAAAATCTCTGAGAACTAAATTAGGATAGAAGGCTGGAGAGTTGATATACCCCTGAGGTAGCATAATGAAGATGTAATGCTGTGCCAGTTGAAAACAAAATGATTCTGGTGGCCTTTATTAAGAGGATAGAGAAAAATTATGTGTCCAATCAATAGCTGAATACCAGGGATCAGGGAACATGCTAACTTGCTTGAGCAATAAAGCCACATGTGACACAGAAGATGCAATTGGAGTCATAACCTGGTTAATCCCTTTCATTCTCCAAGATCCTTAAATATCTTTTGCACAAACCAAATAGGAAAATTGAACGGAGATGTGGTAGGAAACATACCCTGTATCTTTCAAGTCCTTGGTGGTGGTACTGATCCTTGCAGTCCTTTCAGGAAGGTGACATGATTTTTGGATTATTATTTTCCTGGGTAAATACAGTTCTGGTGACTTCCATTTGTCCTTTCCCAACTTTATAGCCCTCACTCTCACATCAATATTGGGATTTCATAGGTGCCGGGTATGTCTATTCCAATTATGAATTCTGAAACTGGAGAAATCACCACAGAATGTGGTGTGGGGGTACATTAGACTCATTATAAAAAGCAGTTAAACTAAAGGTCTCCTGATAATCTGACCTTCATGAACGACTATTCTGATGGAACCCAGTGCTGTTTTAAGTTCAGAACCAGTGTCCAATAGTTCTTTTCTCCAGTGCACAGTTGGTAAAAAGCTGAACATGCCTTGGAGAAAGACTGAAAGTATTTGACAGTGTGTTGGGTTCTTCCTCTAGGGGATCTGGCCTCTTCTTCATTTAAGTGACTTCCTCTATATAAACTGGCTAGAGTCTGGGAACTGATTGAGGGGACTTGGCTCTCTTTTTATGTTTCAAGTTACATTTTATTCACTTGAATTAGAACTTTTCTGATCTTTATGATAAAAAAAGAATTTAGTGGTCTTTCTATCTATTCCACTTCTAGCCAGCACTGTAGGTTTCTGCGGGTCAGAGTATTCTGATGGCTTCCTGACTCTCCTGTTCTTTATAGTAAGTGTTCCCAACTTACCTTGAATGCTGTCACCCTGACACCCTAGGATCCAATTAGTCCCATTGTATTTATGTTTCTTAATTTGACCACTGCACTTTCCACTGTAAAATTTGGCCTGTGGAGAAGAATGATCACAGAAGGTGCTGAGGCTTCCCTTGCAAATGTATATTTCAAAGTTGTGATCAGGTGTGTGTCTTCCAAACCCTCCCAGGGTGAGTGGGTAAGTTTTAAATGACAAATCAGCATTAACATACCAATCTTCCTAAGACCTTTTACCCCATCTTTATTGAGATATAATTTACATATAACATTGTGTAAGTTTAAAATGTACCCTGTATTGGGGTGACTGGGTGGCTCCAGCAGTTAAGCAACTGCCTTCAGCTCAGGTCATGATCCTGCAGTCCCAGGACTGAGCTACCAGGATAGAGCCCTTCATGGGGCTCCCCACTCAGCAGGGAGTCTGCTTCTCCCTCTGACCCACCCCCCTCTCATGCTTTCTCTCTTAATCTCTCTCAAATAAATAAATAAGATCTTAAAAAATTAAAATGTACTATGTATTGATTTGATATATCTATTCAATATGATTATCACCATAGTGTTAGTTAACACCTCCATTACATCACATAACATTGTGTGTGTGTGTGTGTGTGTGTGTGTGGTGAGAACATTAACGATTTGTTCTCTTAGCAATTTTTAAGTAGTATGGAAGTTTCTTAAAAAATTTTTAAAAAACTACTGTTTGATTCAGAAATCCCACTTCTGGGTACATACCCAAAGGAAATTAAAACAGGTTAGAGAGATATCTGCACTCCCATGTTCACTGCCTCATTACTCACAATAGCATGATATAGAAACAAAGTAAGTTTCCATCAACGGATGAATAAATAAAGATGAGATACAAATGGCAAGATTTCATTCTTTTTAATGGCTGAATAATATGTGTCTTTCATGTGTGTGTGAAATTTCAGTGTATCTTTCATTCATTCATCACTTGAAGGACTTTGGGAACTAGAGGGTATTATACTAAGTGAAATAAGTCACTCAGAGAAAGACAAATACCATAGGATCTCACTCATATGTGGAATTTGAGAAACAAAACAGATGAGCATGGGAGAAGGGAAGGAAAAAATAAGATAAAGACAGTGAGGGAGGCAAAGCATTAGAGGCTCTTAACGATAGGGAATATGCTGAGGGTTGCTTGAGGGAAGTTTGGCAGGGGGATGGGGCAATTGGGATGGGCATCAAGGAAGTTATGTGATGTAATGAACACTGGGTGTTATGTGCAACTGATGAATCTCTAAATTGTACCCCTGGAACTAAAATTACAGTATATGTGAACTAACTTGAATTTAAATAACATTTTGAAGAAAATAAAAGATGTGATACACACACACAACAGAATACTAGTCTGCCACGAGAAAGGAGAAAAACTTGTCACTTGTGACAACACAGATGGACACTGAAGGCATTATGTCAAATGAGATAAATCAAATACTATATGATATCATTCATATCTGGTATATGAAATATCCCTAACCCTTTGAATCCTTTTTCTATATTAAACCAAGGCAGGTCCAGCATTTCCAATTGGCTCATTGTTGTCCAACTTTTGGTCCAAGTTTCAGCCAACCAATAGAAGCAGACGATAATTCATAAAACAGATAAGTCTGATACATTTGGCCCTCAAAATAAATCTTTCTGGTCTTCATTATGAGAGTCTATGTCATAATTTTCAGATCATTTTCTTTATATTTTGATTTTAGAGTTTCTTTTCTAAATTTTAAAGATTTTATATATTTATTTGACAGAGAGCGCATGCGCACAATCAGGGGACCAGTCGACAGAGGGAGGGGTAGAAGCAGGCTCCCTGATGAACAGAGAGCCTATGTGGAACTCGATCCCAAGACTCTGGGATCATGACCTGAGCCGGAGGCAGATGCTTAACAGACTGAGTCATGCAGACGTCCCAGAAGTGAATATTTTGGGCTTTTCAGGTCGGTTACAGTCTCTATCACAACTCTTCAACTCTATCATTATAGCATGAAAGCAGTCTTAAATAATAGATAAAGAAATCCCCATAGCTACACTCAAATCAACCTGTATTTACAGAAATAGGCACTGGACCAGATTTGACCTGTGGAGAATAATTTGCTGTCCCAATTTCACAGCACTGAAAATTAACAAACCATCACTGCATACAAGGGTATGGAAGAATCTTGTAAAGATAATATTGAGCTAAAGACCAGATACTATTTAAAATCATTTATATAAAATTCAAGAACAGGCAAAACTGACCGATGGCTATAAAAGTTATAACAGTGGCTATCTTTGGGAAGAACTATGACTGAGGAGGGCCAAAAGTGGAACATTTGAGATGCTGTTAAATATTCTTTTTCTTGGTATAAGTAATGTTTCTATGACTCAGTTCACTTTATGAATACCAATTTATCAGTAGACTTAGAATATGGGCATTTTTGAATGTACACTTCAATATAAACTTAAAATGGAATGAATAATAAAAGATGACGTATTGAAGGAACTTAATAAAACCACTCAATTATCCAGAAAACCAAAGTCAAGAATATGAACTAAAATGAGAATGTAGGAAATGTTAGAGGAAAAAAATATGTATCTAAGAAGTACAAAATTCTCATAAAAATTGTCGCTAATATATGTCAGCATTTCTTAGTTCCAGGAATTGTATGAATTGCTTCATAAATATTATTTGGGTAACTTTTGATGATAGGCCTAGTGGTAGGGAACATTATTAATGGTGTTAATGGTGTTGTGGTTTTCTTTTTTCCCCCCAGTTAAGGAAGTAAAAACACAAAAAAAGTTGAATATTTTTTCCATAGTTACACAGATTTTAGTAGTGGGTGAGAATGCAAACCTCAGGCAAGGGAAACAATAAAAGAAAAGAGGAAGAAAAGAAAGCCTGCATGACGGGAAGCGTGTGGAACGTGAAGACTATACACCAGTTGGGGAAATACCAATTGTTTTTAGATAAGTAAGATAGTAAGAAAACTCCATAGACAATGGTGGGGGAGGAATCATGTGTTTGTTATAGGCAGTTCATTCTTGATAGTCAACTCTTTTGATATAGAAAATAGCAGAGAACCTTCCACACTACCACTGGACCACGCAGAGGAAAGAATTATTTCAAAACACTATATCATTGGTGAATCATTCAAGAATATCAGACTAAGCTTACTTAAAAGTCTTTCTTCAGAAGGAGTCCCTAAGTGTCTCGCATCCCTCTTTATCTAGTCAGGATTCCTGGAATACAAGCTTCCAGGAATACTCGAATTCAAGCAGGAATGCAAGCTTCCTAAGCTAGTAGTAGCTTTACAACCATCTTCATACTGCCATCCAGAGTTGGGCATCTTTTAATCTGATCCAGTCACCATGCGTATACATCTAAGCCACCACATACTTGGAAACAGAAACTTTGTTTTTGAATCCTTCCTACCTGACTTTCTTTTCCAGGTATTTGTCTGTGTTTTTCATTGGCTCAGAAAAGCTCAAAAGCTCAGCTCATTTTACCTAACAGATGCTCCCTCAAAATCACTTTCTGTCTTGTCACATTGTTTATTTCAATTGATACATTTATCACTGTTTCTTTACTATTTATTTGTAATTTTAGTATTTATTTATTACTTACTTGTTTTCCTATTGATTGTATGAAATTCGGCCTCTAATAAGAGCTCAGTGTGGTCAGTCATTTGCCTTGTTTATTCCCATAATGCACTTTTCAAAGTGTAAGGTAGATATATGGATTTAAGAATTCAAATATTTCTTAAATACATAGAAGAAAGAAAGAAAGAAAGAAAGAAAGAAAGAAAGAAAGAAAGAAAGAAAGAAAGAAAGAGGAAAGAAAAAAGAAAAGAAAAGAAAAGAAAAGAAAAGAAAAGAAAAGAAAAGAAAAGAAAAGAAAAGAAAAGAAAAGAAAAGGGACCCTAAACAGTCAATCCACAGGTATGTTGTCATTTCAGGTAAATTTGAAAGAGAGAGAAAACCTTTTTTAAGATACTTAAATTCCATCAATTACTTGCTATCCTTATGGTTTGAGTAAAAAATAAAGAAATGTTTTAGAGATTATGAAGTCTTTGGCAATTAATAAAGACAAGTATTCACAGGTGGTGTTTTTAGACATTGTTCCCACTGGCAGTTGGAACTCTAGAAGAGAAAGAAATAAATGTGAATAAAAACATTGGGTTTGAAAATGGAATTTTTTTAATGTGCATTTCCAAATGACTCAAGATACAAGACTGATACATTCTGTCCCTTGCCAATAAGCTATGTCATTTGTATAGAAAAAGCATAATTCCAGAAATAAATGACTTGATAATGAGGAATTTAAACTAAATTTGTAGACAGATGGAAAAAATACTCTGGTTAATCACATTAGTCTAGTTTCTATGCAAATAGCAAGTTTAACACGGGAAGTAAAATGGAGAAAATGGTAAGAGATTCATACAGGAAAACAATATTACCTGGTATTAAGTAGCTATAGAGAGATAACTTGACTTGTAAATAGAACCAATAATATACAAACTTGGAGAGCCCATCATGGCACTGCTCACATTGTTCTCTAGAAATCAACAAATCTAGAGAAACTGAGACTGGGTGCTAGAGTATGGCAAGGAGGGAAGACACACTATTGCAAAGAAATGCCCTTGTTAAGAAAAAACAAGAAAGAAAACTGACTTCTTAGTTAAAAAATATAGAAATATGGAGGAAAATTAATGAACCTAACAGTGAAGTCAACCCAGAAAGATTGTGGATGATGCTGAAATTAAAAGAGAAACCAAGAATAGCTTACAGCAGATGAAGGAAATGGTGTCATCAAAAGAGCAGAAGAACTGTTGGCAAAATCTGCAGTAATTCTGAAGATTAGAAGTAGTATTGTATCAATGTTAACTTCCTGAGTTTGGGCTGCAGTCATGTAAGAGAACATACTTGTTGGGGGGAAATACACACTACACACTGAAGTATGCAGTGGCAAAGGAGCATCATATCTGCAACTTACTCTGAACCGTTAAGAAAACAAATCTGCATTTTTGCAGAGAAACATACATATGGAGATAGGTTTTCTGGTATTATTGCTGCAGCTCCTCTGTCTCAAAATATTTTTCTTTTATTATGTCAAAATAAAAAAATTAAAACAGAACGCAAAATTTAGAGATAGAACACTGTGTTCCTATTTTAGATCATGACTTACTAGCATGACGATATGAACAAATCCATTTTTTAAAAAGATTTATTTATTTATTTATTTTAGACAGAGAGAGAATGAGAGAGTGTGCAGGCAAGTGGGGTGAGAGGTTGAAGGAAAGGGAGAGTGAGAGACAGGGAGAAGCAGACTCTGAGCTGAGTGTGGAGCCTGACTCAGGGATCGATCTTACAACCCTGAGATCATGACCTGAACTAAAATCAAGAGTCTGATGCCTAGCCATCTGAGCCACCCAGGGGCCCCCACTTCACATATTGACACTCAACTACAAAATGATTTTCAGACTTATTTCTAGATTCATTATGATAATCAAGTGGAATTGTACCATGCCTTTATAAATTACAAAGACTAATGTTAATGGCATTCGTTATTATTATAATGACAGTGTGATGGAAATTACAGTAGACCCAGAGGGAAGATACAATAGCATTGGGAAATTTTAACTCCCTGGGTATCTGCTAGGAGTTTTTTCAGCTAAAAGCAGTTTTCATTTGTGTGGTGACAGTTTAATCTCTCTAAGAATAGAATAAATGACTAGAGAAACTTCATTCTAAACCAAATGGAAAACAATTTTTAAAAAGTTAAAAGAAACAATGCTTGCTAAGGTGGAAACAGAAATCCCTACCATTTAATATGGGAAAGGTAGAGGACAGGCATGTGCAAACTCATAACCCATACTTTTTTGTGAAGGCAAAACTTACAAAACTTGCAATATAGAGAGAACTATATTATGGGGCACCTGGGTGGCTCAGTGGGTTAAGCCTCTGCCTTTGGCTCAAGTCATGATCCCAGGGTCCTGGGATCGAGCCCCACATCGGGCTCTCTGCTCGGCAGGGAGCCTGCTTCCCCTCTCTCTCTGCCTGCTTCTCTACCTACTTGTGATCTCTCTTTCTCTCTGTCAAATAAATAAATAAAATCTTAAAAAGAGAGAGAGAGAGAGAACTATATTATGGAAAGAGATGTGCTTATCAATGTGACCATACCCTTACCTATAAAATCTCACATTGTTTAGATGAGAAAGAGTGATATAAAAGAACAGTAATACCAAAATCTGCAGGCATCAAGAAATACATTTAAGTAAGAGATCTCTGATAATAGCCCCTACTATAAGCCAGGAAATATATTAGGTGCAGAACCCCAGTGGTCAAGAAGGAGGATCTTTGCCCCCATATATCTCCCTCTTCCTCCCTCTACCCCTCCCCACGCCTTACTGCTTATGCTCTTTTGCTCTCTCGCTCTCTCAAAACAAAGTTAAAAGAAATTAAAACTCATATAGGAGAATAAAATGTAAACTGTCACAAAATAACCCAGCATTATTATAAATGTATGATATAACCTCACTGACACAGGTGAGGAAGAAGAGGTGCTGATTTAAGTACCTTTGGAAATAACTGAAAGTTACAAGACTAAAGCAAAAAGCATACAACTAGCACTTTCCTTGAATTGGTAAAGTTGTTTCTCATAAGGGTAAGAGTTACTTTGAAACCACTAGGCATATACATGGCATTGAAGAAATAAGGAAATAGATGGAGAGTGGAGTAGACGGGTTCTCACTGTTGGAGTAGGAGGTTAGAGATGAGCAAGGAGAGAGAGATCAGAATGAATTATGTGGGACTGGGTTAGAGTTGGAGACATCAGAATAAAATCTTATTTAATTTAAAATGGGTACTATTGGATGAATATGAAAATACTTATGGATTTGCTGGCATACATGAGTTTTATGCATACATAGGTTTCCTAGCTCTGTCTGCTCAGATAGCCTGGAAGCAATGACATCCCAATAGTGGTGTCCAGATCTTGGTTTCCAGTAACATCCCTTGATAAAAAGAACCAGAGCTCTTTGGAGAAATGGCTGATTTCTAAGACCCAGAAATATACAAAGAAAACCTGGAGTTTCTTATAGTGTCAGAAAGTAAGGAAGTGCTCAAAAAGTAAAATGAAAGGGTATGTCCAAGGGACACAGGATCTAACTGTAAGAGCTCCCAATGGCCAAAGCTGGAGAAAAAGGAGGAACACAACAAACAAAGTGTAGAATTATAACCCAAAGTGTGAAACAAGTACCCATCAGTCCATACTGATAAAAAATAAACAATTGAATAAGTAAGGAAATGATGGAGAATAGACAAGTCTTTTATACAGAAGAATTCCAAATAATTATGTAAATAATCCCCTCACTGAGATGTGGAGCATAACTCCCCACATCTTAAATTTGGGTTACACTTAGTAACTTACTTGCAAAGGACATAGTGGTAAAAGAGCAAAGGTAAATAACTTTACAATGTAGAGACCTGGTGATTAAGGTGAAGCTAATCAGTGATAAGTCATGTTAACACCATGTACCCTTGAACGATGTCTTGAGAATGCCACTTCACTTACCTGGTCTTTCCCCAATCCCCTCCCTTCCAAAAGCCCTCATTACCCCCATCTATCCATAAGAAAAAAAAAATCAGAAAAGCCCAGATTTAAGGACATTCTAAAAAAAAATTCTTGACCAATACTCAAAGCTGTCAAAGTCATCAAAAGCATGGGTAGTCTGAAACTCTTAAGAGCCCAGAGGAGCCTAAGGATGCAGAATGACTAAATGTAATGTGCTAACATGGATAGGATCCTGAAATATAAAACGGATTATGGAAAACTAATGAAATCTTAATAAAGTTTAGTTAATAATATTGCACCATTATTGGTTTATTAGTTGTAACAAATGTACCATAGCAATATAAAATAAATTAAAACTGGGAAAATACTATGCAAAGTATACAGGAACTTTCTGGACTATCTTTGCAATTTTTGTTAAATCGAAAACTACTATAAAGTAAAACTTTAAAGTAAACACTTATTTAAGTACAAAAAATAAAACAGTCAAAACTACAGTTTAAAAACGTGGGTTATCAGATTTCACAGCATCATTTTCTTTTTTAAGGACTCAAAACTTAATGAAATGGACATGTACAGAATAAGCAAAAAATAACAGTAACTCTCATGTTAATAGCATAATGATGACAGTTAAAACTGAGGGCTTTAGTCTATTATCCACACTGTTGGTATACAATTATGCCTAAGTGGGTGCATTTATTCACACACAAACTAGCAAAAGGGTTAATATAAGATTCTCAGAGGTGTTTCTACAGTATAAAAAGGGTTAGCTGGGCTGGATATTTTCTAAGTTTTCTTGCATTTCCATAATTTTCTGATCCTAATTCCAAGCAATGAATTAGTTAATCTTGTGACTCTCACAAGCTCTGGCGTCTTGCTATAGAATTCTCACATACCAGGTAGTTAGATTCCAGAACCTAAAATTCTTGAGACAAAAATGCTATGCTGAATAAATGGAAACATGAGATGTTACAAACAATACTTAGTCATTCAAGAGGCTTGTGTTTTAGGCTTGATTTTACTACTTATAAGCTACATCTACACTGGCCAAAATAGCTTTTCTAAAATGGAGATGACTAAGTCTATAGAGTTATGGCAAACCACATTAAGAAAGTTGCTAAGGTTATGCATATGTAAGACACTATCATCATGATGGCATGTTGATATCATGTCTTCAGAAATCAAAATACTGATTCTGTAAAAGGAAGTTATATTTTAAACAAAGAAGTGTTGTTATTTGGGGTTATCCTAAACAAAATACAAATAGAATACTGTCAGAAATTCTCTTAAAAATCCAAAAATGATAAAGCTAATAATATAAAGTAAGAGAATATACATAAAGAAATAGAGAAGAAGGAAAGTTTATATACAATATTAACCTTATCATTGCAAATGGGAAATTTGGCAAGATTCTCTCAGACTCCAAAGAATGTATGCATTTTTCTCTTTTAAAATCATTCTTCCTGCGGGTCTCTAAGTCTGTAAATGGCACATAACAATCAAGAAAATGTTATACACTAAAATTACCTTAAACTTCCTAGATATGTACTTTTTAAATGCACTCTTTCTAATGTTTTCTGCTTACACGAATCACCTCCAGCAGAGAAGAGGCTGCCGTGGCCTCCTCACGGGTGGTCTAATGGAGGTTCTATTTGGAGCATGAGCAATTGTGGCAGGTTCTTTACTGCCCTTTCCTTCTGCCTGCTAATTCTTTCCCAAGGCTATTTATTTGTTATCTTCCCATTAACGCTTCCATTGGTGCTTAATGAGGAACTTGGATGTAATTAGCACATAAATCAGGTAGGATCACACACCTGGTCCCTGTGTTCTTCTCCCTGTTTTGGATCCAAAGAAATAAAATGAGACAGGATTCCTTCATTGTCAAAATCAAACTGAGGTCTCTATGGACATAATCAAATTTTATTAGTTTGAAAAAAGGAGTTCGTTAAGCATTCTAATCTTAAAAATTGATGAAAAATGGAGAGATATTTCCAGAGTTAAATAAACAAGGGAGATCTTATTCAAGGCAATTGTACAAAAGAGAGATTGAACTCAACTCTGCTGAGACAAAAGGCAGGAGTGTTTTTAGGTCTTGGGTTGAGTGTCAAATACTGGAAATAGAGGGAAAATACTGAAGGATATTAGGACTGAGGTTGATCAATGTAATTAGGCCATCTCTGTTTGCTAATTGCACTGGTGCTCATCAAAGTTAGTCTCCTACATTCCCACTGAGACTGGGACACAGGGACACTATTTTCCTGAGGATTGCATTCACAGGGATGGCTTTCAGATCCTTAAGAAAGATATTCCTGAGGTATAAAAGTATCAAGAGCTGGAAGAATATTTATAATTCCAAGGTGCAGAGAATCCTTTATAATTGCAAGTTTTCTAAAGTTAAGGTTTTCAGAAAGGGGAAGTCAGGCACATAGTCAAAAAGAATCTGTCTATAGTTTCACTGAACTGGAGGGGGGTGTTCAGGACAGCTTGCTGTCTTCTTGGTTAGTCCTTATTTAATTCAGTCCTATATTTTAGTGTTGGGGGAGAAAAGACGAGGGAATGCCCCACACAGTGTATTTCTTAGAGTTGTTTTTCATTTTCCTGAAGGTGTGCTATAGGATTACGGCAGACATTCTGAAAAAGTGCTGTGAGCCACGGCATGAGAATCACTTGGACGGCTTATTGAAAAAAATAAAGAAATTAATAACAGTTTAGTAATTCTGAGAAAAGTGGTCAGTACTTTATATTTTAAAAAGCTATTCTTGCGTTCCTGATATATCACCAAGATGAGAGCCACTCCACAGTCACTGAAAAAAGTGAAGGGTAGAGAAAAGAGATACCACTGTGAACTATCATAGGGGCAGGCTACAGCCCATTTGGGAGATGGTGGGGAACAGCTAGAACTGGCAAAACTATTGATGGGAAAGAAGTAGTACTCCTACTTTAAAGACATGGTTTTGTCTCCCCAACATATGATAGACATTCCACTTCCAGGTATTTACTTAAGAGAAATGAGAGCGGGTGTCCATACAAACGCTTTTACCTGAATGTTTGCAGCAGATTTGCTTTTAATAGCAAAAACCTATTCCCATCAACAGCTGAATGGGAAAAAAAAGTCGCTGTGTATCTGTACAATGGAATTTTATTCAGTGTTAACAAGGAATGAACTATGGATACATCCAATAACGGAGAAGAATCACACAAAAATGTGTATCTACAGTGTGACTCTGTTCATATACAATTCTAGAACATGGAAACTGATCTAGGTGACAAGTATGCAGATCAATGGCTGCCTGCTGGTGAGAGCAGAGAGTGCATAACAGAAGAATCACACAGAGGCAGGAGGAAAATTTGGGAGCTCATAGGGATGTTCGATTTCTTCACTATGGTGATGGTTTTCTTCGATTTAACAATATTTCAGAACTTATCAAATTGTGCATTCTAAATATGTACAACATATGGTTTATAAATTATTTCTTGAGGAAACCATTTACATAAAATGCGTTTGGAGGAAAACCATGAAATGTTTAAGGAAAATTAAAAAGATTATGATTTGGGGAATGATAACTACCTATAGAAAGAGTAACCAAAAGAAAAAAAAAGCAAAATTTATCTTTCCTATTCCTTCACGTTCATGAAAAGCTTGAAGCAGATTGTATTTCTAGAAATTTAAATTCAGGAAAAAATAAAACTCTAGGAGAAATTTTCTAGTATTAATGGGAAAGATTAGAATCTAATCTCACCAGTTTACATTTATAGTATATATAAGCTATTTATATTTTATACTATATATATGTACTTTATACTTATATTTATACACATATATAATATACACAGTATAAAGATATCTTTATATTACATATATCTTCATACTATATAAATCTTTTATACATGTGTGTCTTATATATACACTATACATACTATCTATGTCATATATAGTATAATGTATACTATACATATTATTCTATCTATACAGGACTAATCTCTCTAACTCTTTCTCATTTTTCAAAAAAATTATCTAGTTTGTTTTCCATTTATTGCTTATCAGTTTCTACCTACCATCTGGCTGTACTTGGTTCCTACAGTGCTATAAACACAAAAAGGAAGATTTTTTTTTTTTTTGAGTGATGCACCTCCTGTGTTCCCCTGGAAATAGTGTATATGTGAAAATTCGGTTTCCTCAGGAAACTAGTGTGCGCGTGAAACATTCAAAAAAGTATACGACACCATCTTTTACCATTATGTACTTAGGCATTATGTCTGTGTCATCTCTCTGTTTAGTTAGCTATCAAGCTAGCCACCCATCTATGGTTCTTTGGAGTGCCTACTATACGCCAGGTCCTGGGCAAGTTGTTTCAAAAATTTTGTATATGTCAATCTCACAATAATTTGTGAAATTGCAAAGTGGTTACAACGTTAACATGATATGTTCCTGGATGGAAAGTAGAAAATGACAAGAAATTATAGTATCAAGCAGTCTACCAAAATCATACAAATTTAGAATTCTAAGAGAGGAAGGAAGCCTTGAAAGTATCTAATCCTCTTTGCCTCCTTTATTATCTGTATAAACTGAGTTCTTCTGGAGTTTGATATTTGCCTAAAGTTACACAGTCTTTCTGAGCCAAAGTTAAAACTCAGTACCCATAATTCCTCACCCAGATGGCTTTTCATTATGTTAGGTGGTCTTCTTCGGTGCCACTAAATGACCAACTATAATATAACTTCTCTAGAAGCTTGAGGGAAGACAAGATTATTCTGAGTGTTGATGACTGAGGGAGAAAACTCAGGCATCTACTTATTACTCTGAATCCATGCATTATACACACCGCATTTGTTTTCTTCTAGAATATCTTAGTGTTACAATAAGAGATATGAAGATTTTCTTATTCTTTAAGGACTTTATGGAACACACCTATAGGAACTTCATGGAACACACTTCTGCTGTCTTACAAAGGGTTCCCCGAGGCCACTAGAATACATGGGAAAATCTGTTAGTTTTCTTTTCTTTTCTTTTCTTTTTTTTTTTTTTTAAGAGAGGAAGTGGGGAGAGGGGCAGAGGGAGAGGGAGAGAGAGACTCCTAGGCAGAATCCACGCCCAGTGTGGAGCCCAGCATGGGGCTCAATCTCAAGACCGTGAGATCATGACCTGAGTCAAAAATCAAGAGTCGGATGCTTAATCAACTGAGCAACCCAGGTGCAACAGTTTTATTTTCCATTTTATCATTATAGTTCCTGTGCTCACCAATATGTTTATATCACCAAAATTTACACAGATAAAACAATGCAGAAAATGGCCTTAAAGTATAGCTCTTAAATACAAGAAGAAAGCAAGTAGTTTTGAAATCTATGAAAGACTGCCTTGGGAGTCGATGAACAACCTCCCCTGCATATTGGTGGGTGGGAACAGAGGCATGTGAAGAGGAAACGTATGATGCACCTCAGTGATAGAAAGCAGACTGCTTTTGTCTGCACTATAGTCTCATACACTAGTCAACCAGTTACATATAAGAAGGCTTATGCTTGACTGACTGAAAGGGAGCGACATTTATTTCTTACTGCTACCAGGACAAAATCACCACAATCTCAGTGGCTCCAAACAACACAGATTTATTTTCTTGCATTTCTGGAGGTCAGATGCACAAACTCATTCTCAGTGGGCTAACAATCAAGGTGATGGCTGAGCTGTGTTCCCTCTGGAGACTCTAGGGGAGAATCCATTCCTTTCTTGCCTTTTCCGGGTTCTAGACATTGCCCCCATTTCTTTGGCTCCTGGCCGCATCACTCAATCTCTGTTTCTCTCATTATATCTCTTTCTCTTATTCTGACCTTCTCACCTACCTCTTTTTAGGACCCTGGTGATGACATTGGGATTACATTGGGATATCCACTTGAATAATCCAAGATAATCTCCCCATTTTAGGATCCCTAATTTAATCACATATACAACGTCTCCTTTGCTATGTTTCTCAACTTTAACAACACTATGTTTCTTCCACCTGTTCCTCACTAAGGAGACTACATAACTTCACCTAAAGGAGAGGTGTGTTTTTGTCTGGCAACAACCTTGTACATGGAACTAGTTTTGAGTTTCTTTCAGGATGATGGAATATCTTGGACAGTAATTATTAGAAGGCAGGTTGTTTGTGGCAGTTGATTGAGCACTGGTCTCAGGGTTTGTTGCCACAGACCTGTCTCCTCAGCATTGTTCCTGAGAAACACTAAGTGTTCAGTAAATGTCTCTGGCATGAGATGAGGGAGTAGTACAAAAACCAGCCAGTTTAAGCTCTTAAAAGGGTGAGCATAGTGAGTAGAAAAGTAGAAAAGGCAAGAGCGCAATTTATCTTACATCTTTATTAAGATATGGCATGTTTCCTAAATTGAACTTTTCTCCAATTTATAGATTTTCCCAAGTATTATTAACTGTGATGAGATATTCAGATGTGAAATATGAAAATGAATCTGGTTTTATTATTCAGCATCTAATGAGCCATGCAAGTTGCAGAAATTATTTTTAAAATGATTATCCATAAATACCAGAAAATAGAAGATTTGGATCTTAAAGCATATCGAGCTAATTTAGGAAAAAAATGAAGAAGGCTTAAGCAGAGAATAATATAGGCATTCTCTAAAAAAGGACGTGAAAATGGGTTGCAGCGTCTTCTTGGATTGGCAATTGGAGAAAGAGATAATAAAGCAAGTAAAGAGCCACTACTCAGTGTAAACTAGATGTGCACCGTACACTATATGGAATCGAGACATGCCAAAATATTTGTCAACTACAATCCTTGTCAAGATCCTCCTTCTTTCACCTCCTCTTGTCCCATTCTTGTTAACTACCATTTTTAGAGAATATCATGGCAATTCTTTTCTGCGGTATTCCCCAGCGACACTTTTTTTTTTTTTTAAGATTTTATTTATTTATTTGACAGACAGAGATCAGGCAGAGAGGCAGGCAGAGGCAGGGAAGCAGGCTCTCTGCTGAGCAGAAAGCCCAGTGAGGGACTCAATCCCAGGACCCTGGGATCATGACCTGAGCCAAAGCAGAGGCTTTAACCCACTGAGCCACCCAGGCACCCCTCCCAGCAACCCTTTTAATGGTCATTCTGATTTCCATTTTCTCCAATTACCTAGAGATGCCAGTAAATGTGAACAGGTGAGCAGCTTTTTCAGCATCACCTCTTGGGCTGTCCTGGTGAGGTAGATGTCTGGGTAAGTCTACTGTAGCAGCTCACATGCCTTAGCAATTACCCTTTATGATTGTTGTATACAGCATTTGACCTGTCTTCTTTAATGTTGAGCTATACCATTTGTCACATGATTGGGGTCTCTTACCTCTCTATTTTACTATACCCTAAGGCAAGGTACCTGTCTTTAGGCTCTTTTTTATAGTGTGTGTGTCAATGTGTATTCAGGTGTGTATGTTCATTGAGTCAGTTGAGAGTGGGGCAGGGAAGGATTACAGGGGTTGACAACAGGAAGTCTCCGAATATCTCTAAGCAGTGTCTGTTCTCAAGATCTTGACACAAGTCCTCAAACATGCCCTCCTCTACCTGTACCACCAGGACACAGAGGCGACTCTACAAATGAACTTTCAGGAAGAGTCCAAATATCTTAGTTCTCCCAGACAAATACTTTTAGATCAAACAAATATGCATGTATTTATTCTAAATATACCTTAAGAGTCAGCTGCCCCAAAAGTTAGTTTTTATAGTACTTCAAATGAAAAAGTGAAAGTAAACATGGGTTATATATAACTTCCTAATTTTGTGTAAACCTTGCAGTGATCTATTAAATCCAATTTGGTGAAAGTCAGGGCTGGCAAAAGGGACACTGGGCAGGAGAGACACAGGCCAAAGGACAGGAAGAGCAGAGGCAAATATTCCCTCCCCTCCTGCCAGGTGATACTTAGATCTTGCACAAGTCCAAGGGTGAAGGGGACTGATAGGTGTTGTAAACCACAGAGGTCAGCCTCCCAGAAAGGCTGAGGAGGACAGACAAGGACAAAAAATGGATGAGGACCAAATGGAGAAGAAAGAGAAGTTCCTCGTCTTCCACTTTCTTCATATTCCTCCCCAAAAGCAACCATACTTGATGCTCCTTAAGTTATTCATTTGACATTTACCTCCACAGCACTATTAAACTCATATATAGGACTTGGTCTTATTATTCCAACAGGAGACATTTTCTGTTGACCTCCCAATTTCAATCCCTCTATCTAATTTCCTACAAACATGCACACAAACGCATCTAATATTTTTATCCTCCCAGTACTGCTACATGGTAAATTTGGTTAAGTCCATATTCTGAACAGGCATTACTGAAATCCCAAAAATGCTATTCACAGCTAAGACATATATTGTATAATTACTATTTCTGTTCTTGTAGAATTCTGCTTTGTTGCTGTTTGTTCCTTTTTGTTTTCCTAGGCTTGATAATGCCTGTTTTTTGTTTTCATTTGCTCAGTTTACTAAACATTCAGTATTAATGCAAGCCCTGGCTTCCCACCAATTGTCTACATTTGCTTTAAGCCTTTCAGATGCATCAAGTATCATATCGATTTCTTCTTGGAATCATCTGTCATAGAGTTTCAGATAAATTGCAGTTTTGACTGTTTGCTCCCAAAGTTAGTGCATTGTTGATTCCCTGGGATATCCCCTCATATCCATAATCTGTTGTTTTGGAGCTCCTCTTTGGGGGATCTTGTGTATCTTTTGAAACTGACTCCCTAACTATTGTGTGACATGACTTTTAGTGGGTTCCTGGGAAGGAATGCATAGAAAATGTAATTTCCGAGACCTCACATATATGAAATTGTTACCACTCTACCTTCACAGTCAATTAATATTAGCTTAGTATAAAGTATCCTAAGTTGGGAATATTTTGCCTCAGACTTTTGAAGAGACATTCCCATTGTCTCAAGCCTGCCAGTGTTGCTATATTTTTTTTCTTCCTTTCTTTTTCAGTGTTGCTATTAAAAAAGTACTCAGTGATTTGGGCACTGAATCTTTTTAGAGTGACCTGCTTTTCCTCACGGTTTTTTTTTTTTTTTTTTTTTTTTTTTGGTCTTCGGTTCTCTGAAGTTTCATGAATATGTGCCTTGGCTGTTGTAAGAATTTACCCAGCTTGTGTTTTCTGACAGCATCCCACCCAAAAGAAGTACTGGCTCAGTTATGCCAGAGATGAACTCAAAGTAGTTCAGCGACTCTCACACATTATTTGTCCACAGCTCTTGCTGAAGGAAGAAGGATCACAGTACCACAATTCCACTAACTGTGATCCGTCACTGTGGGATGCGGCCTAGGTGTTATTGACTACTTACTATTAACACGATGTCTTTCTCTGTGCCCCTACCCCACCAAATCGCTATCATAACACTGTGTTTTGAAAACACAGATTCTTCAGGAGCATCCTTCAGCATTAAGAGGTTGGAGCCTAACAGTCGCTGAGATTGATTTGTCAAAGATCATGCAACCAGCAGTGGTAGATCTGATATCTCAGCCCATGTGCACAGTTAAAATCTTGTGCCCCTTAACCATGTGGGGCACAAAGGGAAAGCTTTATTTACAGTTAGCATCTATGAATTATTTGAGTCTTTGGCTCCACAAATTTCTCATGTATTTTATATTGTATATTCTCAGCTTCTAACACCTTCCAATGCACTCCCTACATAGGACTGAATACATTAATACTACATTTGGGCAAATAAAACCAGCACACACTTTAGCTACTATTATATGTCCTTTAAAATGAATAAATTCTGAGTTTTTCCTCCTGAATCAACTGTATTTTTCTACAAGACTAACTCTCAAAGAACCACTAAACCACTTGTTTTAGGTTTCACCTCCATAATTAACATTATCCTTTTTGGTAACAAAATTTAAAAAAAAAATCTTATGCATAGATGTCTGGTGGTAGATAGCAGATGATTATTTACCTGACCTGAGGGTAAAAATTAACATCACATTATCTGTAAGTGTTTTAAGAATATCTGCCTGGTTAAGATGCACTACTGTAAATGGTTTTTCTAGAATGGAGTATGGACACAGCATTTGCCTTAAAGGTGTCCTCTCCCTGTGGACTGGAAGTTGAGTGATCAGAAAGAAAATACAAATAAATGTATATGTTCTAATCTGGGATTCATAGATAAAAGCAACAAAGGATTACCAATTTGCCTTAAAGGTGTCCTCTCCCTGTGGACTGGAAGTTGAGTGATCAGAAAGAAAATACAAATAAATGTATCTGTTCTAATCTAGGATTCATAGATAAAAGCAACAAAGGATTACCAATTTCATGAAAGTAACAATGGGAGCACAGAGAATTCCATTTTAGAAATATGATTCTTACCGTCCAAGGGTTTGGCAAAGATCTCAAAAGTCAACAGAGGCACAACTGATTCCAAGTAACCCCATATTCTAAAGAAAAGTGCAACACTGTGTACACAGGGCATGTAAGAGATTGAGAAACAGGTTGTGTCAGCATTAGCCCAGCACCCACTGGTCTGGAGATCCTCTTCTCATGTACTGTGTTTTCATTTCCACTCCCTAGTGAGACGAGGAAGTGGATGCCTCCTCCTCGTTAAGTAAAAATGTGATATCTTCGGAAGAACTGCCTTGTGGGAGTTTAGCACTAGTCCTTAGGCTTTGAGTAATATGGACACAAGTATCCATCTGGTATCTGCCTAGTAGATTTTAAGGTGAGAGACTGTGCTCATGGCTGTCCCTAAATGGCATCAAAAAGGGAAGGTTTTGATGGATCTCTAGGCACAGTAATGAACAGTTTTGGTTTTCCCAGGACTGAAGGGTTTACAAGGACATAGGACTTTCACAGCTAAAATAGGGGATGTCCTGGGAAAATCAGAACTAATAGTCTCCCTCCTTTAAGACCGGATAGTGCAAGAATGTATGGATATTCCCCTGTGGCCAGACATGGGCCTAATCAAGAGAACCAGAATGAATCATCTTAAGAGAGTTTTATTCCAGAGGTCTGCTTGGGAATTTCAAATGACCCTGAGGATATGAACACCTAAGCAATGAGCAGTAAGCCAGAATTGTTCATGGGGGGAGGGGGGTTAGACATAATTTTTCAGGGCAAAGGTGTTGGAAGTAAGAAGTATCCAGGCATGAGGAGCATATCCTGAGAATCCACCAAAAGTAGAAATGGCCATCTGCTAGATCCAGAATGTAACACTCTAGATTATAAAAGTACCAGCCAACGACTTTCCCTTACTATTCCTCCCTCCCTCTACTAGAATCCAGTAGAGGACCCAAACAGCAGCTGGCATGTGGAGGCAAAGATGCTTCAAGAATAATGAAGAAGCCAAACACAGTCCCTTTTTAACATACGTATTTGTAAGCCTGAAGTAGTCACAAACTAAGAGAGAGAAGTCTTGCATTTATATGATCACTAGACTATACTGGGCATTACACCACGTAAAATTGACTGGAGGACTCGATATCTGTTACGTGGGGATCACCAGAAAAATCAACAGATGCTGTATTTTACCAAGAGGCAGGCAAGGGCAAGGGGAGAGAAAGGGCTTTTGGGGGCAGCGTGAGGAAGAATAAGGTCACATTAAGTTCATAAAATAAAGAATGTGTAACTCATTCCAGGCTCTGAGGCGTAGAAGGTACAAGGTTATAAACAAACAATCTCTTGAAGAGTGTGACGGGGAAGGAATATCCTAGCTGGGACTTTGGGGTTTTATAAAAAAAGATACAGGAAACCCTCACCCAAGAGCCTGAGAACGTAGGGGAGCTTTAGGGTGACCAAACTGAAATTCCTGACAACACAGAAGAAGGTCAGTCCACATGCAGACAGGTCACTGGGAAGGCCTGGAAGTAGAGCGCCATCTGGGGTGAACATCTCTGTGTGGCCTGCTGGGATCAGTTCAGTTAGACTCCAGAGGAGGGGGCAAGCCATTTAGGACACAGCTTTCTCCTCCCGGTTGGAAGTTAGAGGTCCCCTGGCTGTTGTTCAGTCCTGCACATCTTGGTCGGGTGATGCGGTGGGAGGGGTAGGGCCACAGGAGGGAGTATGGCGGCTGAGAGGCAATAAGGGGACTGAATCTGGCTTCTCACGGGGTCTCGTCATGATCTTTTTCATTCGGTTGTATGCACGCAAGCGCCTGAGGAGAATTTGAGCTCTTTCCCTTACTTGGTTTCCCTTTGCTTCCTACCATCAACAAGGCTAAACAAATACAAGAACTGCAGACCCACCCTTGAAGGCCTGGTGCCGCTTCAGGTCTCACCTACATTTGTGAACTCTGCTGCTTTCTGACAGATTAGGTCGTCACTGGCTCCAAATGGATTCACTGCGCTCAGTGCGCGGGGCGCGCTCTGCAGAAGGATGCCTGGTGGAGAGAGAAAGTGGGGTCTGGGGTGCAGCCCGTGACATGCTTGTCAGACGATAGGGCCCCGGTGCTGCAGGTTCCAGGAGGAAGTGTCTTTTGCTCACGCGCATGAAACTGTTTGACCAGATACTGAAGAAGACTAGAAGCAGAAATTCAAATCTAGTTATAAAAAAGGGCAAAAAAACAAGCCGTTAAACTCGGGGCAAACGAAGTATTCTCAGGATCTAGTTGGTACCCCTGGTGCGTTATATTCATTGGGAAGAATGCACCCTCTTGAATTTTAGCTTAAATTTGGATTACCACTTCTCAAAATGTCTTCCTACACAACACAATAAGCTATAACATTAACCCGAGGAGTTATTAGGTATGCAGAAACTCGCTTGTGATAGATAATTGAATTAAGGGTAGTAGACAGTAGGAAGTCTCTTGGAATGGTTACAGCAAATGTCAGAGGCAGGAATGGTGGGTGTGATGGATTCCAGCACTGAGAGCTATCAGTTAATGTCTCACAATTATCTATCTAAAGTTTCCAGGTGATTTTCACTACTCATAATACATACTGTTCACAATACATCTAGAAGGAGTGAATTTAGGGAGACATGAAATCTAAATGGTAATCAAAAAGGAATAAGGGACACCTGGGTGGCTCAGTGGGTTAAGCCTCTGCCTTCAGCTCAGGTCATGATCTCAGGGTCCTGGGATCGAGCCCCACATCAGGCTCTCTGCTCAGCGGGAAGCCTGCTTCCCCCACTCTCTCTGCCTGCTTCTTTGCCTACTTGTGATCTCTGACTCTCTATCAAATAAATAAATAAATAAATAAATAAATAAAGGTGTTTTTTTTTAAAGGAATGACAGTGGAGTTTTTCATTCTCCTCAATATTTTCTAGAACACCTCAGCAAGGTTAAAATTTCTAAGGCCATCAGCCTGGGTTAAAGAGAGAGATCAACCAGTTAGGCCTGTTGCTATGTAGCTTCCAGCAGAATCTACATCTGGAACGAGAAGAAAGCTTAAAATTACTGCTTAGTTTAAATGATTTATATATATATTTTCTAGGTTGACATCTTAATATAACAGATCTTTCTCACTTATTCATTATTTGATTAATGATAAATGAGTTCTAGTTTCCCACATATCATGGATAATATACTATCTATCATAGATGATATAGAATACTATCTATACATACATACAATACATACTATAATATAGAATACTATCATAGATAATATAGAATGTCGGTTTTGCATGTGCCTTGGATATATTTTCAAGATCATCATCAGTACAAAATGGGTTTGGACTCAGAACTGCTGCTTTAGGGAGACATAAGGGAAGGAGGCATATGCTTTCTTATTTTCCCAAGAGGAAATATATATAAAACTTCCAAATATAATGCAACAAATTACATGAGATCAACTATTGGTAAAAAATAATTACCAACAGTGCAAAGTCACCAAGGCAATGTAAGAAAAGGACCTCAGCAGACAGAGACACTGGATGAAAAGGAAAAACCATGACATATGACTGCCAGTGGTTAAATCCTATATTAACGACATGGAGTAGATGTTGTCTGCCTCCCCCTAAAATATTTTTTTGTCATATTATAACCATGCTTTGAGTCCTATATGTGCTAGTAATTTATAAACCTCCTAACTGTCTCCCTAAAGTGTGGGTGCATTCAGATTTTCTGCTAATTTTAACAGTTTGGCAGTTTATATATTTTCAGAAAATCATTCCACAGTTAATACAGTTTGTTAAGCTGTATTAACAAACAATTCTTTATCATCTATAACAGGTTTTGTTATACGTCCTTATTTCCCATAATTTCTTGGAGTCTGAAAATAGACTGGTTGTATGCACATGTTAAAATAAGAGCAATTTTATTCTTTCATCTCTAATCTAACTCCCAACAAATGTCATTCATCCATAATGCAGCACACAAAATTGTTACTAAATTCATATTTTATGGAAAAAAGGCATAAAGAAATTCATAAGTATGTCCTGGTAATGGACGGGGCCTCATTCTTCATAACCTCAATAGACATCACATGAACTCAGAGGAAACTGCTCCTAAAAAAATTTTTTTTCTGCTCCTAACATTCTAAAACTATTAGAAGCACAAAATTAAAAGAAAAAAATTTACATTTTCTGATACTCCTGAACTTTATTTTCCAGTCTCTGCATGTTTATTTGTTTCTAATTCTTCATAGTGGGGATCTCTCTGACTATAACCCTCAATCACCTGTGTCATAAGAAGTCATTTCAGGTTAGACAAAAACTCTTTTTTAATTGTGCCTGAAATCTGCTTTGTATACTGTAGTATGGGTGGGAACATTTGTAGAAATTTCTAAGTTATTACTGCGTGAATCTTTTATTTAGTTTCAGGAGTCATTCTTTACACTTCCAACCCCACCTACAATTTTGGGCACTTGTGAGATTTTTAAAAGGGTATATTGAAAGAGGTGTGTCTCTGGTGTTCTCATTCATGTTAATGTCTTCCCAAAAATTCCTATCCTTTGATCTTGAAGATAATTAATTGGTGCAAAATATAAAAAGAGAATGACTTTCTAGGAGAGACTATGAAACCATTTCCGGGAAGGTTAATGAAAAGCCTAATTTAAAAAATAAATAAATGCTTTCCTCTAATTATTTAGATGTGTCTGGCTGGCTCAGTCAGCAGAGCATGTCACTCTTGATCTCAGGGTCATTGAGTTTAAGCCCCATGGTGGGTGTAAAGTCTGCTTAAAAAAATAAATAAATGCATCAAGGGAGGCAGATAAAACAGAGCTGAACAACCACCATGGATTAGATTTATAGCATGCATTCCTTAGATTCTTGTAGCTTCTTTTACTAAAAATATTAAATGTATAAAAACTTTAGACATACATGTAAGAAAAAACACTCTGCTCCTTCTCAGATTCTCTTCTTCATTAAAATGATGTCTTAAACATTAAAAGAGTTGTTTCAAAAATTTCCAAAGTTTTACAGAGGAGTAAGCCAACACTTCTGGAAGAGAGGTTCTCTTAATTCTTAATTCTAAATTGATAATAATGAGTAACTCATGAAAATATAAAAAGTCATGGCTGATGTTTGTATCTACAACCTAATGCATGAGAAGACTTGCTTAAGAAAAAACTTTAGAAAAACTAGAAATATTTTTCCTTTATTATGAGATATCTGTTTCAAAAAGGATCAGAGAGTATTTATTAATTTATCAGAGGTAATGCAATGCCTACTAGATATATATCATATTTTGTTAAGAGTTGTTTTAAATTATAACATTTAACAATTATATTTGTAATAGCAATTGAGACTTGATACTGATTTCTTGAGTTTTTTACTTCTATTTTTAAAAATAATATTTTCTTTCTATATTGAGTTATTTCAAGCATCTTTGGTTGGCTACAGTACTCCTTCAAATAATGCTTTCAAAATGTGTAAGAGCTGTTAGATATCTCATCATTTTTCACTGAATTTCAGCATGAATGAGATGCTTGCCTAACCAATAAGTGCTATCATCAGAGTTCTGGAAATCTATTTATTAACTTCTTAAAATTTACAAAGAAAAATTCAGATTTTATTTCTGTGTTTGGGTGTCTATATTTTCCCTGATGAATACTTCCAAGATTATTTTTCCTTGAAAGACACATATAAATCCAGTTACACTTTGGTGTCTGTACATTTTTTTTTCATAATTGGTGATCCCTTTCAATGTACAGATTCCCTCTTCTGGCAAAAATTAAAAACAACCAAAATACTTCCCTAGTAATCTGTAATGTAAAGAGAAATGCAAGGAATAGGAAATTATTAATAATCTGGTTGAGTAATACCTGATAAGCATTTTGAACTTGGATGTTATTTGGAAGAACCAACTGATAAGATGTTCAAGTGCCAATTAGTCCAGAGGTGCCAAATGTGTCAAAGGGAGATCAGTTAAAAGAGGCAGTTACCAAATAAAGTTCAGCTAAGCAGAGCCACCTCTCCAATAGTTAGAAGAATGTTCTCAACCGTGCAACATAATTTTTTTTCCATTTCCCACTTTCAATCATTCTCATTACAAGTTTTTTCAGAAATGCATGGATTATCTCACTAATGAAAAGCTTATCCCCATTCTCATAAGCAGTGAAACTCAGACCCAAGTTTAATTTATGTAGTACAATAACAAAACAAGACTGAAACTTTCTATATTAAATGATTTTATTAAATTTTCAACTTTCAGAATGATTTTTCCAGACAAAATCTTAGGTCGAATAACTTTAAGTGATAGCTATTTTTGTGACTCTCTGAAATTAGGCTTTTAAGTTGTATAAATATCTATATATTTACTTAAGCTTATCAGAAAGAGCCGATAAATACACTTGAGCTTTCCTGTTATATAGTTAATAAATCTAGTGCCACACAGTAGTAGGCAAATATTAAAGGAAGAGTGTTAACTCTCATCTGGAGATAAGCTTAAGGACCACAGGGTGCATTCTCTATTGTCTGTAATATTTCAGAATTTTACCACTCCTTATTTTTGCATCAAAATCTGTGGATAAGAAATAAGGACAGGAAAATTGTCTCCTGAGATTTTATCTGCAGTACCAGTAATGTGGGGATACATCTCATTCCTCTAAGTAGATAAAATTCACCTCAGATAGTGACATTCTTTACTACTTCTAAGGTGTGACCCGTAAGGATCCCACCACTCCCAGGCCATAATAGTCTTTGTTCCCACATTTGAAGTTCAGCTTTTGCTCCTCAACAGATGACCACTTATACCTGATTAAATAAGGTGCATCTTAATATCCAACACATTAAATACAGCCTTGGTTACATAGTAGTTTTGTCCATTCATATCCTGGTGGAAAATAAAACTGTATAAAAGCTGTATACAAAATATAGGGGTGTTGTAATATCTAACCATCATCCCAGGTAGCTCTGATTTTTTAAAATGTCAATTGTTATCATTCAAATTTCTTGCGTAATAGTCATAGACTGCACCAAATCTAAAATTTTAATTTAATTAGAGAGATAATTACTAACTTTAACAAAATTCAAGTTTAGAGTCCTTTGTTAAAGAAGAGTTGTGATTTCTCTAAGTTTAACCTATTGCAAAAAGTACTCCTCTCAGTCTCTGCTACTAGAATGATCATCTGGAAATTCCCCTGAGGATTTGTTACCTTTCAAGAAGTTGCAAGAATTGATCTACCAAGATTACCTACATAATGCTTTCCCTTGAAGTGGATTCTGTAAGACTGTGCTTGTATTAGTTTCCTACGCCACATAACAAATCAGCACAAATTCAGTGGCTTAGAACAATACATCTTTATTATCTCAGTTTCTGTGGGTCAGAAGTCCAGGCACAGCTGGGGTTTAATGAGGCTGGAATTGATATGCCAGCCAGGTTGGGATTTCATCATAGGTGCCAATGGGGAAAGATCTGCTTCCAAACTCGTTCCAGGGAACTTGCTTCTTCAAACCCAGCAAGGTATGCACGCGTGCGCGGGTGCGCGCGCACGCGCGCGCGCACACACACACACACACACCTGCTTGAGCAAAATGAGTGCTATGCTTCATGTTTATGTACAGATAATCACATACAGCCCATCACCTTCGCCACAATCTGTGGTTATAAACTAGTCATAGGTCCCACCTGCACATACACAGAGAGGATCACATAAAAGCATGGAAAGGGAAGGTGGTGATTAATACAGGTCACTTTAAGTCTTTGCACTGCAATGCTCAAGTGGGAAATTATTCTGAGAATTTTATTTCTTGCTTTACGAATTTCCAACCTCTGGTTTGTCATGCTGTTCTTCCAGTAAAATCGCAGAGATCAGTTGGGGCACCATACCATTCAAAAGATTTATTCTGTTTTGCATAATTATGATTTACTAATTTGAGGACTAGGGACAGAGCAACAAGTAGTCTGAACAAAGTGCCATAGAAAATAGGACATAGTAGAAAAAAAAAGAAAATAGGACACAGTAAAATAGAGATACCCTTCATAGCTTGTCATAGATTCTGATTATTTTATGTATATAAAATATTGAAATAATACTGGTAAAAAAGATATTTGCCAATCTCCATGAGGAATTAATTAATTAGTAATATTATTAAATGTATCAATATATTGTAAAATTAATCCAATATAGTTATTAGTTATCACTGGAAGTAAGCAGATACTTTTGCTTCGTGATCAGCATGATTTTCATATTTTATAAATTAATTTAACATAAACTGGCTGTGTTGCTCTTTCATGCCAACATAAAATTAATTTCTAAGATCTCTAATTAATTTGGAAAGATTAAAAAAATTAATGTGACATTAATCACATTTAATGGAAGTAATAACATATTTGGCCACCAAACTGTTATGGAAAAATTTGAAGTTAAAATTAATTAGGCTTTCTATGAGAAAATTAACCCAAGTCTCACATAAACTTAATATCATGCTTTCATTACATGTCGAACTGAGATAAAAATCAAGGGAAGATTGTATAGCTGTCACCTAAACAAAAATGAATGCATTGTGGTAATAAGTCCAAGGATTTATCTTAATTTGGTATATTCCCTAATTAGGATCTGTACATAATTCTTCTGCATGTATTTAGTATTAAAGTCTTCAGATATATTTATAAATCTTAAATGTTCTTCCTATGTTTTTCAGTATTAATAATTGCTAGCAGCTAGACTGAGAAATTTTACATTTCTTTGCTTCATATAATAAAGTTCTCAAATAGCCTTCACCAGTTCATATCTTGATTCTCTGAGTTTCGTCTATTACCAGAGGAGAGTTTTTCTTGAAAATTCTGTCTTCTTTTGGATTGAATATTGTTTACCATTTAATTTTACGTCCTTTGTAGGCTTGTGGGCTATACCTTATTGTTGTGTTTTTAAAGAGATTACTTTAGGATTTCTAACAGCCATGAGTTCCATATGTAAGGAGGATGCAGTTATCCTGGGCCTAACAACAAGGAAAAACCCAATAGATGGAAAAACCAACTCTTCTGGGATCTCTAACAGAGGAGAAGACATTAGGCTTTCTATGAGAAAATTAACCCAAGTCTCTACTTGGGTTAGTAGTAAACTACTCCCATCTGCACTATTTTATGTTTTCTTTATCTCATTGAGGACTTCAGCTTCTCCTAAAATTCTGTATCCCATAGAGTGCCTTGAGATTTCATTTCTCCATGGTCTGACTCCGCAATGATCCTGCCCTTGATGAGTGCCAGGGTTCATGGAAACAACAAAAAGCCCCATCCCAGAGAATACGCAGGACCTCTCTTCTACATAGTTTCACAGCAGCCCCATTTATCTTTGGCAATCTGAATCCTGCACCCATCCAGGAAAGGATGCTTTGCACGTATTGGTCTAGCAGCAGGACCAGAACAAAACAGCCAGGGGGCAGTCTCCACTTCTAATTCTGCAGAGCTGTTGTTGGTTCTCTTGGCAGAAATATTTCTCCCTTGGCAGGGAGGACCTCTAAACTAGAGCTCAAAGTTGTAAAAACAAAAACCAATGATTCTATGAATGGATTATTAGACAGATGGATGACAAGGAACTCTCTGCCTTTCCTTTCTTGATTTCCAGACCTATGTATTCTGGCTAGGGGAAAAATAAATTGGTCACCTGTAAGGTAAGAACAAATCTGCTCTCTGAACTTAAAGCCCAGTCTATTGGGCGCTCTCCTTACCGTGGTTGTAGCTACTGAAGTATTTGTATAAAAATAAAGAACTCTTCAGAAAATAATCTGAAAGTCACTGCTCCAGGAGGCTTATCAAATGCATTCTACATGACAGAACACCATTGCTTCAAAGTGCTTCCCAACTTAGGTCACAATGATGTTTTCAGATGACTGTTCCACTGGACTACCAGTCCAACCTGCAGAAGAGTTGTGTAACTTACAGAATCCCATCCTCAGCATAATAATGATAACATAGAAGGTTTGGGATCTAGAGACAATAGTTTATTAACCTGCATGACAGTCCTGAAGGGAAGATAGCGTGCAGACACCATATGCTCCTGGATCACAAGTAGAGTTTGGACTTTCTATGGGTTATGATATTAGAAAGTTTTAAAAGGCAATGACAACAATTCATTTTTGAAATATCACGTGGGTTCTCTGTGGGGAAGAGGTGCTGTCTTTGGATCTACGTAGAATGGGATGGAGAAAGTTGAAGATATGAATTGTGAGACACTTACTAATCCAAGAAAAGAGTCTGAGTAGATAGTTGGATAATCTGATTGGTACTTGGTGAAATGGCCTGCACTATTCAGAAATTTAGAATTTATTAGCATATTAAGACAACATAAAAAAATAAGACTAGGTCAGAGACTGATTAAGATCACCCAGAAAAAATTATAGCTAGGGAAATTAAATGAATTTAAGAAATTAAATAAATCGTTGGTGTCCAACAATTATAAGGCAGGTGAAAATGTATGCATTGTGGGAGTCTGATTTGGTAAAGACTCTGGAGGCTAAATTACTATAGAACATTGTTTCTAAATACCTTTTTTAATAGAATTCCCAAATATAAAATCTGGTTAGAGTAGACTGATTCTGATTTAAGTGGTGAGCAAGAACTCTATGTATGCCCTACTATGTGATAATTTAATCAGTATCAGCTGTTTCTGAGGCATTTATGTAGATTTGTAGCCATCTGCCAAAAAAAATTGAAAATTCTTGTTTTAGAAAGTCACTGGAATGGGGTGTCTGGGTGACTCAGTGGGTTAAACCTCTGCCTTCAGCTCAGGTCATGACCTCAGAGTCCTGGGATGGAGCCCTGCACTGGGCTCTCTGCTCAGCAGGAAGCCTGCTCCCCCTTCTTTCTCTGCCTACTTGTGATCTCTCTCTCTCTGTGTGTGTGTCAAATGAATAAGCAAAATCTTAAAAGAAGAAAGAAAGAAAGAAAGAAAGAGAGAGAGAAAGAGAGAAAGAAAGAAAGAGAAAGAGAGAGAAAGAAAGAAAAGAAAGAAAGTCATTGGAAGTGTAAGTTTGACCCTTTGCATAGACTGGACCCTGGTCTCAAACATTATTGGTATTGAGGCTTCAGTAATCATTGCAGAATTAACATTTCTCAAATTCTGTTCACACAAGTGCAAAGCCCAAATTTATTTTTTTAAGATTTTATTTTATTTATTTGACAAGAGAGACACAGAGAAAGAGGGAACACAAGCAGGGGGAGTGGAAGAGGGAGAAGCAGCACCCCCCCACCCCCCCACCCCGCAGAGCAGGAAGCCTGATGCAGGGCTCCATCCCAGGATTTCTAGGATCATGACCTGAGCCAAAGGCAGACACTTAACGACTGAGCCACCCAGGTACCCAAAGCCTAAATTTATTCTTTTAAGATTTTTTTTCTCCCTTTTCCCATAAATTATTCCAAAAGGGCATATTGTTAGGTCTCAGATAAGAAAGAAAATAATCTTAGGCAATGGAATTTTCCTTCAAGTGTCAATGAAACAAAATAGTCAAAATGACAGGGGCATGGGGAGTTTTCATTATAGCTCATTTTGACAAATTCTATTGGTTATCACAATCAAAATACCTCTCTAGGATACTCTTGAGGAGGTTGATTCATTATGTCTGGAGTCGTGCCCAGGCTTTGGTATTTTCAAAAGCTCCACGAAAGATCCTGGATATCAGCCGCATTTAGGAACAATGTCTCTGAATGTCTCTAAGAAACTTAATGAGAACAAATTTATGACAAAGGCTTGCAGCTGGATTTGCTGGCCACTGAAAGGGTAATGGCATAGGGGTACAAGAAAGATAATGTCACCATTACTTTCAAGAGTGAAATTTTCTATGATACTAAGGATCGAAGAAAGGACAAATCAATTAACAAAAATGTTCATCCAGCTAACCACCCCTCCCCATATCCAGAGGAAGGCTTGCATCTTTGCATGGGGTAGTTTGGTTGCCTACGACGACACACGCCTGTGACAAGCCTTCCACCATGAATGCTGGCTTGCCAGAGACTTCCAGCACCCAGAAGACCTATCTGACATCTGCAGATGAGAGTGAGAAATTATCAAGAGTTTTCAGTTTCATCATTGTGATAGGATCTCTTTCTGTGACCTATACCATTTCTCTTCCATTGCTCAGACAATTCAGCTGCAAGGTTTTGTCATAAACAAACTTCATTCTGGGCCTTTTATGGAAATGTAGATAACGAGGATATTAGTTAAATGGCGTTTAGATGCATGTTTCCCCCAGTTAGCAATTCAGCTAAATGAGTAAATCTGTTCTGTAAACACAAATCCTTGCATATCTATGCATTTGTTTTTGTTTATTTCGAATGGGTGTTCATCAAGCCCTTAATTACATTTATTTACTAGTTACTTAGTTAGCACAAGTAAGTTTGGGCTTCAGGAATAGGTTATAAAATTCCACCCATTACTTTGGCTGTTGATGAATATTAAAATGATCATGAGGGTAAAGGCTTTTATGCACTAGCACCTCTTGTTGGTTATGCTTTCAAATACTCACAAGAAAGAATCTGTAATACAGTCTAGAGTCACACATAGTGGGGATCAGGTTATAATACATATCTAAATTCATACACATATAATATATCATATATTATATATAATATAAATTTTTATATATCACATATTATGTATTTATATTACATATATTTTTTATATTTTATATATAGCATTATATATAATATGTATACATATATATATACACTATATATATATTTTTTGCTATGGAGCACCTACCCAAAGCAGCCACCATCATGCAAAATATTAATTTTTCATACTCTAAACTGCTGTAAGGAAGTGAGAAATATTCAGAGGGTGTGAAGAATCATGGATCTTATTCATACCGACACAGAATCAAGGAGAACAGACTGAATCTATTTCTTTCCTTTCTGTTGAGATGATGCCTTCAGGAATAGGAACCCCGGCATTTGAATCTAAAATAACAAGGTAATAACAACAAAATATCCCAGAAGCCACAGCAGGAGCAGCATTAACATTCATCATTACAGTAATGTTATCATTGATGCTTCTATTTAATAAGAATCTCCGAAATGTGAGGTAGTGCTAACACTTTACATTCTTTTAAAAATTTAATTATATTTAATCATCCCATTGGCTCCATAATGTAAATATTATGATCCCTATTTAACAAAATGGAGCATTGGAAAGTACGTAGTTTGCCTAAGACGACGTGGCTAGAAAGTGATGGGGTTAGGATCCCAATCTCAGCTTTTCTGAACCTGGGTGAGACTGAAAGATGCCTTTCGTTGGCTGGTACAGTATTGGAATGTGTTTTGTTTTGTTTTGTTTTGTTTTTATTTGAATGTGTTTAGCGGAGCACTCATTCCTCTCTCATTTCGTTCCTTTATTCCTCCTTAGCTGTTTTGTTTTGCAGTGTTGTTTTTAATTCCTTTTCTCATTGTTTGCTCACTTTTTAACGACAGTTTTAAGTTATTTTCTGAGCAGTTGCTCCAAAGATTACAATATGGCTTTAAGTGATCATAATCTACTCCAGAATAATACTAATTCCACCAAAATATGCAAACTTTACTCCATTATAGCTTCGTTCACTTCCCTTATGCCATTATTGTCCTATTATATTACATCTATTTTTGTAAGTCCGAACTCTGTAGTAGGCCATAGTTATGGAATGCAATCTGATGTCTTTTTAAACTAGCTTAAAAAAAAAATAAAAAATATGTCTGTACAGCCTTTCCACCCAAGTTTACAATATCAGGTGTTCTTTATTTCTCCCCATGTGTTTTAAACACCGACTAGAATTGTTTCTTCTTAGGCTGAAGACCTCTCTCAGTGTATCTTGTAAAGGCATGTCTAGGGCAACAGCTTTCCTCAGGACCTATTTTTCTGGGAATATCCTCATTTAAAAAAAGAAAGAGAGAGAGAGAGAGCTTTATTGAGGCACATTTTATGTATTATATAATTCAACAATTTCAAGTACACAATTCAAAGTTTTCAAAGTAAATTTATCAAGTTGTATATCTATTAGAACACTTTCATCATCTCAATAAGATCTCTTATGTCCATCAATTACCTCACCCTTCCAACTCCAGGCAAACACAAATCTGCTTTCTGTCTTCACAGAATTTCTTCCTCTGGACATTCATAAAAATAGAATTATAATTGTCTTCCTGTCTCCGACCTCCTTCTCCCAATGCAAAGCTTGTGAGGTTCATGTATGCCACATACATAGAACAGCAGTTTCTTCTCCCTCTCTCAGTGCTAACCATCATTCTACTGCAGAGATACAGCACACGCTATCCATCAATCCGCTGGCCAATGGGCACCACACCTACCTAGGGTATTCCCAATCCCTGGTCTTCATGAATAAGGCTGCTAAAAATATAAATACAGACATTGTTATATGGGTATCTATTTTAATTTCTTCAGGGTTAACATACGTGGAAGTGAAGTTGCTGGGCTGAGTTCTTTCTCTGGGATCTAAAGGAAAATCTCTTTGCCTGTTTCAGCCTTTAGAGCGGGCCCTTGGCTCTTGGCTCTTCTTTCATCTCCCAAGCCAGAAGTGGCAGGTTGACTTCTTTTCATATCACCTTATTCTTACTTCCTCTTCTGTCTCTCTCTTCCACTTTTAAGGACTTGTGATTATATAAACTCACTGGCTTCTATCTAGGATAATCTCCCTATTTTAAGGTCAACTGATTAGCAAACTCAAATCCATCTGCAACCTTAATTCTGGTTTTCAATGTAATGTAACATATAAGGGTTCAAGGAGTGGGACATGGACATCAACTATGGCCATTATTCTAGATTATTTTTTCTTTCAGCACGTTGGGTTTTTTTGTTTGTTTGTTTTTTAAGATTTTATTTATTTATTTGACAGGGAGAAACACAGCGAGAGAGGGAATACAAGCAGGGGAGTAGGAGAGGGAGAAGCAGGCTTCCCGCTGAGCAGGGAGCCCTATATGGGGCTCGATTCCAGGATGCCGGAATCACTACCCAAGCCAAAGGCAGAGGCCCAACCCACTGAGCCACCCAAGCGCCCCTCTTTCAGCACTTTGAATATGATCCCCTACCATCTTGTGGTCTCTACTATTTCTGATAAGAAGTTAGGCATTAATCATATAGATGCTGACTTATATGTAATGAGTCATTTTTTCCTTTTGTTGCTCTCAAGACTTTTTCCTGGTTCCTGGATTTCAGCAATGTGATTGGAATATGTCTAGATGTACATGTCTCTGTGCTTATTCAACTTTGGATATATTGAGCATCATTGGATCTGTAAATTAATGTTTTTATCAACTTTGGAAGGTCTTAATCCAATGTTCTTCAAATATTTTTTTCACTCTCTCTTCTCTTTCTGGGTAATCCATTGCATACATGTTGGGAAGCTTGAGATGACTCCACACACCTATGAAGTTCTGGTCATTTTTCTTCAGTATCTTTCTTTTAGTTCTTCAGAATGGATGATTTCACTCCTTCATTCCCATTATTTTTATTTATTTATTTAATGTATTTATTAATATAGGCTTTGTATTCCTTTAATTTTTTAAACATGATTTCTTTAATTCTTTGAACATACCTAAAATAAGCATTTTAAATTTCTTTTCTGTGAAATCCCACATTTGAGGACATGAAAATATAACTTCTATTGTTTTTTCCCTTAATATTGGTCACACTTGTCTTTTTTTTATCTTTTTTGATTTTTGTTGAAAATTATTTTAGATAATGTTGTAATTCTATTTTTTTTTTTTTTCTCAGAGGTTGTTGGTGTTCTTGTGGAATTTTATTCCTTGTTTTTGTTTTTTGCCTCTTGGTTTACATGTTTTCCTTGATTTGTGTGTTTCTTTGATTTGTATACCTGGGCTAAATCTGTAAAATTTATCTCTATTGTACATTGCAGCCACTAATATTATATCTGCTCAGGTTTTTTTTAAACATATAGCCTTAGGTGCACCTGGCTGGCTCAGTTGGTAGAGCGTGTGACTCTTGCTCTTGGGATTGTGAGTTTCAGCCTCATGGTGGGCATAGAGATTACTTAAAAAATGAAATAACATAAAATAAAATCTCTAGGGCGCCTGGGTGGCTCAGTGGGTTAAGCCGCTGCTTTCGGCTCAGGTCATGATCTCCGGGTCCTGGGATCGAGTCCCGCATCAGGCTCTCTGCTCAGCAGGGAGCCTGCTTCCTCCTCTCTCTCTCTTTCTCTGCCTGCCTCTCTGCCTACTTGTAATCTCTGTCTGTCAAATAAAATAAATAAAAAAATCTTTAAAAAAAAATAAATAATAAATAAATAAAATCTCTAAAACAAATAGTCTTGTTTTTATTTTTAGGCTTTGATTCTTAGGGGCGTGTATTGTTAGCATTCATGGCCTTCAGTGTCATCTAATCACTGGACAGAAGTTATGCTCAACCAATTCAAGCCAGTAATACTTCCTTCCTCTGTTGATAGACCCATATGTTGGTAGAGGAACACATTAAAAATCCAAACTTTGGTCAAGTCTTCCCTAGATCTTATTTTCAGTTTGTGCTGGTATACTATGCACATACATGCAAAACCTGCCAGGAACTTCTTAGCCTGACCACAATGCAGAATACACATGATATTGGCCCTCCCTGCTTACCTGTATCTGAAATCATCACCTCAATCAGCTGTGTTTCTGGTCCTTAATCTCTAATATGCCAAAATAAGTGACCTTCCTTCAGCTACGGCACTGAAACTAATGTGTTTACTAGCCTGCCTCATTCTGGCATGTATTCCATGTAGACCAAACTGGGGGAATGAGAGCAGCCTCGGGCTACAATACCACAGATTCTCACTGCTTTTTCCTGAATGTCAACCATATTTTCAAGAATAAATGCATTTTAGATTGGTGTATATTTTTGGTCAATCTCCAGGATTCTGAAACAATAATTTATGCCTATTTTCGGGCAAGAGGATTTGCCAATTTTCTCACTTGGCTATAGTCACCAAAAAATTTTGAAACATTTTAATTACACAATTATCATAATTGAGCACATTATAAGATTAGCAAAGAATAAAAATGTATAATCTTGTAAATAGATGCATATAAATCATTTTATAATAACCATCACTCATTTATGGTTTAAAAAAATGACTGAACAAATTGGTAATATGAAAGAAACTCCTTGCCTGATATTTATGGAAACCCTACAAAAAAAAAATAACTAAATGTAATCACTGTGGCAGTCTTCATTTTAAACTTGTTCTGCAAATCCTGGCTAATGTAAGTAAAATAAGAAAGAATAAAAAGTTTAAAATGTTGGGGGGGGGGAAATAAACTGTCTTTTTTTCTAGATAGTGTGACTCTCTGCAAAGAAAATCCAAAAAAACTTAGAACTTATAAAATCCTTAGAACTTATAACAGATTCTAGGATATAGTTTTGCTAGACATGAAGTTGCCCAACAAAAAAGCCTTTATACAGAAATCAATAGTGTTCTTTTCACCAACAACAATCAAGGAGAAAATCGAATTTTTAAAAGGTAACATCCACAATAGTAACATACTTGTTAGGAATCTAGTAATAAATCTTTACACCAGATTGCTATGGGAACAAGAAAAAAAACTAAACACAAGTGAGCATTTAAGGAAGCACACGATGTGATGAACACTAGGTGTTATATGTAACTGATAAATTATTGAACACTCCCTCTGAAACTAACGATGTACTATGTGTTGGCTAATTGAATTTAAATTTTTAAAAAAGAGACTTTTTCCCAAAATATATTTGAATATTATAAGTGACAGGTGTATAAATTGGTTTGCTAGAACACAAAAATAGATCTCTTGGGTTACCTTATTACTAAAAATTCATTCTAATAGATAAATCCTTTAGGTTTAAAAGCAAATCTTTTAATACCTTTAGAAGAAAAAAATTACGTGAGATAATTACAGTAGGTTACAGTAGGTTAGAGAATTTTCTCTTGATTCAAAATTTAAAAGTACAGATCACAAAGGAAAAATGTCTACATTATGATGGAAGACGGGCACTATGACACATTTTTCTTTCCAATGTTATAAACTGATGCAGAGCTGATGTAAATCAATTTTATCATAATTTCCTTCTTCATTTAATTTTATTTTTATTTTATTTATTGTATTTTACTTTAAGATTTTATTTATTTATTTGACAGAGAAACACAGTGAGAGAGGAAACTCAAGCAGGGAGAGAGGGAGAGGGAGAAGCAGACTTCCTGCTGAGCAGGGAGCCTGGAAGTGGGGCTAGATCTTGGGATCATGACCTGAGCCCAAGGCAGAGGCTTAATGACTGAGCCACCCAGGCACCCCTAATTATATTTTTAAATGTAGATTTCTCTCTAGTCTCCATAAGAAAAGATTAGTCAAACAATAGTCATTGTACTGGTCATCCATAAAACTGGCACTCATTGTTTACCTTCAATTCTAAATGGAAAAAAAAAAGAAAGAAAGAAAGAAAGAAAGAAAGAAAGAAAGAAAGAAAGAAAGAGGACAGAAATAAAGATACTTTGAAAATACTGGAATGTATAAAAAGTTAATAGGGTCAAGGATTCCTTAAGTCCCACAGATCTTGGTCAGAAAATAATAAGTGTCTGGGATTTTTTACTAATTCTATCTTAAATTTTCCTTTAAAAATTCATACCAAGCATCAAGAAATTAATCACTACTGTTACTTTAATGTATCTAAAACAATTCTTACTAGAAATGCAACTTTTGGAATTACAGAATAGATTATATTTGCAGAGCTTTTAGCATGTTTAAAATAGTTTAAGACTTAATTTTTATTCTTAAAATAATACTAGGTAATATAAACTTACCCGAGAAAAATTCTATTTCATACTAATATGCCAATATATTTTTAACAAATTAATCTATTCCTTAAATATAATAGAGAAAATGAGGCAATTGTCTATAATAAGAAAATAAAGCCTTCTGAAATTCAGCATATATGACACAGTAAAACTAAAAATGTACCCCCAGCTTTTGCTCTGTAACTGAAAAGAGTAATTGAGAGAAAATACTGCAAACAAACCAATTATATACTTTCCTAAGATACATTTTTTTTAAAAGCATAAGACCCATCTGTCTTAACATCTGCAAAATTCTTATAATTAAAAGGGAAGGAAATAAACATAGTGGAAGTTATTCAAAAATGTTTTTACCTTTCATTAAATTTTCTTTGCATTAAGTTTGACTATAAGGAGCCGTCCATAGGAATTACACTTTGTTAAATTAAAGCTTTGCAATTTCGTGATCAAAATGGTGAATACCTGATTTTTTTTTTCCTGTCTACAATAACTTTTGGCTTTTTCTATTGCTTAATATAAACTTGATTGTGTAATTCTTCATGTCTCTGTTGACCTGGTAAGTCAAACATGGTTAAAATCAGCCAATACCTGGTCTCTGACTACTGAACTACTAAACAGAACTATTTCAGCTGATTTAATGAATTATTAATTTATTCATTCACTTGGAATATATTTTCATTGACAAAAATATATCTTTCATGCACTATTCTAGGTGTTAGCATAGCAGTGAAGAATACAGCAAGATCCCTATTTAGGTAAAGTTTGCTTGATTTTTTTTTTTTTTTTTTTTTACCCCAAGCATAGAAGGAGGCACCCAGACTCCAGAATCACGGCAAACCAAACAGGGACTGCAACCTCTTCTTTATGTCTGGGTGCCTGGGTGACTCAGTGGGTTAAGCATCTTCTTGCAGCTCAGGTCATGACCCCTGAGTCCTGGGATTGAGCCCCACATAGGGCTTCCTGCTCAGTGAGGAGCCTGCTTCTCCCTTTCCTTCTGAGGCTCTACCTGCTTATTCTCTCTCTTTCTCTTTCTCTCTGTCAAATAAACAAATAAATAAATTTTTTAAATGTCTCACAGTGAAGAGAAAACTGATTCTTCTCATATGTTTTCATTTACTTTAAGCCACTTAATGAGGTGGACTAGTTGGGAAAAGGTGAGGCCACATCTCACTGTCATTGGCATGAAAAGGATGAGAAGCAGACCACAGATTTTGCCTGGAAAGAAAGATATGGAGATCTATGTATATAGTTATGGATCCTACATCAAATTATTTCATTTTAAGTTTTAGGTAAAATATACTTAAGCAGTTTTTATATGTGCCAGCCAATGTTCTAAGCACACTGAAAATATTCACTCATGTAATCCTTCTGAAAGCACCACAAAGTGAATATGATTATGATCAGAACTTCAGAGTCCACGTCTTGACCACTATGTGCTTCCTTTCCATATATTCAAGGAGCTATGCTTCCCTGAAACTCAAGTGGACATCATAGGGCATGTCAAAAACATTTCTTTTCTTTAGTTATTAGAAAAAAGCCAGTTGTTACAATATTTCAAAATATGCTAAAATGGGAAAAAAACATGCTAAACTGGTAAAGAGAAACAAAACTAAACCTGCAACTGTACTTTCTAACTGAAACAAAGTTCATGTGATTCCTCTCCAAGCCATGGGATTATGTATTTAATAATTTACTGAGTTTTAACATGCCTTGACTAGCTGTCAAAAACCACATGATTTACTTTCAGAAAAGGCAGGTCAGGGACCTCTGCTAATAAGTCCTTACATAAAAGTTACAAAAATACCGCCAAGGGCGCCTGGGTGGCTCAGTGGGTTAAGACGCTGCCTTCGGCTCAGGTCATATCTCAGGGTCCTGGGATCGAGTCCCGCATCGGGCTCTCTGCTCAGCAGGGAGCCTGCTTCTCTCTCTCTCTCTCTCTCTCTGCCAGCCTCTCTACCTACCTGTGATCTCTCTCTGTCAAATGAATAAATTAAAAAAAAAAATACCGCCAAAAACTTGTCAAAATCAAATCCTTAAAACTCTGAAATTTGACCAGTAACTTGTAACAATCTCAGAAGCATTTATTCGAGAAAAATAGCTGAACCTAGGTGAGAACAGCAGAGTTTAGGGCACTCAAATCTGATCCGTTCCTATCTCCAGGTAGAGGCACATCAGGAGGTATCTGTAATGTAGAGATCGATTCTCTCTATTAGCTATTAGCACAAATCTGGAAAATAACAACTGTGAGAATTTGCAGAAATTGGAACCTGCGTCATTGCTGGGGATGGAGGGAATAGAAAGTGGGGCAACTGCTATGAAACACGGTTTGGCATTTCTTCAAAAAGATAAACAGCATTATCGTATGAGTAATTCCACTGCTGGGTATGTACCTAAAGGAACTGAAAACAGGGACTCAGACATACACTTGCATGCCAATGTTCATTGCAGCATTATTCATAATATCCAAAAGACGAAAATAGCCCAAATTCATCAGATGAATGGATAAACTAGATGCAATATGTACAGATAATTATTTCACCATTAAAAAGGAGTGAATTTCTGATACCTGTTATCACATGCAAGAGCCTTGAAGACATTGTGCTAAGTGACATAAGCCACACACACAAAAAGCAGAGATATTGTATGATTCTACTTCTACATGACACCTAGAATAGGCAGAATCATAGAGACAGAAGAAGGCTTAGAGGTTATCAGGGATTTAGGAGAGGAGCGTGGGGAAATACTGCTTAATGAATACAGAATTTCCATTTGGGGTAATGAAAAGATTTGGAAATCACGGTGATGATTATTCAACATTGTGAATATAATTAACACCACATACTTGTATACTTAAAAATGGTTAAAATGGTAGATTTTATGTCATGTATATTTTACTACAATTTAAAACAATACAAAAGGCCCCTTCCCAGGTCTTCTGAGCCTTTCCAACATCATTCACTTAGTAATATTTAAAAACTCTCACCTGTGTCTTAAATAACTGTGGCTGCCCTTTAAAATTATTTACATTTATTTGACCTTTGTAGAAGATAAAATCGTAAAGTCTCCATTTTTTATAACCTTTCCTCATACTTAAATTTATGACAAATATTGACCTTTCTCTGCCATTCAAGATCCACACAAAGTGTTTGAATCTCCTCTAAAATATCCTGTATTTTCAATCCTTTTCTTATATCAGAAACTTTTCTTTGTCTGTGTTTGAACTCTTCCTGGTTTCTCTCAGGTTGGAAACAAATGAGAAAACGCACTTCAGGGAAAATGCGACAGCCTCTAAATATGCCATGGAAACTAAATTTTTGCTGTATGAAAATCTGACATCTTTCTAATTAAAAAGAAATATAAAGTATGTATGTATTTTCCTTTTTTGTCTTTTACTTACAGTTTCTAAGTCTCATTTTGTCCCTTGTTTCCTTTTTACAGTACACCCTTATTCTCATTACTGCACAGAAGGAGTCTCTCTAAAATTCCATTCTGTAGCTTCTCGTTACTTCCCTAAAGTGTCTTTTAATTTTTAATTTCATCTGGCAAAGTGCTGGCCACCTCCCTCAGTGTCTGCCAGGGACTTAATGAAAATGCTCTCTAATCCATCTCACTGGTCAGACTTGTCATTTACCTCTCGGGCCTCTGGGAGAAATGAATGAGATCATTGTTCTAGTGCCCTTTGAAGACTTGCATTTTAGAAGAGCTATGCCACAAGTCACCAAAGATTTGTATTATGAAATTGCTCATTGAAAGATGAATTTTGTGATTTTTGGTAAATGGTGCACTTTAGGTAGAGAAAGGAATGAACCCAGCTGTTAGAAAGTTGAAACATCCTAGTTAGAACCAGAATATTCTTCCTGATATACTTAGAGATAATGTAGGAGCCAGTGGGGAGTTTAAAGAAAACTACTTGAATGCTCTAAATAATCTCCCCCAGAAGTTTATATTGTCACTTGTCATATCAGAAAAAATAAGATGGAACTGATACAAGAGTAAAAACACTTAGATCAATATGAAGTCATTATTTGAATATTTATTTTTATTATAATACTCTGTAATTACTCTTAGAATTATTTTTTAAGTTTTTTGTTTTGTTTTGTTTTGTTTTGAAAGAGAGTGGGAGTGAGAGGGGCAGAGGGTAAGGGAGAGCTAAAGTCTTAAGCAGGCTCCACTCTAAGTAGAGCCCTACTTAGGGCTTAATATCACTACTTTGAGATCATGACCTGAGCCGAAATCAAGAGGCAGACACTCAACTGACTGAGCCACCCAGGTATCCTGAGTCATTTGTAGTATGTTTTGAAAACACATATAAAGTAGAGGAAATTATACATAGCTTGTAACACAGCTAACACAGCAAATATTTTGCCATTTTTCTTTTGAGTCTATGGTTATGTATACATATTTAATGATGCTGAATAAATACTATATTTTGAGTAATATGTGCTGATTTTAAACATATTTTTCATTACATCATACTATATAAAAATATTGAAATAAAAGATAAATATAAAATGAAATTAACCAGATTTCTACCACTGTTAATATTTTGATATTGTTCATTAAAAAGTATTCTTTACAAATTTCAAAACTTTCTGTTTTATTTTAACACAATTGTCTATTTTAATGACCTCATTACATAAGAATAAGTGCTCATTGCACAAAAATCAGTAATAAAAGTACAAAAAAAGAAAAAAGTTTGAAATCATCATTAATCCCACCATACAGAGACATTCTTGCTAATATTTTGTATTATCATTGGTGTCATTTCTACTTTTACTTCCTACAATATCAATTTCAATTATGCTACTAAATTTGTAGTAACCCTATTGTCCTAAATTTCCAGTTGCCTTCTTACATAAACTAAGAACGCTGCAATTTTTCTAAATTTTTATTTTGCAGAGAATTATTTTTAGAAGAAATGTTTTCTTCTGAGTCTCAAATCTAGTATTTGTTTTCTCTTTCAAAAAACATGCATGAACGGGGCATCTGGGTGGCTCAATGGGTTAAAACCTCTGCCTTTGGTTCAGTTCATGATCCCAGGGCCCTGGGATCGAGCCCTGTATTGGGCTCTCTGCAAGTGATGAGCCTGCTTCCCCCCACCTCTCTCCCTGCCTCTCTGCCTACTTGTGATCTGTCTGTCAAATAAATAAATAAAATCTTAAAAAAAAAAACATGCATGAATATCAAAGAAGGGATTAAGTATACCAAATTATGATGATAGTAATATTTTTCATGCATTAAGTGTATATTAAGTGCAGTCTTGTTACATGTATTATCTTATCTTCCTCAAGGTAAGTATTATTATCATTATTTTATGGATAATGAAATTGTATTTTAGAGTAAGTAACTTGTTTATTGTTATGCACACATCTATTAAAAAGAAAAATTGTAATTTAAGCAAATGCTAAATATCTCTTTTGTTCCCACTCCATGTGCTATTTAAGTAATTACTTTTTTGGTCACACTGAATCTAAAGGAGTTAACGTTGAAATACAAGTTATTAGCAAAGACTTACAGGAATTTATCATCTATGGGAAGAAATAATCATAATTGAACAACTGTGATAAAGAATCAAATGTACTCTTTTAATAATAAGTTCTATATAATTGAAATGATGAGACTATTCCATCTGGGGTAATTAGATCTTGTGTTCAGACATGTTATATTTAGGGACACAGAGAAAGCTACTCTTGTTACAGCATAGTTTTTATTTTGAATAAAGTGTCTACATAGGGTCATATTGTTTCTAAAATGGCAATTGAGACTTCTAGAACCACACCTCTGACTCTAGAATAACTGGATATTTTGAATGCCTGAATATCAAAATCTGGGCATCAATAATTTTTTTCAATAAATAAATAGTATTAAAAATAATATTAAAAATGAATTGCAAATTCAATCAAAGAATCATCAGTTATGATGTTTACTGTGTGCCTGCACTGGGCACAAAGATACCAGAATGAGTAATGCTTCACTGCCTGTTTCCTGTAGCCCAGCAAATCACAGTCTAGTGGAGAAGACTCGTACAAATCATTATAATAGAGTCATAAACATTGAGTACATGCACAAATAGGCTTACAAACACAGTGGTACATGTCCAGATAGTTATAATACATTGAGGAGCATCCTATCAGAGAGTCATAAACACTGAGTTATAGGTATAAAACACCAAGGAGTAGTTTATCCTATCCGTGTGAAGAACTATGAAAGCTTCATGGGGGTCTTGATTTGTGCTAAGAGCCTGCAAAATTAATCAGATTCTGTCAGTTAGTGAGAAAGGGGAAAAGCAAATGACCTCTTTCTAGTTTTTTAGTGTTTTTCTACCTTAATTTCCAAGAATTTTTCATGTGTTTGATACAGTGACATATTCAATAGCTTGAAGTCACATTTTGAGAACAGGTGTTGTGCCTGGAGAGCAGGCAGAGAACACATTGGGTCATACTGGCCATGGAGGGATATTGGACTCTGTACTGTATTTCAGATGATCACAGATTGATTGGTTTTTAAAATTTTTTTCACAGAGTGTTTTTTGATCCCCCAAAACTCTTCTTATGTTTCCACTTAGATGAACAGGAGCCTGCCCGGATTCAGAGTAAATATTTAAAGGTGATTTAGGATCCTTTGAATACAACCTAATCCATAGTCTACTCAACAGAAATCTAGAGTTTCTCTGTAGATCAGAGCATGGCTGAGAGGTGCCATAGTTAATAATTCTACACGAGTTTTCATGGCAAATTATAAAGTAAGCAAAGAGGTTTTTGGGTTTTTTTTGTTTTTTAATATCCTCTGCCTTTCCTTTGGAAAGCTCTCTCTTTACTTTTCCCTGGACCCTCTTGTTCTGTGGCATCTATCTTAATGTTCTTCATTTAAAAAAATATATCTGCTCTCAGGCAGAGGTCAATTTATCTAAATTTAGCTGATTATATTTAAAACTATGCTTTTATGAAAAGGGCACCCTGAAAACTCAGAAAGAGTTTTAAGGTCAGAAGAGACAGTCACTGATGGTATGATTTCAGGTACCATTATAGATACTTGGAGTAGATATTATGGGGTCTGAAAAAAGCTGGTTCCTCTCCAGACAAAATTGTGCCTACTGGTATAAATGACTAAGTATAGTGGCACAGTTAAAAACTTCAATTTGCAATAGGTAGGCTTGGAATGACTTCACTAGAGTTCAAATTCTGGCTCTTCCACTAATGAGCTATACAGATTTTGTCAAATTTCTCAATATCTCCTAGCTTTTTTTTATGTAAATGAGGATGATATTATTAAAATTGCAAAATGAGTTAATGTATGCTAAAAGTCATTTTGGTGTTTGGTACAAAGTGATAACAATAGATAATGTTTTCTTTATAACTACAGTGCTTCTTAGGTGCTGGATGAAATTCTTCAAAGTATGTATGTTGAAAAACACTGGTATGGAGTATGAAATTCAGGTAATAGCAAGTTTCCCAGGACAATTTCTGAAGCTGATATTTGTGACAGTTTGCAAAAATGACCACAAATACCTAGGAGCAAATACCGTTACGAGGTAAAGTTTGTATATTCACTTTTTATCAACTGGTTTTTTTTTTTTAAGATTTTATTTATTTATTTGATAGAGAAAGAGAGAGAGAGAGAGAGAGAGAGAGAAAGCACAAGTCAAGGGGAGCAGCAGAGGGGAGGGAGAAGCAGGCTTCCCACTGAGCAGGGAACCCAATGTGGGGCTTGATCCCAGGACCCCAGGATCATGACCTAAGTTGTAGGCAGCCAACCTAGTCACCCAGGCACGTCTGTCAACTGGCTTTGTGATTTCTTAGACCGACGTCGTGTAGCCAAAGTGAAGTTGTCTTAGTTTTGATCTTGTAACTGAAAAGTTCTCGAAGCTTTCCCACTCATGGCTTGTAGAATCTTTTCACCACTACCCAAAACAGGATGAGCTAACCTCGTAGAGAATGAGAGGCATGTGGAATAGACACAAGCTAGCCCAGTTTCACTCCTCTAGACCATTCTGCAATTGACTGTAGATACAGCATGAACCCAAGCAATATTAACAAAATAATTGCCCAGCCCAAAAGATCAATCTGCAAAATTCTGAAACACATAAATAATTGTTGTTTCAAATGACTGGTTACGCAGCAAAGCCAAACTGGTTTAATGTTACAATTAAAACATTATTTAGCATTGCAGTTGCCTTTTGGATGTTGGGTAAAAAAGAAAAAAGCTTCCTAAAAGGTACTCCAGTGGCACCTGTGTGGCTCAGTCAGTTAGGCATCTGATTCCTGATTTAGGTCCAGGTCATGAGCTTAGGGTCATGAGATCAAGCCCTGTATTAGGCTCTGTACTGAATGTAGAGCCTGCTTAAGATTCTTTCTCTCATTCTCTCCCTCTGCCCATCCTCCAATCAGGCACACGCATGCATGCACTCTCTCAAACAAGAAGAAGAAGCAGAAGAAGGAGAAGGAGGAGAAGGAGAAGGGGAAGAGGAAGAGGAAGAAAAGAAAAATATACCCATGTAACATGCCAAGGGTGACTTAGAGAATTTCAAGAAATTTTATATACACATTTATAGAAATATAAGAGAGAATTTTCTTAATTTCATTTTGGGGAAATTTTGAGATTTGAAATAACATCATGAATCAGAAATTTTAGATGTAAATCTTTTAATGTGAACAGAATTGATCATCACATTGATTAGTGAACATCTTTTATCTTAATTTATCTAACTTTTGCTTTATTCACACATAAATTATATGTTATAGTAGAACATTAGTTTGCCAGTGTGCAGCCTACTTTTAAGATTAGGTTAGTTCACTTTTATTCATTTATTTGACTATTTGTTTCTGGTTACTTTCCCTTTATGTCAATTTTTTGTGATTTGAAACTGTAGATAGCTTAAATATTAGAAAAAAATAACAAAGTCTTTGATGATTTTTTCACTGAAATTCAGTTGACTTATGAAGACGTAATGGGAGGATGCTAGCATTGTGAAGAGTACCACAGATGTACAGATGGGAAAAGAACAATGCCATAAACGTATGGAAAAATAAAGACACTGATTTTCTGCTTTCATCTAGGAAACTGCATAAGATTGGAAATCTTTATAGTGAGATGAGTAGATTCTGCAGGGCTCCGAGATACAATTTGGCAAGTTTCTGTTCCCCCAAATTTGCTACTAAAAATCATATCAAGTGCTTCATCGATCAGTCTTTAACTCTTGAAGGCAGTTTATTAATTTCTCAGAGATTCTTATAAATATTTATGATTTAACAAAGAATAATTCAATAACATTTGTTTTGCCTAAAATACTATGTCTAATTTTACCCTTTCTAGTATATTCACTTGACTAAATTTACTTTCTTGTTTCACTCAGATGATGAAATTGATTTATAAAATTTGAGTTAAAAAAAATCTAGAAATCTTCTACTCTAACTCTTCCCTTCCATAGAGAGAAAGTTGAAGCCCTGACTGCTGTCTTTTTTCTTTTTTCCCCTTTAAAATTTTACCTATTAAAAAAAGTATAAAATAAAACCATATTTTTTAAAAAATCACAAGATTATTATATATATAGTTTTTCATTAATAAAATTGTTTTTCTATCTTGCAGACTTACTATTATTAAGCCAAATCATGAGATTTATAGTAAGGAGAAAATGGATCATTCTGGAGATAGGCTGTCTATAGAGTAGGGAAGAAGGAGGCTATGAAGCAAGCCTCTTCTATAAATAGAGCAGAGAATTAGAATGCCCTTGGAGTATAGATGGAGGAGAAAAAAAGAAAGGGTGGATATGGATATTGTGAGTGTCCTCAAATCCCCTTTACTCAGTACTTGCTTCAGGAGATAGGGAAAGTTGAAGTTAATAGTATATATACTCAGAAAGGTAGGGAGTTTATTCTCTAAGCAGCTGGCTTGCTATTCACTTAACAGAAAATGCCCAGGAAAATTACTAACACTTATAATGTTTTTGACTCAATGTGGTAACATACTCACACATCAAGCCCTGGGGGGAACACTAGACATGGGTGAATGGAATGTATACATGACGACTCTCACATGTACCCCCCTCCATTCCCCACAGTTACTTATGTTGTGTAGGAACGAGAAACACTTCAGTGTCCAGTTGGGAATGAGAAAGAGCTCTGGGGAATAAAGAGAAAAGAATTTCTCTTTCTGGGGAAGAAAAGCTCAGGCATATCTCTTTTTTTCCTATTCTGTCTCCATTTGGCTGGAATTCTCCATGGAATCAGAAAAAATAAGCTTTTATAATCTCATTCTTCTTCAGGGAAGACCAGGAAATCTCCACCTCTGGACTAATCTGCCTCTATAAATAGCTGAGTGAGTTTAGGTCTCTTCAGCAGCTGGCATTGTTTAAAATAAATTTTCCTTGCCTTGGGTTGTGCTTCTCAAGACTCAAGTACGGGCTTCCCTTCTAGATTCTGGATTGCCTGTAGCTCAAGACAAAAAAATGTATTTTATTCAGCCAAATTCATAGAGTTCTACATAATGTTTTGTCAGTAAAGTTGAGTGTTTATCTAAAGTATTGTTTTTCTCACTCTTATTCTTCAGGAATATTGTTCTCAGTCACCTCACACAAAGAAGTGTATTACTGGGGAGAGAATTTGGGTCCTTGGCCAAACACCATCTTAAACTTGCATCATTCCTTGTTGGCAAAATTAACTTCTTCAGTACCACTCAGAATTTTTCAGACTTCACTCTGCTCTCCAGAGATTAGATTACAATACAAAACTTTTATCAATCTAAAGAGAGAGCCAGATAACGCTCTGGGCATATTCTCTGTAAAGTTATCTTGTTCAATGTTAATTTGTTGAAAAATTACCTATCTCTGGAATAGTCCCCTGAAGAAAGAGAGAATATATACAATTATATGTACATGTATCTTACTTAATTTTGTTAAAATAATTCATCTCTTCGTTCCTTTTCAAAAGTCTTCTAGAACTACACACACTCACCTGCTGTATTCCTCCACAGTGTCAGTTTCTGGTGTCTTCTCTTCCTGACATTTCATTGTGGGAATGTCACAGAACTCAGCCTTCATCACTTTATTCTTGCTTCTCGACACTCACTCCCTAAGTGATCCCATCTAGAGCCATATCTTTAAATACCCACCTTATGGTAACTCTCAAATGTATATCTCCCGCCTTCCTTCTCTTCTGAATGTCAGACCCGGATATCCAACTGCCTATTCAACATCTCCATTTGAATCTAAAAGGCATCTCAAAATTCGCATGTTAGAAATAGAACTTTCAATCTCCACTCCCAGCAAATCTGCTTCTCATTTAGTTGTTTTTGGCTCAGTAAACGGCAGTACTATTCACCTCGCTGCTCAGGAAAAGAAATAAATAAATAAACCTGCAGTACCAGCCCTTTCTCGTTCTACACCTGCTATCCAAGGCATCAGTAAATCTGTTAAGTCTCACTTCAAAATATTGTGTCTCCAGGATTTAGTTATTCTTTACCGATATACTCGTGGTCCAAGCCAACATCATCCCTCCCCTGATCTGTTGAAAGGCCTCCTTGTGGGTGTTCGTGCTTTCACTCTTGACTCTTGTGAGCTTTCACCATGCAGGAGACAGAAAGAGGCTCATGAATCAGGATGTATCAACTGTATCCTCATTCTGCATCCTTCAAATGGTTTCCTGTAAAATGAGGAGGAATGATGGTACTTATGTCACAGTGTTGCTATGAAGATTAGATAGTATTATCCATATAAAGCACTTTATAAAGTTTCTGGCATATAGTAAATACTCAAGTAAAAGTAGATAATTATTAATCTCTTTAGGACAAGATTTCCCTCTCTGCAGCCCATCATTCACAGAAAGACAAAAACTGCCTAAAAACTTCAGGGTGCTTATAGGATCAGTTCATCTCATCTGGCCTCAAACACATGGTCCTCCAATCTGGCTCTGAGCTACATTTCCAGTTTCATTGCCTATCACTCATTTATTGATCAACAATTTACATACCAGGAAGAGCACTCAGACCTGAAGATATGATGGTCAGTGCTTCCAAGTCCTAAACATTCTGTTTCTTCCACGCTGAATGGTGGGATATGGGCCTTGAGTAAAGAGCAGCAAGAAGAAATCAATAATTTCTTGGCCTCAGTTTTCAAAAATCCAGTATCTGGGAGAAAATTGACTCTTGTAGCAATGGAGACTCTTAACTAAAGAGAAGTTTCCTCCTAGCAGACAAAAAAAAAAAAAAAAGAGGAGTCAACTCATTTTGGAAACCAGGTGTTCTCTATTCAAGTATGCTTACTTCCTTTCCCATTGCTTTACCTGGCATACATACTCTTAGAACGTCTTCAAGGCTACCCTTAAGATCACTGTTCAGTGAAGCCTTCTGTGACACCCCCAGATACACAGACAGGTGGTTGCTCTATTCTGGTGCAACTGTATCAACCAGTTCATGGGGGCTCATCATTTGCAGATATGAGTAACTCTGCACAGCTGTGTCTTACTAGATTACGGCCTGCTAAAGGAAGGTGCAGTACTAACAAGAAAAAAAAATTACAGATTTATGAGGATATAATTATAATAAACATAATGTAAGTTTGAGGTGTACAATATGTTCATATAATACATTTATAGATTGCAAAATGATTACCAGCACTACTGGTAACACCTTCATCCTGCCACATAATTATCATTCTTTTTTGTGGTGAGAACATTTAAGATCTACTTTCTTAGCAATTTTTAAGTACATGGTACAGTATTATTAGCTATAATCACCATGTTGTACATTAGATCCCAGAACTTGTTAATCTTAGAACTGAAAGTCTGTACCTTTCCCTCATCCCTCAACTTCCAGTAACCATAACTCTACTTTCTGTTTCTGAGTTTGTATTTTTTAGATTCCATATACAAGTGATATCATATATCCTATTTTATATATCTTCTATATGTCTTCTTTATCCATTCATCCATTGATAGACACAGGTTGTTGGGTTTCTTGGCTATTGGGAATGACACTGGTGCAAATTTGTTTCAGTTTGAATCATCTGAGAGCCTGAGACAGAATGCAGATACACATGGTTGATTAAAAGGAAACACTCTCAGAAGAAAGGATGTGAAGGAAATAGGATAGGACCAGAACAAGAGCTAAGTAATATGTCATCTGTACTGGGAGTCATCCTACAGGCCAAACCCACAGTGAACTCTGGAGCATAGATCATACTACAGACTTGGACTCATTTTGAGCCACTGACATCTGGGCCAGTCAGTTATTGCCTGTTAGACTAGACAACCCAGGGCAATTCTCAAGAGGAGAGAGTAGCTGTGAGTCCTTGGCAGCCATCGCTGCAGCAGTGGAGGATGAAGGACAGCTGGTCAGAGCAGCAAAAACCTTCTTAATCTGTGTCCTGACATCTACTTTCTCATTTATCATATAGTGAATACTCAAAAATATTTATTCTATCTTTAAATGAACTATTGGATTACAACTATGAGCAAGGTGCCATACAGTGTAGTGAATGAGATACAAAGATGACTTCTTCACCTCAGTCATCTGTAGTGAATACCCAGTGAAGGGAGCATGGGGAGATAAAATTACTAAACCTAGAACACAAGGCAGGATATGTCTACAAGATCTATACATAGATTCTACGGAACTACAACTGAAGTGTGAATCTCATCTCAAAGGAATCAAGAAAGACTTCAGAGAAAAAATGGAACTTGTAATCGTAATGAACCCATTGATTCGGTGGGGGGGAGGAATGAGGTAAGGCTCCAAATGGGGAGAGCTCCGTTACAAATATCATAGAGACAGAAAATTTCTGAATTAGGGAAAGAGAAGAGGTCACTTGGCTGCTGCCCAGAGCACACACTACAGTGCATACATTTCATAGTAGAATAGTAGTAAATATGGCCAAAAAGATGAATTGGGGGTATAAACGTGTAGGAATCCGAGTGCTAAGTAGAGAAGTTTGGGTGTAACCCTCTAGGCAATGGGAAGTCATTAGAGATTTTTTTCAACATGAAAATGAGTGTAACAGAAAAGGGCCTTAGTTTTTTGTTTTTTGGTTTTTTTGACAAGTTGTAAAAATCCATCTTTATCAGACCAACTCTACCGAGTGAAGCAAATCATTGTAAACCGGTTAAAAAAAAGGGGGGGGGGAATGGGGTGAGAAGTTTACATTACATATTAGCACTAGCCCAATTCCCTTTTGCCGCATGAAGCCGAAGTTTTCTTCCCTCTTTTCTTTTTTTTTTTTTTAAATTTTTTATTAACATATAATGTACTATTAGCCCCAGGGATACAGGTCTGTGGATCACCAGGTTTACACACTTCACAGCACTCACCATAGCACAGACCTTCCCCAGTGTCCATAACCCAACCACCCTATCCCTACCCCCTTAATCCCCTGCAACCCTCAATTTGTTTCATGAGATTATCTGAGGGTTTTGAAGGGGTGGGGGGTGGGAGGTTGGGGTACTAGGTGGTGGGTATTATAAAGGGCACGAATTGCATGGAGCACTGGGTGTGGTGAAAAATAATGAATACTGTTATGCTGAAAATAAAAAATAAATTTGAACATAAAAGGAAAAAAAAAAAAAAAAAAAGAAAAAAAAAAAAAGAAAAAAGAGTCTCTTATGGTTTGTATTCCTTCCAATCCCATCTTGTTTCATTTTTTTCCTTCCCTACCCCCCAAGCCCCACAAGGGCCTTAGTTTTAAACTAGCAAGATTAGCTGTGACTGGGGAGGAACTAGAAGTAGAAACTGTTTGTAAGGCAACATTAGGTCATGTTTTGAAATTAAGTGCCTTAATCTCTCTGCTTCTTCACTGAAAGCTACACTTCAACAAATTTTTATTATATGTAATTTTATTTTAAAGATTAAATGAAAAATCAGATTTTTAAATACCGTATTTCCAGGCCCTATGTAAATTCCCTGTGTTGAAGTACATTTTGAGGAAAAGTGCACTATATCAGAATTTCCAAGGGTATTTGACCCTGAATATATAATAATTGAGTGTCGACAAAACAAATAAGTCTACAAAACGTAAACTTTCCACTATTTTTCTTTCTATTAAAATATATTCTGTGGTGATTTCTTTTATTTTTTTATCTTAATTAGATACATCATAATTCTCAGTTGCAAAAAAATACTTATTTCGAGTTTCTTAGAAGCTTATCATAAGGAGAGAGAGTAAGAAATTAGAAGAAGCATAATGCCCAGTCTTCAAAGGGAAAATAAAATAATATTTATGGAAACATTCTGTGTACTGGGCTCTGATACAGTGATGTTTTCGCATATGGTATCTCATCTATTCTGCATGTTCAAGTTTTTCATTTTAATTCAAATGTTAATTACATAACTTAAGTTTACCTAGTAAATAAGAGTCAGATTCAAACCCAGTTTTCTTAAGATTTTACTTATTTAGTTGCTAGAGAGGGATAGAAAGAGAGACAGAGAGGGGAAGAGCATGCATGTGCAGGCGGGAAAGACAAAGGGAGAGGGAGAAGCAGACTCACGGAGCCTGATGCGGACTTAATCCCAGGACCCTGAGATCATGACCTGAGCAGAAGGCAGACGCTTAGACACTTAACCGACTGAGCCACCCAGGTGCCCTCAAACCCAGTTTTAATTACCAACCTAAAGTTCTTTCAATATCTCTATTAGCATACATAGCATAGCATCTCTACAGAGATCACATCTATTAATGGACCTAGGATATTCACATGTAAAAATCAGTAACAATGTATGGCAGTAATTATTAAAGGCTAGGGGAATAGTGATATAAGAAATTACTGCTAATATGTAGCTCCTATAAATGTTGAGATAGATGTAACATATTCTTTCCCATTCACATCACATTAGAGTTTCCACCTCTGTCCCAACAACATCTCTCACCTTACGGTTCGGTCCATAGAATAAAACCATAATCAAGTTTACAGAGAAACATAGAAGAAAAATAATGGTCATACTGAAGGCTAATACAATATTATTAATGGTTATTTGAATTTTTTATGTTTCACAAAACAATTAGCATGATTTTGGTTAATTTGTTAGTTTACAAATATGTGTATTTATTATTAGTACAATTAATTTTACATTAATGGGTGTGTTTAATTAAATAACCTAAGTTTATATATCTGCCAGTTATAGAATTTTACTTGGAATGAATTTTTTATTCCAAAATTCCTCAAGATAAGGTTTTATAGTAACCATTTTATTGTTAGAAAATTAAAACTGCAAAAGGTTAAGTAACTTGCCCAAGGGCACAGATTGCTTTATTTTAGAAATAGCAAAGTGTCCAGGTCTATGTGACAGGGGCATCAGCTTTAAAGAGTCCATTACTTATTTGTAGACTTTTACTTGAAGTAAAAACTAATAACAGATAATGAAAAGCTTATGTATGATTAAATGATTATTTATTTATGATTAAATGATCTAAAGTCTAGAATAGTCACTAGTATTAGTTTCCTATTGCTACTGTAACAAATTATCACAAACTTGGTGGCTTAAAATAGCACACATTTATCATCTTATATTTCTGAAGTCAGAAATTCAAAATGGGTCTCACTGAAGTAAAATCAAGGTGCTGGGGGGGCTGCGTTCCTCCTGTAGGCTTAGAAGACAGTCTGTTTCCTTCTCTCTTCCAACATCCAGAATCTTCTCACATTCATTGATTTATGGTCTCCTTCCATCTTGAAAGACAGCAATGGCTGGCCAAGTCTTTCTCATGCTACATCATCTGACACTTCTTCTTACTGACGTCTTACTGACGTCTTCCCCATTTAAAGGACTTATATGACTACATGGGATCCACTCTGATACCTCTGGATAATCTTTTCTGAAGATCCTTGATTGGATCATGTCTTCAAAGTGCCTTTTGCCAAGTAAGGTTCTGGAGATTCTGACACAAACATCCATGGAGTTCATTATCCTGCCTACTACAGTCTGGAAAGGCTTTCTGGAAGAAAATGAAATACAGAACTCGGCTTTAAATGTTAGAGAGTTACGGTCAGTACCTTATCATTAGAGACTCAATAACAGATGAGATACAAGGAGAGACTGTTCTGCAGTAGTTGCTGTGGGGTCAGCACTAGTGTCTCATTCCCAAACTAGTTCTATGATTTCAGTCAAGTCACTTGAACTTCCAGATTCTCCAATTTTTCATCTGTGAAATGAAGTTGCTGGGCTATGTGATCTCCATCATTTCTTTTCCCAATCATTTGAATACATATTTACACTCTGAATGATATATAAGTGAGTATGTTTTAAAAGGTGGATTGGTTAAGTTGAACAATATTTATAATGCCTCCATAGGGTGCTTGGCTGTGTCTAAGCATGAGGTAGATGTTATGCATCTTGTGTTTATCTTAGTCAAAACCTTACATATTTCTTTCGATATGACCATGTCTTTTTATTTTCAGCCTTGTTCATTCTGCAACATAAGTTGGTAAGTTATTTGTATAACTGCTATTCTTTCTTATTCTATAATCCTTTATTTTATTGATATTTTATTTTGTCTTTCATAATTTTTAACTAAATTCTTACTAACATATATTCTTTTCAATACTTTAGTTTTATCAAAACAAAGAAAGGGGAAACATACAGAGACTCATTATGCATTGTTTGTACTTATTAGTATTTTCTAGTGTTATTTGTCATCTTTCTGAAATTTGTGCTATTCTCTTTATGTTGAACAATTTTGTCATGTAAAAAAAAAAAAAGTATTTCCATGCTAGAGTCTAGTTAACCAAACAGGCCTACTGATCTAAATTCAAAATATACACCCAGACTTTTCCCAAGACTTGCAGTTCTGCTGTTCATATTACTTTTTTGGATTAAAAAATATATTTTTGTAAGCTCTTATTAAAAGGCAATCATTTTGCTCTGAAAGAAGTATACTGACTTGCTATCATCATAAATAGATTAGTAAAGCACAGCGAGCAGACCTGAGTAAACTGGTCGAAGAACTTCCACATTTTGGATAAAGATGAAGTAGAGAAGGAAAGGCCAAAGAATGGGATACTGCTGAATCACTGTATGACTCTCCCACTGACATCTTTTTTGCTCTTTACATGGCATCCTAGTTGGGTCTTTATTCCTATTTGATGTGTAGGCTCTGACAGTCAAACCCCTCGTTTAATCTACCACTCCTCCTCACCCCCCATACTTCTTTGGATATGCCATCACCCTGCTCTCAAGCTCCTGTTTGTCTCTTTCCCCTGTGAGACAAAGTTCAAAGGCTTGCACAGCATGGTCTATATCTATCTTTTTAATGTTATGGCACCTTTTAACCGAGTCTCCACTGTTGCCAAAATGTCTACTCACTGTTCCTTGAGTACATACATACTAATTTCTTCCTCTCTCTCAAAATTTGGCCTTAAAGTAAACTTGGAATTTTTCTTCTTTCTAAATCTTATCTCCCAAACTCTTCCAGGAGTTTATCTTATTTCAGTTTTCATGGATTGATACTTCCCTGAAAATCAATGGTACTTATAGTCTATCCTCTTCATTTGTCACAGGTTTGCTGTTTTAAATTCAGTTTGCTCTTCTTCATGTAGTCTATCTTCCCAATTACATTCTCCATCCCTCAGGAATGAGGGACCATATCCCTAAACTTTTGGCATTCTCAGTACTTAGTGCATAGCCTTGCTCATAGATGGTTGTCATTAAAAGTACATGATAGAGATCTGGAAGGAAATACTGAGTAATTTGGAGATTGAGGGGATCACCAAGATAAAATCATAACTTCCAGGATGCAGGTCAAAGCACTGAGCTGTGTCCCTATCAAGTGTCAGCACAAATATATAATAAATAGCAACTCTGATTTTTCCAAATATTGTTATGTTTGTTAAAACTTCTGAAAACTCGTGAGAGTTTAGGCAACTTCTAAATAACATTCTTGGGAATAGGCCAACAATCTTCTGCTTCAATACGAAGATTTGAAAACTCTGACACATCATGCTTGCTGGAGTACTTGTATCATCAAAAGTGATCACACAATTCAGTTCTAGTTTTCTCTATACATGAAAATTATTCTTTTATCAGCTGAAAACAAGTATGAAGTCACTTTTCAAGAACTGGCTCAAATATTTCTTTCTCTAGAAAGATCTTTCCAAACCATTTCAGAATAAGCATGCCTGTCAATGTGCTCCCAAGACACAAGCAACCAGTCTTATATTATTAAAACGTATTATTATTATACTTTATAGTTCGTTTACATTTACATAACTTTTACTAACCCCCAAATTTCTTAAGGATATTTTCCTTCTTTGTTTATTTTTTTCAGTGTTGGGAAATTTGCACATTAAAAGTATTCCATAAATGTTTATTAATGTGTGTTTTAAGAACATATGGGAGTTTAAAACTATTACCCACCTGATTCTTGGTATTATTTATTTCCTCAGAGGCATCTGTCAGACTGTAAGCAAACAGAAATCCACAAAGCCAACAAAAAAGTGATCAGTAACAACAGTGAGACTGAATCATGCCTCTCAAATGTAGAATTACACTTTATTCAACTTCATAACCCCAGGCACATTTTACATTCTCAGTTAAGATTTACTAAATTAATGTTTAAATCCTGCTCTGACCGTGATAATTCCAGAAGCGAAGAAGAACTAGCATCAAACAGGGTATTCCCTAGCCTGGGGCAATATTCAGGCAATGAGGAGGATATATTTGTTTTATTCCAGCTGTGTTGAGTTTCTAATGTTCTTGTCCCTTCCACATTGACAAGGCTATTGGAATGCAACGTGTATTAAGTTTTTGAAAACCTACTCAGATCCTGAATCTTTTTCTGGTGACAGCACCACAGATTATAGGTAATATCATGACTTCTACCAAAGGATATAACTTTATATGTCATATTACAATAAAATGGCCATATTACAAAATGTGTAGAATCCAAATGTCAATATAATGTGGATGTTTAGAATATCATCCCATTTATAACAGCATTGTGCTGACAAATGTAGGCAGAGTCATAACTGATACATCTTAGTAGGATTATCAATGTCTATCTCCATTATGGGAGAACTTTTTCAAATTTAATAACAGCATATCTGTGTTATCAATTTATTCCCCAATAGCAAAAATGGCATTCTATGTAACAGAATTATGAATAATTGTAAAGCTTCTGGTACTTAACTGTACCAGATGGCTTAACTATAGAGGGATTCAAATGAATGGTATTATATTTCTCAGACATCTGGAAAACTTCTAACGCATATGGAACCCAAGACCAGCACTCCAGCGTTTTTTTAATGGCAAAGTTATTAACATTTGCGAAAGTAAAATTCTCATATGCTAGCATTTTACCACATTCATTGTTGTTCAGACCTTCTACCGTTTTCCTAATATCATCTTATGCAAAACATTTTTATATATGGAGTAATTAACCATCTATAGGTGATCTGAATTTTTTTTAAGATTTTTATTTATTTGAGAGAGAGAGAGAATGAGCAGTGGGGAGGAGCAGAGAGAGAAAGAGAGAAGAGAGAGAAGCAGACTCTCTACTGAGGAGGAAGTCTGATGTGGGGCTCAATCCCAGGACCCTGGGATCATGTTCTGACCTGAAGGCAGCTGCCCAACCAACTGAGCTGCCCAGGTACCCCAGCTGATCTGAATTTTTGTAGCACAAGAAGAACTGTGAGAATTAAAAAAGAAAGGGAAACAAAAGAGTAAAGTATTATTTAATCTTGATATGAAAATAAGTAATGTTTTTTAAGGGTTGAGGGCTCTAAAAAAATAAGAGAATGGGCTCCCCCAAATTCATAGTTAACTGTTTGACCATTTCAGTCATATTTGACTTATTTTAGTTCTGTTTCCAAATTTAATGACTAAGAGGATGGCTTGGAATATACACAGACCTGATACGGCTTTCCTCTGACATCATCCAGTTTCTCTCTTTCTTTCTTTATTTTTTTCTTTCTTTCTTTCTCTCTTTCTTTTTCTTTTTTCTTTTCTTTCTTTCTTTTTTGGTGGGATTCACCTTATTGAAGAAGAATGGAAGGATAATATCCCTAATATACTGATGGATTACTAAACAAATTGTTGTAAATAAAATTCATTTAGATTATGTAAGATTCTTATTGTAAGAATTAAGTAGGGTTGAAAATAATCTCTAAGGTTAAAGGTGGCAATCAGAGTTCAATTAAAATAGTATCTTAACAATTATCCAATCAATAATACTGTATGACAGTGCATAAAAAAAAAACTTTAACATTTTCAATACATGTCAAGTGTTGAGAGGTCTAAAAATAGAGAGGAAGGAAGGAAAGAAAGGAGGAAAGGAAAAAAGAGAGGAAGGGGAGAGTATATGATAAAGCCAACCTGAAAAATAAGAACATTGCAAGAGGAGATATATTGCTAAAGATGAATATGGAAAGTGGAAAATTGAAGATCTTGTGGTCAGAGGTTGACATACTATACGTGAAACAATTTTAAATGGTAATAAATGTGTTATGTTAACCAAATTGGAGGGTAACTGAAATGTAGAGGAGGTAAAGAGCTGATTTGTCCAATAATCCTTGAAATCAGGTTTGTGGGGTTTTTTTTAACTAAAAAAACTATGAGCAACCATATTTTGAAAAAAAAAATAGCCTTGACAATTCATTATAAATATCATCTTATGTTTAGAAAAATATGAAATCACCATTTAAAATTAGTAAAACTGCATTAATGGTGACAGAATTCCAAGTATAAATCTTAAGCAGCACAGATATAAATATGCTACCACTCAGTTGATACCTTTTATTCAATTTTATCAAAAGTCCTGCATTCCTGAGTGGAATAATTCAAGCAGAGTTTGTCAATTTTCATATGGTTTCACTTAATTGTGGAGCATAAAGAATAACACAGAAGACACTGGGTGATCAAGAGGAGAAGTGAGTGGAGGGAAATTGGAGGGGGAGACAAACCATGAGAGACTCTGAGAAACAAACTGAGAGTTTTGAGGGGAGGGGGCAGAGGGTTGGGTAAGCCTGTTAATGGGAGTTATGGAGGGCACATATTGCATGGAGCACTGGGTTTGGTGCATAAACAGTGAATTTTGGAACCCTGAAAAAAATAAAATAAAAATGACAACAACTCCTTTTCCCAAAAAAAAAAAGTCCTGCATATTTCAAATGCAATATCTATTTCAGAGATCAGATACAGTGTATATTGTTATTTTTCACCTATCATTCTAGTTTCTGGCCTTCACTTACAAATGTTTAATAAATGCAAATTACCCAATGAATGAATTTTTCTTAATTTAGGATGAAGTACTTCTCCATTTTATAAAAAAGTAGACATACACTTTTCTTGACTAGAAGAGCAATTTAAATGTCACCTTCTGGGTATCAGTCTAGTTCCAGTGAATCAATAAATAGTTCTTCAAATTGCTGATTTTCAGTTCATTAACGTTAGTCTTATTTTTTTACTTTTCTCTCTCTGGCAGTGTTTTTTACATTATTCCATGGGGCACCAGAGAGCAATATCACACACATTGAGTATGGAAAATTTGCATTCTATGTCTTCCATCCTAGTAAAATCATTAAATGGGTACTTTGTTACAAGTTAGAGATACGATTAATTAATTATGCTCTGAAGTTGTTTTCACTTGCATAACTATACAGATCGGTACAAGAGAGATAGCATCTATTATACATTCATGCATTAATCGCTAAGACTGCTAGGAAAAATGAACTTCATTAAAACTACAACTAATAATTCAAAATGAGGAAAATATAAAATATTTATAAAGTTAAATATGATATATACAAAGGTTCAGAGAAGCTTTATTTAGAAGCACCCAAAACTAGAAACATCTCAGAGGTTTTTCAACTAGTCAAAAACTAGTCAATGAATAAACAAACTATGGTACAACTACATAATGAAATAGTAGTATACACAACATGAATGAATCTAAAATATGATATGCTAAGTTAAAGAAGAAAACCCTCAATGGACCCCCTGGGTCGCATAGTTAAGCAATCGACTCTTGGTTTCAGCTCAGATTCTGATCTCAAGGTCCTGAGATGGAGTTCTGCTCCGGGGTCTTCTCAGCAAGAAATCCATTTGAGACACCCTCTCTTGCTCTCTCTCTCTCTCTCTCTCTCTCTCTAAAATAAATAAATAAATCTTAAAAAAAAAAAAAAGAAAGGAAAGAAAGAAAGAAAAAGAAAAGAAAACCCTAAAAGACTTCATGCTGTATGATGCCATTTATATTATACTTAGAAAAGACCAGACATAGGTACAGAAAAGCTATCAATGGTTGCTAGAGAATGAGGGGTAGAATATTTGACAATAAAGGGGCAGTATAGTTTTTGAAAGTGATAAAAATGTTCCAGGTCTGAATAGTTGTGCTGGCTGGCCAGCCATATACATTAGTCAAAGCTCTCAGAACTGCACACTAAAGAGGATGAATTTTACTTTGTGTGAGCTATACTTCTATAAATCTAACCAAAAATATAACAATCTTTTATTTTATAATCATGCATGATACTCTAAGAAGTTTACAATATCACATTTGTAGTTTTCTTACCAAAAATGTATTACCTCAATGTAGCCATGAGAACACAAAATGACTAATTGAGAGGCATTCTACAAAATAACTGTGCAGTGCTCCTCAAAATTACCAAAGCCATAAACATCAGAGAAGTACTTCAGCACTGTCATAGACTCAAAGAGACTAAGGAGATTTGACAACCAAGTGAAATTTCAAGTTTTGGATGTTGGACAAGAAAATACATTAGTAGGACAACTGGCAAAATTTGAAGAAGGTCTGTAAGAAGTTAATAATATCGTATTCATGTTAATTCCCTGGTTTAGCTCATTTTACATTGCTTATGTAAGATGCTACCATTAGAGAAACCTGGGTGAAGGGTAGGGGACCTATGCATACCATTTTCAGCTATTTGTAACTCAAATTATTTTAAATAAAAAAGTCTTAACATGTAAATGGTTTAGAATTTCAATTTCTTGGTAGAATTTATTTGATATTGGTAGTCTCTCCATTACTAACAAGTTTGTATAAAACCTCAGAAATTTTTAAATCATATTTTAGAGCCATCATAGAGCTGTGGAATCAAGAAGTACTAGATGACATTATTAAACAAGGAAAATGCTGCCACACATGAGCTGATAACTACTGAGCCTTTACCTTGAGATTGAGACCTAAGCTGAGATCAAGAATCAAGTTGGATGGTTAACTGACTGAGCCACCCCGGTACCCATGACTCTTCTATTTCCTGTGCAAATCTGTCATGTCTAGGCATGAGCATGCTTTTTATTGACAGAGAAATATTCTAAAAAGAAGACAGAGCAGCTGAGAGTTTGATGGTTATTAGTGTTGAAACCTAGAAGGTGTTCAAATAAATGATCTATTTTACGAACTAGGACATCACTGACTGAAATGTCAGAGGAGATGGTTGTATGAGACTACAAGTTAGGGTCAAATCTCCCACAGTCTTGAGGCATGACATTTCTGCAAGATTCTATGTATCTGTTGCTATAACCATCCTCTAGATACTTCCAGAGATCCAATAGTTTTTCTCTATATGTCACAGATCTCTCCAAAAGCATGAAGTATTACAAGTATTACAGCCAAAAAAAGTAAGTCTTGTGGAGATGGTCTGACCATGATACTGAGACAGTCACACCAGAGGAAACTGCAACAAATCCATGAGCATTCTCTCCCTCAAGATATTTACCACATCATGTATGAGTGGCTTAAAAGCTAATTTAAAATATTCAAGGTCATGACTTTTGTGGTGGAAGAGGCAGGAACTACAGGTTTTTCTATGAAGCTTATGTGGGCCATACCCAAGCTGGGGTTCTGCAGAAAAAACAGAAGGAAATTTCTCATGGACCTACTGTTTTAAGGAGACAAAGTATTACTAGGGGGAAAGATCAGAGGCGAATAAAGATGGATGTCACCTGAGTTTAACTAAACTGCCACCTTGCACTGACAGTTCAATTATAAAAAGACACTGATATAGTCACAATATTATAGTATCTGCCTACCAGAGGAAGGTGTGAGCTATAGCTAGGGAAAAATAACACTGATTACTATCTTTATAATTCCTTAAATAATGTATGTGGTATAGAGTTTATCTATCTATCTATCTATCTATATATCTATATATCTATATATATATATATATGGGAGGGTCTGTGTATATATATACATATATATACACTACATATATTATTTAGTTACTTGCTTTTTGGGTATAGCTTGCACACAACGTTACATTAGTTTCAGGTGTACAACTAAGTGATTTGAGAAGTCATGCTATGCTTATCACAAGTGTAACTACCACTTATCCTGTTAACATGGTTATTAACATATCATTGACTGCATTTCTTATGCTGTGCATCTTACTCCTATGAATTACTGATTCCATAACTGGAAGTCTATGGAATTTAAAAATAACTCTGATTAATATGTTAAAGTAAATAGAGAAAGAGGTAGAAGAAATTAAGGAAAAAATGAGAATAAAGAGAAAGTAAGGCTCTCTGAAACAGTATAAAGTTGGCAATCTGAAACCATAAACAGTGCCCAAAATTAAAAACAGCAACTGGACACAGCAGAAAACAGAATAAGCAGCATTGGATTCCAGGTAAGGGAAGATAGAAAAACTGAAAAATATTAAAAAATTAAAATTCTAAGATGGAATATATCCTGAGATTTGTATGATATGGTCTAAGTCTCATACATGTGTAACTGGAACCACAAAAAGAAAAGCAAGACAGAGTGGTTCAGGTGCAGTATACTGCAATCATTTCTCAAAGTCGATTAATGATTCCAATGAATGGGTTCAACATTTTGGTAATCTGAAAGATCACAACACTGAGGTTCATTACAGCAAACCACTTATACCAAAGATAATGAGAAAATCCCACTTACAACTACATAAAAAGGATCCTTCATCTTTAAGAGAACAATAATCTCAAGTATATACAGTTTCAAGTGTGTATAAGGCACAGACCAAAATAGACCACAAGTTGGGGAATAAAGAAAGACTCAAAAAATTTTAAACAATTGAAATCTCTGATTATAATGGAATTAATCTAGAAGAACAGAAAAAAAAAAAGACACTAGAAAATCCCTAAACATTTCTACATTAAATAACATACCTCTGAATAATTAGTGGATCAAAAGAATAATCTCAGAAGATATTAAAAATAGTGTAATTTCATCATAATAAAAACACAGCAGGGAGAATATTATAAAATGTGTCTAAAGGAGTACTCAAAATAAATGGGTATATTATAAAGAAGAAATATTGAAATTAGTGATATAAGCTTCAATTTCAAGAAGCACAGTAAAAGAACAACAAATTCAACTCAAAGAAATTAAAAACAAGGCAAAAATATAGAGAGCAGCAGCACAAATCAATAAAAATATAAACAAGCATACATTAATGAAAATCAATAAGGATTAGGCATATACTCAATATGAAAAATTGGCAAAAGACTTGAGCTGGAACTTCACTAAAGTGGATGTCTAAATGGCCTATAAATATGAATAGCTCTTCAACTTCTCTAGCCGAGAGTGAAATCATTGAATTTAAAACCACACTGTGATTACAACTACACACTGAACAGAATGACTGAAATTAAAGATACACACAATAGTACATAAATTTGAGCGTGTGGAAAACAGGAATTCTCACACATTGTTTTGTGGGAGTGTGTATTAGTTCAACAGCTTTAGGCAATTTTTTTTAAAGATTTATTTATTTATTTGACAGAGATCACAAATAGGCAGAGAGGCAGGCAGAGAGAGAGGGAAGCAGGCTCCCTGTTGAGCAGAGAGCCTGATGTGGGGCTCAATCCCAGCACCCTGGGATCATGACCTGAGCTGAAGGCAGAGGCTTAACCCACTGAGCCACCCATGCGCCCCAGCTTTGGGAAATTAGCAGTACCTACTAAGGCTAAACATGTGTATGTCCTATGATCTAGAATATTCCACTCCAAGATGAGTATTTACAATCCTCTACAAAGACATGCACAACTGTTCATTACAGCACTATTTATCATAGCCAAAATCTAGAAAGAGACCCCAAATCCATCAGTAGAGGAATGCATAAATAAATTATGGCATATTCACACAATGGAATGCTCCAGAGCAATGAGAATGAAGGAAGACAGTTACATGGAACAGCTTAGATGAACCTCAAAAACATGGTATTGAGCAAGAGAAACCCAACATAAGGAAATATTCATTACATAACTCTATATGAATTGCAAAATCTGGCAAAACTGAAGGTTATGCATTTATAAGTTCATACATGGAAACTAAAAATTTAAAGGAAGTTAAGAGAAATATTGCAAAATCCAAGACTGACCAAGGAAAGAGACTCAAGGTGCTCAAGAATGTTACTATTGTTTTAATTACCAATCTTGGTGGTGGTTCTAGTAGCATTCTAATTGTTTTTCAAAATGTTCAAGTTGCACTTAATCTGCCATAAGTATGGTATATTTCACAATTTTAGAGACATTAAGAAATAGAATAATCTTTTATAAAAATTGTTATACTTAATAATTTCCAAAGTAAAAGTGGTACCTTAGTGATATATGAAAGAAAAATGCAAATACCTTTAAAGTTACGCCAGCTTGAATCAGAGAACAGGCACCAATCTCTATTCCAACTCTCTGCTATGGTTATAAATGGCTCTCTGGCTACCAAAGTTACTCTTTAGAGGACAGAATTGAAGGGTATATTGATTTTCTCTATTAAATAGAACTTACCAGAGCTGTCACACCTGGAAAATTAGATGGAAACTACCAAGTGCCAAAGTTGTAAACTGTTAGAAATTACTATTTTCTATTTTGGCATTTTACTATTACTATTTCTATTCTATAAGAAAAAAACTATTTTAGAGTTTGAGGCATGGGATGATAAGAGATAAAATTGAACAAGTAAAAGTGGGGCTAATGACAGAGAACCAAGAACCTTCTCTCAGCTCTGGAACTAATACTTCATCTGGCACGTGCTGGGAAATCACTGAGTTCTTTTGAGCAGAGAGAAGCCATGGCTGGATGTGCATTTTAGGGAAATTAATCTGGTGGCAATGTGGAAGCCTAAATATGAAATGCTAAGTAGCAACAGATTTTCTCATTCTAAAAGAGGCTACAAAAACTAGAGTGACAATTTCTTCTTATATTTTTTGAATCTCTGTGTAGTTTAACTTTTAAAGACTCACTAGTGCCAACAGAATAACATTCAAAAGAAGCTCATTGCCAACATGAAGTCCTTTCTCTTTACTGGGTTTATTTGCTGGAGCAGAGTTTCTCAAATCAGAGTCTAAGCACCTCAAGACTCTTGTTCTTGTCCAAGAAAAGTCCATTTTCTTGTCTAATGAAATTCTCCTCATCTGCCTTGCCCTCCACTAGGTATTTCTTGATCCTTGTGAGTTTCTCTCTTCTTCCCCTTCAGTCCTTCAGAATTATGTTTAAGCCTCTATTATGCACTTACTTTATCCTATCCTACATTGTGCTGTTGCTTATGAGCTGAGCTGGTCTCTCTCACAAGATTTCAGCATTACTGTTTGCAACCCTGCCGTCATTCTCTGCTATTTTATACATTATGATTGCTCAATAATTCTGGACTGAATAAGCTTCTATATATTAATTTTTGAAATGAGGATTTTTTTCTCTCAAAGGAATGTTTTTTTAAAAAAATAATTAAAATGGATCATATTTAGAACACATACACCAAGTACGTGTCATTCTTTCAGACCACGCATGCTGAAGGAGAGCAATATTGCCCCCCATCAGTGAGGCAAATTTTGATCTGGAGGGTAGGAGACAAAACAACAACAAAAACAACAATAAAATCTTAGGTATTACATAATTTTTAAGGCTCTAAAGGACCAGAACATGTTGTGGTATTAAAATTTCACAGGGTGGGGATAATAAAGACAAAATATCCTAAGAGAGTATATATGGAGTACAATTTTTTAAAAGTTGAGAAACATTTCCCTAGGGACATTGTAGAGAACAGACAGGTAGGTAATATATCTACTCCAGTGGAGTTTATGATGTAGACAGAAAAGACAGACCAACATGTGAATATGCAAGCAGCATATGAGATAGTGAAAAACACCCTAATTGAATCACGGTGAATAAACAGGGTTTTGTGATAGATTAGCAGAGAGGTTGCTTTAAATTGGAAGGTTATGATTGACCTTTTCACTGATAGAGACTTGAAAATGAGTTGCATCTAAATTTAGAAAAAGCCAAATATTCTGAAGTGTAGGGGAAGGGAATTCAAGCTGAGAAAATAGCACAACAGTGGCTTGTTATATTTGAGAAGCAGAAAATCTGTGCTTCTGAGGCAGTACCTGGCATGGAAGTACAGTCAAAAGACAGTTCTTTTTAACCTGGAGAGAGAACAGCATCTGTTTACACTAATGAGACTAATGCAATAATATAGATTTAAGAAAAGGAGGAAGGAGAATTGCTAGGCTGTTCTCCCTGGATGCAACAGGGGGCCAGGGCTCAGTGCACAATGCGAAGATTGATTTTAAGCAGGCCCATGAATATTTTCACCTACAGTGCAGTAAGCAGGAAGGTATGTGCAAACGCTAATAGGTGGGTGTTCTCTTCCAAGAGCTTCTATGTTCTGAATAAAGGAGATCGAGGGCAACAGCTGAGAGGGAGGATGGGGGAGGAGGTGTTGTAAATGACAAGGGAAGACTGGTTGTAAAATAGTTCTCTAGGAGAAGGAGTCCTTGTACTATGAAATATGGAATAATTATCTGAGACTTAAAGAAACCATTAGAGGTTTATAGTGATGAATTAAACTGAGAATGGTCATGGTGGTTGTGTGGTTTTCTCCAGTCACACTCAGTTGCAAGGATGCCAGTGCCCAACAGGCAGACATTTGCTTTTAACCAGGATTGTGGTTTTGACAAGCAAGTCTAATGAAGGGAGAGAAGGCCAAGGGTATAGAGCATAAATACAGTGGACTGACTATAATGATCAACTGTGGGGTTTAAGTCAGACAGGAAGACAAAAATGGTATCCAAGAAACGAGACAGAGTGAAAAAGTAATAAGATCAATGAATGGTCCCTTTGGACGTAAAGGACTGTAGAACTTGAGAGAAGAGGGAGAAATATGCAGGTGGGAAAAAAGGGAGGGTTGGGGAGAAGCTAGTCAGAAAATGAGACAAGTGAAATTGAAATTAGGAGGCAGTTGCCGTTACTGGTAATGGCAAGATCTAGGCAAGAATGTGGATATGGGAGGGAATGGTTGAAGCGGGGTGAAGGAGGGCACAGTGGTTGGAAGGAAGGACTTCAAGGAATTGACTTCCAGCATTTTTTGTCTTGAATACATCCTCTACATATTCATTGAGGCCATTGAGAATTAAGATAAATCATGTTGAAAAGATGGTGAACCATTAAAGAAAGAATGAAAGCAAGTCACTGCAAAGAGCACGTTTTGACTACTGTTGGGATGTTATGGATTCAGACAGAGAGGAGAGTGGGAATATGGGAGCAAAGTCAACTGACAGTACTGATCTAATGACACAGCCTATTCAACTGCCTGATCCGAGTGTGTATCAATATGCAAGGAAAGCAAAGTTCCATGACAGCAAAACAAAAAGAGCTTGGTTAAAATTATAAAACGTTAAAACTGTATTTTTTAGGGGTGCCTGGGTGGCTCAGTCGACTGCCTTCAGCTCAAGTCATGATCTCAGGGTCCTAGGATCGTGCCCCAAGTTGTGGTGGGGGGGGGGGGTCCTTGCTCAGCGGGGAGTCTGCTTCTTCCTCTCCTTCTGCCCCTCCCCCTGCTTATGCTCTCTCTCACTCTTTCACATAAATAAATAAAAACTTTAAAAAAACTTTTTAAAAAAAAATGCTTCTAAATATAAGCAATTAGCTTCAGTCATTCTGATTGTTCTTCATATTTGACATGCATTATTCAATGAGATAGTTAAAATATACTTTACAAAATCATATTATGAAATATTTATTTCAGTTGGAGTCAGATCTCATCTTATTTCTTATAAAACATTTAATATTTTCTATAAATTTAAAATAAAGATAAAGTTACATTGTAGCTTCTGGATCAGTTGGTTTTATCAGAAATCTATCTGTATGCATAAATATGTATATTTATATATGTGTATGTATATGAAGATAGAGACATGTATATTTCACTAAACAAATAGGAAAATTTTGTCATAATGTTTAATAAAAATATTATAGTTATTCCTAATTTTAACACAAAAGTTTTTTACATAATTCCCAAATGCAGAAAAACATTATTTGATAAACATACACACCATGCTCATTTACACTTACTGAAGCAATATGCCTTCTATCATGCAATTTGCTTTATCAATAACTAATAATTTTAAATACATATTATATAGTATTATTAAAAATTTAGTAATGAGAAAGGACATATAAATTTTTGTATTACTTACAAAATGAGTGATGGATCATATTAGATGTAAAAAATTTTAATCCTGACTGCTTTTAGTAGTCTAACACAAGACTTGTCATAACTTAGTTTTTGGTATTTTTAAAATATTTATTGAACTTGTTTGAATATGTTATTTTGTGATGGTGTAACACTGTAATATTATATTATTTATCCATGACTATGAAAACAAATGGAAAAGAAGCCTCACTTGTCTCATTAAAAAGCATACAGACAATAAAACTTTCACTTAATTTATATTTATTGAAGTTTTTAATATATTCTTATCATTTCTACTAATCATTTATTACTTGTACCAATTCAGAAGAAAAATTTTAACTTGGAGCCATATGCTTGCAGAGAAGTTTAGGAAAGTCATTTTGATATATATGCATGTTTGTGTTTAGGTAGGTATATGACAAATGGTCAATAAAAGACTTTCCAACACAAACTCATATTGCATTGATAACATGCTTTAATATAAGTGAAATGGAAGTAAGAGTGCCAAAAGAGAAAAAAAAAGTTTAAAATTTCTAGTTGCTAAAGAACTTGTTCATATGGTTTAAAAATGGATAATGGTTTACTTCAAATCACTGTGCTATTTAGATTTCATTATATACACTGGAAACAGTTATATACGTGGATTTTTTAAAATAATATTTTCAATTGGATGGATATTACATTTTTTGCAGCTATTTAAATCTAAAAGTATAATAAAATGTTTTGATATTAACTTGAAAAATCTTTAGGTAACAGAGTTGATCAAACTTTTTTTAGTGGGTACATGAATATTTGAAGGCTACTACTATTAGGAAACCAGCATCTGGTCTGATAATTTTGTTCATTTTATGTTCCCTTCTATTGACTAACTTTGATACATTGACAAGGCTGGCTTCCTTGTCAGTTGACAAGTCTGACTTCCAACAAGTCTACTTGTTCCTGTCTTCAGTTCTGATTATCTGATTTGAGTGATTTCTTTGATAGCTCCTCAACCTTGAACCCAAGTAATTCCTTTGGTCTGCTAAAGGGCTTCTGATTTTGTTCTTATAGTTTCAGATAGAAGAGATTCCCTAGAAAATCTCCACAGGAATAACAAGATACTTTGACCTTGGGTCTCTTGTTTCATCTTTAGTTTTTTGTGTCTTTTTCTCAAAAGACAGGACAAAGAAGAAAACTGATGTACTAAATATTCACTTACTGTGGTTTACCTTTAAGGTTCTCTGTGTTTTAAAATCCTATCCTGCTTAATCACTGCCTGGTTAGTCACTCTAAGACATAACATATTTTCCAAGTTTTATTCCTACCTAGATTCAGGAAAAACATTTGTACAGCTATTGTGAATGTAACTACCTAGTTACAAATTATTTACATGAGAACCTAAAACTTGCATTTGGAACTCCTTTTGACTCACAAACTATAATCTGCCTAGAACATACAACATGTTTTATCTCATTCTGATAAACCCAGTCTGAGTTGCTCCTAATTTAGTATTTGTTCACTGGAGTAAAACTGGCAGATATTTTGAAGTGTTCCTATAACATAGGTGGCTATTCATTCTCCAATAGCCATCTTCCCCTTTATCCATGGTAATAAAAATTTTATCTGGACTTATTAATATCCTGGTAAAAATTTACAATTCCTAGCAATGACATTAGCAAGAAAGGCTGAGCAAGAAACCTAAAAAAATGTTCATCACTATAAAATCAATGAAAACATAGGTAAAACGTATTCAAATAAACTTTTTTAGAACTCTGGGAATTAACTTGAGACATGCAACAATCCAGAAAACACTTGCCCAGGTGCAGGGAGGAGGAGGGAGTAGCTGAACCTGGATAAGAATAGTGAGTATTATGGCATTTTAATTTGCCCAGTTCCTATCCCCCACCACACAGCTCTGTGGTATCCTTGAAAACCAACAGCCTTATAATTACATTTAAACCAGTAGCCCAGAAGCTACTAGAGGATGACTCAAGTAGGAGCTCCTCCAAAACCCCATTCCTAAATACCTGTCTGTTTCATCTGTCTCGTAGTTCCCTAGAAAACACCACTCACAGTCTTGTTTTTTGTTTTGTTTTGTTTTGTTTATCTGATTCAGAGTTTGCTCAATGTGGCAACTGCTTCCTTGAGGAATTTATTACAAAAAATAATCGGTGATGATTGTTTAACATTGCAGCTTCTGGGACATTGCTTTCAATAATTAAAGCAAACAACAAGCTTACGAACAAATCTAAAAGGTAAATGAGATGTGTCTGTAGGATAGTTTGAGAAGCTCTGACATATTTCTGGGAATCTAGAAGGCCACACACATGTGAAGAGTTGTGTGCATGCCCTGGCTCTGGGGAAGACCTGAGAATGCCCTAAAAGCTCACCCTTCATTCACCTCAAATCTCTACATAAGCAGAAATTAAAGAACAAGGCAGATTGTAAACACACACAAGCCCCTAAGCAGAGACTGGGAGACTTACGGTTCTAGCCATTTAAGGAGTTCTCTATCCAGTCATTAGCTGACCAATAAACTAAACAAACAGAGATTTCAGCGGTCACAAAATGACAACAAATAAATAAATAAATACATAAATAAACTTTACAGAATTAATCTACAATAGTCACTAAAGAAACAACAGCAAAAAAGACAATCATAACCACAACAAAAAACAGCAACAACAAACCATGGGAAAAATAGAAACCTGGCTTCCAGTGCTGCCAAATTTATTATTAAAAATGTTCAGGTATCAAAAAAAAAAAAATGTTCAGGTATCAACAAAACTCATGAGATATTCAATGGAACAAGGCAATATTGTCCATGTACCAGGAAAAAATAAAGTCAATAAAAAGGGTCCCTGAAAGCTTTAAACAAAGACTTGATATCATTTATTTTAAATATATTCAAATCATTAAAAAGGAAGACATGCCTAAAAGAACAAAAGGCAAGTATTAGGAGTATGTCCCTCATCAAATAGGAAAACCAAAAAGGAGAAAGAGACAAACAGAAATTCTAGATGTGAAAGGAACAACTAAAAAAAAAAAAAAAAACCCAGACAGGCTCGCTGACAGAGTTGAGCTGGAAAAAGAAAGAAGCAATGAACTTGAAGATAGGTCAATTGAGATTATCCATCTGAGGAACAGACTGTTTCTGCAAAGGCCATATACATATGGAATGGAATATTATTCAGTCATTAAAAACAATGAAATCTTCCCAGTTGGTGACAAAATGGATGGCCCTTGAAGATATTATGCTAAGTAAAACAAGTCAGACAAAGATAAATACCATATGATCTCACTCATATGTAAAATCTAAATAAATAAATAAATAAATATATAAATAAAGCTCATAAATACAGAGAACAGATTGGTGGTTATCAGAGGTGGGGCTGAGTGGCAGTGAAATAGGTAAAGGGGATTATAAAATAAGTTATAGGGATATAATGCACAGCATTGCAACTATAGTTAATACTGTACTGTATATTTGAAAGTTGCTAAGAGACTAGATCTCTTTTTTTTCTGAGAGAGTAAATATTAAAGATTCTCATTGCCAGAAAGAAATTTTGTAACTATGCATGGTTACAGATGCTAACTAGGCTTATTGGGGTAATCTTTTCACAATAGGTATAAATGCCAAATCATGCCATACATCTGAAATTAATATTATGTTATATGTCAATTATATCTCATTTTTAAAAAATTATTTCGGAGTTTCCCCACCTTATGATTACTATGAAAATTTGGGGGATCACAGAAGAGGTTTAACATTTGTTCTTTACTTCATAGTGACAGCAACCAAAAAGGAAGAAAAATCTACTTAAATAGGTTACAGGTGAGAAACGTGAGGTTGCATGCTGGTTTGTGTTCATTTTTACACTGGTTCCTCTCCACTGTAGTTGTGTTCTTACCCCATATAATTTTTGCTTCTGAAAGTGTGTAACTCCTAGTTCTATAATTGTACTTATTGAATAGTCTATAAGCACTAAATTGGACATTCTCTCAAATGCTCCCTGAATTTGGAAATAACACATCCCTCCTTCCTACTCTTAGCCAGCAATCTACTTCATAGCCTGTATAGGAAGACTTAATGGTTCTACTTGTAGCCTTATGGAGAGATGATGAGTCAATCCGTGTCTCATGTACCTTTCAGCATCTTCCCTACGGTCAGAAGAAACCCCAAATCCCAAATACCAAATAAAAAATGAAAAGAATCCATATACTTTTCCAATTCCCTATGTTATATTGCCATATCTTTTCCGCCATATCCTCAAGACTTAGGAATTCCAAATGTATTTATCAATTCTGCCAGTCACACAGTTGAGAAGAGAAGACATCACTTACCTTTATTATGAATTATATTAGAGACTCCCCTTTATGCTAAAAGCTTCCTCACCTCTTAAGAAATATAAAGAGAAACACAATTAAGAAATAAGAAAAAAAGGAATTTTTCTAATAGCTGGAAGTTACAAAGAAACATTATAGATCTGCTAACTCAAGTTGCATCACTCCTAGGAAGCTCTACAATGAGCCTCCTTGTTGGTAATACTAGTATCTTTGCCTATGTAATCCGAGTGGGAAATGGTCCCAAGGGAGAAAAAGTGTGATCTAGAGATGGATGCTTCAAGTTATCACCCCAAGCAAACATTTTATATACCACCTAACTTTATTGCCAAAGGATAAAAGAGTGTTAAAAAATCAAGTTTATGTATCTTTTTAAATGTTCAAAATATTTTTCCAAATCTTTCCTGTCAAATCTCTATGCTAACTGTATTTATTTTTTCTTGGAACTTCTTGTTTCAGTAGTCTAAGGAAACATGTATATGCTTTCTTCCTTCAAGCCCTTTGTTTAAATTTAACTTCAATAAGAGTTTGATGCTCTCAGTGAGCAATAATAAACAAAAAAAAAATAAGAAATAAGAAATCTGTACTATGTGTGCTAACAAACTTATTCATAGATGTTCAAAACTGTAGCAAACAATTTTCTGCAGATTAGCTCTCTGGGGGAACTATACCATCTCCCACATCTGTGAAGGATGGGTATTTAGAGAAGTTCATGCTCAGTTTCACTTGCGAACCATAAAAGCAAGTGAAAAAATCTTAAAGACATTGTCAAAGTAAGAAGTTAAGAAATAAATCCCGAGGCACTCTAGAAAATACAATTCGCTTACTTCAGGCTTCACTACTTTGAGAGAAAGGAACATTAATAAAGGAAATAAGTCTTAAGCTGACACCCAAAACAAAAGCAAGAACCTTCAGGACACAGAAGGAAAGAAAGGAAAAGAATACAGCCCTGTTGTATGACACACAGTTAAGAGGAAAGCAGAAGGAAAAAAATGTTAACAAATAATTTACACCACTTGGTTTTTGCACACCCAGTTTCAAGGATTCAACTGCAGTGTGTATTCTCATGAATCCAAAATGTATTTTCCCAATCTAATTCTTCTTTAAAGACTCCAGAAGGATATAGCCAAGTGCTTATTGCAGATCTCACAGGAACCTCAAATTCAGCCTGTCAACACTGATATCTTTTACCTGCTTCCTTCCAACATCTCTCTCCCCCAGGAAAGTGCACCATGTTGTCCTTTGTTTGGTTTAGACCCTGATCATTTATTTTCCTGTGGCACAGTGACAGACACCTAAATGGTCTCCTTGTCTCCTAATGCATTCCCCTTAATCCAGTGGATCTTGACATTTATTGGAAACATAGAGCTCTTTCTCCAGTGACAGTAAAGAACATCTTTTCTACAATTGGAACATAAACATGTATACAGGACATTCACAGATGATTTTAAATAATCCTAGATCCATGATTCCTAGCCTTCATCCTTCTAGCTGTCCCCAGGTTAATTAAAAGTTCCTACTCCAAATGACTCTCAAAACTTCTGCAGGAGGGGCAGGTGGCTCAGTGGGTTAAGCCGCTGCCTTCAGCTCAGGTCATGATCTTCAGAGTCCTGGGATCGAGTCCCGCATCGGGCTCTCTGCTGAGCAGAGAGCCTGCTTCCCTCTCTCTCTCTCTCTCTGGCTGCCTCTCCGTCTACTTGTGATTTCTCTCTGTCAAATTAATAAATAAAATCTTAAAAAAAAAAAAAAACTTCTGCAGGAGTAATCACAAAGAAGCCAATCTGTAGTGACACTATTTGATATGATAAAATTCAAAATCTGAATTTTGAATAGCATGTAAGTTCTGTCGGGATGTGAACACTTTCCCTACTCCAGCCTCTAACTCCAGCTACTCATCCTCTTTTCTGTTCTGGACTACATGCAGTTAATCTGTTCTCACTGCTGTAAATGTCCTCTACTCTTATCACCTGGACACCTTTTCATGTTATGGACAGCTTCTAGATGCCACATTCTCCAATTAAATCTTATCAAATTCTCTTCTCTCACCTCCATCATCTGCCTGGATCAGTTGCCACTGATAAGCACTTCAGATCCAGAGTTAACCTGCAGATTTTCTTTTCTTTTCTTTTCTTTTTAAGATTTTACTTATTTATTTTATAGATAAAGAGATAGAGAAATAGGGAAAGAGACAGAAAGCTTGACTGGGGGAGGGACAAAGCGAGACGGAATGAGGGACAATCAGATTCCTTGCTGAATGCCAAGCCCTACAGGAGGCTTGATCCCAGAACTCTGAGATCAAGACCTGAGCCAAAATCAAAAGTCAGGTGCTGAATCCACTGAACTACCCAGACACCCATGGCTACAGATTTTGACATAAACATCCCAAATCTACCAATGAGTAACTGGAATCTTCCTGTGTTCACTTGGCTTGTGAAGGGGAGAGAATTGCTGTGATGGGGATAAGCATCCCTTCTCTTTTTGCTGTCCTATCACCTTTCCAAAAGGAGTAAAGGGAAAGTTTCTGGCCATTTCTAATCACAAATACTGTCTTCCCCCGTAAAGCCAATGGATGACTCACTGTGTTCCCTCCCTTCCCCAATTTTCTAGTGAAAAATGGGGGAAAGTATAATGAGGACTATTCCGCTGGTTCATACTAAGTCTTTGAAGAGATAGCTCCTCCAATTCTTAGTAGCAATCTTCAGCAGGGTGGCTACCAGTTGCCTTCATGTCTTCAGTTCTCTTTATCCTTGACCTCAAAAGTCTCTCTTCTTGGTTCCTGGGTCTCATTAAGTCCCTTCTTAATGCAGAGGTTTCTCCTTCTGCCTGCAAAATGTCTCTCCATAGGGCTCACATCTAACTCATGAGGTTGGATCGTGAACACTAGGCCATCTCATTCTATTGCTGCATTCTTTCCAAAAGATCCATGCACAGATGTTTGTGACCTCCCTAGGTCCAAATTCAAAAACTCATGCATACGAACTTCTGTCAAATTTGTTCTGTTTTTCCAAATTTTTCCATTCATGAACCAGTAATGGAACATGCTAGATTCAAACCCAGATCCTTGCTCTAGAGAGCTATGAGAATATTTGCATACTGCAATGTAATTATCTGTTCACACGAGTATGAGCTGGTGAAGACTAACAATTTCATATGTCAGTATCTTAAAGCATCCAGCACATGATTGGTACATAAGGATTAGAGTAGTGGTTAGAAGCACATCCTTGGAAAAATTAAATATGATGATTATAAAACTAGAATCTGGTATATTAAGTTAGTATATAGTAATGAACATTCAGTAAATATTAGCTTGTTATTATGGTTGACAAAAATTGTTTTGTAGATTATCAAGGATAAACATAAAAGAAAAGCCTTAAAATATCTTTCATTTCTTACAATTATTATATAACTTAGACAATATCCAAGACATTTTTTTTCTGACTCTAGTTTCCAGATTTGTTATGTTTTTTAAGTCTCCAGGTGTCCATGTGTCTTAAACAAAGACGTTTCTGGTAGGCATTGTAAAATAGAAGAGTCTTACTGAGAATTACAAAAACGTAATAATCTACACCTTTTTACAGCTGGGCAAAATTTCCTGAGGCTATACAGTGTGTAATGCACAGACATGAATAGAAATAAAGCTGGCATTCTTAAAATTATATCACTAAAAACATTAACAGCCTCAGGCAAAGGAACAAATGGAAATTTACAATGCATCTAAGAAATACAGTGAATTGGAGACTTTAAGAGTAATAATAATAATAAAAGTATTAGTACCATAGACAATCTTAGCAAATATTCAAATATGTGATGCAAGGGAACAACTTAGATACCTGTGGGCCTGAATAGCAGGATGTATTTGGGTAGACTGATAAATATTTTGCAATTATTTTTATGACATCCATATAGACCAAAATAATATTTTTTAATATGTTTTCTTCTCTAGTAGCATAACTTTAAAAAATTAAGTAAAAATTTACATACAGCTCCACTATATGACCGGTGAGCATGCAAGACTACTCTAGGTTCTCCTTTTCTTTTCTTACTGTCCACTAACCCATCCTCCATGTACCTCTCAGACTAAATTGGATTACTTTCTTCTACTACTAAGAACTTCCCAATAGGTTTGTTATACACATAAGAATAAAAAGTAGACAACTTATTTTGGCCTTCAGAGCCCCATGAGATCTGGTCCCTACCAACCTTTCCAGCACCATCACACCGCATCAGCCTAGCACAGGCAAGCTATGGGAATCTTCACTGATCTTTTCTATCATTCCAAGCTCCAAAATTTGTTCAGGATTTTGTTGGTTCTTTCCTCTGCCTGAAACACTCTTCCAACTACTTTGTGCACATCTGGGATATTCCTGCAAGTGCTTTCTTTCCTAAATGTTAACCTCCTCAGAGAAGCCTTTCTTAACCACCAAAATAACATAGTCACTGGTCATAGTCAACACAGTGCGCTATGTTAACTCTTCACATGGGACTTACCATTGGAGTCTTTTCATTTTTTATTTGTTGTTATTATGTCTCCCTTCACTAGAATGTATGTTTTATGAGAATGGAAAACTTATCTCATTTTTTCACTGCTCTGGCAACAGTACCTTCAACAGAGCCTGGCATAGTGGGTACTGATTGAAGGAAGGAAGGAAGAAAGGGAGGAATTAAAGACGAGTGGGATTTGTATGCCTTGTCCTCCTTGCTTTGCTCGTCTTACCTCTAAATTCAGTCAGATTCTTTCAAGCACTCTGAAGAATTTGATAAATGCATTCCTCTTTCAAATCCCTCCACATGCTCAGAAAGAGGCATGTTAGCCCTGAATGTAGGGAAATGCTAAGTTTATTTGTTGAGGGGAATTAGCTTCCACATTAAGACACAGCATCCCACAGCCGTGTATGCCTATTCCATCTCTTCTATATGAAAACATTTTCTGTTATGTAAACACGAGTTTTCAACCCTATCCACAGACAAAGACTGTGATCACTGTCAGTAGTTTCATCTTCACACATTAAGGATAATGAGAAATTGATTTTCTCCCAGCAGATCAGCTTGTTCCTTTAGCTTTACTGAGATAGCAGGATGTAGAAGGAAACCAGATGGTTGTGACTAGGGTGAGGGATGGCTCTGGAAAATAAAGGAAAATCAATGCAAATTCTGTGAAAAATACTGAATATTTGCAGATGATTTTTTTTTTACTCTTGATTCATTGCATAATTTTTCAAGACATACATGTTGGCACTGCTATTAGCATATTTTTTAAAACTATTCTCAACATATAATGGAACTTTATTCTGAAAAGAGTGCATAGCACTTTACTGATTAGGATATATTCATATTTTCCAACATTACTATAACGTAGAAGGGGAATTGGAGTCAGTAAAGATAAAGTTTTAGTCCCCATTGGCCGCCTTTTTAGCCCTAGGACCTTAAGTAACTTATTGTCTCTTTATCTCATTTTGATCATCTATAAAGTAAAGAGATTAATGGCTCTGCTTTATGGTTGCCATCAGTTGTAAGTAAACCAAAATAAATATCTAGCCATATTCCCAAGACTGGGCTTATAGCAGATGTTCAGAAAATACTAAAGAACACCTGCTGTTTAAATGAAGAAGTAGAGATATGGAACATTGAAGTCACAGTATAAAAACAGATTTTAGATTTCTTGATTTCTAGTTCACACGCACATCCATCTCAGCTTTTCTGTTTGACTGTTATTAGTGTCTTTACAACAAATGAGTGCCCATCCAACCTCCTTGCTTAAGGGCCAGAACTCTCAACTATTTTTAGAACAAATTATTTGGCTATATGCTGGATCCTGCAAACTAGGATGACTTTTGTTCAATTAATTATGATATTTGTCTTTGTATTCCTTCTACCAAAAGGACTTCTCTCCACATGTATCCTTGATTCTAAAAACACATGCTCTCTCCAAATGCACTAAGAGCTCTACCTTTTTGTCTTGCTTCTTTACACTTCCCTCTCTCCTTGGTCCCTTCCATCATCATTCAGATATACTACAAGATTTCCCTTCCTTAAGCAAATGTCATGAGCCCATATCCCTTTGCAATTATTTCCATATCTCTCACCCCTCTTAACAGCCAAGCTTTTTGAGTTGGCTGCACACTTTATTCTATTGTCTTCCTTTTCCCACAACTCACTTGTCCTTCCATCTTCTCTGTTATGAATCCTGATCCCACCACTCCACTTCAACATCTCTTGTTAGCATCACCAGTGATCTTCATGCTGCTCTTTGGCAAGCCATTAACAAATCCCTTCTTAACTCCTCAGCAACATTTGACATGTTGGCCAATATTTTCCTGTCTTACCTTGACTTCTTTAGTCATGCTTTCACTGCCTCCCTGAATACCTCTGCACAGTACCTTAGGTCAGTTTTCTCTCTCCTCTAATCTCCAAATGTGAGAAATTTCATTGCTTTGTTCCAAGTCTTCTTGTCTCGGTCTTCACTCTTGTCCTAACCGGGCTTCCATTCCCTTGACTTTAATACTACTAACACTGACTTCCAAATTAAGATCTCCAACAATAATGCTTTTTTCTGAGCTCTGGACCCATGCAATTAATTGCCTATATAATGTCTTCATTTAAATGACTTACAGGTATCTCAAATTTAACATATTCAGAAGTAAACTTTTTTGTTCTCCAAACATAGTTCTTCTGTAGTCTATTTATTCTTTGTAAATTTCCTCACTATCTAGGTTCATTTCTGATTCTTACTTTTCCACAAATCTAACTATTATGCTGAAAGTGTGGGACTTCATAGTGTGACATCAAAAAACTAAACTCTATTCTTTTCTCTCTGGAGTCTGGTCAAATCTGATACTTCTTCCATGCCCTTTAGTTGACATCTCAGGTGGATCACAAAACTATTTAGGCGACTTGAGCTTAATAAATCTCCCCTAATCATTTAATCTCATAAAAGTCTTGCTTTGGTAATGTACATCAAGTCTAATGAAATAGTCTAACCAGATATTTTATCAAAATTGAATTCACCCTTTCTTCTCAGACCTTATTTTAGTTGGAAGTCTGAATTGGGAAGAAGCATAGAATAAGATTTTCTCTCTTCCCTTTACATGTAACTTTTCTCTCTCCCATCCTTAGGCTGCCTTCTGGGTCCTTTGGGTTTGGAGGTTGAAGTGGTGTACTCATAAGGGGCAGAAAAGGTATTATTTGATGGGTACTCTCATCATATGGCTTTAATGCTTTTGGAATTTTAAGTATACGAAAAACAGTGTTCTTTACAAAATCTTCAGATACAATACTTTTTTGTGTGTGAACACATTAAAAGAAGTCTAAAAATTTTTGCAATGTACATAGAAAAAAATTTCAAATATTACTATGCAGAAATAGCCACTGCTGATATCATTCCTATACATGTATATAAAGGACAGAAAGCAAAGTGTGTGTTCTTGTTTACTTACTCAGCACCCACTACTCTCTTACTCCATTCTAAAAGTAGCCTGTGTTCAGATATCCAACAATCCTTTAGGCATACAACATTTTTGTATTATCATGAACATAAGTTTTTCACAAACTCCAGAATACACTTAAAGAATCACTAACCCAGATATTTCAAACATTATTGGACACATTGTCTAAGTTGATACCCAATGACTTGAAGTATCAGTATTGCAGCCCTGTTTAGTGGATGCATTTGAGGGCCAGATAATAAATGGATAATAAATGGGGCATGTGACTCTTGATCTCAGGGTTGTGATACTGAGCCCACCTGCTCTGAGAAGCCACTCAACCAGTTAGAGTAACACCTTTATGGAGCTTTGTGTTGTGTTTTAAGAACTATTGTACTGGGGAAGGCCAAAGTAAAACCAAAGAATGAGTGCATTCCCCCACTCTAGGCAAGATATCACTGTTAGTTTGTAGCCTCCTGAAGATCCTGGGTGTAATTTGAAACCAGTGCCCATATTTGAAGAGCAGGGAGAGACTGAAGAAAGAGGCTGGGCACTCCAGATTTGTAGTTGGCAGTTTTAAAGAGCAAGAGAATTTACCTACCAGGCTTGTTTTGGGAAGGTCCAAGATGAGTAGATCTCTACATCTGTTGGAGGATCTCAACACTACATCACTATCTCAAAGCTGTGACTTTGGGGCAGGTTTGGGGGGCAAGGAATTCAAGCAGAAGGTATATTATAAGGACAGGAGAGGGGGTGAGGAAACTCCAGTTGCCAGATCCAGCTGGCTGGTCAATCAGTTGTCAAGTTGTATGTGAACACATTATAAGAAGTCTCAATGATCTCCCCAATAATCACATTTAGGGGAAGTTGGTGGAGATTAGGGTCACCCTTAAAGTTCCAAAGTTTGCAAGGAAGAAGATATCTTGCATATCTTTGTTTAAATTGCCAGCCTGGCTCTTAAAGAAACTAAGTGGGTCCCTGAGAAAGATTGTTAAGATGACAAAAGCTCAACCAAGTAGTAACCCTGATTAAAGCTGCCAAATTGGGTGGTTTGAAGTAGATCAAATGACTATCCTAATATAGTGATCTGATATAATATTCTAATATGAAGACTATACTACAACATATTACTTAGAATGTCAGACACATGACATGTAGCTACTGATTTGGTGAATGTGTTCTTTTCTATACTTATTAGGAAAGAGAAATACTTTGCTTTAACACAAAATTGATAACAGTATGTATTTGCTTTACATTGGTTAATTGAGTTGTCCTCTGTCTTAATACAGTCTGAAGAGATCTTGGTGGCCTGGACATCCAAAGAATATCACATTGATCCATTACAACAATGACATCTTGATAAAGCAGCACCAGCATGTTGGAGGCCTTAATAAGACACATTACTCCAGAGAGTGAAAAATAAACTCTGTGAAGATTCCAGAACCTGCCATTTGGTAAAGCTTTTTGGTGTCCAGTCGTCAGTGGCACTCCCAGAAAATATCTTCCCCAAAGTAAAAGATAGAGTGTTGTACCTTGTATCTTTTATTGCATACCCCATCCCACTCTACCCCCAAGAAAAAGAAAGAAAAATAGAAGCAAGACTAATATCTGCTAATTCAATTTGGGTTTTATGGGTTGGGTTTGAGAAGTAACATATTCTATGATAGGAATATAGACTTATTCCAGCCCATATGCTGGTGCATAAAAGACTATTAGCTTTGAATGGGACTTAGAGCAGGAAATGGCCTAGAAGCAGGTTCAAGCTCTGGGACAAGCTATCCCAGTCTTTGACTGTATAAACCATTAGTCTCTCTAAAATTAGAAGGGTTATATGGGAAAGAACATGCAGTATGGAGTTATTGCAAGGTCCAGTAGAAGAATCCTCATGAGATCCTTAGAGTCCTGAGGCAAGAACATGACTTCTAGAGAAGAATGTATGTACTATTCAAGAAACAGATCCTGACATGTTATTGGACCCTAGTAGGGATGCAACCCTTAACTAAGAGGCAGCAGGTGACAATGTATCACATTTTGAACTGAGTCTATCAGACCATGAATTCATAAACTTGGGTACACCTGACAGTGGTCCATTATAGGATGGAAATGGTACATACGTGATAGAATCCAAGAAGCAACAGAATACATGACTAAGCTATACGAGTAGGTAGCCAAGACCCCCATATTACCCATCATAGTTATGCAAGCTCACACCTGTGGCTATATGAGGAGTCTTATGTAAACAGTTTTTCCTTGAAGATAAGGAATGATTCTAAGCTTGATTTAGGAATGATATCTTTTGATTTAGAATGAATCAGCTTGGTAGGTATACATAACTGGAAATGGATAGTGGCTGAACCAAAATCATGTATGGGAGTGGCCTTGAAAGAGAGTAGTAAAGGAAAATCTTCCCAGTGGATAGGACCTAAAACCAATGCAAGTGGTTGGTTTTGTGTTGACCAGTTTGTGTTGAGGGAGAAGTGGCTTGAGATGAAAATATATAGGGACTCAGGGACAGTGGCAGCTGGTCAGAGACCTAAAAGGAAAATGACTAGATGATGAGAGACAAGAATATTTGAAACAGAGGCATATGTTTGGACTAATGGAAGCTACCACAAAGCATCTACCATTATAGAGACACTAAACCGCTAAGTAGACAAAGTGATTTTGTAAGTTGACATTACCCAGCCTTCATCATCAGCGACCCTACAACTAGTATAAAGTAGCCGTGGTGACAAATTTGGAAGCTAAATATGGGCCCAACTGAGCAGATTTCCTAACCCCATTCTAGTTACTTTTGTCCCTGAATGTATAATACACAACTAATAGACCACTAGTTTTTGAGAGACCAACCAGTTACTTAATGACAAGTTGACTACATCATGTCCCTTCCATACTGGAAGAGCCAGTGGTTCATTCAAACTGGAAGAGAAAGCTATTCCAGGTATAACTTTAGACAGCAAATAACACTACCCAAAGTCTTATTCAGTGCTTTATAGAGGCATAGAATCTCACACAACACAGCATCTAACCAGGGGACACTGTAAAGAGTGAATGAGAGTGAGCCTATGATTATATACAACACCAGCCAGAAGATCCCAGCCTGTTACAATAGGAATAGCTTGCTAAAAGTATAGATGAGGTGACAGCTTAGAGAGAATATTTGGAAATGTATAGGTGCTACAGCCCATGTTGCAGTATAATCATTAATCAGTAACCTCTGTAAGGCACTATGTCCCCATTAGGAAGAAGAGATGAGTGTACGAACCAAGGGTGGATATAACAGTGACCTTTCTTACCATTTCTCTCATTACCTAACTGAAAGACTTCCAGTGTTCTACTTTTCCAACACTGAACTTTGCGGGATTAGAGGTCCTGCTCCCCAAAACTAATAACAAGTGTTCCACTGAACTATCATGTATGGCTACTCCCTGGTCATTGAATCTTCTTGGGTTTAGGAACCAGCAAGCTAGACAAGGAGTCACCATCTGGCAGGGATAGTTGATGCTGATCAGCAAGACTACCATTGCAAAACAGAAAGGAAGAATGTATGCAGAACTTCAGTGGTTCTTTGGTAATCCCTTGTGTCTGTGGACAAAAGCATCAACATTGACCTGAGAATGATATGGCCACCTCTCGAAAGGTATATCAACCTCTCAAGAATGAGAGCTTGGGTCATACCACTGGATAAGGCATCAAGACCTATAAAGGAAATAGTTTTAGATAAGGGAAAGTATTGAGGAGGAGGGAGATATTAAGTCCAGTTATGGCCCTGAGACTACCTAAAGCAGCAGGCACTATTGTTAATCCCACAGGCTTCCCTCTTTTAAGTATTTCTTCAGGAAGGGAAGCCCAGAGAACCCATGGAACAGCTGTTTCCTTGTATAGAGAAGTAGATCTGCCCGATGCAAGGGATGAACTGTGGCAGCCATGAACCTGCATAACTCAGATCTTTATTCAAAAGGGAACCTACCAGAAGGAGTGCAGTTAACTAGCTATCTTGAGCTGCAGTGCCTTTGAGCTCCATCACAGCATTTGAGCAGAGGATGTGATCTTCCTAGGAAACTCTGACAATGATGGAGCAGGGAGGAGGTTCTAGAGTTTGGCCTCTCTGCCTCAGGCAAGAGGAAAATCTTTTTATCTGGGTTCCCATTAGATTCCTTGAAACTTTCTCAGAGCTGTACCACAGTGTGAATTTCTTTCTATCCTATTCCTCTTCTTGCTCCTTTCTTTTCCCAGGTGTTCAACTTGTATTGCCAACACCTGTTTCCATTTCCCATTGTCTCACACAGTCATTAACTCTAATAAATCTCTTGAACTTGCAACTCTGTCCTGGTGTCTGATGCCTGGAATATCTGAACAGATACAGATTTGGTTCTTTCTTAGAAAGAGACTTGCTGAACAGCACTAGCTAGATAAAGTAATATTGGACACCAGGATGTTTATTAGGGGATAGGCACATAATCATCCTTCCGACCTCAGGTCTAAGAACAATATTCACACAGAAATCACATAAACACTTAAGACAATCAAAGTAAAAGTACTCACTTTATCTATAGGTAAAGAGCATATTGGAGAGACCATTCTATTCAAGTTTTAGTGAACAGATCATGTGTTTTCCACCAGTACATCACAGCCAATTAGCACAGTGCTATAAAATAATTATTGAAACTTTGAAATAATCATTGAAAGAATGAAAAATACTATGAGACTTAAAAACTGTTTTGTTACATAAGAGGATTGAAACTTTGCAAATAAAATGCCCCAAAGTCACTGCAGGAAATATATATTTAAGGCTCCAATTATTATTTGTTTAAATAGAAGAAAGCTAATACTATGAGACAACTGTACACATGAAGTATGAAGACAAGAACAGACTCAAAAGGGAATGGGCAGGGAGCCTGGGTGGCTCAGCTGGTTGAGTCTGGCTCTGGATTTCAGCTCAGGTGTGATGTCAGGATCAAGAGATTGAGCTCTGCACTGAACAGGGAGACTGCCTGAGATTCTCTCTCTCCCTCTCCCTATGCCCACCCCCCCACTCATTTTCTCATTCTCTCTCTAGAAATAAATAAATAAATAAATAAATTTTAAAAAGGAATTGGATAAGAGTTGGAAAATAGAAAAGGTTGTGATGAGTGAAAGAAATGTCAATAAAATTTGGGGCTTCTGGGTGGCTCAGTGGGTTAAGCCTCTGCCTTCCCCTCGTTCAAGATCTCGGCATCCTGGGATCAAGCCCCACATGGTGGGGGGGAGTCTCTGCTCAGCGGGGAGCCTGCTTCCCTTCCTTTCTCTCAGCCTGCCTCTCTGCCTACTTGTGATCTCTGTCTGTCAGATAAATAAAATCTTAAAAAAAAAAAAAAGAAAGAAATGCCAATAAAATTTAAGAATGATATAGATGAATTAAAAGTCACAGTGGAAGCAGATTTTAGCATCCAAGGTGATGGAAAAATTCTACAAACTTTTCATAAGTGATGGGAAGGATTATTAGAAGTAGAAATGAAGAAGGCCTTTCCCTCCTCTTCCATAAAATTTGAAAAACAGATAGATAGGATAACATGTAGTTACTTAGTTTATATTTTAGGGGAAGATACACTGATCCAAGCAATACAGAAAATATCTATGTATAAAACTAAGACTATAAAAAGAAGGCACAGGGCCATTCTAGATTGAAGAGATGAAGAAATCGATTCCATCCTTAATAGGAAAAGTAGTAAATACTTTGTGGTCATTTTTAAAAAATCTAACACAGAAGTTTAAAGTCTATTCTTTCACTTAAAGGACTGGCAGTCAACCATATTTCAGTATGTCTCCAGGGAGCCAGTAAGTATGAAAGTTGAGAGAATGAACTTCCAGTTTGAGTATTTTTCTCAAAAATGCCCTCAAAGCTTATGTTTCAAGTTTAGAGAACATGCAGTCTTATCGCAGATTATTTTGTATGTCTTGCTAACTGCTAAAACTATCATACTGAAATTTTTCCTGATAGTCATTGTCCTAAAAGGCCTATCTATTGGTAGTGGGTAATTTTTCAGAATGGCATTATATTAGATCACAGTTTAGGAGTTTGGGAAGTCAAAGATCAGGACTGTGGGAAGCCTGCTTGCTGGGCCCTAGACGGTTAACGTCTCACTGTATCCTTGAGAAGGAGCTAAAGAAATCTAGCTCCACTCATGACCTAATCATCTTCCAAAGCCCCTCCTTCAAATCCTATCGCATTGGGCATTAGAGTTTAAATCAGGAATTGGGAAGAGAACACAGACTTTCAGTCCATAACAGCCATGCTCCACATTTGACATCCTGAAAATGATTCATTAAAAAAAAAAAAAAAATACAGCTATTCAGGCACTTCACTGGAAATCGGAATCTGAGCACATCGGGCAGCAAAATTTGTGGACTGTTAGAATGAAATGTTCTACTTAGGATGAAAGTATACAACATCACATGGTTTTTCATTCAAAAGTGCATTGGGTGGTGACAGGCCTCTTTGTAAAGTCTGTATTATTCTATCAATAGTATTCATAAAGGCCAATATATAATATTATTAACATATCATTTCTTATCATTATTATTATAATTATATCATTTTTATCATATTATCATTTCTTACATCATATCAATATATAATATTATTATCATTTCTATATCAATGATATTATCATATTCTTATTATCATAATATATCATTATCATTTCTTATGATATTATCATATCATATCATTATATAATATTATTAGGATATCATTATTATCATATCATTATCAATATATATTATTATCATTCTTATCATCATATCATAATACAATATTAATATCATTATCATTTCATATTATTATTAACATTATCAATATATAATATATTATGACAGACTAGTGCTACTTTTTTATAACTAGCCAGCTGCTTAGTTATAAATTTCCCACAAAACATTGAACTGGCTAGCAGCATCCTTTGCTGCAACTTTAAAATATAACACTTCTTGTGTGTTAATGGGGTTGTAAGTATACAGTTTCTTTTGAAAAAGAGGCAGGGTGTGGCCTCTGGGGAGTAAGCAAAGCACCAAACAGATATTCTCAAAAGGACTGACACATTTTCCCAGAATGCAAGCTGAGCCTTGAATAGGACAGTTGTATGGAGAATGATACATTTACCTGTAGCATATATAGACTTGGACCAAATCAGTGGCTTCTTCAGTCTTCCCGAGTGTACTGATTTGAGTTTTAGAGACAGCAATGAAGCCAGGAGATGAGCTGTCTCCTTATTACTGATGGAAACCATGGTGCCTGGTCTTCTGATGCAGGAGGACTAATCTGGGACTTTTCTTACTGCACTTAAACACATTATGCAATGAATATGGGGAGAGTAATAGTTCCGTGGGACTTAGAGAAATATAGACCTTTCTCAAATTGCTTGTAAAAAGTTATCATGTCCAGCTCAAATCACATGCTAAAGAAAGAGAAAACAGAGTTTAGAAATAGAGATATTGACAAGGTAAGACTGAGTGAGTGTGAGGGAGAAGGCAGGAGAATAGTCTCCGGAGAGAACGAATACTTACTCTTTTCTAGGCATAGCCCAGGTATTTTTCCCACCTTGTGATTAATCTTCCCAAAAATAATCTTGCAAATTAGGTATGCTTGTATTCATTTTACAGATGAGTAAGCTAAATTGTTAGAGCTGACACCAACATCTGAGATATTTCTACTACAACTTGCCACCTTCCTAATTAAGACTATTACTTTCCTTCCTAGCTAGTCCAACAGCGTCCTTACTCATCTACATTTATCTAGAATTTCCTTTCTCCACTTAATTGTTTATGTCATGATGAGATTTATTTTACTAACGTCCTGCTTTCATCATGTCTGGTGAAGAGGTTCAAAACAAATCTCCTGAAAATATACCACTTTGGCATAAAGATTATTTTAAGCTAAAAGGAATCAAAAGCCAGCATGTTCAGGAAAATCTCTTTAACTCCCCCTCAGCTGCCTAAATTTGTATCGGAAAGGGGGCCTGTACCAGGAAGACAGTTATTACCAGAGATGCCTTTTTACGGAAGGAACATATCTGCATAACAGTGTAAACTTCTGTTTTCCAAATATCTTCTCTTACTTTCCTGCAAATGACCCTCCACCCATTTGCATCCCCAGATCCTTAATCTTTTCCTTAGCTCAAAAGGCTATCTAAGCTTCAGTTACCAGGCTACTCCTTGGGTCTTATATTTTATGGGGCCATCTGTACATATGTAATTTGATTTTTTCTCTCCTGTTAATGTCTCTTAGTCAACTTAGTTATTAGACCAGCCAAAGAATCTAAAAGGGAATCAGGGTAAATTTTCCTGCCCTTCTGCTGGATTGAAACACTGAAATGTCCAAATCCTAAAAAATAATATAAAAACTCCATCATGCTAACTTTCCACAGCCTGAACTCAAGAACTATGCTAATCTTTTATTACTTTCTGGAAATGAAAATCACTCCCTCTCTGCCCCCATAATTCACTTCTTTGAGAACAATAAGGGAGCAGAATTTGCTCCCCAAAATATATCTCTGGTGTAATTTAGGCTGATTCTTTTTCAGTAGCTGCACACACAGGAGAAGCTCTGAAAACCAAGGGAAAGTTTCCTTTTGAAAAAGATATTTAGTGTGGTAAAGTGTAATCTCCATTTGCAAAGGTAGGTTCCTGGCAGTACCAGAAAGAGGGGGATAACCATAAATCCCTAGAAACTCCTATCAATGGAGAAGACAACTTCTATCTGCTGAACAGCCTACCTTTGTTTCCTGGTGTTCTGTTAACCTCCCATAACTGACTCCCCATCCCCAAAATCTTAATTGGTCTTCAACTGAAGATGGTAATTAAAGTAATAGCTTCATGCAGTGCGGAAGGTACTTGGTTTTCCTAGGTCACTCCCCTGTGTACAGTTAGAGACTGCTTTTAGGCAACCAAACTGAGCAATGGACCCCCGAGTAATATAGAAGGGTCCACAGTGATCCCCTGGCTGAATACAAACGGGCCCATTAAGAGACCCACCTCAAAATGTCCATAAGCCCGAGCTACCAATGGTTTACTTATGTCCAGGCACAAGTTCCCCTATCCCCTCTCCTTCCCTCTTAGCTACAACCCTCCCTTCCCCACCTTCTTCCTCCTCACAGACTTGTCTCTCCTCTGCTGTCCTGCCTGCTGTTCCCTTGCAAGTGTATTCAGTAAACTTCTATCTCCTTTGTTGTGTCTTGGGTGAATTCTTACACCACCTCCTTTGTGGCCCCCATCTGATTGGGTCACCCCACATATAGGACGCATACATGGTATTAAAATTTTGTTATTTCTTTCTCCTATTAATTTGTCTTTTTTTTTTAAAGGTTTTATTTATTTATTTGAGAGAGAGAGAGAATACAGAGGGAAAGTGAGAGAGGGAAGCAGATTTTTGCTGAGCACCGCTCCGTTCCAGGAGCCTGAAATCATGACTGAACTGAAGGCAGCTGCTTGGCTCAGCCAACTAAGCTACCCAGGCACACCCCCTTTTTTTTAAGATTTTTTTCTTGTTAATCTTATATCAATGTAATTAGTAAACAAGCCAAAGAACTTAGAAGAAAAGAAAGGAAAACTTTTCTGCCCCTACAGAGAACCTACTCAAGCCTACTTTTGAGAGATTTCACCCCTGTTTGGGCTTTGAATGACATGAACACATCCTCATTTGTGTCCACAATTGATAGAATCAGAGAAAAATGCTAGACAAATATAAGGCCTCTAGAATTTTATGTCTTAGAAATTTGGAACTGGTCTTGAGAGACCCTAATTTGTCTCTTAAAACCTTGGACAATGAAGTGATGCATATCTGAGATTGGGACCAAGGAATCAGTATAAAGAAGAAGATTCATGTTCAGAGACAGGAAGAGAAATCACTGTTCTGAGAAAAGTAGGAATCAAAGGCCATATATATACAGAAAGAGAGAGACTCCTTTCTCTATTCCTTAAGGCTTTAAATACCATCATTTAGTCCTTCCAGGGCATGCATTCTCAGGGGGCCATATTACTTCCAATAAGATAATTGGTTGTTGAGGGGAAGAAGGATGGTGCCCGCCCCCCCAAAAAAATCTTAGATTTTTACAATTTGGAATTTCTCTTCTGGAAAGAAAACTACCATTCAACTTCAGTTGTAGAAATTGATTACTAGACAGCTGAACCTTGATCAACATGGTTTGAGCTGCAGGAGTCCACTTCTACACAATTTTTTTTGGAAAAATATAGTACAGTACTCTAAATTTATTTCCCTTCCTTATGATGTCCTTAATAACAGTTTCTTTCCCTAGCTTATTTTATTGTAAGAATATAGTATTTAATATATATAACATACAAAATCTGTGTTATTAAGCTTAAAACTAAAACTGCCAGGCATTTTATAGCAAAAAAAAAAAAAAAAAAAATGGGTTTATTTGGGAAGAGCAGAGAATTGCAATTCAGGACAAGAAGGCTATGGCAAAATCTTAGGTCTTCAGAACAAAGAGGAACATTCTTTTTTAGAGCAAAGGAGTAATTTGGGAAGGCTATTATAAACAAAAAAGTCCATTGAAGTAAACTACGAGGTTCAAGTATAATGAATTCTTACTGGTTGAGTTTTGTCTGTCTCTCATTGGGTGGACTATTGCTGGGAGAAGAGGAAAGCCTTTCTTCCTCGGGTTGGAGGCATAAAGTTCTATTTGTGTTCAAGGTCATTCTCTGTTTGCGGTCTGCAATTGAAGAGTGATAGGGCATGAGAGCTTCCCTAGCCAAAGGTTCCATATCCATTTTAATAAGGTTTTTTATTATATCCCTCAGTGCCAATCAATTGTTTATGTTACAGGTAAGGCTTCTGTCAAAAGCAGACATTAATAGTTACGATTTTAAGGAGTCAAAAGTCAAACGTGGATTTTTACTTGCACGGAGGTGAGTGCCGCTAATTCTTGTGTTGTTCAAGGATTTGACTATACATTTTACCTGCTGTTCAATTAATAAAAATAAGACTCAGTTCCTGTCTGGTATTGAGAATTGTTTCATACATCTTATATAGTTATACATCTTTCCAGGAGATACCACTACACCTCATTTGCTTTTGGACAATACTTAAAATTTTTATTTTTTATTTTTTTTTAATTTTTATTTTTTTTTAAGATTTTATTTATTTATTTGACAGAGAGAGATCACAAGTAGAGAGGCAGGCAGAGAGAGAGGAGGAAGCAGGCTCCCTGCTGAGCAGAGAGAACCCGATGTGGGGCTCCATCCCAGGACCCTGAGACCATGACCTGAGCCGAAGGCAGAGGCTTTAACCCACTGAACCAGGTGCCCCAATACTTAAAATTTTTAAACAATTACATTTGTTTTACTTACAAATAATAAACAGAAGAGATTAGCATACTAGAAAGGAAGCAGAGAAATGAGTGATAGAGAAGAGAACAAATCCCCTCCTTTCCTTTTCTCCTCTTTATTTTCTTCTTCTTTTTTTTTTAAGATTTTATTTATTTATTTGAGAGAGAGAGAGATTGAGAGGAGGTGGGGAGGGGTAGAGGGAGAAGCAGACACCCTGCAGAGCAGGAAGCCCAATATAGGACAGATCCCAGGATCCTGGGATCATGACCTGAGCTGAAGGCAGATGTTTAACTGACTGAGCCACTCAGGAGGCTTCTTTTCTTCTTTGTTCATAAAAATACTAATCTTCACAGTGACCCTGCCAGGTATATTATTATTATTATTAATCTATTGAACAATAAAAAAAGAAACACAAAGATATTAAAACATCATAAGGTAAGGAGCTAATGCCCTAATTATCAGAGCCAAGAGTTAAATGTGTGCCCATGTTGCTTTCCTACCAAAACACACTAGCTCCCAGAAATCCATTCCCTAGAACAGAGGTTTTCCTCATTCCACTCAAACCTTATAACATCAATTTTCTATGAGCCTTGAATTTATGATAATGAATTCCCTCTTATGGCTGCATTTTCATTCCTTTTCATTTCATTCAGCCCGCAGCAAAGCAGTTATGGTAAAGGCAAGAGTAACATTTAGCCTTACGTTGTTTCAAGAAAAAGTCATTTCTCTCAGGAAATATATAATATAGTACAGATATTGAATATGCTAAATGAATTCTCATTTGTGGTTAAGTACAAACATAAGGTAAATTTTAAAGAAAAAAAAGTGCCTTGACTCTGTCAAGCCCCTTTGTAGCACACTTCCCTCCAGAAGGGAGAAGGCATTCCAATTCCACAAACAGGAGGTCTCCTCAGTGTTCATCACACAATGATTGCTCTCCTCCCATGCCTCTTGTCTCAAAATCATATGGTAACACAGGCAACAGCATAAAATACTAAAAATTCAGACTACTGTCACAGAATTCAATTATGAATTCACCCCAATCCACTTCAGCCTAAAAAAATCACATGAAGTAATACATAGGAACACGGATAATCCCTTTCTCTAGGGCACCATTTTAAAAGAGTGGGTGACCCATATCACATATCCTTATGGAGTTCTTTTTAAATAAAAAAGGCAGATTCCCTAGGTCCTCCTAATTTCATTGAATCCTAGACTGAACGTTGGGCTTGAGGATCTGTTCTTGAACAAACTTACCAGGTGATGTTGACACATGTTCTCCCACTCACAGATCTCCATATGTTCTTTTTATATACGTTAGCATTTGCAGAAAGCAATACATAGAGATTACATCAATTCTATAAAAATGGTATCAACTTAATGAAAATTTACTATGCAGCTTTATTTTGCAAACTCCATAGATTTAAGAAATGTCTCCTCAATGTGTATTTCAAAAATATATACAAAGTGGTAGTTCAGCTTGCCATCCATTATGTTACTCATTTCTCTTTTTATGAGCAACCTTATAAAGTCTTCCCAGTTTCATTTCTGGGAAAGCAGTTTGTTTCTCTCAAAAAAAGAAAATGCTTTCTGTGAGAGCTTAACAGTTAACTCATATGTAGATTATGTATAACTTAACTAGTTAACTTCATATGTAGATTATGTAGGCAACTCTAATACATCAATCATCAAAATTTGCAACACCAAGTGTTGAAGATATAAACAATATAAGGCAAGGCCTCCATTAATATGTCATAAGCATATACAAACTGCAAAGAAATTAGAAAGTTTTTTTTCTTGCCTTGATTATCGAAAAGGTCAAAACTAAATTGCAGCCTTTCTATTTCTGCTCCATTGTGTGAAGAGCTTAAAAACCTTCATTTTCACCCTTCCTGAAAGTCTCCTATTTTTTTTAGATCCATCTGAGAATTCAGGTTGCAAGACAAATTGCATCCCACCTGCCAAAAAATTCTATAGAGACAGACACATACTAGAGTCATACATGAGACCTACTGGATCAGAAACTGCTGGAACCACAAAATGATGGAAACGCTTAACTGGTAATTTTGATGAATGGATAGAAACTGGCTTAGTCTAGCTTGAGAATAAGAAACTTGTAGAGGGCACAGTCCTAGGAATCCCCTATAATTTTATGGGGTTTATGTCTAGAAATCTTACCAGGTCTTCATGGTGAAGATCTGCTAGAGGTCTCTGCCTATCTCTGGCAGAGAAAGGGAAGGGAATCATTGTGATATATACTCCTAGAGACGTCCCCATAACAGACATCTGCTCTTTAGGGGAAAACACTTTGCCCAAGCTCATTCTTGCTGAGAGAAGGGCATTTTTCAAAAAAGCTTTTTCTTTTATTTTTAGAGAGAGCAGGCAGTTAGGGGAGGAGCAAGGCAGAGGGAGAGAGAACCCAAACAGACTGCCTGCTGAACCCAGAGCCCAACGTAGGGCTTGATTCCATGACCCTGAGATCATGACCTGAGGCAAAACCAAGAGCTGGAGGTTCAACTGACGGAATCACCCAGGCGCCCAGGGAAGGACATTCTTTATAGTCCTCGAGCCCTCTACCTCTTCTGTCTCACCAAGTGAATGGGGGTGATGATAAAGTCAACAAAATTTAGACTTCACGTAAATAGATTAGGAGTTTTAGAGCCAGGGAAGAAAGTAGAGGTCCTGAAACACAGGCCTACAAATGACTTTAACTTCCTTTGAGAGTTTTCCTTTGCATTCACAACTTAGCTACCTGTCTGGAGCCAGGACACTAGCTTTAGGCCTATTTCAGCTTTTGCCATACCTTCCTCACTAAGCTTAATCTTGTCTAGCTTTTGAGTTAAAGTGAGAAATATGGGACTCTTCCTTTCACATGAACACTTAGAGGTCTTGTAGGGTTACTTACTGGCTTAATCTCAATTTTGTCATGTCTCAGGGAAGAGAGAGGCCTGAGGAAAGGGAAAGAGATTCAACATTAGAAAATTAGCATAATTTACCACACTAATAAAGTAAAAGAGAAAAATCATATGATTGTCTCAACTGAGGCAGAAAAAGCAGTACCCATTCATGGGTTAAAAAAAAAAAAAAAAAAAAAAACCTTAGCAAACTATAAATAGAAGAATACTTTATCAATCTATTTTTCAATGGGAAGAGACAGGAATGTTCTGAATCTGATGAAGTATATTTCCAAAATGTTTGTAGCTGATATCAAAAGCAATGGTGAAATATTGAATATTTCCCCCTAAAACTGGGAACAAGGTAAGAATGTTCAGCATTCATACTTCTATTTACCATGTTATGGGAAGCCCAAGAAAGTACAATTAATAAAAAAAAAAGAAGAATAAGAAGAAGAGGAAAGAAAGAAAGAAAGAAAGCAAGCAAGCGAGCCTGGGTGGCTCAGTGGGTTAGGTTAGGTCTCTGCCTTCAGCTCAGGTCATGATCTCAGGGTCCTGGGATTAAGGCCTACATCAGGCTCTCTCCTTGGCAGGGAGTCTGCTTCCTCCTCTCTCTCTGTCTGCCTCTCTGCCTACTTGTGATCTCTCTCTGTCAAATAAGTAAATAAAATCTTAAAAAAAAAAAAAAGAAAGAGAAAAAATGAAAGAAAAGTAGGCATAAAGATCATAAAGGAAGAAGTAAAGTTATATTTATTTATAAAGCACATGGTGTTTATGTAAAAATCACAAGGAATCTACAAAAATGCATCCTACAAGATCTAATAAGTAACTTTAGCCAAGTCACAGTATATGGAATCAATATTTAAAGAGCAATTGGATATTTATTCAAAACAACTGGAAATTAAATTTAAATAATAAAATATAAAATAAAATCAAAACAAATATTTAAGAATAAATGTAAAAAAAGTATGAAAGATCTTAATACTGAAAACTTTAAAATATTTTTGAGAAATTTTAAAATGCCTAAATAAATGGAAAAATTACACCAGGTTCATGGATTGGAAAAATCAATATTAATAAGGTACCAAGCCTCCTCATATTCCTCTTAATGGTCTACAACCCCAAATAAAATTCCAATGAGATATTTGTTGAAATTTCCAAGTTAATATAAAAATTTACATTGATATCCTCAACATTTAAAATAGCCAACACGATCTTGAAAAATAAAAAAGAAAGCTGAAGTACTTATACCACCTGATTCTGGAGTGTCTCTAAAGATACAATAATAAAGGCAGCATGGTACTGACAAAAAGATACAGAACACAAAAGCACCGGACAGAGTCTATAAGTAGACCTACACATATATAGTCAATTGGTCTTCAGCCAATGTCACTAAGGTAATGCAATGGGTGAAGGGGTGGTTATTTTTTCACCTTAATTTGTTTTGTTTTCAGCAAATGGTGCTAAGACATTTTGATACCTCTATGAAGAAGCATTAACTTCGACCTTAGGCTTAAACCACCCACAGAAATTTCTTTGAGACTGATAATGAGCTTTAATGTAAACACTAAAGTTCTTAGGCTCCTAAGAAGAAATACAAGTGAATATCTTTATGACTTTGGATTAAGCAAAGATTTCTTATACCAGCTAAAAAAATCAGTAACCATAAGAAAAAAAAATTGTATTTCAATAATCCAATAAGGAATTAGGCAAAAGATGTGAACAGCCATTTCACTGAAGTAAATATGCAACTGGACAATAAATACGTGAAAAAATGTTCAACATCACAAGACATCCTGGAAATGTGAATTAAAACCACCACAAGTTATCACCGTACAACCACTAGAATGGCTAAGTTTTTAAAAATGATGATGGCAAATGTTCATAAGGGGAAGAAATATTTGGCAGTTCATACATTGCTGATGGGATGGTAAAAAGGTAACAACATTTTGGAAATCTCTTAAGCGGTCCTTTTAAAGTTTAACATACATCTACCCAGCAATTCTACCACTAGAAACTTATTCAGGATCTATAAAACATATGTGACCAAAGTGATTTATAGAAATCTTATTTGTAATAGTCAAAAAAACTGGAAGTAGCCCAATTGTTCATGAACAAAAAAATAAATATACAAATCTTGTATATCTGTGCAATGGAGTACTATTCAACAATATGCTGATAATATGAATTAGCCATTAGACTGAACAAAAGAAGCCAGATGCAAAAGAATATATTCTATATAATTCCGATTTTTATGAATTTTACAAAAGCAAAGACTAGGAAGCTGTGGTGATAGAAATCACATTCATGGCTGACTCTGGGTGAGATGAATGGACCAGGAAAGAACACAAAGGAAGTTTCAGGAATGATGGAAATATTCTATAACTTTATAAGGTGCTGGTTTCCAAATGTATATATTTACCAAAAATAATTGAATTGCACACTTAAAATCTATGTATTTTATATTCAAATTTATATTCAAATTATTCATCAACAAATTAAATTTATCATGCATATGTTTATCATGAGTGTGTTTAAGTATATTGCATTATTATACAATGTATTAAGAAAGCATATATAATATAATGGAATAAATTTTTTAAAATGCTTTGATATCTCTGTTTCTTTATAGTTGATTTGTTTTATAATCCCACATATTTTATTTTACATGTTTAAGAATATTATTCAGGTAGGTTTCACATGAGTGCTAATATGTTTGGAAAAACACTGTGCTAGAGATGGGATTTTACAACTAGTTGTCTAGCTCCAAATGCCATCATCTTAGTCACTACTGTGGGAAAAAGAAATTTATAAACTCTATATTCTCTAATTAAATCACAGCTAGACATTAAACTGAAGCCAGAATTTATAGGCCAAAATTCCCCATTTTCAAAGAAGTATTAAAAGAATGTTTTTAGAAAATAATCACTAATCAGCCATTATGCCTTGTTAGCAATTAAGAAAAAGGTTAGTGAATTATTACATGTAAATTACCATACATTTAAATCTACTCATATTTTGTGTTTTATCTTCCATTGATTACTTCTTGTCAGTTGAAGAATAACCAACTCTTTTTTTCTTCTCTAATCTGAATTTATCAGAAATACCTTAATTAAATGGCCAAAAGAGAGAGATGACAAATCATGAAAGACATCTAAAAAACTTAGTTTTAGAACTTCTTATAGTGTCTTAAAGAACAAAACCGGAAATAAGAACTACACTGATGATATCATACAGTATGAGAGAAAATAATCATGTTTGTGCTTTATGAACATTTTTATACTTTACCATTTCCAACAGTTTGCTAAATTTGTTAGACATTAACAAGTTACATATCAGGTGCTTAAAGACAGTCTTTTTAGTGAAAACATTTTAAGAAGTGTCATCTTATCATGTTGTTATCGCTTGGCACTGGATGAAAAGAATTCACAGAGAAAGGAAAGTTGGTCAGTCAAAATACTGAAGAAAGATGTATTTAAATTGACTCTTACAAGGACTTGATTTCACAGATGATGGTCAGCTACTAAAGCCATTTCTTTCATTTTTAGTTTCCTTTTAATCAAGGCTATACAAACTGAAACTTGCAGAATTATTTTTTAATTTTCTCTTAACAAAGTAATGTGTGTGTCTATATATGTCAAACATCTAAAAATATATATATTTCAAGTCCATATGTCGATGGCGCCTCACCATGAAAGCCAAAGTATTTCCTGTAACATAGTTTGTAATAAAAATTCCAAGAACTGCTACTTGAAACTTGTTGCTAAAAATATTTATTGTAGGAAATCATATTTGCTAGAATGTTTGTTGCAGAAAACTATAGTTTGTTCACTCAAAGTTAAGCAGCATGTTTTTTAGAAAGACTGATTTTACCCCAAACCTTGTAATAATTAATTCAGTATGATCTTGGTCTAATTAGCCCATGCATGAATAAAAACATGGTAGATTTGCTTAAAATTAGGAACATAGTTAAAAGCATGTCACTGGTAAAATTTACATGTGAAAAAAAAAAGACTGAAAACCATTTTATAAACTCATTTTGTCTATGACAATGGAATCCTGTGCCTAGGGAGGTTATTGTGAGGAGTATGATATCTTTGATGAATGTAACCTTTTTTAGTGTGTAACTACCAGGACCTAGTTAATAGCAGGCAAATAGCAGGGAATGAAAAAATATTTATAAGGTATATATGACCTGTCTTAATAACAGCTTGTTAAAAGCTGTGAACAAATTGTGAATTGTAGTCTTGTTCCTCTGAAAATTGTGAATCATTTCAAGACTCCAAAATGGAGAGAAAATCAAAATTTTGAGAAAAAAATATTTGGAGTTACAATGACATCTATATTGGATTTTTTCAGAGCAGATAAACTATTAAGAAATTAAATTTTATAGTATTCAGGAAAGATGGGAATTAAAAAAATGCAAATAAGAAAATCATAAAAGGCAAAGTAACTAATATCTTTGTAGCCAGAGAATTTCAATAATTTTGGCTTGTGTTCCTAATCTCAGACTGCTAGACCATACTTCATAGCTCCTAGAATATAAAACCAATTAAGATTCATTCTGTGTCATTTATATTCAGTCTAAACTATACTATTTAGCCAAATGTTTAAATCTGTTTACTTCACTACCAAAAAAAAAAAAAAATCCTTCAAAAAATCTTTGAATCTATCATCCATTAGCTGCCAAGCAGCTGGTCAAGAAATGCTCAACGGTCCAAAAAATTTCAATTTTAGAAGCTATTCTAAGTCAAGAGCCTTGCCTTGGGAATTCAACATATCTGGAAAGTATCCCAACAATGGAACAGATGAACTATTTCTTTTTTCTCCTGCTTAGCTACAGGCAAAATCTAAAATTATAAAAATGATCATCACCCAATCCTTCACAGATTATGATGCTGGAAATCACAATAAAACAAAACAACAACTGCATTCCTTCCAAATTTTCAGACTTCTCATTCTCTAACATTTGTATACACATTCCTCCTAAAAAAAGTTGAAGCAATATTCATGAGCTAAATATATTAGGACTCTATAGTCTTTTTTTTTTAATAGTTCCCATCCTAATTGTCTTTTTTTTATTTAATTAAATTTAATTTTTTTCCAGTGATCCATAATTCATTGTTTATGCACCACACTCAATGCTCCATGCAATACGTGCCCTCCTGAATACCCATCACTGGGCTCACCCAACCCCCAACTCCCCTCCCCTCCCAAACCCTCAGTTTGTTTCTCAGAGTCCACAGTCTCTCATGGTTTCTCTCCCTCTCTGATTTCTCCCAACTCACTTCTCCTCTCCATCTCCCAATGTTCTCCATGTTATTCCTTATGCTCCACAAGTAAGTGAAACCATAAGTTAATTGACTCGCTGCTTGACTTATTTCACTCTATAGTCTTGCATATAAATTTAACAATTCCTTTACAAGAAGACATATACATTCTCTTCATCAGGTATAATGATCTCAAATTTTCCCATTTTACTTTCAGTGGAAGCTTATCTTAAACTGCATCATTATTAATGTGTTTAGAACATTTACATTCCATGGTTGGGCTTCAATCCACCTCTTTATTTGTTTTCCCTTAGTCACGTCTGTTCTTTGTTTCTTTCTTCCCTTTTTCCTGCCTCCTTTAAAACTGATTGATTTTTATGATTACATTTAATCTCCACTATTGGTTTATCAGCTATAAGTCTGTGTTTTTTACTTTAGTGGCTGCCATAGAGTTCGCAATATATATCTCCTATTTATCACTGTCTACTTTCAAGTAATATTATACTATCATATTCCAAGAACCTGTTTCCACTCCCAACTCCTTGTTCATTGTCCCAATCATGTCATAAAAATTGTTTCTGCACATGCTATGAACATCACAGCCAATTTTTACTATTTTTCCTTTGAACAATTAGCTTTTAAGGGATATCTCAGATTTAAAACTTTTTTTAAAATATTTTATTTATTTATTTGACAGACAGGGATCGCAAGTAGGCAGAGAGAGAGAGAGGAGGAAGTAGGCTCACTGCTGAGCAGAGAGCCCTATGTGGGGCTTGATCCCAGGACCCTGGGATCATGACCCTAGCCGAAGGCAGAGGCTTTAACCCACTGAGCCACCCAGGTGCCCCAGGGATATCTCAGATTTAGACAAAATTGTTGTATATTTATCCAACCAGCCACCATTCTGGCACTTTCATTCCTTTGTGTGGATCCAAACTTTCTTCCACTCTCTGGTATTATTTTACTCCTACCATTAGAATTTCCTTTAGTCTTGTCATGCAGGACTGTTTGCCATGAAATCTCCCAGCTTTCGTTTATCTGGGAAAAAAAAAATCTTCATTTCACCTCCATTTTTGAAGACTTTTATAGATACAGTATTATGACGGTTTTTGTTTTTTTTTTCTTCTGATACATTAAAGATGCCACTCTATTATGTTCTGGCTCATAAACTTTGTGATGAAAAATGGGCTGATTTTCCTATCCTTGTTCCTGTGTATATTATGTGTCTGTTTTCCCCCCTCTGACTGCTTTTAAGATTTTTTTATTTCTGGTTTTCAGAAATTTGATTTTTCTGTACTTGTTTTTGTTTCTTTTTTTTCTTTTACTTGGGTTTGTTGAATTTTTTAGTTTCCGAGCTGAAATTTTTCATTAAATTTAGGAGAGTTTTTAGCCACTATTTCTTCAAATACACTCCTATACCCATCACCTTCTGAATATCACCCTCTTTCTTACCTACATTTTATATTTGCTCTTAGGTCATTGATGTTTTACTCATTTTTATGGGCTTTCTTTTGGATAGTTTCTATTGCTAAACTTTCTACAGTGTCAGTGAGTTAACCAGCAAGATTTTTATTTTACATATTATCATTTTCAGCCACATGTCTCACCTGGGGAAAAAAAAAAAAGAAAAAAAAATATATATCCCAATCATGTCATAAACTTGTTTCTGCACATGCTATGAACATCACAGCTATTACTATTACTATTTTTCCTTTGAACAATTAGCTTTTAAGGGATATCTCAGATTTAAAACTTTTTTTTAAATATTTTATTTATTTATTTGACAGACAGGGATCGCAAGTAGGCAGAGAGAGAGAGAGGAGGAAGCAGGCTCATATATATATATACATATATATATATATATCCCATTTCTCTTGTCATATCATGTTTTTCTTTACCTTCTTGAATTTATGGAGAAAATTGTAACAGGTATTTAAGATCATGGTTTGCCAGGGTGCCTGGGTGGCTCAGTGGGTTAATGCCGTGGCCTTCGGCTTGGGTCATGGTCCCAGGGTCCTGGGATCGAGCCTTGCATTGGGCTCTCTGCTCACCAGGGAGCCTGCTTCCTCCCACCCCCCACCTGCCTCTCTGCCTACTTGTGATCAAATAAATAAATAAAATCTTAAAAAAAAATCATGGTTTGCCAATTCCATTATCTCTGCCAGTTTGGTCTGTTTTTATTGACTGACTGATTGATTTTTGCCTGCTTTTTTTGAATGCCTGTTAGTTCTTTATTGGATGCTGAACCTTCTGGGTGCTAGATTTTTTTATACCCTTTAAACAGTGCTGGATGATGTTATGGCGTATGAGCAAATCACTTGGAATCAGTTTAATCCTTTTGAGGCTTGCTCTTAAGGCTTGTTAATGTGGGTAGAGTGATTAATCTGTGGGTAAACCATTTAATCTGAAATTAATTTTGAACTACTACAAAGGCATAACCCTTTGGAAAAGTCTACCTAATGGCCTGTGGATTAGGCTCTTTGGATGGAAAGGATTTCCAGCTCTTTCTGAGCATAGGCACTCATTAGACTTTGAGCATCTGAGACCACTGGGATCTGCTTGCGTTCCTCTCCCTGTGCTGTGTTCTAGAAGCAGCAAGCTATGGCAATACAGAACTAATTTTGTCTGTTTCTTCTTTTTGTTGTTTCTATTTCCCAATATCTGAAAATCATTATTTCATATATTTTATCTAGTTTTCTAGTTGTTTAATGCACAGGACTAGATCTGGTTCCTGTTACTCCATTATGATCAAGTAGACGTTCTAGCTTACAAATTAAGGTTTCAACTCATTTTATTTCTATTTTTCCTGCCCTTTAAAATTTCAATTTAATCAATAAATTTTTATTTTCAGAATTCATCATTTTTCTTTTTCAAAATTTCCCTTTTTCATAGTGTATAACTCTTTTTTATAGTTAGAGTGATTTTATATTGTTTGGTCTAACTTTTCAAATTCTTGGGAGGCTGGTAGCTTGATTCTTTATCTTATAATTTTGTGAGGTCATTTAGCAGCCTCTTTCTTTCCATGAGTACCTCACGTGTCCCGAATTAAGAAGCATGTGTCTGAAGACCATTGGTTTTTACCTCATTCAAGAGTCCTAGTACCCTGGAGGGAGTCCTAGACTATGTGTGAGTAATGTATATGTTTTTACTTGAGTTTGATTTCTTCTAGTTGAGGCTGGTGCTTCTCTTTTAAATATTTTATGTATTAGGATTGTTATTTGGACTGTTTCTGAGTGTTTTATTTATTTATTTATTTATCTATTGCAGACTTTCTTCAGTGGATTGCAGATTGAGGTAGGATATGATAGATGGGTTGCACCAGGAACAGGCCTTCTGAGCATGAAGCATGAATACCAAATAAGCATTATTCCTTGCTTGTTAATACCCCCAGGCTCTCTTAAAAACCTATACTCAATTCTCCATAGGAGGTGGGTGGCTCCATTACTTGATGCTCCTTGCTTATTTCCTCCATCACTGGCTCTATCACTTACTCCAGAACTCCAGGCTACTTACGTTTATTGCCTGATCCAGCTTCGGGACATTCCTACACCCTCTCCTTTGACAACAGCACATTGATGGGCACATTTTGAGCTCTAGATTTTGTCACCCATTTGATCTTACTTCCTTTCAGAGATTCCTCAGAGATTTCAACTGTACTCTGTGAACAAGATTACTTATGTTCCCAAGATGGTGTTTCTGTGAATGTGTCTAATCACACACACACTTAAAAAAAATTATATCATAATAAACCAACATTACATAAATGTACATGTGTGTATATCTACATAGATAAATATAGATATAGATATATAGGTAGATATCACGATTTAATATCTTGATCCTGCTCAAGAGTAATTTTCTATCAAAAGCCATCCAAATTATTTAGGTGACTTTGAAGCAGCCAGAGATTCTGGAGTAAAAGGTGTGTCCCAGTATTTGTAAATTTTAATTATATATTTGGGCAGAAGAAATTATTGGTTGTTTTTATATTTATTGCTTTGCCCCTAATTTTCTCTTCTTCCCCTCTAAGAAGTTGGCAAGGATCCTGTTCTCTCTTGCCTTAGGTGTGGTTTGTACTGCAGAACCCAAACCAGAAGCTGCCTGAAAATGATGCATTTTTCTATCTTTTGTGAAAGTCTGGATCAGGTGTAGGATTGGGCTAACAATTTTAGAGGGGTGAGAGAGAGTCCAATATTTTTCAAATCAGAGAGGAGGGTGATATGAGAAACTAGTCCTTTCTCTAAGTATGGGATTAGGAGAGATATATGGGGGTTCCTTGCTCTCTGAAAGCATAGAAAACACAGTAACATTGCCGCAGATGGGACAGATTCCCAGATTGATAGCTGATACAGACATCGAACAACTAAGAGCACAGGGACCTAGCTAACTTCTCAACCAACTAAAGAAAAATTAAGAGGAGAATAGGCTATGCCCCCATCCTACTGTTTCTATTCCTACGTTCTGGCTTACAAGTGCAGCAGGCACAGACTGTGGGTTTTATTTATCATTGTAGCCCCATTAGCTCTGTGATTAAGGCAATGTCTTAAAGAAAAGCAGAAGGTTTGCTGTTGACTGGAGTCCAATGAAATTGCTGCGCAGTCATTATTTCTGTTTTGTGTTATGCCTTCATCAGTGTTTTCAGAGAAAAATAAGAAACTGCATTAGAGATTACTAGCATTATACTTTCTTAACCCTAAAATCCATTTTGGAAATTTTACCGGATAATCAATTGTGTTATTCCTGTATTAAAGACAATATAAATGAGCCTATGGCAAACCGTGTTCCCAATGTTGTACCCACAGGATTTTAACTTACAGAGGTGACTGAGTAACAACATGGAGAGGCTAATGCCGTTGAAAGATTTTATTACACTTCTCAAGGGAAGGAGACATTTCACACAATGCAAGCCCACATGGAAAATACTAGATTTGGGGTAGGAGGCAGAAGCAGGAGCAAAGGAGAAAGCTTAGACCAGACCCTTTATAGGGATATCTGCAGGAAAGGCAAGGCAGAACAAGGTAAAGGGGTTAGAATTGGTTAATTTGCATAATCCTCGTGGGCCTTGGGCTATAAAGTTGGTCTCTAGTTTCCTGGTACTTGAGTTAATTCAGGGCAGAAGAAATGTTGGCTGGTTTGTAGGAGTTAGATAAGGAGGTAGTTGGGGCTGTAGGCTCCTTGAGATTGGCTGATCTGTCGATGAAAGGTTGAGCCCTATCCTGAAGAATTGGCCAGCCCTGAAAGGCGCAGCTTCTCCATGGCCAGCAAGGCATTCAAGATGTCAGAATATCACAAAATACAAAAAATAAAAAACATGACTAGTAGAAGTAGAAATAGAAAAATAGAAATGTGTGTTTTATAACTCCTGATATATAACCTGGTGATTGAGGAAATATCCCACAAAGATGGACAATAATAATAAGCTTATACCATTATAATTTACACCTAAGTTAATACCTTTTCCTTTGACATGACCTGATTTATAACAAAATACTCCATATTATGCTTCCTATAAGAAATGTCTTAGTGTAAGGTGAATAATCTTTCAATTTTATGTTATGATAAGATATATTGTGTTGCAGCCGGTGCGACAACACGACCTGGGTCGAGAGGGTAAGAGGATGGTGAGACGAAGATGAGACGTAAAGAGATGGGGACAGGAGGGACACAGTGGATGATGTCCAAGCAGTGCCAACTTTATTACAAAGTGTGCACGATTATATAGAAAGCAGAAACACTTAGGGGAGACTAACCGCCCACCACATACCAAAAATAGTTTCTCCAGGCTCTTGTTTACCAGTTCCCTTAGGTTAAACACGCAGACATCCTGCTGCCAGCATGTTGCTTACTTATAGATAAGTTCCCTATTGATGAAGGGACTGAAGAAGGGTGCCAGGTGCATTTTATGGCCCATGCAAGAACAGCAAGGTCCAGGCATGGATTTAAGACTTAGGCCTGCATTGTCCTGTTCCTGATAAGCCCCAATGGGTAGCCAAGTAGGCGATCATGAGACTCATAGCACAGACCCTTTCTCAGAACTACTCAACCTTTCCATTGCTGAGGTTGCTTAACCCCTTAATCTCAGGAATGTGCAAGTCAGGGCATGATTTGGCTCATATCTCAAGCTTCTGAGTGGTTTTCCCACATTATTGGATACAAACATCTTTAACAATATTTATGCTACATGAAAGTCAAATTAAAGTGGCTGTATTCATGAGCATTGTTTGAAGAGACCTAGAAGTGAGCAGGAAAATAATAGGTTATGCAAAGATCTATTAGAATGGCATATATTTCTTGTAATGGAAATTTGAAGTTCATATTAACAATGAGTCAGGACCCCCCCCCCCCCCCGCAAAAAAAGAAAGTGCCAGGATATGCTAACTCTCTTAGGAAGTAATGACTGTTTTAGCTGGTAGAAGGAAAAAACAAAAAAACAAAAAACAAAACTTTACAAGCAAATTTTATTTAGTAGTCACAAAATAAGTAGGATGTACATGAACCAATATTTCATTCTCCTCTAAATGAAGTGAAAATAGTCCTGATAACTGCATATGACACAGGAAAAATATACTACTTCTCTGTAATAGTGTGATAGCTTCTGGAAGAAATTCTAAATAATTAAGAGTTTCTGACCTGTTCATTTATCATCAGAAGTCCAACTTTAAACGACTAAGTTAAACAAGCAAACCCAAAAAAGACCCAAACAGCACCCCCCCCGAAAAAACAACAAAAATACAAAAATACACATGCAGAAAAAAAGAATCCAAAATCCAAAAAACAAGCAATTAAACTTTTGTATGATGAAAGTTATTTTAATACCTCAGGAAGCAAGAGAAAAAATACCTGTGAATGAAAAAAGAAGGAAATATTAAAGGAATGAGTATAGATTTTGGATAGAAACAACTAAACCAATGTGTTCAGAGGTGTTCAAAGGCATTCAAAATTGCAGGCAATGAAAATGTGGTCACAGCTGACAGCTTATCCCCTTTGTAGGACTTCTAAAATTGTTATTTGAAACATTGTAATTTTGTGCAATTAATAGTTTTAAAATAATCTAAACTAGATCAATGTAACATCTATAGTTCTTTCAAATCAACTTTTAAGAATCAATTCCTCTTCCTGACATAAATCTTAAACCATACCTAAGGTTTTCAACGTGGGTCTTTATTTGGGTCTTTAAGATTTCTAATTTCTACGTTCTAACTTCAAAACATCTATTACATGTTCATGTGCTTCCTTTGACTGGTGGAATAGCAATTACAAATGCTTTCTCTAAATCATACCATTTACAACAGAGTTAAAAACTCAAATGGCTGCAAGGGATGAACAGAACACATGAAGGTATGATTAGGATAATAGGAGCAAAGCGATTTGTATTTGCACCAGGTAGACCACTAACTTGCTGCACTGTACAGACCAAATCCAGAACTCCCCATGGCTATTTGCTATTAGCTCATTACCCTGCTTTACACACCATCACCTTGAAAGCTACAAGGACAGTTAATACCAAAGAGCCATCCTTCCTCTCAAAGAAATATACAGTCCTAGAAGACTCAGTAATGAGATTTCTAAAGCAGGGTCTTTGATTCAGAATAAGCATATCACATAAAGTAATGGAGAGGGAACATGTGAGGATATTCACATACTTTTTTATTTGAATGGTTTCTTTGTATCATTATATTGGATAAGAATCTTTAATTAGCCCTTTTTAACCTCAGCTTTCACCAGAAGCACTAAATTTAGTGAACAGTCCTGTCTTTTGTATAGATAAGCCTTAAGAACAAAGCAAGAATCAAAATGCATCATGCTTTATTGCATTAAGAACACTTAAGACTATAGGTAATAACATTTAAAAACATAACTGAAATTAGGATGTACTACCAATCTGTAATATATTTAAGCTAATATTAATCCACTAAATAAATATTGATTTAGTAGTGTTATATGCCAGATACTATTCTAGGTGCTGAAAATAAAAACTGAGTAAGAACTCCTTGAGAAGCTCATCAAATGAATTTAACAATATAATTACTTGTATTTAAACAACTAATACTATAAATAAACCCTATATAAGATCAAATTAGGTAAGTTTTATAAATAAATATCAACTACATTTTTTTCACTATTCTCTTACAAACCGTGTGTGTGGCCTTAGACCTGAATATACACCTCTTCTTGTTTATTTTCTCATTTTTAAAAGAGATAGTAATACCCACCCTGAATGCTTTCTGTGTTTAATTTTAAACATTAAATAAGGCAGTGAGTGTTAAAGCACTTCAAAGAGAACAAAATGCCATGAAAATGTAAGCGAATATTATCAATGGCTGTTTCTTACTTTAGTTCTCACAGTTTATATCTATTTATATATGTATCCATTAACATTATTTATACTTATTTTTAGTACTTTTCTCTTTTGACTTTTGCAGTATAATTAAAAGCAATTTACCCATCACCATTATAATAATATATATTTTTTAAAGATTTTATTTATTTATTTGACAGACAGAGATCACAAGTAGGCAGAGAGGTAGGCAGATAGGAGGAAGCAGGCTCCCTGCTGAGCAGAGAGCCCAACGTGGGACTCCATCCCAGGACCCTAAGATCATGACCTGAGCCAAAGGCAGTGGCTTAACCCACTGAGCCACCCAGGCACCCTATAATAATATTTTTAATCTCTACACTTACCTTTACCAATGAGTTTTAAACTTTCTTATGCTCTTGTGATGATACAGTTCTTTTATAATTAAGATGTCACACTGGTTTAATACTTTCAAAGTGTCTCAGAGACCAACCTATATAATAATAACTAATAATAGTTTTAAATAACTGAAAATAGGGGCCTTATGATCATGCTAATTCTTAGAGCAAATTACCAAAAAAATTAAATATTGTAGGAAAATCATATGTCATATAATTCCATAAGGAAAACTAAAAAGAAAAGATAATATAAGGGCGCCTGGGTGGCTTAGTGGGTTAACCTTCTGCCTTTGGCTCAGATCATGATCTCAGGATCCTGGGATCGAGCACTGCATCAGGCTCTCTGCTCAGCAGGGAACCTGCTTCCCCCTCTCTCTCTGCCTGCTACTCTGCCTACTTGTGATCTCTGTCAAATAAATAAATAAAACCTTAAAAAAAAAAGAAAGAAAAGATAAAATATTAGAAACAAATCTGGAGGGCTCCAGGGTAACTCAGTCGGTTGCGTGTCCAACTCTTAATCTCAGCTCAGATCTTGATTTCCAGGTCGCAAGTTCAGGTCCTAGTTGGGCTCCATGTTGAGCATAGAGCCTACTTAAAAAAAAAAAAAAAAAAAAATCAAGGACAGGAATTTACAAGACAGAATACAATATACAACAGGAAAATAAGAAAATAAGGAAAGGCAGTTTCATTTTCCCTTTAAGAAATAATTACTAAGTTCATTCAATTTATAAAAATATTAAGTGAAAATTTACAGTATCTATTAAAATAAATTTTTGCCTCCTTAGAGGCTAAGCATTTCATATTATTATTGAAGGCACATGCTTCACTATGAAGTACATTTCTATTCTTTTATTTGTAAACTCATTCTTACATCAGTTATCATCATTATCTTTTCATTTCATTTCTATAAAAACAATCTAATTGAAATAAACTGGTTTCTTCTCTAAATAACACATTCATCTATCCATGTTTGTCTTCTATTTTTCGTTTTTTAAGTCACTCTTCACCATTTTTACTTTCTTATGTCATAGTAATTATATTTCTCAAATGCCTTTGATCATTATTTGAAATTATTAAGAATAGGATTGAGGGGACGCCTGGGTGGCTCAGTTGGTTAAGCCGCTGCCTTCGGCTCAGGTCATGATTCCAAGGTCCTGGGATCGAGTCCCACATCGGGCTCCTTGCTCGGCGGGGAGCCTGCTTCTCTCGTCGCTGCCTCTGCCTGCCTCTTGTGTGTACTCTCTCTCTCTATCTCTGGCAAATAAATAAAAATCTTTAAAAAAAAAAAAAAAGAATAGGATTGAGGGAGGAGTCAAGATGGTGGAGAAGTAGCAAGCTGAGACTACTTCAGCTAGCAGGAAATCAGCTAGATAGCTTATCTAAAGATTGCAAACACCTGCAAATCTATTGGCAGATCGAAGAGAAGAAGAGCAGCAATTCTGGAAACAGAAAAAGAACCACTTTCTGAAAGGTAGTACTGGCGGAGAAGTGAATCCAAAGCTACAGGAAGATAGACCCCGGGGGGAGGGGCCAGCTCCCGGCAACCGTGCACAAAATCAGGACTTTTAAAAGTCTGTTCTGCTGAGGGACATCGCTCCAGAGGCTAAACGGGGGTGAAGCCCATCCAGGGTCAGCGTGGCCTCAGGTCCCGCAGGGTCACAGAAGGACCGGGGGTGTCTGAGTGTCGCAGAGCTTGCGGGTATTGGAACGGGAAAACCGGCTACAGAGACAGAGCCGATAGTAAGTCACAGCTCGGGGTTACCTTGAACAGGTCGCAGGCTCGGTGAGCTCGGAGCGCGGCCAGAGGTCAGGCAGACGGGAGTAACTGGGCACTGTTCTCTGAGGGCGCACTGAGGAGTGGGGCCCTGGGCTCTCAGCTCCTCTGGGCCGGAGACCGGGAGGCCGCCATTTGTATTCCAGTCCTCTGGAACTCTATGGAAAGTGCTCAGGGAACAAAAGCTGCTGAAAGCAAACCCGAGCGGATTACTCAGCCCAGCCCCTGGTAAGGGCAGTGCAATTCCGCCTGGGGCAAAGACACTTGAGAATCACTACACCAGGCCCCTCCCCCAGAAGATCAACAAGAAATGCAGCAAGACCAAGTTCACCTACCAAGGAGTGCGGTTTCAATACCAAGGAGAGCAGCAGAATTCCAGAGGAGGAGAAAGCAAAGCACGGAACTCATGGCTTTCTCCCTGTGATTTTTTAGTCTTGCAGTTAATTTTTTTCTTTTTCATTTTTTTCTCTTCTTTTACTAAAATTTTTTTTAACTTTTACCCTTTTCCGTTTTAACGTTTTTTTAACTAGTTTCTCTAATATATACATTTTTTCTTTTTTTTTTCTTTTCTTTATTCGTTGTCTTTTTTTAATTCTTTTCTCTTTTTTTTCCTTTCTTTCTTTTTGGACCTCCTTTTATCCCCTTTCTCCCCCCTCATGATTTGGGATCTCTTCTGATTTGGTTAAAGCATATTTTCCTGGGGTTGTTGCCACCCTTTTAGTATTTTACTTGCTCCTACATATACTCTTATCTGGACAAAATGACAAGGCGGAAAAATTCGCCACAAAAAAAAGAACAAGAGACAGTACCGAAGGCTAGGGACCTAATCAATACAGACATTGGTAATATGTCAGATCTAGAGTTCAGAATGACAATTCTCAAGGTTCTAGCCGGGCTCGAAAAAGGCATGGAAGATATTAGAGAAACCCTCTTGAGAGATATAAAAGCCCTTTCTGGAGAAATAAAAGAATTAAAATCTAACCAAGTTTAAATCAAAAAAGCTATTAATGAGGCGCAGTCAAAAATGGAGGCTCTCACTGCTAGGATAAATGAGGCAGAAGAAAGAATTAGCGATATAGAAGACCAAATGACAGAGAATAAAGAAGCTGAGCAAAAGAGGGACAAACAGCTACTGGACCATGAGGGGAGAATTCGAGATATAAGTGACACCATAAGAAGAAACAACATTTGAATAATTGGGATTCCAAAAGAAAAAGAAAGAGAGAGGGGATTAGAAGGTATACTGGAGAGAATTATTGGGGAGAATTTCCCCAATATGGCAAAGGGAATGAGCATCAAAATTCAGGAGGTTCAGAGAATGCCCCTCAAAATCAATAAGAATAGGCCCACACCCCATCAGCTAATAGTAAAATTTACAAGTCTTAGTGACAAAAAGAAAATCCTGAAAGCAGGCCAGGAAAAGAAGTCTATAACATACAATGGTAAAAATATTAGATTGGCAGCTGACTTATCCACAGAGACCTGGCAGGCCAGAAAGAGCTGGCATAATATTTTCAGAGCACTAAACAAGAAAAACATGCAGCCAAGAATACTATATCCAGCTAGGCTATCATTAAAAATAGAAGGAGAGATTAAAAGCTTCCAGGGCAAACAAAAACTGAAAGAATTTGCAAATACCAAACCAGCTCTACAAGAAATATTGAGAGGGGTCCTCTGGAAAGAGAGAGCCTACAAGTGGTAGGTCAGAAAGGAACAGAGACAATATACAGTAATAGTCACCTTACAGGCAATACAATGGCACTAAATTCATATCTCTCAATAGTTACCCTGAATGTTAATGGGCTAAATGCCCCTGTCAAAAGACACAGGGTATCAGAATGGATAAAAAAACAAAACCCATCTATATGTTGCGTCCAAGAAACTCATTTTAAGCCCGAAGACACCTGCAGATTTAAAGTGAGGGAATGGAAAAGACTTTACCATGCTAATGGACATCAGAAGAAAGCAGGAGTGGCAATGCTTATATCAGATCAATTAGATTTTAAGCCAAAGACTATAATAAGAGATGAGGAAGGACACTATATCATACTCAAAGGGTTTGTCCAACAAGAAGATCTAACAATTTTAAATATCTATGCCCCCAACGTGGGAGCAGCCAACTATATAAACCAATTAATAACAAAATCAAAGAAACACATCAACAATAATACAATAATAGTAGGGGACTTTAACACTCCCCTACTGAAATGGACAGATCATACAAGAAAAAGATCAGCAAGGAAATAAAGGCATTAACGACACACTGGACCAGATGGACATCACAGATATATTCAGAACATTTCATCCCAAAGCAACAGAATACACATTCTTCTCTAGTGCACATGGAACATTCTCCAGAATATCACATCCTTGGTCCTAAATCAGGACTCAACCAGTATCAAAAGATTGGGATCATTCCCTGCATATTTTCAGACGACAATGCTCTGAAGCTAGAACTCAACCACAAGAGGAAGTTTGGAAAGAACCCAAATACATGGAGACTAAACAACATCCTTCTAAAGAATGAATGGGTCAACCAGGAAATTAAGGAAGAATTGAAAAAAATCATGGAAACAAATGATAATGAAAATCAAACGGCTCAAAATCTGTGGGACACAAGAAAGGCAGTCCTGAGAGGAAAATATATACTGGTGCAAGCCTTTCTCAAGAAACAAGAAACGTCTCAGGTACATAACCTAACCCTACACCTAAAGGAGCTGGAGAAAAAACAAGAAAAAAACCCTAAGCCCAGCAGGAGAAGAGAAATCATAAAGATCAGAGCAGAAATCAATGAAATAGAAACCAAAAAAACAATAGAACAAATCAACGAAACTAGGAGTTGGTTCTTTGAAAGAATTAATAAAATTGATAAACCCCTGGCCAGACTTATCAAAAAGAAAAGAGAAAGGACCCAAATAAATAAAATCATGAATGAAAGAGGAGAGATCACAACTAACACCAAAGAAATACAAACTATTATAAGAACATACTATGAGCAACTCTACGGCAATAAATTTGACAATCTGGAAGAAATGGATGCATTCCTAGAAACATATAAACTACCACAACTGAACCAGGAAGAAATAGAAAGCCTGAACAGACCCATAACCAGTAAGGAGATTGAAACAGTCATTAAAAATCTCCAAACAAACAAAAGCCCAGGGCCAGACGGCTTCCCGGGGGAATTCTACCAAACATTTAAAGAAGAACTAATTCCTATTCTCCTGAAACTGTTCCAAAAAATAGAAATGGAAGGAAAACTTCCAAACTCATTTTATGAGGCCAACATCACCTGGATCCCAAAACCAGATAAGGATCCCATCAAAAAAGAGAGCTAGAGACCAATATCCTTGATGAACACAGATGCGAAAATTCTCAACAAAATACTAGCCAATAGGATTCAACAGTACATTAAAAGGATTATTCACCACGACGAAGTGGGATTCATTCCAAGGCTGCAAGGTTGGTTCAACATCCGCAAATCAATCAATGTGATACAACACATCAATAAAAGAAAGAACAAGAACCATATGATACTCTCAATAGATGCTGAAAAAGCATTTGACAAAGTACAGCATCCCTTCCTGCTCAAAACTCTTCAAAGTGTAGGGATAGAATGCACATACCTCAATATCAACAAAGCCATCTATGAAAAACCCACCGCAAATATCATTCTCAATGGAGAAAAACTGAAAGCTTTTCCGTTAAGGTGAGGAACATGGCAAGGATGTCCATTATCACCACTGCTATTTCACATAGTACTAGAAGTCCTAGCCTCAGCAATCAGACAACAAAAGAAAATTAAAGGCATCCAAATCGGCAAAGAAGAAGTCAAATTATCACTCTTCGCAGATGATGTCATACTATATGTGGAAAACCCAAAAGACTCCACTCCAAAACTGCTAGAACCTGTACAGGAATTCAGTAAAGTGTCAGGATATAAAATCAATGCACAGAAATCAGTTGATTTTTCTACGCCAACAACAAGACAGAAGAAAGAGAAATTAAGGAGTAAATCCCATTTACAATTGCACCCAAAACCATAAGATACCTAGGAATAAACCTAACCAAAGAGGCACAGAATCTATACTCAGATAACTATAAAGTACTCATGAAAGAAATTGAGGAAGACACAAAAAAATGGAAAAATGTTCCATGCTCCTGGATTGGAAAAATAAATATTGTGAAAATGTCTATGCTACCTAAAGCAATCTACACATTTAATGCAATTCCTATCAAAGTACCATCCATCTTTTTCAAAGAAATGGAACAAATAATGCTAAAATTTATATGGAACCATAAAAGAACACGAATAGCCAAAGGGATATTGAAAAAGAAAGCCAAAGTTAGTGGCATCACAATTCCGGACTTCAAGCTCTATTACAAAGCTGTCATCATCAAGACAGCATGGTACTGGCACCAAAACAGACACATAGATCAATGGAACAGAATAGAGAGCCCAGAAATAGACCCTCAACTCTATGGTTAACTAATCTTCGACAAAGCAGGAAAGAATGTCCAATGGAAAAAAGACAGCCTCTTCAATAAATGGTGTTGGGAAAATTGGACAGCCACATGCAGAAAAATGAAATTGGACCATTTCCTTACACCACACACAAAAATAGACTCAAAATGGATGAAGGACCTCAATGTGAGAAAGGAATCCATCAAAATCCTTGAGGAGAACACAGGCAGCAACCTCTTCGACCTCAGCCACAGCAACATCTTCCTAGGAACATCGCTAAAGGCAAGGGAAGCAAGGGCAAAAATGAACTATTGGGATTTCATCAAGATCAAAAGCTTTTGCACAGCAAAGGAAACAGTTAACAAAATCAAAAGACAACTGACAGAATGGGAGAAGATATTTGCAAACGACATATCAGATAAAGGACTAGTGTCCAAAGTCTATAAAGAACTTAGCAAACTCAACACCCAAAGTACAAATAATCCAATCAAGAAATGGGCAGAGGGCATGAACAGACATTTCTGCAAAGAAGACATGCAGATGGCCAACAGACACATGAAAAGTTGCTCCATATCACTCGGCATCAGGGAAATACAAATCAAAACCACAATGAGATATCACCTCACACCAGTCAGAATGGCTAAAATCAACAAGTCAGGAAATGACAGATGCTGGCAAGGATGCAGAGAAAGGGGAACCCTCCTACACTGTTGGTGGGAATGCAAGCTGGTGCAACCACTCTGGAAAACAGCATGGAGGTTCCTCAAAATGTTGAAAATAGAACTGCCCTATGACCCAGCAATTGCACTATTGGGTATTTACCCTAAAGATACAAACGTAGTGATCCGAAGGGGCACGTGCACCCGAATGTTTATAGCAGCAATGTCCACAATAGCCAAACTATGGAAAGAACCTAGATGTCCATCAACAGATGAATGGATCAAGAAGATGTGGTATATATACACAATGGAATACTATGCAGCCATCAAAAGAAATGAAATCTTGCCATTTGCAAAAACATGGATGGAACTAGAGCGTATCATGTTTAGTGATTTAAGTCAAGCGGAGAAAGACAACTATCATATGATCTCCCTGATATGAGGAAGTGGTGATGCAACATGGGGGCTTAAGTGGGTAGGAGAAGAATAAAGGAAACAAGATGGGATTGGGAGGGAGACAAACCATAAATGACTCTTAATCTCACAAAACAAACTGAAGGTTGCTGAGGGGAGGGAGGTTGGGAGAAGGGGGCTGGGGTAATGGACATTGGGGAGGGTATGTGCTTTGGTGAGTGCTGTGAAGTGTGTAAACCTGGAGATTCACAGACCTGTACCCCTGGGGATAAAGATATATGTTTATAAAAAATAAAAAAAAATTTTTTTAAAAGAATAGGATTAAAAATAAGGACTTTTAAGGACTTGTAGTGCAGTTTTATATAAAATTTATTTCACTTGAAATATTATTTCTGCTACATATAGATTAATTATGAAATACATTTCCCATGGTTAATGTAAAAGCAACTCAGTAAATTAAGACTCTGGTACAGGAACTTTAGACATAAATGAGAACTCTCTCCACCCCACCACCACCAAACGTGTCTAACCCAATACAGTGTAGCCTGAAGTGGCACATATCTTCAATATACCAGTGGCAATTAGTGATGAATTACAGGACTTGTTTTGCTGTAAGAATGATCTTCTGATAAAGTGTATCTACAATTACACATTTAAGAATGTGTTTTTTCTTATACCAACAAGTGAAATAGAGGAACTAAAGAAGAGAATCTGAATGCATACCAGAGAAAATAGTTTTGCATTACCTAACAGGAACAATGTGAAATATTTCTAAAGTTATCTCACCAGTAAGATAGCCTTGTGTGAGGTTTTAAGGAATACCTGATTTCACCAATAGTAGAATTACTAGATCAATTAAGATCCTCAAGGTATATACCTTTGTGTACTAGAACAGAACAGCAGTCAGGAAGGCTGGAAGATCTGTTTTGCCCCAAATTGTTTTTATAATTTCTGGGTCTTAAATTCTGCCTTATAGAGATATCGAGAAAATATTTCCAAGTCATAATAGAGGTTTCTTTCTCCTTTTTAATCTTTACTTCATTATTCTTTCTCCTGTTCAAATACACAGGCACTTGAGTATTTCATAGAGAGGAAAACCACATTAGGCAATAGAGAGCAAAATAAGGTAATGTTAATGTGAGTTGCATAATATATAAAGTAGATACTTGAAGGAATAATTTCGGAGCCACGTACATTTTCCCTTTGCTACCTTCTCAACCTTGTATAGCCAAGATATTAAACTAATCTGGGCTGCAGTAAGGAGGAAAAGAAAATCATAGGGTTAAGCATGGAAGATATTCCTAAGAAAAGAAAAGGAAAAAAAAAAAAAAAACCTGGGCCTATTTCCTGATCCCTAGGAAAACAACCCCTACAGAATTATAGAACGTGAGAGAAGATACCTAGTTCTTGTTCTAGTTGAACCCAGGAAAGCAACACTTTCCTGGAGAGAGAACCACTTATAACCGTTCAAAGAAGACCCAGCTCTGCTGAGTTTCCTACATTCACAGAGTAATTTCTTGTATGACTTAGATAGGACTGGTGGGTCTGAGGACACCTTGCCATCATTCAGAAAGAACATAAGTCCCCAGAGAATAATGGGATAGCAGATATCCCAGATGATGTTAGTAGATATAAACTATAATGGGCATCTGGACAGATGATGAGAAATGGATATTCTGAAAGCTTCTATAATACATATGACCCCAAGAAGAACTGTACTGGAACCATACTGGAACTAGAAATCCTAATTTGACTAAAAAACTTTGATTTGGCAGAAAGAAATCAGGTTAACTTAGTGCCAGTAGGTAGAAATTGACTTGAAAGAGAAAAAGACATAGAAAAAGAAAAAATGAATTGTATTTTTTGTACACCAGAGATTGGACTGTGAGAAGTTAGTGTCCATTATAAATATTCTGGATTATATAAATCAGTGCTTCCTCATGCTCTTTTTTATTGGAAATATTTTAATGCTCCCTTTTTAATCCTGAATACAGGTTCCTGGATAATACAAACTACCTATACACATAGTTTTTAAAAAATCTGTATCATGTCCTAACTGTAATATATAAGAGAAATAAAAGTAAATTATAATAATTTGACATGTGCTTTCATATAGGTTTCATATAAAATCTATCAGTGAAGTGAAATGAAGTTGTTATAGTGAAGTGGATAATACCTGTACCAATGTGTAAGGTAATCATGAGTATAATAGCCACAAATATACCTTGATACTGCTGTATTGATTGGAAATTCAAATACCATGAAAAGTGTAACAGTTGATTACATGATTTTTCAAAAAGCTTAAGAAGTCTTGAAAAGTACCAGGAAAAAATGGAAAGTAAATCTCTTCTTGATTTCCATTGTACTTGCATACCTTGAAAATACACTATTTTTACCCTTTCCCACTCTTTGCATTTACCATTGCTCATCCTCTGACAACCTGCCCACTAAAATTCCAGTATTACCCCCAGCCTTTTTTTTGTTAACTGTTTTTTTTTCCTTCTTTTAGTCTTTAGAATCTTTGAAGATAAACTTTTATTGGAATAGAATACGCACAAGGAGCATAGACCTTAAGTATAACAACGTAAAGAATTTTCACAGAGTTAATACAGGAGTATAATCAACACCCGGGTCAGGAAACATGTTATCAGCACCCACGAAGCTCCTTTTATACTTCCGTCACTGTACCCCCACAAAAGCAACCTCCATTATCACTTTTAACACCATAGATTAATTATGTTGATCTTGAACCATATATATATATATATATAGAGAGAGAGAGAGAGAGAGTCTCTTGAGTGTGTACTCTTCTGCTTCTGGTTTCTTCTAGAAACTGTACTGTCTCTACTGAGCTCTCTGAATTCCTTTTCAACATAATATAAACCGGTTCTACAATTATATGAGAAGAATAACTATTGTTAAACTTGACACAGGATAAGAAATCTAACTGACTTCAAGACTGAAGTGGGAAAAACAAAGTATCTATGATCTAAGTGTAATATTTATAAATAAGCGATCATAGATTTGTGGCATATCATGTTGAAAAGCGTAGGCTCTTAATCCAACTGCCAGGGTTCCAATACCAGCTCTGGCACTTTACTAGTTTGGTGACCTGGAAAAAATTAGTTTCTCTTAATTTCCTTATCTGTGAAAGAGGGAGAACAATATTTGCTACCTCAAAGTATTGTTGCGTACTAGCTAAGGATATGGCTCAGATCCTTAAACTCTTGTGGTGAATATAACCGAGTTTTAATATCAGATATCTGAGTTTAATCTCATTTTAACCACTTACTTAAATTTCAGATAAGTCTTTTAATTAGTGTGCTACTTCCTTCTTCTACAAGTGGAATATTAATAGTACTAACCTCATAGCTATTGGAAGAATAAAAATGAGTAAATATATATATATATGTAGATATATATAGATATAGATATAGATATAGATATATATATATATATAGAAGAAACCATAATCTTGTCTTTGGAGAAATCTGTCAAAGGTTATTTTAATTTTTTTTTAACAAGTAATGTTCCCATTAAACAAATAATTTGCACAATATTTAGAGAGAAAATTTAATTATACAAGACTGGTAAATTCCTATTTTGTTTTGTTGCTATAGTTTTTTTTTTTTTTTTTACAATTTAAAATGTTTTCTCATATGAAAGTATTTTACAAATTCTGTAGTTAAAATATTCCAAGTCTGGTGATTAGGTCTCACATTTATAAGGCTTATAGTCCAACAATGACCATCATAGGAAAAGTCCTTTTTTCCCCTTATTTAATTTCAGGAAATATTTGGGAAGGGTATGGAATCACAAGAGGGTCCTGTGTAGCTCATCACTGAGCATCTGACTCTTGGTTTTGGCTCAGGTCATGATCTCAGGGTGGTGAGATCAGCGCCCTGTATGGGGTCCATGCTCTGGGAGAAGTTGGCTTGAAATTCTCTCCCTCTGCCTCTGCCCCTCCCCCTATCTCTTACCCAGTCTCTCTGGCTCTTTCTCTTTCTTTCTCAATCAAAATAAATAAATAAATAAATAATCATGTGCAGCACATTTAGAGCTGTGATCTCCTCTAAGGACTTTGCTTGGCCTTACCAGGCTCTAATCTCCTATATTTCATCATTCTCTGGCTCTCAGGGATGTAAACTTATAGTCCTTATATTATGATCAACATAGCATTTAAATATTCCCAAGTACTTTTGTCTACCAGATCAACTCTCCCATTTAAGGTTTCTTGTCACTGATTAATAACTTAAGGGCATCCGAAGTTTAATGTGATTCCCCTTATACTAAATGTTGAAGATAATATTTAGCATGAGGTTAATCTTCATAAATGTTGAGCCATTATTATTATCACTGACCCAGTGATATCACTGTCCCATAGAGGACTGTAGGAAGAGTAAAGACAATTTTAAAAAACAACCAAATTAAACTGTAAAAATATCCATTCATTATCAATTGGCCAGACTACAATTTGTTCCCTATAATAGGAAATGCTTGGAGTAAAAGATCCTCAGATTTATCCCAGTGAAAACCTTTCAGGATTACATAATTAGAATATCAGGAGATTTTATTTATAATCATAAATATAAAATAAATATAGTCAAATTAGGGCAAAAAAGTTAGGAAGGCAGGTTTTTTGGGGTTTTTTTGCTTCCAAATATGATGCTTTCTATCTTATTTAAAGCTGGTTACAGATATGCTGATAAGGATTTTTATGACTACATAAGCAAATCTTTTTAGTTCTTATACAAATTTAATTTCCCTCCAATTCCTTTCTAATAACGAGAAATTTATATGCTTTGTAAACAGAACATTGGTATATTTCATTTTTTTTAAAGATTTATTTATTTATTTGACAGACAGAAATCACAAGGAGGCAGAGAGGCAGGCAGAGAGAGAGGAGGAAGCAGGCTCCCCGCTGAGCAGAGAGCCTGATGCGGGGCTTGATCCCAGCACCCTGGGATCATGACCCGAGCTGAGGGCAGAGGCTTTAACCCAATGAGCCACCCAGGCGCTGCTGTTATATTTCATTTATATTTAATGGGTTCTAATATGGTCATACTGTGTACTCTATAATCATTTCTGCCTCTACATGATACTAATTGGATCCCTTCTGAAACACATTAGGCCATTTATGCTGTTCCTTGTCTTAAAATGTTGCATTTGCCAATTACCTCCTAAAACCCAGAGTTTGCTTTTGTTTATGGTCATTAAATGTACTTCAGCACTTCAGTGTTTCAGTAAATAAGGTTCTTTTTCTGATATATTTGCCAAATTTTGCTAGATGTCCTAGCAAAGTTAAAAAGAACAAAAAATATTAAGTATAAATAATTTACTTATCAATTCTTTTCTTGTATCAAGAGAATAAAACACAGAAGGCTCCAGAAATTATGCTGTGACTCTGAGGATACAAATATATGGGAAGGAGGTTTAAGCTATTGAGGTGGGAAGGAATTCTAAACATTTAAGAATAAGTACTTTTCAATATCTTTTGAACACAATGTTTTCCCTTTGTCCTTTTGATATAATATATTATATTAATATGTTTTCTAAAGAGACAATGAAATGTGAGTACTAAAGTCATACTGCCTTGAATTAAATCTTGTCTTCACTACTTTTTGTAAATACAATAAAAACTAAACAAAATATTTTTTCTCTTCAGGATTTTATGACATGTCTTTATGTATGAGCAGAAATAAAACTATAAATAACAAGATGCAAATACTGTTGTAAATATATACATGTATTTTTAGAAATAAAGACTGTAAAGTATATACTTTAATCTCTTCATTGTTTGGCTATCTGACACCAGGTAGACACAATCAGTAGTTTTCTTCTTATGGCTATCCTCAAAAATCTCAGTCATACCAACTAATCCCGTAGTTTCAGCTACTAATGCTATACCTTCAATCCCCAAATCTATCCATCAACATTTGCCTCCAGCTGTCTATGGCAAGACCTGAATTTTTATAAGTGAAGAACACAGTGAGTGTCACGAGAACATCAAAGCCTTTCTTTCCTAAATCAGAGTCAGCACTCTCGCCCTGGGGAGCTGTCACCCCAGGGTGACAGATACAGATACAGAATTACAGAAATTGGGTCTTTAAGATTCCTCCTGCAGTTGCTTCCCTATTCCTCTTAGATATCTCTCCTTAAAAATCTAACACAATATCTTAAAAATTAACTAGCTCTCCTCGTTATTTTAGTACTCACCTGTTTCCTATTTTGTCATTCATTGCACTATTTCTCAGAAAGGGCATTACAGACATTGTGAGAGGGATCTTTATTTTGCAAACACAGATGCTTAGATTTGGAGGGCATTCAGTCTGTCTTCACATACAAGAATTTCTGTTAGATAGTAGAGGGTTGGCACCTGCCTATCTTCCCATTTCAGCGTCCCCAGTATGTAGCTTTACTGCCTGTCACATAGAAATAATTCAAAGTTTGTTACTAATTGAATAAATGTGCTGATGATCGGCACCTACTTCTGATCAGACTACATAACAAACTATTGGAATCCTGTTCATGAATTGTTCTTTCCATCTACATACAGTCCAAATTCCTCTAACACAGAGATCTTGCCTTTCTCACCAACTTGATAACTCCGGTGTCTGTTGAAATTAGTCAGACGTCGGTATTGTAAAGTTTTAAAGGGGAAAACTGGAAATACAAGATTTAAGAGTGTTGCACTGCTGGGAAGACAGAAGAATACGAACACTAAAGCGGGATGAAGATTCCAGTTTCTTGATCTCAACAGTCCAGTTTTTTCCAAGAACAGGTTGCCTTAGCAACATCGTGGAACACTGCTCTAGCCCCGTCTCTCTCCCGCCCCTCGCCACGCCTACTCTGTGCTCTTACTTCCGCCCCAACCTGCCAGCTGGGACCTAGAGTCCTGCCGTTTCTACGCACATTTATATTGCCTGACTGAAAATACGACAGAATATAACCGCAGTTAGAAATACTTTCTTTCATCCTATCCATGCTTTAGTCTCAGGGCTTAAAATGTAAAATCAGTTGCTCTTTGTGAGTTGGAGGCTCCTATTGGCACGAACGAGAGGAACCTATTTTCAGGCACTGCCTTAGACGACAGCAACTTTGGAGGCCCCCAGATTGCTGAGGGAGACGTGGACCTGAGCGGGGCGGTACGTTCCCGGGCAGAGCAGAGGAAGTGGGAGTCCACGCGGAATTGGTTGGGGTCTCCTCCCGGAGCGGCCTCACCATGTAAGTGTTTGCTGACCCTGATCCTAAGCCCTGGTCCCGCTGCACGACTTTAACTCTCTCCCGCTCTCCTCCTCAGGTCGAAGGTTTCTTTTAAGATCACGCTGACGTCGGACCCGCGGCTGCCTTACAAAGTGTGAGTAATTTGGCGGCCGTGGGCCTTGGCGGACTGGGGGCGGGGGGTGGGGGCCAGGCTGGCCTTCAGATCCTCTTACGCCCAAGCAGGCTGTATCCCGTCCCTTTCGTCCCTCCTTCGCTCTTCCTGAAACCTCCCCCATCCCGCCCGAGCCTGAAAGGAGACATCCAGCGCCTGCCCCGCTGAGTGTCCACTTCCGTCGGTGCGAAGGAGCAGGGGCGTGTGACCGGAATGTTGCTGCTGATAGGTGACCCGTCCTCGGGACTCCATGGGTGGGTTTTGGAGCTGGAGGACGTGTAGACGGCTCTGATGAATTGCTGTGTTCCTTAAAGGAGTCCTGATTGCAAAGGCCTTTAGCCGCGTTGACCAGCTGTTACAGAAGTAGGGAAGACAACCCAGTTGAGAGTCTGTAGTTACTTGAACGTTTATCACTGTCCGGCTTCTGATTCCTGTGTGGGGGACTCAACAGTCGGGCGTCACAAAGTAATGAGCCTCAAATCATACACTTCGTATGTTGGGATTTAATAAAGTGTGAATAGCAGATACGGGAAATGCAGACATAGGCCAGTTACTCCACGGGAGGCCCTTTTTTCTCCTTTAGCAGTTGAATGATGGTTTGGCACAGGCTTAACTACGTAGTCATCCGGAATTTTCTTAGATAAACATGATTGAGGTTATTGCATCTGGAAGTCGCATAAAATGCAGCAAAAGACAAGACGTGAGTAGGATTTTAGGCATAATTAATACAACTAATACTGAGACCTCCTTAACCATACTGTTAACAGTTGTCATCGGCCTCAGTGACTTAACTCTGTGACCCCTGCAACGCCTACCCTAAAGCTCCCCCCACACACACACATGAATATTTTTCACCTTATCTCACATATTCACAGTTACAGGCTAAAACCTTAAGGTCTTCTTCAGTAACTGCTCCAGCCAAGGTGTCATTTTTAAGTAGGCTCTTGTGAATGACTACATTGTCTTCTTGTATCTAATGTGCTCTAATATTTCTTCCGTAAAAAAATGTTTCTTTTAATTCATTGATCAGACTGCTTTTTACATCTGCCACTACCCTCTTCCCCCGCTTTACCCAATTCTTTTTCTAACTCTCTCAGAGTCCATGGTCCACTCTGTCTAGTGGTCCACTGACCTCATCTCTGGTGTCCTCCTCTCCTCAGTGTGTTTTGCTTGGTGAAACACCAACTCTGAACACGCAGCTGCTGTAATCTCTGTACATAGCTGAATGTCTTTAGAGAAAATTACAGTTAGGCTGATGGATTTTGTGTAAAATTCATAACTATGTTCAGTAGTACCTAACGCTCTGCTATAGTTCCCAAGTTTGCTTATTTTTCTTTTCATTCTCTAAGAGGATTAAAAAAAAAAAAAAAAAGTCTTCATACTTCCCACAGTGCTTTTCCCTTTCTCTGAAGCTATGAGAGGAAAATTTGTCTTTCCATCATCACATATGTGAAGCTACTGCTATGTCTATAAACCCATAATTTCTGTCCACCATCCCGTTAGAAAGGATAACCTGACCTTATTCCTATGAAAAGCCAGTTGTACCACTTGGGCTCTAGGTATCGTCTATTTTAGTCTTCTCAAGATTAAAGTAGATGGAGTCCAGAGATCCCTGTCTCCTTATCATCTTTGATTTCTCCCTTTATACTGGGTTATTCTCATCACCATATAAATATCTAAGAAAAAAGTAAGATGGAGGGAGAAAGGACAGAGCAGGGCAGCGGTAGTATCTGTAAGAGTGCCTGGAACCTTGTACCAGTTCAGTTAATATTGGTGACTGAATAAATATGATAGGCACCTACTGTTTGTTGTTTATGTAGTATGTGTGTATGTATAATCTGTGTATGGGTGTGTGTGTATATAAAATAGGTGTAATGTGTGCATGTGTGTAAGATTAATATGCTGTGTATCCTATTCAGAGTAATTGGTAACTAGTACTTGAGTACTGTTAAATGCAATTTTTTAAAAATTGTGGGAGAACACACTTTGACTTTTTAGTATCACTTTTCACTTGCCAAGCCAGTGAATGTGTGCTTTGATTTAAAAAAAAAAAAAAAAGTCCCTTGAGTTTCTAACATTACTAATAGTTGAATTCTAAAAAAGATGTTAACAGTTCCAGATTTATTCTGGGGGATGTCAGAGTTTTTATTGTTTGTTTTGTCTTTTGTTTTTTGATAAATTCACTCTTGGTAGTACCATTAGGTTATAGAAATGTTAAATCAAATGAATATATGGGATGAATTAAATATACCTTTGACTCACGCTTCTTCTACTGGAAGTCATTATAATGTGTTGTGGTAGCTAGTGATTTTTATATTCAGTAATCTATAACTAATGGAAGAAATGGGACACATCCCTAAGGTATTACAGGATAATTTATTAAAATGTTAAAGCACAATACGGTGGTGACAAGTATTCAAAGAGAAATGTTAGATTACCAGCCATTTCTCTGCTTTAAAGATAATCTGTTTTACAGTCTTGAATCATTTTTTTTTATTTCACATTAGGAATTTTTTTTTATATTTTTTTAACCTCTTTCTGTGTTTTTAAGTGTTATCTTGGGGTATAATGTCAATTCTGTTTTCAGTTTTTAAATTGGAAAATTCATACAGATTGACCTTTTATCAGTAATCTTTCGTATACTTGACACAAGTTAATAACAAAATCACACATTACATCTCCAAAATGTTATTTCAGATTGTTTTAAGCCCTTTTTTCTAATGATGATATAAAGGTAGAAAGTCACTTCACATTTTATCATAGTAAACATATTCATTTTCATAATTTAATCTACTATTTCAGACTTGATTATTAAAATCTAGAAACACTAGAAGGTTCCTGAAGAGGTTAAGCTGGACTCTACAATGAAAATGGTGACTTTGATGCATCAGGTGAAGAGGTATTTGGACTGGAGATGGTAAAGTGGACTGACAGCTAAGGAGAGATTTGACTTTTTGAAATCCATTTCTGGAAACAAGCAGCAGCCTATATACTAGACCTCTCTGTATCAAAATATATTAAGTCTCACCTATATAGTTTAATTTTTAGGTGGAACTGTAGACATTCTCTCAATTATGAAATTAATTGCTCTTTTTTTTTTTTTTGTCATTTTAAAGTTAATTAACAGAGTGTGCAGTCAAAGTAGACAATCTTCAGCCTCAAAAGACAGCTTTGGCCAGCTCTACTACATTAGCCAAAATAAGGAACGAGGGGCTTTAAGAATAATCAGTTTTTTAAAAAATTCTTTTTCATTCTTCTTGCAGACTTAGTGTTCCTGAAAGTACACCTTTCACAGCAGTCTTAAAGTTTGCAGCAGAAGAAGTAAGTATAGAAATTAGAACAACCTGTGTGGAATGTAGTTTAGCAGTATCTTTTTCAAAAGTCTGGGGGCACCTGGATGGCATAGTCGGTTAAGTGTCTGACTCAGTTTCAGCTCAGTTTGGTCTTAGGGTCTTGTGATTGTGCCCCCAGTATGCTTGAGTTTCTCTTTTCCTCTCCCACCTGCTCTTTCTCTCAAATACATCTTTAAAAAAAAAAAAAAGTCTAAATTTTTGATGTACTTTGACCCACCACATCCATGTGAATTCATTACTAGGTTCATGCTATCAAAGAGTTAAGCCCTACTTACCAACATAAGTAAAAGTTAAGATTTATAGAAGTAGGATGAATGAGTTAAACAAATCTCTATTTAATGCAACAATTAAAAATTATAAGGAAAAGTTATATGGGAAGGTTTGAGGATATGGGATATGAGGATATGGGAATTTTTTTAACCAGCAACATCATTTTACAGTGTAATCTGTACACCTGTTGTTACTCATTTTGATTAAAGAATTAGAAATTTTTTAATGTCTTTATCATATTTTTCAAGTTTTCTGTTTGAGCCTGTCAACTGCATAGTCTTTTAAAACATTCTTAGGTTTTTGGTTCTAAAAAAAAGATTTTTTTTTTTTCATCCAGAGTTACCAGATGCATCCATAAAACAACTCTTTGGGCATAACACTACAAGAGTAGCTTGGTCTGGTGGAAATAGCACAAAAATGTGATTTGAGAGACTTAACTGCGTCATTAATTATATGTATGACATGGACAAGCCTCTTAATTTCTCTTTTCTTCAAATTTCATATCCTGTAAAATTGGAGTAATTAATATCCATCTTTCCTGTCTGATTAAATGATTTTGAGGAAAAATATAATTGCCTTTATGGTATTTTGTGAAGTTGAAAGTGCTGTACAAATCTAGAGTAACTCAAATCCAAATGCCAAATGTTTTGATTCAGAATCTTCAAAAAAGTTTATAGTCACAGAATAATAATTTTAGTACCTAAATAAACTAGCTTAATCCATAATCCTATCCTGAATTTAAGCTATTAATGAAAAATCAGTCAACCCATCAGTATTTACAGAGAGATATTGTCCAGGACCACTAACATTATTTATCATTCCTTCAGAATTAAACTGAAAAGTGGTAGTACTTGTTTTATAGTCAGTGTTTATCTTTTTCACCCATGTAGAATAACTAAAAAGAAAAAAAAAGAATAACTAAAAAGAGCTAGGAAACAGCATTAGCATTACTTTCTGCTGCACAGATCACCTGTAGGAAACTTTCCTGGCCCTGGGGAATAGGAGAGATCCCACAAATTACAATTTAAAAAGTAGGTCAATTTCAGTTATCATTAATTTTTTATTATTATATTTTGTAGTTATATATGTTTTTTGTAAGGCAAAGGCATTGTGATCTTGGTCTTCTAGTAAAAGTATAAAACATAACAGACCTGCAATAGAAAATAAATTTACAAATTTCACATTACTGTGTATATTTATTGAGGTTTTAATATAGCTTATAACTTACAATTTGTGGGTACTATACATTTAGAAAGGTTATGACTTTGAGGCAGCAATGAGAGGGCCTTTCATAAGATGAGACATAGGCTCTTACAGTGAAGACAAGTGTTGACAAACTGAACCTGTGGATTTAAATTCCTAATAAAATATTTTTTAAAAAGTAAGAAAATTCCCCAATAGGACTAAGAATTAGTTTAAGTAAGTGTAAGTAGTGAGTTGTCAAAAACCCGAGAATAGCCTTTTAACATTCTAAATTAAAAGATTAGGGGGGTCTGAGAAAGGAAAGAAATGAACATTTAGGAGCATGAAATACTTTGCATCCAGAAGAAAACTTGTCAGTAGTGTAGCATGAACATAATAGTTGCTGAATTTTACATCACTAGTGATGCTTCCCCAGATGTCTCCTTAACTGTTGCTTCTACATTCTGGAAAAGGGAAAAATTATGTCAGCAGTTGCTTATTTTTAATGTTTATAAATACGCTGCCACTATATGGCTGTGACTACAAATGCATAGCTTATCCTAAAATGGACATAATCAAAAAATAAGATACCCAGTAGGGTACCTAGAAACTTTGTAATGCTCAAGTTTTAGATATCTGAGGTGTCCTATAATTAATTTGGGTATTTGCTCAAAGTTTTATTAAGTATTGCAATCTCTATAAATAATTCTTGAAGTATTTTAATGTTAAAGCATATTTTGAAGTTACTTTAGGTTAGGTTTATTTATGTTTTTTTAATTCCTTAAAAGGACATTTACAAATAAAAATGTACCATCTGGACAGTAAAATTATGTGTTTATTAGGTACATAATCCAGTAACATGTTATGTTCTTGTGCATAAATTTTTATTTTAAAACCTAATTTTTTAATTTATAAATTAAAATAAACTTTTAAAAAAGTTTAAAGTTTATTAAAATAAACTTCAGTTGTTTTTCCTAACTATGTATATGTGACCATTATAAATACCTGGAGCAGCATTTCCCTGAGTACTTTTCCAAGACCACTGGAACCACTGAAACAACAAAAACCATGAAAAACTAGAATCTCTGGCCGAAAGAGTATGGGAAATACTTCATTCACCAAATCCTTCTTGACATTAAATAAACTGTATTAGCTGCAACAAATTTATTTGATCATAAAACTCAACTGTAATATCTATAAAACTAGTCTCTAGCATAGAAGTACTTAATAAAGATTTGTTAGGTAAATGAATGAACTTACGAGTTAGAAGAATGAATGAACTTATGAGTACATGAACACATTTTGACAACTGCTGGTCTCTAAGGAATTAAGAGACTTCTCCCTTTAGCTACCAATAAGTTCTATACCACATTTTATTGATTCAGAAAACGCATCTTTTTACACCTCTGGAAGTAGATTAATGAAGTCTTACTCTCACTATTAGCCATTTAGCAGTCACATAATTGTCTAATGGACATCATCTGCACCTACTTGACCTTAGTTGTTATTTCCTGGTGGCACAATTAGACTATTGCAATCCTGTGAAATCTAAGTCAGCAATACATTCATAGGAGAATTTGAGGAAGGAATGTGAGCTTTGGTTCATCTTCCATTAAACACAAGAGAGCATTTGTTTGACCTTAGTGTTTCTATAGAGAAATTTTAGGAATGTTCTAAGCCATTGTTTTATTTTCAGTTAGATAAGAGAGTTATATATGATAAAACTAACATGCCCAAGTCTGAAAGAATATATTTATTGATAGTGTTTTAACTTTTTTGTAATGTTTTATGTCCTAGATGCAGGGAAATGCAGTATTTAGAAAAAGATACTGTTCATTAAGTATAAGCCGGTTGTGTTATTTTCTTTGTTGACATTGTCCTAAAAGATAAATCATATTTAGGATTATAGAGTTGATTTTATGTATCCCATCCTTGCTAACCATCTTTTATAGTTTATGTATATAAATATATATTTTTACATAAATGTTTATAAAGATAAAAAATAATTTTTTTCCTTTTTCTTCTTTTTAGTTTAAAGTTCCTGCAGCAACAAGTGCAATTATTACCAATGGTAAGAATTCATTTTAAAACTATTACTTCAGAGCTAGAGAAATTATTTAAAAAGCAAATTAATTAAAATTGACTTAAATACAAAAACGCCAAAATTTATATCAACACTTTGGCCTTTTTGTAAACACTAAGTCAAGGTTATTGTCCATAATGAGCTCTCTTCAATTCTTTATGCTTCTGGTATAGTATAGCACTTCACAGTATCTGTGTCCTTACCAATTCATGCCAAATTATTAGTAAAAATTATCTTTCCCTTTATTTAACAAGGTGCATTGTTTTTTAATAAGTTGTAGGTACTTTTTGAATATAGGAAGTTAAATGGCAGAGTACCTTTCCTATAGCATTTTATTGCTTTCCTGCAGTAAACTCTTTCTTATAAGCTTGAAATAATGAGGATTTTATTCAATTAGATCTACAGTTTAAATTCTGAATATCTTAGAATACAAGTAATAATTGTGATGGTTTATATATGACAGAATTTCTCATTCTGAAACATTCCGTATGCTGTCAAATTGAGGTGTTTCTATACCTGAAAAGAAAGCCAGTCTACTTTCTGGAAAGTTTTAGGCTTACAAATGAGCTGTTAAGAAAATGCTTTGTAAACTTTCATCAGATGTCACTGCAACTTGAATTAAATGACTTTGTGGGCTCTCCTGGCCTTAAGATTTTATGCGTCGGGAGCAATATGTAAATGATTAAGGACATACCTGAGGTACTTTTGACTGTATTTTTCACTGGATGTTGTGTTATAGAATATACTGTCTTCTGTGGAATTTATCAGGATCATGGCATTGACAGCTGCTCTTGTCCAATCTAGCAGTGTGTGTAAGTGGGTAATAGTAATGGATTTCAATAGGTAACTTAGCTGAAAGATTTGTCATTCCTGTTTTTAGATTTAAATTGTTTGGCTTGTGCCTATATATCCCATAGCAGCAAATCTCTTATTACTGTTAAACCATTTTAGCTTTAGAAATAAACAACTTAGATAATTTTATGACTTAATTTCTAGATGGAATAGGAATAAATCCTGCCCAGACTGCTGGTGAGTATTTGTCTGAAACTCAGAAGGTGTGGGTGGGGCTGTGCATGTCATTTGATACTGAACATGTGGCTCATTCTGATTCAACTAGATGGGATTTTTACTAGGATAATAGTTATTTTTTAGGGATTACATAGGAGTCCTTAGCTATGTCTCTGAGCAATAATTTATTTCCTTGGGGGTATCAGATAAATATATGCTTTCGGCTACAAGGAAGCATTAAAGGTGTTTAATACATGGAACAAAAAGTGATGGTAAGATCATACTCTTATGGGAATAATGATTTTGATAGTACATGAGAAGTGCTTAAAAGTTTGCATTATTGTCCATAGTATGCATTCAGTAAGTGCTAGCTGTTAACCGTTCTTTTTAAAAAGTACAGTCAGTTAATATTTCAGGAGGCTTAGCCCTGAGAGCTTTCAGAGCTTCAAACTTAGTATTACACAGTGCTTGCTGTACGTTGATGTTCTGATAAGCAGGCAAAATAAAAGTAATCTTAAACTTCTTGATAGGTAATTTTGTATTTTTTAGATGCACCTTTTTTTGGCTTATAATCTAATTACAGTGTTTTTATAATTAAGCATACTTTAATGTGATCTCAATTTGAGCAGTAGTTACGTTTAAATCATTCTAAAGTACTTCCATATTATAACAAAATTATATTGTCATCATAAGGCCTTGGAATTGAAATTTAGCCATCTAGAAAATAAAGAGTGATTTAAAATTGTAGTTTGTTTGTTTGTTTTTACTTAAATCAGTAGTTTTAAGTATATAATCCTTTTTATTAAAAAGATAATTGAAAATCATGAAGCATTTTATTGTAGAGATATCTTTAAAATTGGGTTTAAAGGTTTTATTTCTTCTTACTGTAGAAATGTTCAGTAGTTTATATTAATTCGAGTTACTGCTTATTGTAACATGCTGCCTGTTGTATTACCCTTAAAAGTTGAATTGTGCATATCATGGGCCATGAAGAAAATCTCAGCAAGCAATTGAGCAAAGAGAGGTCAGATCAGGTTGCTAAACTTTGTCATTTGTGGTAATTTAGATTTACTGTTCTTCTGTCCTTAGATATTTTATTGTATATTGAATTAGCAAGTATTGATGATTAAATTACATTGCTGTTTGCTGAGTGTATGTGTTAGCATTTTTGTGGCTAGTGATATTTAACATTTTCAGAAATTTGGTTGGGTTATGAAGATGTGAGAGAAATGGGAACAAGCCTTAAAGCATGGAGTTAGTCTGAAGCTATTTGAGCTTCTGTACCTATTTAGTTTATACTTTTTTGTATATATTATGATCATTGTTGGAATGTTAGGATAACTTGTCATTTTTTAAATATATAACTTTGTATTTTGTTTGTTTGTGTAGGAAATGTTTTCCTAAAGCATGGTTCAGAACTGCGGATTATTCCTAGAGATCGTGTTGGAAGTTGTTAATATCTGCTACTTGGAACATAGGATGACCTTTCCAAATAAATATTGGTATTGTTGTAAAACTGAAGTCAGGCATTTTAAAACATGATGAAAACACCAGTAGCTGATGAAATAATGAAGGGTGACTCTGTCCCTTCTTGTTATTCACACGCGTCCTGTGAAGAGGGACTGCTATGTGTAGAGGGTACCATCTCCACAGAAGACCATAGTCTGTCATCGCTACCTCACAACACATACAGATAGTTAATTCGGGCTAAGTGGATTATCCAGCTGTGTTTTGTAAGTGGTGGATGCTTCTGATAACTCTTTCTGAGAACATTTGGAAAATTAAAGTTTACTGAATCTTCCTATTTGCGTTAAAAATTTAAATGGACTGCGGGTCATACATGGCAGTTTGCTTGATGGCGTCTGACTTGTGCACTTAAAAATAGTTGATTCTTAATTGTATGCTCATGATAAAGGATATAGACATAACAATACGTAACTATCTTTTTGTCATTTAGGTTTTTTTAAGTTTCAAACTATATCAGAGACCCCAAAATTGAATTTTTTGATCTAGCCCTTATGTGTAAAATTGATGTCCCACACCAAAGAGTTTTAACTATGATCTTGCAGAATCCAGTACTTGGTAAGAATTCAGAATAAAGTAGAACCGTTCTTTGCTGAGTTATGTATTCTTTATCAGTTTCTGAATACAACCTTTAAAACAACCTCAAGAAACCCTTGTGTTATTGAGGCTAGTATTTCTAAATAACATTCAGGAAAAGGGTATTGGAAAGATCTGGAATTCATAACAGAGCTCTAGGAAATGCTGATTGAAAATGCTGATTATTATACTGATTAAAGACCCAGCATTTAAGGAGGTGTTAAGTTTAGCCACTGAAGTGATTAAGAAGTGAGGAAGTAGGGAAACCCCAATGACCAGTTTTCTGGTAAGGAGGAAAGAAACAGAAGACACAATGAAGGGGAACAGAAAGCTGTAGGAGAGCATCACAGAACAAGCCAACTGGATCGGCAGAAGTGCAGTGTGTGTTGTGGAGAACTGAAGGGGAAAAGAAAATATATGACATTTCAGAAGGCAATTAGAGAAAGCAAAGTGTAGGCTTTGTCAACACACAGACTTCAGAATTCCCCTTATGATAATCTAAAGAATGATATGCATAAGGGAAGAGTTTATTTACCCTTACAGAGGAAATTAATATCTATGCAGATCTTGAAAAGATGAAAGGAAGGCTCATAGTGATTCAGATCCAGTGCTTGGCCTGCTGTATCCCGGATGGTGAGCTCCCTGGAGGCAGGCTTTGTGTCTGTCGTGCTCTTTCTAGACCTGGAAGTGTAATGGGCTTTCAATAAGTACATGCTGACTTATTCATGAATAAAGTATCTCTTAAGACCAATTTTTATCTAAGTGTGTTTCAATTATATTCCCTGTCATAGGCCCTACTAGGTTCATTGGGAAAAAAATGTGTAAGGAGATGTAACCGGGTCAGTATCTCAAGGGTGACATTGGTAGTTAAGTTTAGGAAATCAACCAGTTGTTGTCATATATTTGACAAGTGAACATAAGATTCTAAATCGTGAAGGTAGAAAAGTATGCTTCTAAAATTTGGGGAAGTTTTTATTTTTCTAAACAAAACTCAAAGACCCCAGGTTTTTTACATCATTAAGCCTCAGTTAACCAGAAATTTATGAATACCCATTCTGTTAATTTTTAAATTTAGACTTCCTTCATCCTGTTTCCACAACGAAATCTGCCTGCTGTGTTATGTAAGTTATGGTGTCCTGTGCCATAAAGTGATTTGTTTAATATTTTTCTTCTTTGGTTTTGAAAGTTTTGTTGTAGTAAATTAAACACATTTAAATTAAACGCATTTTCCTAAAGAACTGGACATTTTGTTATTAAATAAATGTGATCTGTAAGTTCTTTGTGCAGAATATTTTGAAGTAATCATATTTTGTTTAAATACATTATTGGTACATAATATCATATGAAAATACATTTGTCATACTGTAAACTGTATTGTCTACTCTTATTTCATTATTAAATCTGATCAGCATACCTTTTGAGCTGGTGTATCACAAATGTTGCCAAAAAAGGTGGGGGGTGGGGTGCAAAGATGAAGAATCCCATAGGTCATAGAAATAAATATATACTTCCAAATGCCAGTCCTTCAGGAATAAAAAAGAGAGATCATAGTAATTGGGTAGGCCAGTAGGTTCCAAACCTAAGTGATTATCAGAGCCACTTAGTTAAAAATAAGGATCTCTAGAAACCACCCATAAGGTTTTGAATCCTTAAATCTGGTATGTCACAGAACAATCTCTGTTTATAAAAAGGATTCCTGGTGATTCCTCTTGTGCAGCTCTGTTTGAAAATGATAAGGCCAACCTTTTCACTTTGTAGATGAACAAAAATAAGTCCAAGGTGTCAGGTGTCAAACTGACTAGGATATGTTCTAGAACCTTGGAAGTGTACATCCCACTTCTTGGTTCTCTAGTAGCTAAGTGCAGAGGTACTAGCTAACAGTCTCTCTCACTGGTAGTAAAACCTCATTTTAAAGTGTTGCAAGTACAGTCGTTTTCGTGGATATTTTATTTCTTAAAACTAGTTATTTGAAAGAAAAGTTAATGGCAAGAAAATTCAGTCCCCCTTTAAGGCCCCTTTTCCCCACATTAAGATATTAAAAATATCTACTGTCTTTTACCCAAGGCATTGAAATATTTTTGAACCTGGAAGTATTAAAATAACTTTAATGGAGCAATTCTAAATTGATTGTTAAGTGTTCCCAAGGCCCTTTACAAAGTGGTAGATTTTTTACACAGGTAAATGTGTGCATGTGTGTGTGTGTCTATATACATATGTATATTTACATACTATACAGTTTGTGGTTACATATGTATGTACACATGTATGTGTTTTACATATGTAATTTACCCAAATGTATTGAACTCATCTACTATGTGTCAAATACTTAGATATGCTCCCTCATTCTTCCCAACAATTCCAAATTATTAACCCCATTTTACAGAAGAAGAAAGGTTTAAGTAGGTTGAGATTTGAATTTGATCCCTTTTATGACTTTGGAACTCTTTCCATCAGACAAGGAGAATTTTTTTAGTATCTTTTTTTCCTCCACAGTATACCAAATCTGTATCTGTATTGAATTATAAATTTAAAAATATGAAAGAAAATGTCTAGGACTTCAATTCTTATTTCAGAGGACCTAATATGTGTGTAATAATCATGAATGGCATTACTTTTCAATACATGGTATAAATTTGATGGTGTAAATATGTTAAAATTTAAGTAAGTAAAGTCATTAAAAGTCGAAGATAATTAGGATTCTGGTGCTACTAGGTTGGCACAGTGGGAACAGGACTGTGGCGCCATCACCTATAATTTTATGTATCATGCAGAGGCACCTACAAGATTGGTAACCTCTTCCAACAAGACTGTTGCCCATAAGCCCCCCCAATACAGAAGTTTTGTAACTACCCTCTAACAATACTAGAGATAGATAAATAATTATTTTAATCAGGCTATATAATTAAACCATCATTGGAAATAAACATTCTCAAAAGGTTTAGCCTAACTAATATATTAGCTACAACCTCCAAATCGCCTACACCAGGTATTTGGAACTCATTAGAATTTTTTTCCTTTCTTTCACCCTAGCAAACCCATCACAAGATTTTATTGATTCCATTTACAAAATCTATCTCAAGATTACTGTAGTTAAAGCCCTCATCCTCTCCTAAATGCTATTAGAAAAGCTTCTAATCGCTCTGTACCCTTCTTCACACTTGCTGTAATGCAGGTTTTGACATGGAAATACGATGATGTAGTTCCACTAGTCCAAATCCTACTGAATCTCCAATCTCCATATGACGTGTGAGACCCTGCATGGACTGCTCTATGTTCAGAGTCCTCTGTTACCATGACTGATTTGCCCTGCAGCTACACTGAACTACAAATATTTAGTATCTCCATTGTACTGTGTTCTCACACCTCCATGCTCCTTTTCTCCAGAGGTCTTCCTGAAAAACCTCACTCCTCCCAAGCAGAGCTAGGTGTTTAACTCTCCAAGCAACCATTGCATTTCGGATGTTCCCCCATTGTAGCAATTGTTAAATACAGAGTTACCAAATTTGTCTCTGATTTAAAGTATAAATTTTATAAAAGCACAAGATTGTGACTGAAACAGGATCTCCAGATTACCTTGCCTGTAATAGATAATAAGTACTTTATGATCAAAAGACTACATAAATGAATAAAAACTTTGAAAATTGCAACAATTTGTGACTCATGCCTTATAACTTATTTTGCTAAAATATTTGGTTAATGAATATATTCCTCACCATTTCTTGTAGCAGAGAATTTACTCTTGACTCAGAAATGAATTAATACCTCCTTTAAAAGTGAAAAGGATTCTCCCATTTTTTAACAAATATATATTAATTATTAACTGTATCATGGGAATTGGTAAATGCTGGAGATGAAATATAATCAAGACTTCCTTATCTTTGGTTCCCAAACATTTCAGAACCAGCAAAATCTACTAAAGATATAATTGTGTGGAAATAAAGATGTTTATCAAGGCCTTTTTTAGTGTGCTGGGCACAGTGCGAGGCATTTCACTAGAAGGATCTCATCTAATCCTTAATCTCTGTGCCAAATACTGGTGTTATTCTTTTTTTCTTTACTGTTAAGAAAGCCAAGATTTATGCTATTGTGTCCAAAGTTAGAATGAGATTGGCTCCTAGGGCTGCATTGTTATAGTCCACCCTGCAAATTATTACATGTTTGCTATCATTTTCCTAGAATTATATTGGAATATTTTTTCCAAAAAGAAAAAAGATACTTCATAGGTTGCTTTTGGACATTCCTTTGATCTCACGTGGCTTGAAAAATTTAGCATTCAATAATCTGTATGGACACACTTAGACTCTTTTTCAGTGAATATGTATATATGTATATATGTATATATAGATACACACACAACAAAGAATTTTGAACATTCGAGAAGTAGGTTTGTGGCTCTATAATCTGCTTTGCTATACAGAGGGTGTTGTGGTAATTTTGTCTTTGGATGCAGAACAGCGGCCAAGGTTGGCAGACAAATTCAGAGAGCCAGTTTTTGGCATAAATCTCTGATTTTCTGGCAAAACTCGTTAGCAATGTAAAAACTGTTATTGAGAGCATATTGTGATGATACATCATGTCAATATTTGTTTGGCTGTGTAACACTGTGGATTTAATAAATTAATTCTTAAATGTACAATTTACAACTGATGAGCTGTTTTAGAAATAAACTGTATGTGGTATGTGTTGTCAGTGCCACAAACATTTTGATGTCTCAAGGACTTGACTCTGATTTTCTAGATAAATGTATGGGTGGATTACGACTCGCTGAATTAGCCTTCAGAGTGCAAATTACGCAGGAATTAATAAGTAAATGAGTGAGTCACAGAGGTCTTAGTCCTTTGTGACCTCTGCCATAGATCCATTATTATCTGCTAGACTATTTTACTCAGCATTCTCGGTTTAAGCATAGAGTTAGAAAATGCCTAAAAAAAATTGTTGAATTAGTAAATCATTTTTTCTTTACTTATTTTCTTGGTATGTGAGAGAATTATACATGGCACTTTGAGCTTAAAACCTAAATTATAAAGAAAAAATCACTATTCTTCCTTTTAAAAAGTACATACGGACAACTAATAATATTGAGTTTCTAAAATGTATTAGGCACTAGGTTTTATGTTTTACATTCTTATTTAATCCTTTTTGTAGTCTATGAGGTCAATAATATCTTTTCACCATACTTTGGATTACTAAGAAGCTGGATCTTTCAACGAGATTTGGTACTTTTAAAAAGTACATACGGACAACTAATAATATTTCTTGAGTTTCTAAAATGCATTAGGCACTAGGTTTTATGTTTTACATTCTTATTTAATCCTTTTTGTAGTCTATGAGGTCAATAATATCTTTTCACCATACTTTGGATTACTAAGAAGCTGGATCTTTCAACGAGATTTGGTACTTTCCCCAAGGTTCTACAACTACTAACCAATAAGGTGTCAAGCCTCACATGTGCAGGCTCAGGACATACACTCCTAGCCAACGCACTGCACAGCTTCTTGGGGGGAGGAGGTGCTGGGGCCTTAGCCTAGTTCAAACCCTGGAAAGCTGGTGCCTCCCTCTGGCCCCTTTCTGCCTCTCTTTCCGCTTCTTCCTCATTCTCCTGTCCTCTCCAACCCAACCCCCTGCAGTGTACCTTGAAGTCTGTGAGAAAGGAGGGTGACATGAATATAGTTGCCTCTATATTTCTTCATGTCGCTTCATAGCTATCTACTTGAAAATTTTTCATCTCTTTTTTCAGTCATTCATTTACCAAGGATGAGAACATGAATTAGACCAGCTCACTCCCCTTTGGAATTAAAATCCATCCTCCTGAGGCTTGGAGAGCAGGCTGTGTGGGCAGCAGTTTCTAGAACTTTAGCCGTCTTTTGTAGGTCTCATTGGATGTTTTCATCCCTTGTGTAAAGCCTGACAAACCCCCATTACAGCTTTGGACTAAAAACTTTAGCCTCCACCAGATTATTTAAATGGCTTTTAGTAAAGAGTAGAGGATCCCTGAGGCCAAGATCAATAGACTTGAGGATAGGTAAGAAACTATGTGAAGTAAAAAAAAAAAAAAAAGGTAAGGCTAGGAAGCAAAGTAGTAACCAGAGAAGGACAAACATAGGCAAAATTTAGAAATCAGGAATGAAGATGGAATTAGAAATTCTAAACTGGAAGACTCGTCCACTATCAGAAATCTCATGGGTAATAGAAAGGTCAAGGCATGGTAGGTATTTTGGGGTGTGAAGTGACAAGAGCAGTGGGTAAATTCACGTAGGTGTGTCTCAAGGGTGTTTTGAAATTCGAAATTGAATTCGACACAACTGCTGTTCCAGCCAAGAAGCAGGAGGAAATCTGAAGTCAAGAACCTGATCTGTTTGGTCCCTGCTGGTGATAAGCAAAGAACCATGCTGGGCAGATGCTTAAATAAGTTACTATAATATAGTGTAGGATAGATACAGACGATGTACATAATAAGGCTTTTTAGAAACTTCACTGAAAGTAAGCTGTAAGAATAATGATATCCTCAAATTAGTAGTTTCAACTGAAATTGTTCTTTTAATAAATATCTAGAGCAACCAAATTAGTATCAGTAAAACGATATGATGTCTAAAGTAAGAAATACCAATTTTTAAAGTGTAAGCCTATATATTAGTTTGCCATTAAAAAAATACTAGAAACTGAGAGGCTTATGCAATAGAAATTCACTATTTCACAAACAATTCTAGAGCCTAGAAGTCTGAAATCAAGGTGTTTGCAGGGTTCTGATGGCTCTGAAGGATAGATCCATTCCAGGCCTAATGGCATTCTGCTCCATGTCTCTTTGCATCCTCTTCTCTCTGTCTTTATGTCTCTTTGTTCTAATTTTTGCTTTTTTAAGGGTACCAGCATACTGAATTAGGACTAACACAAATGACCTCATCTTAACTAAACTAATTATATCTTCAATGACCCAATTTCCAAACAAAATCCCCTTCTCGGGTACTAGAGGTTAGGATTCCAACAGATCTTTTTATTTTGTTTTGTTTGTTTGCAGGTAGTTGAAAAAGGACACAATTCAACCCATGATAGCCCACCTCATGCTACTGGCACTGCTTCCCAGATAAGCCTATACGTGAAATTCATGAATTACAAAATGTGCCCCGGCCCCCAAGCAATCCTTGCATGAGTGAATACAATTCACAGATGCAATCAGAAATTTATGAATAAAGCTCCATAATTTAAATGTTTTTACAGATTGGATTTACTTGTTTGACAGAGAGAGACGGAATACAAGCAGAGGGAGTGGGAGAGGGAGAAGTAGGCTTCCCTCTGAGCACGAAGCCCGACAAGGGTTTGATCTCAGCTCCTGAGCGGAATCGGGGATCATGGGATCATGACCTGAGCCGAAGGCAGATGCCCAACCGACTGAGTCACCCAGGTGCCCCAAAGCTCCATAATTTAAAAAGTCAATTGAATCCTTTGGAATAAGTGGAAGGGAAAGTGAAATGCATTGTTATCCCCAAATTTCACCTTAGTCTCTTCCAACAATCCACTTCCCATGCTGATACAGGACTACCGCAGCCAGTGATACTGAGTTTCTCTTTTCCTTAGGCCCTCGGCTAGACACACAGAGGCACAGCAATGCTCTAAAGGCCCACCCACAGTTGAAGGAACAGAAGTCCTGGCCCATAATTCAGACACCTTCATGATTATTTCCCCAGTAGTCATCAGCTGGAGTTTTTGACAATGGCTGAGAGTTTGTATCTGTAAGATCTTTTAGCTTGGATATTTAACTGAATACAACCGTACCATTCAAACAAATGAAAAGTTTTTCTTTTCGGTTAGCCAGACTACTTTTCATAATGCAACAAACTGTATCCATCATTCAGCTACCCATTTGGTACCCAAAAAAAGTGTGAGTATCCAAAGTATCCCCTATAAAAAAGTGTAAGCAGGGAGAAGCTTTTAACCAGGACACTTCATATTAAATGGGAAATGGAAGCGGCAGAGCTAATTATAGGTACATTTCCGCTCCTTGAAGAGACTTCAAAACAGAAGGTTCTTTAAAGAAAAAAAATCTGCCACTAAAGACTTTCTTTTCAGTAAAATTGAAAATATATATATATGATAGGCCATGTATGAAAAAGAACTTCCATCCTGCCTGCCAAAGTAATCATTTTCTTCCTCTTACCAAATTCCAGGCGCGGACTAATTGCCTCTCCGAGGTTCTTTGTTGGAGGCGTTCTAAATAAACCACTCTCGGCAGCTTTCTTCAGAGCAGCTCCCCCTAGGAAGCCGCCATTGAACCTCGAGACTATAATAATTTCTGATACTTGGAGCAAAATACAATCTTTCCTGATCTCTAAACTTGATAATTAGCTGTTACAGTGAAAAATAAAACGAAGTGGAAATTTACCCAGGTGCAAGTTATTCACCTGAAGTGATGGCAGAACGGGGTGGGGGTGGGGAGGCTTCAGAAAGCAAACACACTTTTGGTGCACGTCACAGGTTCCTGACACTGGACCTCTTTCTTCTTCATGACGATCCACTCATGTATTTATTTTATGGATGCTGAGAGGAATGGAATGGCTTCTAAGCCAAATAAATGGTAGAAGTGGGAACCAAACATGCTCCTTTGACTCCAAAGCGTACACTCCTTCCACTCACTTCCAGCAACTAAGGCACAGGAAGAGAATGTGCAGAGCATGCCAATTTAACTTCTTAACCCATCATCAAGGTCCCTCACCTTTTGGTCCCTGGTGTCTTTATCAGAATTCTATCTCTGCTACATCTCACCCTACAGCCTGATCCATAAATCCTTTATGTGCATTCTTATATCCATTCTTTCAGTCCTGTTTCTCTTGCCTGCAATGTCTCTATCTGCAGGGTTCTTAACTAGGTGCAATGCCACACCTCGGAGAAGTGCAGAAGCGTGTACAGCATTGAGGGCTCTTTCCCGATGGGAGCACTACAGGAAGCAAGCTCCCCAAAGCTTGAGCCGCTGAGCAGTCTGCGGAGCCATGCTGTATAGAGAGCTCCACACAGCACACACCTGCTCCAGACAACATCCCTAGAGCCCCACTGAGAGCACTGACCCTGAACCTGGCACATTCTAACAGCACCACTGACCACATGCCATGTAGGATGTCCCACATGCTTGGACATCCTTGGGAATTCAGGAGGACTTCCTCGGTATTAGCCTTTGTGTTTAGTGCTAAGCAGTTTGAATGTAATTATTATTTATCTTTTCATATTACATTTATTCTCTATGCTGCTTGAGGAAAGGCATGTGTTATATGTTTCTTTCATCACAATCACAATAGCATATATTTACATAGCCTACACAGCATGTTATTTGCCAGCCACTGTTTTAACTGTTTTAAGTGTTTTATGCACCCTCCTGAGAGCACTACAGAATGTAATTTTTTTCTTCATTCTATAGATAGAAAAACAGGAACAGAGAGATTGAGTAACCTGCACCACTCAGTTAACGAGTGTTGGGGCTTCCGATTCAAATCCAGAGATGTGGCCTCTAGAGTCTTATTCTCTTAACCACCAAATTTGATGGCCTTTTCTAAAAACAAACAAACAAACAAGCAAATAAACAAAATCTTGTCCTGAGCACCTGGTATAGCTCAAATACAAAAACTTTGGTCTTTAGAAAATATTGATAGAATTCTGGAGTAACATACAAAATATCCCAAGAGGGGAACTTAACCCAGCTCAGGGGCTAGGGAAGGCCTCCCAAAAGGATGAACTACACACATCTGGAGCAGCAAGTTCAAGGTAAGGAGCAATGGAAAATGAGGCTAAACAGCAGGCAGAGACAGATCGCAGAGGAACCCTATCAATTAGCTTAAACCTAGTCTTGCAGATAGGAGGTTTTAAGGAAGTGGTTACCTAGTCAAGTAAGAGTTTGGCCAATATTCCCTTAGCATCTGTGTGAAGATGATTTGAGGAGAGTAAGATTAGCAATAGTGAGGGCTGTCAGGGTCCTGAGGTAGTGCAGAGGAATAAAGGTGGTTGAGGACGATGGTAGGCATCCATTAAGGACACAGAACTACCTGAACTCTCTCTGCCATGGCCTGATGTGATGTCCTCTCCACACTTTTCGCTCACCTTCTTTCAGCATCCATCTAGTACAACCCATACACCTATACAACCCACACACCTCTGCCTGGGTAAGTGGATTGTAGATCAAGACTGTATTCCTCAAACTCAAACAGAGAGGCAGCATCATGTGCTGAGGTTAACACTAAGCCAGGGATCTTGGTGTCTGGATTATTTGTGTCTCTTGACCTCTATGAATGTATTTCATTATCTCTGTGAATGGGGGTAGCTGTGAAAGGCCACAGAATGTCAGAGAGGAAGGTGTCCATAGCTTTTTCAGGGATAAATGTTGCTTATCTCCTGAACACTAAAGGTTATTTGATTTTAATCCTAGAATGTGTCCAAATGTCTTTTTCTTATTTTGGAAGAGACACTTCCATTTTATCATGTTGCCTAAAACAAAATTCATTATGATTACCTTTTAATCTGCAAACTAGCCAAGCTATGCCCTTGGTTCACATCTTTGGAAATTCCTCGGAAGTCAGTGGAATGTGGACTGATTAGCTGATGGCCCAAGCCTGGCCTGTGTTTCTGTGTGATTAGTATGGCAGGGCGCCAGAGGGAACTTGGAAAGCAAGGGGCTACATTTGCATGAACAGTGACACTGGAACAAATTTTAAAGGGGAAGCGTGGGGAAAATAATGGTTCTATTAGACCTTCACCTCAGCCTACCAACTATTCTTCTCTGTTAACAGTACAGAGAAAGATATCTGTAGAAAAAAAAAAAAGTATGTATGTACACACACACATATATGTACATGAAGGGAGGGTGTGGGTGGGTGTGTTCTGTGTGTTTGCTGTGTCTGTGATGTCTGTGGAGCGTGTATATATGTCTATGTTCAGGGCAAAATGAAGATTGGAAGGGAATTCACTGATAACACAAGCTGGCCTCACATCCCCAGAGAAATCACACAGCGGGTTTATGTCTTAAGCCTTAACACGTTTTTCATAGTTAGCGGTTTATGCACCTGCGTCCCCATGCACGTTGCATGTGACTGCAGCCCAACCTCTGTGTGTTCTCACTCTGTACCCAGCATGGTCCCTGGCACACAGAAAGAGATCAAAATCTATTGAGTGGCTTGTGATCAAATCAACCACGTTGCTAATTAATATGGAGCAATTGCTTTTTCTTGTTTTTGTATGCTGCTCCAGGAATTTCAAGCAGGGAAAACAAAATTGTTTTTGGTATATATGGTGAAGCAGTGTTTAATCCTAATATGTAAGGGTCTTTGCAACTCAATAAAGAAAAGAGCACTCACTGATAAATAAAAATTCATTAAGAAAAGAAGTCAAATGACTTTTAAGTATATTTAAGCATTTTCAAACTCACTAGAAATCAGTGACGCAAAATAATACAGCAAGAGGCTATCTCGTCCATCAAAGTGTCAAAGATTAAAATTCAAAAGTGATACTCAGAGTTGATAAAGATGTAAAAAAATAAACACACTTACACAGGGCTGGTGTAAATGGGAAGTGATTCAGTCTTTCTGGAGGGCCACTGGTAAACATCCTCAAAATTCTTAAATATCTCCTTTTACCCCATATTTTCACTTCCAGGAATTTATTGCATCGGTGATGCAAAGCAAGGTTTCTGTACAAGGATATTCACTGAAGCATTCCACACTAAAACAACAGAAAACAAAAAGGAAACATCTTCAATGTTAAACAGTAGAGATTCAGGTATAAAAGTATATTATGCACAAACTATAGTGCCATTGGAAAATATTTACAATAAAATATTAAGTTAAATAAAAATAGAGTACAAGACTGTATATATAATATACCAAATATTGCACACCTGTTCAAATTTTAGCAGTGGTTAGGTGATTTAAAACAAACTTTTTTAAATTTATATGTCACCTAAATTTTCTGTAAAGAACATATGCTCCCTTTGTGTGTGTGTGTGTTTAACTTGAGTTTTTAAAAGTTACTGTTATCAACTATGCAATGCCAAAAGAATAAATGTCGTTGAGTCTATATTAAGATTTTGGAGATCCTAAATGTTTAATATATTACCTCTACATATTCACTCAAGAGAAAAATGCCAGCATTTGTCTCTTTTCTTCTACTTCCTTCCACAGTTCCTATTGCTTCAGTTTCTTGCTTGAGTATCAAATCAGCCAATATTTTTCACTATGTCAGAAACTACTATTAAATGCATTTTTGGTCTTTTTTTTTTTAATACTTAGGTATTTCATCTGTTTGATACGATTGTAAATGGCATTATTTTCTTAATTTCTCTTTCTGGTAGTTTGTTAGTAGTGTATAGAGATGCAACTTATTCTTATGTACTGATTTTGTATTCTGCAACCTGAATTCATTTGTTAGCTAGAACAAGTTTTTTGATGGATTCTTTAGGATATTCTATACAAAATATCATGCCATGTGCAAACAGAGATAGCTTTTTTCTTGCTTTCCAATGTGAATGTCTTTTATTTCTTTTTCTTACTTAACTGTTCTGGCTAAAACTTGCAGTACTGTGTTGGATAAAAGCGATGAGAGTGGGCATCTGTGTGTCCTGCTCCTGATTTTTAAAAAAAAAAGCTTTTAGAGGCACTTGGGTGGCTCAGTTGGTTAGGCATCCACCCCTTGATCTCAGTTCAGGTCTTGATCTCAGGGTCATGGGTTTATGCCCCACATTGGGCTCCAGTGTGGCACCTACTTAAAAAGTAAATAATTAGGGGCACCGGGGTGGCTCAGTCGGTTGGGCATCTGCCTTCAGCTTAGGTAATGATCCTGGGGTCTTGGAATAGAGCCCCACATCAGGGGCTTCTTGGGAAGCCTGTTTGTCCCTCTCCCTCTGATGCCCTCCCCCCCACTTATGTGCTCGTGTGCTTTCTGTCTTTGTGTCAGGTAAATAGATAAAAGTCTTAAATAAATAAATAAATAAATAAATAAACAAAAAAAAAAAAACACAAATAAAGGAAAAGCTTTCAGTTTTTCACCACTGAGTATGATGATAGTTGTGAGTATGTCCTATACTGCTTTTATATGTTAGAGCTACATTTCTTCTACACTGTTTTTTGAGAGTTCTTCTTAGGACTCGATGTTGAATTTTGACAAATGCTTTCCCTACATCTATTGAGATGATCATATGATTTTTATCCTTCGTTTTGATAATGTGGCTTTTCACAGTGATTGATTTGCTGATGTTGAACCATCCTTGCATGCTGGAATAAATTCTACTTGATCATTTTTTTGGTCTTTAACCAAATGATTATATTTTTTTTATTAACTAATACATGCACATAGAAATTTTTTCTTACTATTGAAATGTGTAAAAGACAGAGTAAAAATTTCTTGTAAACTCATTTGTAAGTTGTTTTGATGTTGGTGTTTTTTGTTTCTTTTCAAAGCTTTTTTGTTTTTTTGCATACAGTTGACAGTTACTCATTTTTAGTAGTATTTCTTGAATATGTCTATATTCTAAGTTTTGCTCTAGGCACTGAGGAGGCATTGGCATTAAGTATATCCCTAACCCCGGGTGCCTGGGTGGCTCAGTGGGGTTAAAGCCTCTGCCTTCGGCTCAGGTCGTGATCCCAGGGTCCTGGGATTGAGCCCCACATCTCCTCTCTCTCTGCCTGCCTCTCTGCCTACTTGTGATTTCTGTCTGTCAAATAAATAAATAAAATCTTAAAAAAATAAAAGCATATCCCTAACCCTTAAACACTTTTTATTTTAGTAGAAAATAAGAATAACAAAAAACTGCATAAAATACTATTAAGATATGAAAGTGCTAGGAACAAACAATACAGGAGGATAGGAAAATAATAAATGATGGGAAGGATGGTATTAGTTAAGGTGGTCAGAGATGGCTCCCTAAAGGGGGTATTATAAACACAGAGACATGAATGAGATAAAAGAACATGTTCATGATGAAGAGACAAGACTGCCAGGCAGAGAGAAAAATGGATCCAAAGTCCATGGGGCAGAAGAAACCTTGGCATGCTCCAAGAATGGTAAAAGGGCCAGTGCAACAAGAGTAGTGGCCATGGGACAAAAACAGGACAAAATGAGGCCAGAGGAATATCCAGATCATAGAGGCTTTGCTAAAATCTTTGGGTTTCATTCTAGTGCTATGGGAAGCCACTGGAGTATTTAGCAGGAAAGTGATGTGATACAGTTTGCATTTTTAAGAAATTTGTTGGTTTCTGTGTGGACACTAAACCTTAAGAGAGAAGGGTTATAAGGAAGGAAGAACTCTCTGGAACTCTTGCATCCATGCAGGCAAAGTAATAAGATCGCTTGGATTAGAAATGAAGATGACAAAGTACATAATCTTATTCTCAACATATTTTAAGTGTAGGCTCAACAGAATCTGTTAAGAAAAAGAGATGAATCAATGATGACTCCTATGTTAAATCTGAATTGTAGGGAAAGAAAAGGACTTTTAGGATTCAGCATTGATAGTCCAAATATCTCCCTGGAAAGAATGCTTACCTGGTCTTGCTATGACCTCAAACTTTTACATTATTAGTAAAATTGGTACTGGTTGAGATTTATCATTTGTGGTGAGTCTGATTGGACTACCTCTTCACGTTAGCACACTGAGTGTTATATTTTTCCATCCCTTACAGATAAAGAAATTAAGCAGCAGAAAGTTAAACAACCTGCTGTAAGTCTCACCACAAGTTAATCATGAGTCACGGTTTGCACCAAAGAACTCTGACATATTTTTCTTAGTGTTGAATGAAGAATTAACTTTCTATCTTTGACTTTTAAAATGGGCTCATACGGCCAAGAATATTACTTAGTACTTCAGACAGGAGACAACTATGAGAACCACTAAGTCCGTGACTATGAAACGTTATCAGATACACATACATGTGTATACATACATATACATATGAGGAACATACTTCTGCCCATAAAAATATTGGAAGTCTGAATTGTTTTGGCTATCTATTCTCTTTGTGTACTGCATTTCCAAATAAATTCACCCCAAGGAAGATGAGTTGTCTGATCTATGCAGTGATTTATAATAAAAGGAGAGAACATCTAATTTGCCTCAGCTTTTGAAATAAGACACATTTTTATTAAGTTGTGCTTGACAGAAGCAGTTAAAATTTGTCACTACTATGAATCTTTTCTTTCTCTTTCAGATTTTATTGACATATTGGGATGGATTTATCTTTTTACTAAAGGTTGATTGTCAGAGCGTTTATGGATTGTGGTTATTTGTACATTTCTTTACCTTGACTTTCCCTTATTTGGACATATACTTATATATGTAAATAAAAATTAAATTAATTTTGTGAAGATTAGTCTTCATTCCAAACACTGATTTCTCCTTCATAATTTCATTGAATACAATTGATCCAAGGTGTCTGTACTTTCCTTATATTCTTGATTTGGGGCCAGACATGACACAAATATTTCCACAACTTGGTTAAACAATCTCTGTTACCAGGTCAGTCTTACTTTTCAGCTGGGAGATGTCACCCTGGACCCTGATATAGAGAAGAGATGTTACATAATTAAAGAGAAATATTTGGATTCAAATTCTAGATTATTTTGGTTTCTTTTCCAATAAAATAAATTGAAAAAATGATGACACCAGGCACGATCCAGTACATGTGGAAGTACCTAGAAAAGTTCTCAGTAAATGTTAGCCTAATTTTTTAGGCTATTATTATTATTTACCCTATCATTGTCTCTCTTTGCCCCACCTTCTTTCCAACAAAACAAACAAGGATTGAATTTTCTGTCTTATAAAAACCATTAAAAGTTAGACACTGATATTCTCATTTCAAAACATATGAACATCTTTCATTTCCTTACCAGCCATACTCTCATTAAACCTCTGAATTACACATTAAATTTTCTGGGACTTTATTTTTTTTTTTAATTTCTCTGACTAAGTAAATGTTTATCTTATCTCTTCTTTTTTCTATTTGATTATTTTTTAAAATGTTGTCTTCTGTTATTAGGCTCCAAAAAATTACACATTACCCGTTATCATGGAAATATGATTAACTATGAAATAATCATTGTGTAGTTAAAGGAAGCTTGACTGGAATGAGGTCTCTTTGGCACTCCAGGTGCTTTCTTTTAAAGACTTCTGGTGAACTGTCATGGATATTGTTCCCAATAGGCAGGCATTTCTCATTATTCAGCACTGTGAGTCACTCTCACTTCCAAACTGAGGCATAAAAAATGTCCTCTTTGATTCCATTATATCTCTATCCTAGGTTTACATTTTTCCTTTATTTTTAGTCTTCTAAAGTATATTTACACACTTAATTTTACTTGATTTTCACAACAACCCTGCTACTATTTCCAGTTCACAAATGAGTTAACCAAGACCCAAATCCATAGAGCAATTAAGTGAGAAAAATAGAACTTATGTGAGGTCTTTCAATTTCTACCTCTTCACATGTGCCAACCAAGTTCTAGACTTCTGTGAGTAAGCTGTCCTTGCAAGCAGTTGGGACCCCAAAAGAAGGCATGTTAAAGGGAGCAGCAGAGGTTTTGGGGCTCAGAGATTTTGCTACCTGGGGGCTATAGCTTTGAGAGTGAATACAATACTTCAAGGAAAGTTTCTTTATAACAATGAAGTTTTCTTTTTTCTTCATTAACAGGGATATGGAGGAACAAGAAAGACATGTAAGAACAAGGACTTCAATGTGATTTTTCATTATAGATGAAAATGTATATGGGACATGTATTTGCCAAATACACTTTTTCAAGATTTATTTATTTTTATATTATTTGAGAGAGAGAAAAAAAAAAAAAAAAAACATGAGCAGGGAGAGGGCCACGGTAGAGAGAGAATTCTCAAGCAAACTCCCCACTGAATGCAGAGCCCAATGTGGGGCTTGACCCTATAACCTTGAGATCATGACCTAAGCCAAAATCAAGAGTGGGCTTCTTACTTGACTGAGTCACCCAGATGCCCCCATATAAATTTCTAAATAAATTTGTATAATATTCTGTTTTAACTTGCCTTTAGGTGATTATTTCATATCTTACAGTCATTAATAAAGAATTATTCTAAATTATTATGTAATATATTTCTTATTTCACTAACTTTCCTACTGATCCCTATTAATATGCAACACTTCTCTGTTTGATGAGTCATTTCATGACATTATAACAGAGACATATATATATAATTCTTTTTTTAATTAAAAATAAAAACTGTTAGTATTAAATATCTTCTAAGACATGAAGCCTACAAAGTTATGAACTTGTGAATACAGAAAATGTGCATTGTTGTCACATATATTTTGAATGCCTAGCAAGTGCTCATTAAATACTTATTAAATTGGTGCATGGGTAAATGATAAATAAATGAATGCAAAAAAACGGGCCACCAGGACAACCCCGACGATATGTTTAGAGAAAAATTAGACCTGAACATTGCAGATTACATTTTGAGGGAAACAAACATCAAACAGAAGGGGGAAAGGGTATGAGTTGGAGTAATCAAGAACATCTTGAGGGGTTAACTTAAATGTGAGTCTTTAAATCACCATCCAAAAATTCAACTCAAATATTTGACATGAATTCTATTATTCAGTATTGTTTTGCTTCCATGTTTGTTTTACCCCTTTTCATCTTTATGCACTATAAAAGATAATATAAATGAACTACACATAAGATTGCATTTTCCACCATCCAGACAAAGACAAGAGCATTACATAACTGCTATAAAAGGACCACAGGTGCAACCTTTCAGAAGAAAAAACCAAAACCTACATCAATCTGGGCTCACTAGTAATTGCTCCTAACGTTCTATCTTGGACAATCTAATTAATCAACTATTATTTTCCAGTAATGGTCAAACTAGAGAATAACCATACCTAATCACCCTTTATTCCCCAAAGTGAAAAATTTTATCATTACATGAGCAAAAGCAATTGACAGCAATTACTGATGAATGAGGAAGCAGCTTATTCTGTATGTTAGGAGAAAAGTAGATCTCTCCCCAGGAATGAAACATTAGCTTAGCTCTGATTGGATCTGTATGGGACGGTATTGTTGAATCACAGAGTTTTAGAATTTTGTTGTATCAATGGGTTAGATGCACACTAAGTCCTTGTGATCTGACTGAATGCAGCAATGCAAATCACAAGATATGAATGCTGAGTATTTTATATAGTCAAGGAATGGGACAAATTTTGTGCAATCAAATCAAAGTTGATTTCTCTGATGAATACTATAAGTATCTGGGTGCTATTTTATTGATTACTAAGAACTTCCTATGTTTCACAAGACTCTTTGCAGGCCACAGAATTCTGTTTCATGAAAACTGGAATCCAATGATGGAAGCACTGTTTGGTGGAGATTAAGATCACAGGAGTGTCTCTAATTAAATCCAGGATTTCACTCCTGGCTGACCTTTGATTCTTCTCAAGAACTTGGAGCAGTGTGTTATTGAAATCCCAGAGTTCTGTTATCATAGCATAAAACATTCTTGCCTTGACATAAAATAACATCAACAGGCTCCCTTAAGATGTTCTGAATTACATCTGTGCTATCCCTGGATAAATTGTCTGAAAAATGTTGCTCACGAAATGTTCAAAACTTATCCTTGGGTAATGGCTGATGAAAACTGATCATTGAAATGCTGGGAAATATTAGCTGAATGCAAAGACTGTGGTTCTAATGTGCTTTGTGTTAAACCATTCTAACCATTATTGACCAAGAATCTTCTTACATATGTTTCTACTTAGGAAAAAATATACCAACATATAAAAAAATGTGTCAGTGCTTTTGATTTCTACTATAATCAAATTGCTACTTTGAAAGATTATTAAATTCATAATGAGAACCCATATTTGTATATTGCTTTGAAATATTTTTACATATATTATCTCGATAAATTCTAATAACCACTCTGTGAGTAAGATTATTTACAATTCACAAGTAAGACTGCTGAGGGCTCAAAATGATTAAATATCAGACCTAGTTTATTGGTTAAGCTAGGATTGACTGAAAGAGAAACAAGAAACACTTTGGCCTAAACAAGATAAAATTTCTTTTTTTCTTGAGCCTTTATGTTTATATTTCCCTCTCAAGTCCAGGGCTGCCATAGTGCTTTACCTGTCTGAGATTAAAGATCCTTTTATCTTATTGCTTTATGATGTGAGACATTCAGTTACAAGGTCACTTCATTGTCAGAAAGGGCTGCTGAAGTGCCAGCAATTGTGATTATATTCTAGTTAGAAGGTAAAGCAAGAAAGGGAAACATCATCTTTAGAAGTCTTATACTCCTTCTGCTGACAAGAACACATAAGTCATTTGGTTCTGGGCTCCATGTGCCTAGCTGAAAATGGGGGATTGCAGTACTAAGACAATGAGACGGAATCTCTATAGAAGATCAACTTCCTGTCTCTGTCACACTTAGCATCTCACACCTAGTTAAGTGATGAAACTGGGACTGCAACTCAGGCTTTCCTGCTTCTTATCTCATGGTGTAAGTGCCATTTGTTGTCATATAATGAGAAAAAATGTTGAGATGTAATCTTGCTTTTCACCATCTAGAGCTGTGATGGTATCACTGTCTAGAGCAGTTATTATGATTCATGTTTGCCATCGTTTTTTTACAACTGCTTAGATATAAACGTTGAAGAAATGCTAAGATCAGTTCTGCCATTATGAAACATTACTCTGCACAAAGAGTCTGTCTTTGGAGTCAACATCCAAAATTATTTCCGCGATTGCCTTAAAAAGTCCACAGCATTCTTAATTGTTCTGTTGTTAAGCGAAAACTGACTATGTCAGTAATTAGTTTTGAAATGCATGTATCTTCCACCCCATGTAAGAGTTTAGATCAAGATTCATTTACTTTCAGTGATTGCATAAATTAAATATCATCTGGGGGGCTACTAAAGATAAAGAGTTTACCGATTTCAGAGCGATGGAAGAATTTACATCTTGTACTTGGTTGTAGCCTTTGGGACCAAACTTAGAAATTATGAACAATTTAACCAAGATCAGGGCATATAATTCAGCACTGGAACTCTCAGTTTTTTTCTGAGGTAGAAACAATTTCTTAAGCATTTTGACTTTAAGATAGATAAAATATTAATGTTAAGAATGGTTTTAAAAGTCTGTTCAGGGGCACCTGGGTGGCTCAGTGGGTAAAAGCTTCTGCCCTCAGCTCAGGTCATGGTCCCAGGGTCCTGGGATGGAGCCCTGCATCAGACTCTATGCTCAGCAGGGAGCCCACTTCCCCCTCTCTCTCTCTGCCTGCCTCTCTGCCTACTTGGGATCTCTGTCAAATAAATAATTTAAAAAAAAAAAGTCTGTTCAGTGATTGGCTGGAAACAGAACTATGCTTGGCAGAACTTCAGCACTTTCATATAGAAATGACTTATATTTGGAATTCTGCTTTCAGGCCAGATTCCCCAAAAGTCCAGAAGTTGTGAGAAAACAAAACAAAGAAATGCTGAAGGAAATAAAATGCTTAATGAATGAAAAGGGGGTAAAACAGAATATGGTCACCTAGTATTATACATATTCATGAAGTCTCCCGTCTCAGCATTGTAACCAGGATGGAATCATTACTAGTAAAACTTTCACAACAAGAGATCCATGAAGCCACTTAAGAAGTTTTACTGAGTGACCACTGCAATACAGAATAATTGCTCAAGGGAAACAACTGAAATTGCACTGAGGAATAGATAGAATAAATATAGATAGAATAACGTTCAATGTAATGTTTTCATTTCTCCAGAAAATGGACTGGCCTTTATTGACAAAGTTAATAGATGCTTTCATGACCAATAAACACACTATTCTGAGTTATGGCCATTGAAACAAAATTCACTCTAGCTCTTTGAACAGATAGTGTATATTCTAGCTTATCGGAAAAGGAAACAAGAGAGAGATGTGTTGTGATTGTTCACCATCTGGAAGAAAGATGATGTTTATGGCACTCCCACATCTCTGGCATGACACCAAATTGGGCATGTGGAAAGACAAACAGTGCACAATTTAACCAGATGTTTAGCTTGTAAGTCTACAGAAGGTCAAACATCCAGAAATTGCAAGTAAATCAAAGTTTCAAGTAAATCAACCATCCGGATTTTAATTGATTTTTATAATCTAATCCAGTCTGATATTTTGGGGTCGTATAGACTCGATCTTGTCCTTTCTGCAATTGTCAGATTAAGGAGTCACCTCCCACCCCATGTGTCTGTCTACTTCTGTTTTTTTTTTTTTTTCCAACACACAGAATTATGCTACATGGATCCCTGATGCACATCTGTTTGTCCTTGACGTTGGCCATCTAATTATTATTTCTTGTGTCATCTCCTTACTCTTCACTAGGTGACCACATTCTATTTGGTTGGAACTCTGGAACCTCCAGTAGATCTACTTTACCATGATTCATCTAGACAGTCACATTTAAGACAGAATTTTCACTACTCAAGCCATTATAGTAATAGAGTTTAATAAAACTAAGGTAGAAGAAGTGTATTAAATATGTGTGCATTGGGGCACCTGGGTGACTCAGTGGGTTAAAGCCTCTGCGTTTAGCTAAAGTCATGATCTCAGGGTCCTGGGATCGAGCCCCGCATCAGGCTCTCCACTCAGTCGGAGGCCTGCTTCCTCCTCTCTCTCCGCCTGCCTCTCTGCCTACTTGTGATCTCGGTCTATCAAATAAATAAATAAAATCTTTAAAAAATATATGTGTGTATCTACACCTACATTTTTTTTTAATTTATTTTAACTTTTTATTTTTTATAAACATATATTTTTATCCCCAGGGGTACAGGTCTGTGAATCACCAGGATTACACACTTCACAGCACTCACCAAAGCACATACCCTCCCCAATGTCCATAATCCCACCCCCTTCTCCCAAACCCCCTCCCCCCAGCAACCCTCAGTTTGTTTTGTGAGATTAAGAGTCACTTATGGTTAGTCTCCCTCCCAATCCCATCTTGTTTCATTTATTCTTCTTCTACCCACTTAAGCCTCCATGTTGCATCACCACTTCCTCATATCAGGGAGATCATATGATAGTTGTCTTTCTCTGCTTGACTTATTTCGCTAAGCATGATACGCTCTAGTTCCATCCATGTTGTTGCAAATGGCAAGATTTCATTTCTTTTGATGGCTGCATAGTATTCCATTGTGTATATATACCACATCTTCTTGATCCATTCATCTGTGGATGGACATCTAGGTTCTTTCCATAGTTTGGCTATTGTGGACATTGCTGCTATAAACATTCGGGTGCATGTGCCCCTTTGGATCACTACATTTGTATCTTTAGGGTAAATACCCAATAGTGCAATTGCTGGGTCATAGGGCAGTTCTATTTTCAACATTCTGAGGAACCTCCACGCTGTTTTCCAGAGTGGCTGCACCAGCTTGCATTCCCACCAACAGTGTAGGAGGGTTCCCCTTTCTCCACATCCTCGCCAGCATCTGTCATTTCCTGACTTGTTGATTTTAGCCATTCTGACTGGCGTGAGGTGATATCTCATTGTGGTTTTGATTTGTATTTCCCTGATGCCGAGTGATGTGGAGCACTTTTTCATGTGTCTGTTGGCCATCTGGATGTCTTCTTTGCAGAAATGTCTGTTCATGTCCTCTGCCCATTTCTTGATTGGATTATTTGTTCTTTGGGTGTTGAGTTTGCTAAGTTCTTTATAGATTCTGGACATAGTCCTTTATCTGATATGTCGTTTGCAAATATCTTCTCCCATTCTGTCAGTTGTCTTTTGATTTTGTTAACTGTTTCCTTTGCTGTGCAAAAGCTTTTGATCTTGATGAAATCCCAGTAGTTCATTTTTTCCCTTGCTTCCCTTGCCTTTTGCGTTGTTCCTAGGAAGATGTTGCTGCGGCAGAGGTCGAAGAGGTTGCTGCCTGTGTTCTCAAGGATTTTGATGGATTCCTTTCGCACATTGAGGTCCTTCATCCATTTTGAGTCTATTTTTGTGTGTGGTGTAAGGAAATGGTCCAATTTCATTTTTCTGCATGTGGCTGTCCAATTTTCCCAGCACCATTTATTGAAGAGGCTGTCTTTTTTCCATTGGACATTCTTTCCTGCTTTGTCGAAGATGAGTTGACCATAGATTTGAGGGTCTATTTCTGGGCTCTCTATTCTGTTCCATTGATCTATGTGTCTGTTTTTGTGCCAGTACCATGCTGTCTTGATGATGACAGCTTTGTAATAGAGCTTGAAGTCCGGAATTGTGATGCCACCAACGTTGGCTTTCTTTTTCAATATCCCTTTGGCTATTCGAGGTCTTTTCTGGTTCCATATAAATTTTAGCATTATTTGTTCCATTTCTTTGAAAAAGATGGATGGTACTTTGATAGGAATTGCATTAAATGTGTAGATTGCTTTAGGTAGCATAGACATTTTCACAATATTTATTCTTCCAATCCAGGAGCATGGAACATTTTTCCATTTCTTTGTGTCTTCCTCAATTTCTTTCATGAGTACTTTATAGTTTTCTGAGTATAGATTCTGTGTCTCTTTGGTTAGGTTTATTCCTAGGGTCTTATGGTTTTGGATGCAATTGTAAATGGGATTGACTCCTTAATATCTCTTTCTTCTGTCTTGCTGTTGGCGTAGAGAAATGCAACTGATTTCTGTGCATTGATTTTATATCCTGACACTTTACTGAATTCCTGTATAAGTTCTAGCAGTTTTGGAGTGGAGTCTTTTGGGTTTTCCACATATAGTATCATATCATCTGCGAAGAGTGATAATTTGACTTCTTCTTTGCCAATTTGGATGCCTTTAATTTCCTTTTGTTGTCTGATTGCTGAGGCTAGGACCTCTAGTACTATGTTGAATAGCAGTGGTGATAATGGACATCCCTGCCGTGTTCCTGACCTTAGTGGAAAAGCTTTCAGTTTTTCTCCATTGAGAATGATATTTGCGGTGGGTTTTTCATAGATGGCTTTGATGATATTGAGGTATGTGCCCTCTATCCCTACACTTTGAAGAGTTTTGATCAGGAAGGGATGCTGTACTTTGTCAAATGCTTTTTCAGCATCTATTGAAAGTATCATATGGTTCTTGTTCTTTCTTTTATTGATGTGTTGTATCACATTGACTGATTTGCGGATGTTGAACCAACCTTGCAGCCCTGGAATAAATCCCACTTGGTCGTGGTGAATAATCTTTTTGAATAATACTATTGGCTAGTATTTTGTTGAGTATTTTCGCATCTGTGTTCATCAAGGATATTGGTCTATAGCTCTCTTTTTTGGTGGGATCCTTGTCTGGTTTTGGGATCAAGGTGATGCTGGCCTCATAAAATGAGTTTGGAAGTTTTCCTTCCATTTCTATTTTTTGGAACAGTTTCAGGAGAATAGGAATTAGTTCTTCTTTAAATGTTTGGTAGAATTCCCCCGGGAAGCCATCTGGCCCTGGGCTTTTGTTTGTTTGGAGATTTTTAATGACTGTTTCAATCTCCTTACTGGTTATGGGTCTGTTCAGGCTTTCTATTTCTTCCTGGTTCAGTTGTGGTAGTTTATATGTTTCTAGGAATGCATCCATTTCTTCCAGATTGTCAAATTTATTGCCATAGAGTTGCTCATAGTATGCTCTTATAATAGTTTGTATTTCTTTGGTGTTAGTACACCTACATTTTTATATAGAGCTATAGTCGGATTAATTGGTATAAGAATTAATTAATACAAAACACAAGTATAGCCAAATTAATTGCATATACTTCTACCTAGTTTCTAGCTAATCTTTTACCTGAGATAAAACACAAAAATTCTAGTCTGGGTGAATGGTACATATTTTTCAAGTAGTAATAGAGACAACAGAACTTGAGTGCAAGAAATAGATTTGCTCAGTCCACAGCGGTTTGTTTGAGATTTGAGGTGTGACTTCAAGTTGAAACCAAATGAAACACATTTCATTTGGTTTCAAATGAAAATTGAAACCAAATTTCAATTGGTGACATTTGAAATTTGTATTTCAAATTTCAAATTTGAAATTTGAAATACAAATTTCTCTCTCTCTCTCACACACACACACACACACACAGAAGGTATCACCATTAATTTATTTTCATATTTTTATACAATAACTTTTTTTTTTGCATTATACATTCAGGATTAAATAATGTCACTTTAAAGCCTATAATTATCTCTCATTTAGAAGTCTGATACTGTGGTCTTCCATGACAAATAGTTTTTTAGGTAGTGCCACAAATGGATAGGAACTATTGGCTTGAAAAGTGTCTTTGAGATAAAAGCACCATTTCTGTATTACACATGACTGATGAACATAAAAACTTCAAAGGCAATAGAGTTAAGAACTGACCCTAAAATCTAATTTAGTTCATGTAAAAGAACACTCATTCAGAGGCAAGGAAAATAATAGGCAAGTGTTTCCATGCCAGATGCCAAACCATACAACTAGGTAGTGAAATGAACCCTAAATTATGAGGATCTGAGCTGCAGGACAGGGGACCTTGCTAAAGGGCACCGTGCTCTGTAAAGATGCGTGTTAAACATCTTTAGGGTGTATATGTCACAATTAATAAAGCAATATCAATACATTATCATTAACTGAAGTCCATAGTTTATTTAGATTTCCTTAGTTTTTACCTCAGGTTCTTTTTCAGTTTCAAGATCCCATCCAGGATCTATCATTCCATTTAGTTGTCATGTCCCTTGGACTCCTCTTGGCTGTGATAGTTTCTCGGATTTTTCTTGGTTTTGAAGTCCTTGACACTTTTGAGGAGTACATTGTAGAATGTCACTTAATTAATGCTTTCATGATGATTGCACTAGGGTTATGTGCTTTATGGAGGAGACCAGAGAGATAGTGTCCCATTTTCATCACATCATCTGCAGAGTACCTAATGTCAGCAGGACTTACCGGTATTAACGTTAACTTTGATTACCTGTCTGAAATGTTTGTACAAAGTTACTCTTCTATTGACCTCTCCGTACTGTGTTCTTTAGAAAGAAATCACTAACGGATAGCCCACGTGTAAGGAGGAGGTCTTCTCATAAATGTTGGTAGGAATAATTGCCATTTTCATCATTTATACAATAGAAAAGTAGAATTTTTATTTTCTTTTTCTTCAAATAATCATGTGAAAATGTGACATAAGTGTCAAAACCTCCTAATATTTATTAATTAAGATTCAAATCAAATTAGCCTCAATCTCCATTCTCCAGACACAGTGGGAAACTTATTATTTCTCCCAGTGTCTGTAGATTTTCTAGTGGTGCTTATGGTTCTTCTAGTTACCTCTTGTTATGATTTCCTGCTTCCCTGGAATGCATAATCCCTTTCATAGTATGCCTCTTTGAGGCTAGTCTTTTTTCTCCAACTATTGACACAAATGTGGAAAATAGCACTGATTCCTTGCTTTCCCAAAAGCACTGGGTAGTTATATGTATTAGATTTACTCGAAAATGTACATGGTGGGAATGGTGGAAGGATCATGTACTATATCTGGGGAAGTAATGTTTCATTATGCCATGGCAAGAAAGAATTTAACATTGAATATTAGGCATCTTTAATATTAGGCACACAGAACTATTTTTTCTTTTATCCATTTTTCACTCTTATCCATCTGCCATTTTCATCATGAGGAACTTCTCTCTTGGTTGCTTGTCATTCTTGGGTCCTGGATTTCCACCATTTTCCCGGAATTTTCTTGTCCATGTAACTCTTCAGATTCTTGGCTTCATGGCCTCCAACTCTGGAGACTGGTACAGTAGCAGAGTATTTTCATTTATTGCTATGTTCTAGAATTTATGTATTATGGTCTCCTTCTTAGCTCACCTTTCTGTGTGCCTGGAGCCGTAATTCCATAGTCAGGTGACTCATCAGGATATTTTGCTGTACGAAGAAAGTTTGGTCTTCTGAAGAATTCTGCTATGGGCTCTTTAACATGCTTCTTTCCCTTCTGCAATCACTCCCTCTTTAACCACTACCATCCTGTCCCTTATCCTCTCTTGTAGTTAGAAACTATAAATACCCATCATTGTTCAGTCAGGGAGAGCGAATTCACTCTAGATACTTCAGGGACTGATCCTGAGAACTGGAAACAAAGGTGACTGAAGATAAGTAAAGGAAAAAGAGAAGAACTATAGAAATCAGTAAGTTATATGTAGGAAGGACAGGAAGTCCTAAAGGGAGAAGGGGTTGCCCAGAAATCAGGAAGCTGCTCTCAGCCCCGGGGCTGGAGCTCAGGAGCCCGCACTTCTTGCTGAGCGACTAGAGGTTCTGCTGCTGATGCAAACAGCTGCCCTGAAGTTAGTGGAATAGTCACAGCTGGTGAGTCATGGCTGCTGCTCCTGAGCAGGAGCTCTTACTGTACTTATGAAGTTGATGGCATTGTCCTCACAGAACAGCACAGCATCACATTTTCCCCCACACCTAAATCCCTTAGCTGTGGCCTTGGCTGGTGGAATCTAATCATAAACCAGCTGCCTCGGGGCACCTGGGTGGCGAGTGGGTTAAAGCCTCTGCCTTCAGCTCAGGTCATGATCCCAGGGTCCTGGGATGGAGCCCCACTTCGGGCTCTCTGCTCAGCGGGGAGCCTGCTTCCCTCTCTCTCCGCCTGCCTCTCTGTTTACTTGTGATCTCTGTCTGTCAAAAATAAATAAATAAAATCTAAAAAACAAAACAAAACAAACAAACAAAAACACCAGCTGCCTCGGGAGACTTGGAATTGTTGCTTGCTTGCAGGCGATCAGCTCCTTGCAGGACAAAAGAAAACAGGACAATGGAGCTGAGTAACCCGGGACCTTATGTGGAACAGTCCACCCACTTGTTTTCTCAGCATTCATAAATAAACTTCTATCCATTTTTAACTTCCCAACTGCAAAAAGAGCACTGACCTCATCACACAAATAGTCCTGAAAAGATTAAGGAGAGAAGTATCCTTTCCCCAAAAAGGGATGATAAGAGTCCTACCAGTCGCAGTATCTTTATCTGAGGAATACTTCCTTTTTTAGTTCCATAAGTTGCTTTGATGTTCTATATCCTAAACATTAAATGCTAATATTAATCACCACCTCTTTAAATAAAGTTGTGGTAGAAAGGGAGAGAGGAAATATCAGTTAGCATACATAAATATGGGCATAACAAGTGAGGCAATATGCATGCATAATGGCTAAGTTTCCATTCCTCTAAGTGGGTGCAAGATTCTGATTAAATATTCATAATGCGTTTTTTCTTTCCATTCGTGTTGCTTCTTCCCTTAGCCATCCCTCAGCTTGTCAGCCTTCTTTCCCTGATGATTTGAGCTACATCTTCACTTCTAACGTGCTTAAGGAAATGCCTTTTTGGGGGTGCTATAATCCTCCATTCATTTTACTACTCAACACTGAAGTACTACAGATCTTCCTCAACTTACAAAGAGGTGACCTGATAAACCTACTGTAAACCTGATAAACCTACTGTAAGTTGAAAATATCATAAGTTGAAATTCATTTAATATGCCTAACCTACAGAACATCACCACTTAGCGGAGCCTACCTTAAATGTGCTCAGAATACAAACATTAGTCTACAATTGGGCAAAATTACCTAACATAAAGTTTATTTTATGATAAGGTTGAATATCTCATGTTATTTGCTGAACACTGTATGAAAAGTGGAAAAAAAGAATAGTTGTGTGAGTCAAAACAGTTGACAGTGTTAAGGTTGCTCACTCTCACAGTCAAGGGGCTGCCTGGGAATTGCAGCTGGCCGCCACTGCCCAGCTTCACAAGAGAGGATGGTACCCATATTGCTAGCAAGGGAAAAGATCAAAATCCCAGTGTGGTTCCCACTGAATGCCTATCACTGTCATACTGTCATAAAGTCAAAAAGTTGTAAGTCAAATCATTGTAGATCTGAGACCATCTGTACAAGACACTCCTTACATAGTCCTCACTTCTTCCATCCCATAATAGCAAACCCATTTCCTATTGACATTTAAAATCAACCACTGCATCCTATACAGTAGTCTCCTTTTTCTTTTTTGTCTATGAGTTCCCTGGCGTGAGGATCTCCAAATATCCAGACGTCTGTTTCAACTTCCAGTTCTCTGAAATTATTTTGTCCTCAGATGGAAGCATTTCTCTCTTGAGAATTAAGACGTCTTTACTAGGCAAACCTAAAGTTGAGGAGACAAGAATCAAATGTTATTTTAAAATGGCATGAGGATTAACAATAAGAGAAAGCACTCTACTTCTATACCTTGATTCCTGGACTAATGAATTCTGGGTATGGAAAAACAGTACCATATATTGGTTGCTGGTTTAGAGCATAGGGACACTGTTCAGGAGATGATGTCAGCCCTGGAAGAGGTTGTCAGCTAGCCAAGTAGGGTTTGCAATAGGTCATTTCACCATTCTAACAGAAGAGATAGTTTTGGATGATTGGGCACATAGGAAGACCAATGAATACCTTGTGAATGAAGCCTATTTCCTTCTTTTGCTATGAAATCAGTTCTTGGGTCAGAAGCAATGTAATGTTGGATCATATGAAGGTGAATAAGGAGTGGGGTTAGGATAAAAATAGTGCTAAAACTATGATTTTGGAGAGAATCTAGAGTGTCTACTATAGGGAGGATGAATTATGTCCCATTCTAAGATGGGAGGAATTCACTGCGCTCAACCTGATGGCAGCTGGCTTGCTGGCCATCCCCCTCCCTCCCCCACCATTTTTTTTCTCTACTGGCATCTCTACTTTATTGGATAGAATCCTCAGTTCAGGCCAGATTTTAGTCAAGCATTCACTCAAACTACAGGTGCCAAGCCTGGCTTTTGGAATTAGAATGCTGAATTTGAATTTTTGGTTAGTTCATTCCTATCAACAAAGTTGGTCACACTCAACATTACATTCTATGTTTCTTGGCTGGGAATGCTTATAAAATATTTCCTACATAGCTACCTGGGTGGCTCAGTCTATTAAACATCTGACTCTTGATTTTAGCTCAGGTCATGATCTCAGGATCGCAAGATCGGTCCCCATGCCCAGCTCCATGCTCCCATGCTCGGTGGGCAGTCTGCTTGAGATTCTCTCTCTCCCTTACCCTCTGCCCCTCCTCCTGCCCATACTCCCTTTCTCTCTCTAAATTAAATAATTATTTTAAAATCTATTTCCCACATACAACATCCAAGTATCTACAAATCTTTTAGCAAATTGTGCTGCCTGATGAATTGCTAGAGGCTTCTGAGCCCTGGCTGTTGTGGCTGGAAACTATGACATTGCTGGAGATTTAGTCACCCACAGCCACTAACTTCTTATTTAATTGTGTCATATTTAGAAGAATATGACTGCTACAATTTCTGCTTCCTTGGATTTAATGCAGTTTTCCTTTTAGTATAATATAAAAATAGCTTTTGGAAATATTTTAAGTGTGTGAAAAGAAAATTAATTCCTCATAGGATACAAGTGTAAAATATGAGGCTTCATGAAGTATATTATTCAATTTGTCTCTATGTATTTTTGTTATTATTTATTCCTATGTGAAAAGCTAAGATAGTTGTGTTGAAATTTCTTACAGTGGTTGCTTTTGCCAATTTCCCTTTGCATTTCCACTCTTTTTTCCTTTCACATATTTTGATGCTTTGTTACTAAAGCATCATGGTGTATTACATATTCTATCAGTGTAGAATGACTCCTTTGACCCAATTTAATTTTTGCTTTGATTTTTGTTTTTTTGCTTCATATGATTCTTGTTATATATGCTTTACTTTGCTTATAGTTTATAATAATTCTTCTGATTGTTTTATCTTTACTATTTAATGCAGGTATTGCATAAAAATATACAGTTGAATTTTTTTTTAAAGCAATATGACGGTTTTGGCTTCTTAAGAAAGAAGTCTTGTTTATTTCTGTATACACACACACACACACACACATATATATAAAACTAACATATTTGAGTAGCTACTTTCATTTTACTTAATTTAAAGAAATAAATCACATAGTAATATATTAAAAATTATTCAAAAGAAAAATGGAATAAAAATTTATCATGCAAGTAATATTACATTATGATGGAAAGTCTGAATAATAGTGATGCCTGAATAAAATTGTCAAAAAATAGAAAACTAATTAAGAGAAAATAAAGTCATCAGTAACTCTACCACCAAGCAATAAGCACTATTAACATTTAGCGTATTTTTTCCTTCTGTATAAATTATTTTGCATCTCTAAGATCAAACTGTGTAAACCATCTTACTTTTTTCTAATCATTGTTATATTATAAGCATTTTTCCACATCATTAAATATCCTTTGTAAACAATATTTTGAATGATTGCATTTTGTTGTCATGTGTCATAACATTCTTTACTAATTATAACTCTATTATGAAAATGTGAGTTTTTTCTTGTCATTTACTATTATTAATACATCTTTGAATGAATTTTAATTAGTTTCTTAGACTCCAAAAATAGCATTGCTCCTTCAAAAATATGTTTTTAAAAATGGGTCCATGATACATAATGCATGACTCCTATCCAAAAATGTGTATCAATTTATGTTCCCACCATACTGAGTTTAAGATTGAAAGTTAAATTTAATTCCATACTGAATAAAAATATTAATATTTTTTCATCATTTTATTTTTGCTGCTTACACAGTGCTTGGCACACACAGTAGAATTTCAGAAAAAAAAATTCAAATGAATAATTGATTATTCCTATGCAGGTAATGTGCTAGAGCAGAAAATTTATAATCCTTTAAAGTACAAGAGATTATATTTATTTGAAAAATAGATTAAGTTAGTTCTCAAAAGTTATATAGGTATTTAAAAAAAAAACTCTAGAATTAGAACAAAGTTTATTGATTCCAACCCTTGTGCTCTTCCTTAAACACTTAAAGATTTCATTAATTTAGAATTTTTCTAGTTGATAGCATCTCTATACATCAATAATCTAAATACCATATAATTTTAAATACATATACTTTGCATGTTACAAGATTAAAATCCAATTTTCCATATTCACAAAATTCAGCATGTACACCAACACATACATACAAATCAGACTCGTCAATAATCAATAATCAATGACAAGATAAAAAGAACTTACAAGTTGAACTATTTATCTTTCTATATATGAGTGATTTCTATTTTACGTGGGTTTTCCCCTGAGAGAATTCTCCAGACCTGATGTGTGAGGAAGCTAGAACTAAGGCAGGCAGGCACTAGAACTAAGCTATTGAGGTCAGATGATGGAATTTGGGACTGTCAGAACATTTAGAGGTGAAAAAGAAAATCCCAGTGGGAAGGAAACCCACAAGAGGAGCTCCTCTCAAATATGCATCTAAGGAAGAAATAAGAAAATAATCAATCTGAATAATGGACAAAGAAACATTGGCCCCCAAAATAATATTCTATATTTCTTTAAAAATAACAACCCATAGATGCAGGAAGTTTAGCAAAGACAAAAAAGACAGACAAAAAGCCAAAGCCATATGTAGATACATCTTGGTCGGTTATAGAAAACAAATGATAAAGAAAAAGATCTATTGAGCAGAAGAAGGAGACACAATACATACAGAACTCTAATAACAATGAAAGCTATTTTCTTATTATAAAAGCTGTAGATTTCCAGACAAGGGACAACTTTGTGGGAGGAAAGGGAAAGGAAGAGGAAAAGAGAAGGGATTGTGAGACGGGGGAAGGAGAGAAGAAGGAGAAGGCTATCAACCTAGAAGTCCATATTCTCAAAAAAGTCATTCAGAATTAAGGCAAAATAAAGACATTTCAGATAATTAAGAGTTGATACAAGATCTGCTTTCACCATGGCAAGAAATGCCCAGTACATCTCTCCTGTGATTATTAGATGGCTTATGAAAGGAAGTCAAAACTTGGAAAGACACTCGAGATGGGGTGTGTGTGTGTTTCTATTATTTTTTGCACAGCTGCATACTTGAATAGTGTTACAGGAAGCCAAATGTCCTATAGAAATCCTACATATCTGACCATAGGAGTCTGGAAAAGCAGCAGATTGTGTCAGGATGCAGGAGGTAGGTGGGAGGGAATTCCAGAGAGTAGAGAGCTGAAGAGGGAGATTCCATAACTTGCTATGAACTTGCACAAGTCTTGGGCTCATCCCTGGCTGTGCATGAATGAGACAAACCCCAAACCATATGACAAAGATGCTGAGAATTGGAGATATTTAAAAATAGGCTCAAGCCTCAGGCTAACCACTGACTTCTGCATGTATGCGATCTTTGTGATGTAGCAAAAGCTGCTCTAAGAGGGAAGTTTATAGCAATACAGTCCCATTTCAAGAAGCAAGAGATATTCAAACAACTGAAACTTACACCTAAATGAACTAGAAAAAGAACAAACAAAATTCAAAACCAGCAGAAGGAAAGGAAAATGAATATCAGAGCAGAAGTAAATGAAATAGAAACTAAAACAACAACAACAATAAAAAATACAATAGAACAGATCAATGAAACCAGGAGGTGGTTCTTTGAAAAGACCAACAAAACTGATAAACCTTTAGCCAGATTCAACAAAAACAAACAAACAAAAACAAGAGAAAGGACTCAAATAAAATCAGAAATGAAGGAGGAGAAATAACAGCTGACAGCACAGAAATACAAAGGATTAAAAAAGAATATTATGAAAAATTATATGCTAACAAAATGGACAATCCAGAAGAAATGAGTAAGTTCCTAGACAATATAACCTCCCAAAAATGAACCCAGAAGGAATAAAAAAATTGACAGACTCATCATCAGCAATAAAATTGAATCATTAATCTCTATAAATTCCAAAAAAAGCCCACAACCAGATGGATTCACAGTTGAATTCTACCAAATACTTAAAGAGTTAATACTTATTTTTCTCAAACTATTCAGCTCCCCCCCAAAAAAAGAAGAGGAAGGAAAGCTTCCAAACTTATTCCAGAAGGTGAGCGTTACCATGTTACCAAAACCAGATAAAAACATTACAAAAAAAAAAAAAAAAAACTACACGTCAATAACTCTGTTGAATATAGATGCAAAAATCCTCAGCAAAATATTAGCAAACTGAATCCACAACACATTAAAAAATCATTTACCATGAGCAAGTGGGATATATTTCTGGGATCCAGAGGTGGTTCAATATTCACAGATCAATCAACATGATATATCACATTAACAAGAGAAAGCATAAATACCACACAGTTATTTCAGTAGATGCAGAAAAAGCATTAGACAAAATACAACATCCATTCATGGTAAAAACTCTCAACAAAGACCAAGTAAAAACCAAAAATTAAGGGAACATACCTCATCATAATAAAGAGCATATATGAAAAAGCCATAGCTAACATCATATTCAATGGTGACAAACAGAGAGCTTTCCCCTAAGCTCAGGAAGAAGACAAGGAGGTCCACTCTCAACACTTTCATTCAGCATAGTACCGGCAATCATGCAAGACAAAGAAATAAACTGCATCCAAATTGATAAGAAGGAAGTATAACTTCCACTATTTACAAGTGACATGATATTATATGTAGAAAACCCAAAAGACTTCACCAAAAAACTATTAGAACTGAGGTCACAGAATACAAAACCAAGGTACAGAAATCTGTTGCATTTCTATACACTAATAATGCAGTAGCAGGAAGAGAAATTAAGAAAATCCCACTTACAATTGCACCAAAAATAATAAAATACCTAGAAATAAACTGAACCAAAAAGGTGAGAGAACTGTACTCTGAAAACTATAAAACACTGACAAAAGAAACTGAAGGTAACAAAAGAAATGGAAAGATATTTCATGCTCATGAATTGGAAGAACAAATATTGTTAAAATATCTATACTACTGAAAGCAATCTACAGATTTAATGCAATCCCTATCAAAATACGGCATTTTACACAGAACAGGAATAAATAATCCTAAAATTTATATGAAACCATAAAAGACCTTAAATAGCCAAAGCAATCTTGAAAAAGAACAAAACTGGTTGTACCTCAATTCCAGATTTCAAGATATACTACAAATCTGTAGTAATCAAAACAGTATGATACTGGCACAAAAATAGACACATAGATCAATGGAACAGAAATAGAGAGCCCAGAAAGAAACCCATGATTATATGGTCAATTAATCTTCAACAAAAGAGGAGAGAGTATGCAATGATAAACAGTCTCTTCAACAAATGGCATTGGGAAAAACAGGCAGCTACATGTAAAAGAATGAAACTGGACCACTCTCTCACACTCTAAACAAAAACTCAAAATGGATCAAAGACCTAAAAACGAGACCTGAAACCATAAAAATCCTGAAAGAAGCACAGGCAGTAATTTCTCTGACATCAGCCATAGCATGCTTTTTCCATATAGGTCTCCTTAGGCAAGAGGAACAAAAGCAAAATTGAACCACTGGAACTAAATCCAAATAAAAAGCTCTTCCACAGCAGGAGAGACAGTTTGAAAGCCTAAAAGACAACCTACTGAATGGGAGAAGACATTTGCAAATGAATCCAATAAAGGGTTAGTATCCAAAGTATATGAAGAACTAATACAACTCAACACCCCGGAACAAATAATCTGATTAAAAGGGGGCAGAAGACAAGAACAATTTCTCCAAAGAAAACATCCAGATGGCCAACAGACACATGAAAAGGTGCTCAATATCACTAATCATTAGGGAAATGCAAATCAAAACCACATGAGATATCGTCTCACACCTGTCAGGAGGTCTAAAATCGAAAACACAGGAAACAAGTGTTAGCAAGGATGTGGAGATATAGAACTCCCATGCACTGTTGGTGGGAATGCAAGCTGGTGCAGTCCCTGAAAACAGTATGGAGGTTCCTCAAAAAATTTAAGATAGAATTACCATATGATCCAGTAACACGAAAACACTAATTTGAAAAGATATATGCAAATGTATGTTTATTGCAGCATTATTTACAATAGCTAAATTATGGAAACAACCCAAGTGTCCATTGATAGATGAATGGATAAAGAAGGGGTTTTATATACATATATATATTTATAAACAATAATGAAATCCTTCCATTTACAACAACATGGGTAGATCTACAGGGTATGGTACTAAGTGAAATAAGTCATTCAGCGGAAGACAAATACAATATGATATCACTTATATGTAGAATTTAAGAAACAAACTAACAAAGGAAAAAACAAGATAAACCAAGACACAGACTCCTAACTATAGAGAATAAACTGATGGTTGCCAGAGGGGAGCTAAATGGAGGGGGATGAGTGAAATAGATTAAGAGAGTTAAAGAGTACATTTATCATGATGAGCACTGAATAATGTAGAGAATTATTGAATCACCATATTGTATACTTGAATCGAATATAACTCTGTATGTTAACTATATTGAAATTACAATTAAAAAAATAAAATAATATGATTAGAAAAAGATTTTGTTTCCCTCCTACATCTTAAATTAATCTACCCAGACTACCAGTTTTGCCTGGCTAAGCCTGTACCTCACTAAAGGGTCTGAATCTATCATTAAGTATTCACTTTGTGATACAACTCAGTAAAAATAATTCTGTACATCTTTCATCTAAAATTATGTTGTTTGAAATATCATAGAGAGAGATTATGGAAATTTTCCATTTCCTTTTTTCATTATTAGGGGCCAAACAGGTATTCTGACACACGTATTTCAAAAGACATAATAATTTATCCAAAAGTAGACTTTCCAATAAAAATAACCAAAACAACATGGCCATCAGGGAGAAAAGGGATTTTCATTCACTTGTTTTCTCTAAGATTTTCTGGCCTTTCTGTGCAGGAGCAGTGTCAGGCCTACATACAGAATGTTTGACCTGTTTTACTAAAGAAAATGAAGAAAGAATTTAACGATTTTCTTGGGTCTGGTGTAAGCTTCCTGATTCTAGGAAATTTATTCAAATTGAGAATGACCTTACCCATCTCTTCTTTTTGATAAAGACAGAGAAAGTTCTTCAGTTTACCCCAAGTGAAATGAGAATTTTAGACTATCATAAAACTGCCAATCAGCTTGTGCTCACTGAGTTAATTTTATATTATGAAATGAACATATCCCAATAATTCACTAACTGATGAATTGAGAGGTCTTGATTTCCCAGATCGGTCATCAAAACACCTCAGAAATGAAATTCTCCCTTTGCCAGTGAGGCTGACATTCGGTAATTATTGTATTTCAATGTCTGAATCCTGGCCATAATGGAATCTGTACTTACTGACTGAGAAGTAGTGTGCCCTTCCTTCCGTCTGTAACAATTTCAATTCTCAGCTTCAATTCTCAACAATTTCAGTCCCTACAATTTTAATCTGTTCCACCCTTTAATCTTTTCATCACCTTGATTTTTAGGCTACATGTTCTCCTTCGCATACAAATGACTTACGTGACTTTGTTTTGTTTCTATCATTACTAAATTATAAATTTGGGGGAAATGGTCCTATGACTCTCACTTGTTTACCGTGAGAATTAAATGAGGTAATGAAACTCAAAGTGGTGAACACATGTTAAATGCACAATGCACATAAACGGTTATGTGTGACAGACTCCTGGGAGTAAGAAGAGCTGTGTGCTCAGAACTTTATGTATTGCAATTAGTACAGATGCATGCCATCATTCCCTAAATTAATTTTGCTCAATAATTTCGTAAGAATGATTGACAGTGTGGACGTATATGATGATTTTTACTCAGTACCTCCTTTCCTACAGTTGTTTTTTTTCTTTTACCTAAGAAGGTTCTTAGCAAACCTTAAAGCTCTTAAAACCCTTTCTCCTTGTTGGTGCAAGAAGGGACAACATTGAGCGAGTGCCTCGATTAGGGAAAATGACCGAGCATGGCGGCAACCTCAGCAGTGAGTCAGCTAGATATATAGCAATGCCTTTAACTCTGGTAACTGGCTTGATTCATAAGCGTAAGTTATCTCTCTCCTTTTTAATAACTAATCAGCGAACAATAAATAGACAACCAAAGTAAAATTTTAAGTGCTTTGAGACAGTCTTTTAAAATAGCACTAAAATCTTTTGTGGTTTTTGTTTGTTTGTTTGTTTGTTTGTTTAGATGTTTGTCACCGAATCTCAGCCTGGTCAGCATTTTCCTTTCCTGAAACATGGAGACGAGTAAAGGAAGTAAAACCGACAGAACAAATATGTTGATAGAGTGTATGCATTACTCCATTACTCTTTTTCATCACCGGTGCTCTGGGCTAGAATACAAAATATTCGATTGTTTTCTTTCCATCACAATCCTTATTGCAAAACTTATTACCTTAGTAGGAGTCTTCAAAAATTTTTTTTAGACTCACTGGCAATATTTCATAGTAGTACACTGTGCTATATTTCCTAAGTCATTCTTTGTCTTTATTATTTATTTTTTTTCCAGTTGAGAAGCTTTTTTTTCTTTTCTCCAACTTCAGAGTGCCCAATTTACTCCCTGGATGGTGACTAAGAGACCCACTTCAGCATATTCTATTTCTTCTGCATGAACAATTTCCTGTTCGAAGCAGCATCAGTCACCCTGGTTTTGAGAAGTTCTTTGATTAAAAACAAGACAAAACAAAACAAAACAAAACAAAAAGACCCTAGAGAACCTGATTAGAGCATTTTTAAACCACTCTATAAAGTAGTGCCTAATGGATCCCTAGCTGATACTTGCCTCTCTCTTCTTTTCCTTCTGTTTGTTTTGCCTCTTAAATTCCACATACGAGTGAAATCATATATATTTGCCTTTCTCTGACTGACTTAATTCACTTAGTATTATACTTTTTAGCTCCAGCAATGTTGTTGCAAATGGCAAGATTTCATTCTTTGTAATAGCTGAGTAATGTTCCATTGTGTAAATATATACCACATCTTCTTTATCTATCCATCTATTGATGGAATCTTAGACCGCTTCCATATCTTGGCTGTTGTGATTAATGCTCCTATAAACATAGGGGTGCGTGTATCCCTATGACTTAGTGTTTTTGTATCTGAGGGGTAAATACACAGTAATGTGATTACTAGATAGTACGGTAGCTCTATTTTTAACTTTTTGAGGAACCTCCCTACTGTTTTCTACAGTGGCTGTGCCAGGTTGCATTCCTACCAACGGTGCACAAGTGTTCCTGCTTCTCCACATCCTTGCCAACACTTGTTTCTTTTTTTTATTTTAGCCATTCTGATTCCTGTGAAGTGAGAATGCATTGTAGTTTTGATTTGCATTTCTCTGATAATTACTGACATTGAGCATCTTTTCATGTGTCTGCTGGTCATCATTATTCTTCTTTGGAGAAATGTCTATCCATGTCTTCTTTCCAGTTTTTGTCATATTTATTTGTTTTGGGGGTGTTATGGTGTATCAGTTCTTTACATATTTTGGATACTGACCCTTTATCGGATATGTCATTTTGTAGCTGATATTTTGAATGCCTCCAAATATAAATATGAAAATTTCTCAGAGGTGATAAGGGCTACATTTTAGGCAGCAAAATCAAATAATTATTGTCAAGTAATTCAAGTAATTCACTATGCAATGATTTATTTAGAAGACAATCAAATTTTTTAAAAAAAACTATTGCTAAGAATCTCACTCTCTTAGAACCTATTATTGTTTGAGTATTTCTGGAGTATATTTTGGCCAGTACATTCTATTAAGATATTTGAACATTTATTTATTTAGTTAGAATCTAGAACCATGCTATTCTTTCTATGCCCCTAGTGGACAGCTGCAAACTTGAAATGAAAAACAATGTACTAATACCTGTACTTTGCTGCTTCAAGCTAAAAGTTAGAGTTCAAGCTAAAGTTAGAGGCCCACCACTGTATCACTATGTAGGTGTCAGGTTTATGGGTTTTGAAAAAAATTGCCTGTTTTATCAGTTTTCTGAATATTTACAGGTCAAAAAGAATGGCCTCAAACATTCATTGGTAGAAACTTTCAGGCAGATCACTTGATCTTCCTTAACCCATTTTTTTAACATACAAAATGTGGATGAAAATATGAAACTATTGTAGAGATTATATAAGAGAATGCATATAAGCATATACATAGTGCCAACCAGGAAAAGTTATCTATTATAGTAATTACTGTGCTTATGAACCTGATACATTTCCATCACACCAGGAACAATCCACCTTATAAAAAGAGTGGTGTTGAGTAAAGCTATATGATATAAGGAGAAGAATCAGTATTTCACAGTACAGGCAAGTAACTCATACACCTGTCAAGATACAGACAATTTCCATCATCCCAGGTTTCTTTGTGTCTCTCTGTAGGCGGTCTCCTTCTACCAGTCCTGGCCACTGGAAAGCTCTGATCTACTTTCTGCCACTGTAAGTTTGGCTTTTTAAAATATTAATATAAATGGATTCACACAATGCATTGTGTGAATTTAATATAAATGGATTCATACATCATATAAATGGATTCATACAATGGATTCACACATAATGCTTTAGAAATTCATCCTTGTTAATTCCAATTCTGAATAGCATTATTTTGTTCCACCTTAGCTTGTTTTGCTCTGAAAAGTAGATACTACTACTCATGTTTTATATACAGTGAATATATGCTTAGATTTTCCTTCATTTTTTAAAAATTTTATTGCTCTTCCTTCTTTTTTTGTATCTTAGATCTTCTTTATCTATCCATCTATTGATGGATAATTTTCTTTTTTTACTAACGTACCTTTTACAGAAGTCTCTCTAGTATGGCTTGGGGCTAAACTCAGTTTTCATTGGCCTGTAAAGATCTCTATTTCACTCTGTTCTGTTTTGTTTTTTAAGATTTTATTTATATATCTGAGAGAGGGAGAGAGAAAGAGGAAAAACACCGGCTGGGGGAGGAAGAGAAGGAGAAGAACAAGCAGACTCCCAGCTGAACTTGGAGCCCAATGCAGGACTTGATTCCACGATGCTGAGATCATGACCTGACTGGAAATCAAAGGTTGGACACGTCACTATCCTAGCCACCCAGGCTCCCCTACCCTGAGATTTAATGCTAATTTAGCTAGGTTTAATATTAGAGGTTGATAATTGGGGCAGAGTTAGCCCTCCACAAGACATTCCTGCCTCATTTCCACAGTGCAGACGATTGTAGGAGAGTAGATGCCCAACCAGGGGTTAAGTGCTCTCAATATAAATCAATCATTAGAAAAGTACAAAAAAATCTAATAAAGCAAAAAAAAGTCCAGGACTTTTTTTTACAGCCCTATCCTCAGAAAAAAATGCCAAATTGAGAATTCATGATGACTGTGTACTATGGAGCTTTTAAAACAGAGGCCCATATTACAGAAGATGCAGTAACATAATACGAATCCTCTGTTTGTCCCAAGATAGAAATTACTAAGGATGTTGGGTGGCTCAGTTGGTTAAGTAGCCGACTCTTGATTTTGGCTCAGGTCATGGTCCCAGGATTCCGGGATCAAGCCCTGGGTCTAGCTTTTGATTCAGCAGGGAGTCCGCTTGTCTCCCTTTCCCTATGCCCTTCACCCTGCTCACACACTCTCTCTCTCTCAAATAAATAAATAACTCTTTTAAAAAATTATTGCTACTTCTGTAAGACTTCATACTGTTGAAAACACAATTGAAGCAACGATTAGAAGTCCACTCGTATTCACTTAACAAATCTTTTTTTACAACCTTTTTTTAATTGAAGGAAAGTTGACACTTAACAAACATTTATTGTTGACTGGCAAGCATTTACAAGCTTCTGTTCAAGACAGCAGAGAGATATGTGATATGTGATACATGATATATGAGATATATGAACAATCTATTCCTTTTCCCTCCATTTTACCCATGGCAAATCCAAGCACCACCAATGTCCTTGACGTTCATTTATAAAAATTTTTACTATCCTCTTAGTTCCAGTCACTTGGAAATTATTATTTTCCTCTCACACTCATACATTAGAGGTAATATCAGCATTATATAATTTCTTTTATGTAGGCCCAACCACTAGAATCAGAAATATGGCAGTTTTCTATACAGTGCTTTTTATCCCACTCTCTTTTTTGAAGTTTTTCTTTATGACACTATCTCAAAAAAACCCATGATATATTTATATTACAGCTTTAAAAAAAAATCTCATTTACATTCCAATCTCATTTTCCGAAAATGTGACTTATTTCCAAAATAGATACATGGTAAGTATTTTAGTCTCACCATCTAAATATGTGCAAATCAACATTTAGCTTCGGTTGGTATGCTGATGGTGAATAAATTCTTGCAACCCATGTGAATAGCATGAAAGTTAAGGTTGAACAGATCTCTTGAATCCCAACCCCATTGCTTGTTAGCCTTGTAGCCTCAGATAAGTTAATATTTTCTGAGAGTTTCTTCATTTGTAAGATGGGGAAAGGGAAAAAAAATGTCTTCATTTGTCAAATGGGGATAGAAAAAAATTATCTGAGTAATATAAGCATCTGATCCACTTTGAACCAGGTATCTATTCCCAGGCTGATCAACCACAAAGCACAATTTTAACTGAATTAGAAATTGTTCAATAACCACCCTCAGAGGTATCTACTTTATCATAAATGTTTTCAACTCTAGAGTCTTTTTCTCCCCTGCCGCTACTTTATCATTTTGTCTCATTTCTTCTCTCTTTCTGCCTTTGAACGACCCAGGTATTACCCTGTTGAGTGAAACATCTTTATTCTGAGCAAAAGCAGCTTATAGTTTCCTCTTCTTGTGGATAGAAATGGGTAGTTATTTTCTGTCTTGTACAGTGTCCTGGGGGAATATATCTGGAAATATTAAATATAGTTAGAAAACTGCTTATTGCAGGATTCTTTTGTTTTCCATTTTAAACATTTTCAGTTGTGGAGTAGAATGGAATACCTCCTCCATCCAAAAGCCTGCACTAAAACACATTTTGTGGAAGAAAAGCCTCTTTTCCTAATTCCTACTCTTTGCTGGGTTTATACTGATATAGTTGTTTAACTCAAAGTAAAATTAGTCCTAAAATACATGATGATGTTAATTCAAGCAGAAGTTTCCATATCTATGGTGGGAAATATTGTTGCATTTTCTTAACTCCGGGGGTCCTCAGGTTAGAGATATGAAGGCTCTCACTCTAATATTTTAAATATGTCCATACCATATAAAATTCTCATGACTGATTTCACATAGGTGAGTTCAAATAGCTCACATTTAGAGGAATACATGATTCCTCTGTTTTCTCAGTCTCTACACTTAATTAGAAGATGATCAAGCTTCCCTCGGTTCCTATATATAAGCTGAGCTATAGCAGCAAGCTCCCTAACTCCTGCATCATGAAATCCACTGCCCTTGACATTATTGATCACCACTGTTCTGCTTACCTTGGACCTATATAGTGCTGCCAATCTTGCCTTCCAACCCTAATGCCGCTGGCCACTGACACCAGCATGGACCCGCCTGCTATCATCAGGCCATTGACCTCTGATGCTCGACTCCTTCTCATTTGGGTAGGAGAGTTCCTCTCACTTTTCATGATCAGTTCATTTAGGTTGATTCTTACAGAGAACTGTTGACCCTCTTTCTTTTTTCCCCTTACAACACAGGCCTCTACTTTTTGGGCCACAAATGTACTTTGGGAAGGTTTAAGGAGATGGCCAGGTAAGTATTCCATTGTACTGCAGGTGATGTTGCTGTCAATGCTGATGCCTCTTTTATTCTGACCTTTCTTGCAAGACTTCTTGACTCATGATGCTTTTTTTTCCAGGATCTCTGTTTTCTTCTTTATGTCTTAGTCCTATAAAAATAATTCTGTATCCTAACTGTAGTCTAAAAACAAGTTTATATTTTTTCCTCAAGAGATCCTTAAGCCCTATGTCAATTAAGGGGTGTCCCACCCAGGACTTTTTCCCTAATCTCCCAAATTTCTGTAGACAAATAGAGGTAAGTGTTTCCTAGAATGAATTGTGGACTTCCCAAAGCATGAAGTTCATTATTCTGCATTCTAACTTTCGTAACACATGGACATCCATCCATTCATTCCATCTGGAGACTCTACATATGTGTGTAACATGTTATAATATAATTCTTGTTTTATTGTGGTAAAATATGCATAATATAAAATTCACCATTTTAGCCATTTTAAAGTGTGTGATTCAGTGGCATTAAGGACATTCACACTTTTGTATGACCATCACCATCATTCATCTCCAGAAATTATTCATCTTTCCAAACTGAAAGTTCGTACCCATTAAATAGTAACTCCTTAGTCCTCCCTCTCTCCAGCCCTTGGCAACCACCACTCTACCTTCTACCTCTATGAATGTGACCATTCCAAGTATAAGTGGAATTATATAGTATCGACTTTTGTGTCTGGCATATTTCATTTACATAATGTTTTTTTAAGATTTATCCATGCTTGGATAAATTATATTAGAATTTTATTTCTTCTGAAGGCTGAATCGCATTCCTTTGCATATATATACCACATCTCATATATATCTGTCAGTGGCGATTTGGGTTGTTTCTACCTCTGACTATTGAGAGTAATTCCATGAGTAGTACACGGAAGTACAAACATTTACTCTCAGCTTAATTTCAATTGAAGAACAAAAATGAATATATAGTAGACAAGTTTAGATCAATTAAAATGAAGTAGATGTGGGATGCCTGGATTGGCTAAGTGCCAGACTCTTGATTGCAGCTCAGGTCATGATCTCAGGGTCAAGATCTAGCACTGCATTTGGCTCTGCACTCAACATTGTGTCTACTTGAGTTTCTTCTCCTCCCCTCTCCTCATGTGCATTGATGCTCCCTCTCTCTTCCTCTAAAATAAATAAATAAATCTGTAAATAAAATAAAATAAGGCAGATGCTATTTTAGCCATTTTATATAAAAATTAGTTCTAGGTGGGTTCTTTAGGTTAATGAATTAAATCATTTATTAACGTAGAGTCATTCATTTAGATTCATTCAGTAATAGAAATAGGAATGAGATAATGTTCTCACACTTAAAATTCGTAAAGTCCAGTTGGGAAGGCAGACAAGGAAATGAGTACTCAAAACAATATGAATAATCACTAAAATAATAATCTACTAAGACAGTGTGCTGTGGGAACACAGAGAAGGCTTCCTAGGAAAGAAGATCCCGGAACTGGATCTTGAACATAAGTAGGATGGTCTCTCCAGAGATTGGGAGAAGGAGAGAGGAAGCTGTGCTGGCTAAGAAGAAAAAGCCTAAAAACAGGAAGCCTGGAAAAGTCGAATCCGGGAATGATTAAGTAAATAAAACAACAGCACCCTGTGAAAACTGAGAAGCAAACACTGGTGGCTGAGATTGGACGTGGACAGACATAAGATCATGAAAGGCTTTATTCCTACGTGTGCTACTGAGTTTGAGTTTTTAATCCTAACAGCAAGTCTTCTAAACTTGCAGCTAGTTCTTCTAAATGTTAAAATACATTTTGATAAAGCAAGCGCTTCTGGCATTAGTTGGGATCCAGTCTTATTTCCTGACACATCGGGCACTGTCGCCTACGCAGGAACAAATTGTGCCAATACTTAATAACAGTCCGCCCACACGGACTTTCAAAATCAGTGCAATTATGAGAGATTATAGGTCTTTCATGTTAGCAATTAATTTGTTCACTGTTTTTATCATTGATAAATGAAGAATGAATACCAGATTACCTGAAGTGCCCCACATTCTAAGTAGAATTTTTAAATTAACATGCTTTGAAAACCCTATTTTGTCCTGATCCAAACCAGGGCAATTCGGTAAAAGATCCATTAGGTGTTGCATACCTGCAACTTACTTTCTCTTTGATGGACTATACCTTCCTAACGAAACATTTCTTTACCTTCCATATAATCATATGGGAAAATGCTGATGACCTAACAAAATTAGTGGATTATATGGTAAAAGGTGTTCAACAGTCCAGACACTTTGTTGGCTCCAGTCCTTATAAATTCCAGACCACTATAGTCTGGTGAGACTCCTACAACCCACATATCCACCGGAATATGGGCAGAAATGACATAACAATTTCTCCAGAAAGTAATCTATTATAAAGAGGTAGGGAAGAAAGTCATTGGGTTACTAATTACATTTTCCCCTACTAACCTATCTGGGTTAATGAGCACTCTTCTGATACCACAGATATCATTATTGTTACACATTTCATGACAACGTATTTATCCCTAGATAAAGTTATATAGAGAAATATAGCAATGTCGCCACGCTACTGAGTTGTTGTTGTGGCAAAGGAGTTGCCTATCTAACATTGAACATTCCGGAGATATCCATTTATATCCTTTTCTTTCTCTAAAGCAATTGTCTTAGTGGCTATTTCCAAGAACTCTCTGGTACAATTTGAAGGGACCTACAATGAAAATGATAACATATGAGAATAGCAAACATTAAAAAAAAAAAAATCAATCCTTATCTGAAAGGCTGTAAATACTTAAAATGACTGAATCACAAATATTATGATGCTTTAGATGAAAAAAAAAAATCCTAGAGTTTACAAGAAAATCTTTTTTGAATAGCAAAGGCACTGATACATTGCTGTAGATAAAAATGAGCACACTGCCATATACAGAACATATATAGACATTTTGTTTAATGTACATTTGGCTTAGAACTTCTCTTTATAATTGTGTATGCTGTAGGATCATTTCTTTCCAATGTACATTTCTTTGTTAAGAGAAGCTAGGAGGAGAACTACACAGAGAAAATTATATGCAACAAGTATCCTGAAGAAACACCTTGTTACTTGGAATGGATTTTCCTCCTTACTTTGAGGAAACATTTAATCTCTTTAAAATACGACCCTCAAACCCAAGATAACGTAAAGACGGTAGAACTTAAGAACCAGATCTTTGTCATATTCACTACAGAACATTCACTGCCTAGAATTAAGCTTGACACAATAAACGCTCCAAAAATTTCACTGAGTGTATAAACAGCACACTAAATTTGAACAAACAGGTTTTATGATCTATTTGAAGTTCTTTTCTAAAATGTCAGTGCTCCTGGGCCAAAGATCACCAGAAACTCAGGTGCAACTGAATGAACTGGGCTGACTGCTAATTGCAATGATACATTAATACATACACATCATGGCAAAATGGGGACTATCTGGTAGAAGGGTTTTAAGAAGGACTTAGTATGAGATCTGGGCTCTGGTTAGGTGGCTTTATGCTGTATTTAAGGAAGTGGAGCTTGACTCTGGATCAGACATTGTCAGGAAGCAAGGATAATTCTGTACTTAGGTATCTCAATAAATATTATATAGAATGAGGGTGGGAAAAAATGAAGCTAAAGTTCTATTTCATAAAGAAACAATGATCAGTCATATTAGCCAAAATGGGGAAATTTTTGTGGCTTGGAGATTTTTTTTTTTAACGTGCTCAGACATAATTATAGAGTGATCTTATGTTTGTTCTGACCCACCGTGGACAGAGGGGCTTTCTCGGATGTTGGTGTTCTGAAAACTGTTTAACAGAGCACCAAAGGTCCAACAGGGGCTTCCAGGCCAGCTCTTCACTATACCAGGCATGTGAAGAGTAAAGGAAGTGTCTGGTAAATTCCTAGTTGTCATAGGCCACCTGGATCTTTCTCAGAATTAGTCTAATATTTGGTCTTTCAATCATGACTTTCATCCTTAGAGTGTTTTCAATAGCTAACTAAATGCAATAATTTCAAATTACGTACCAACCTCAAGGCATGCTTTGAAGATAATCAACTAAAATTTTGAAATGGGAAGTCTGAAAGGATGGGCACCCAAAATTTTAAGGCGGTTACTTACATAATTTAAAGTAATGTAGAGGGATTATAAAATTTTATCTTCTCTTTTTTGGGGTTTTTCCTCTATGTTCTAAGGAAGACCAGATATATTTTTAAAGTGTGTGAAATGCTTTGAATAAGGAATTAAATGTTCAAAATGCTCAGAATTATTTTTTATTATAGATAATGCCACGACAGTGATTAGTAAACAGAGTGAGTTATTCAGTATATGAGTAATTTTAGATGAAAAGCAGCCAAAATGATTGCAAGACCAATTTTCACGGTCCCACTTCCTGCAAGACAAGATGTTTCACTGGAACAGTAGGAGGGAGAGCTGCTGTAGAGATGTGATCATAAGTAGTAATAACGGAAAACAATTTGGTTGGTGGGGAAAGGCAAGAGAAAACACTGAGATTTAGAACCCCAAATTGGAACTCCTCGGGCTTTCTGCAGGTTTCCACCGACTTTTGTCTCAGACTGCATGTTCAAGGTTTGAGCCTCAAGATCCATTTATTCTTAGAGTCTTTTAAAATGGCAACTGGAGTGATTTCAAAGAGCTGAACTTTGTCCTCAAATGTTAAGAATGATAAAAGCAAGACCGCAGGGAAGTGAACTTCTAATGGATATTCCTAATAATCTCCTTCAATTAGCTGCTCTGTTTTGTCTGTCAGTGGGAGCACTGTCAGCTCCAAACTATGAAGCCATTAAAAAAAAAAAAAAAAAAAAAAAAAAAAAAAAATTTGTAGTAGAAAAAAAAAAAACAACTCCATGAACAACTAAAGGTAAATCTGGACTAGTCTGTCATTCATTTATTGAAGCAAGAACTAGCTACCAAGTGCCTAGTATGTACCAGGTGCTATGCTAAATGCTAGAGACAGAAAAGCTGGTGGGGGGGGCATGTTCTGCTCAGAAAGAACAGTCCATTTAGAGTTGGGTGAAGGGGATGGGGCGGGGCGGGGGTGACATATAAACAGGCAATTTCACATGCTATCTGCATTGTTTCCTATTGTGGCTATTAGCAAGCTACCCTAAACTTAGTGGCTTAAAACAAGGCAAATTTATTCTCTAACACTTCTGGAGAACTCCGAAATGGGTCTCATTGAGTAAAATCAAGGTGTAAACAGGCTGCATTTCTCCAGGAGGTCTAGGACTGAAGCACTTTTCACTGTTTTTTTCCAGGCTCCAGAGGCAGTCCACGTTCCTGCCCAGTAACAGCCCCTTGAATCTTTTTCACATTGTAAAATCTGACAAATTCTTCTGCCTCCCCCTTTCATATTTTAAGGACCTTTATGATTACACTGAATATCCCACCTGGATAGTCCAGATTACTCTCTCCATTCTAAAGTCAGCTCATTAGCAACCTTAATTCTGGCTTCAACTTAATTAGCTGTCACCATGTAGCAGAAGATCTTCACAGATGCCAGGGATTAAGACGTGGGCATCTCCGGGGAGCCAGGACTCTGCGGCCATCCCTCTCCAGAGGCAAAGTAGGAACAATGTGCTTTCAGAACAAATCTTCCTAAAATAATTGGGCATGTTTGTTTGGGCCTCCCTATTGTGGTGGTGGTGGTGTTGTTGGTTGTTGTGTTTGTTTATCAGAATGCTGGTGGTGGTTCCGAAAATCTACTGCTGAGGGAGCCAAGTTTAGGTAATCTTTGGTAAAACATTAATGTCCTAAGTCTTTCCCTTCTTTCACTATTTTAGATTCTTTTCCAAAATCCTTCTTTCCTTTATGAAGTATTTTTCTAGGTTCAAGAAGAAAACACTTGCTATGCCTTCATTTAAGCAGTAACGCTTCCCTCCCATGATCACTTTATTTTAAAAATTATTCATTTTGAACAATTTTTTGGCCACCCTTCTATCCTACTGCAAACTATAATCTTACATATATCAAATACCAAATAAAAAATGAATTTTACTCAGACATGGAGTGGGAGACTGATTTTGCATATTGAATGTATTCCATTCAATGTTTCCCACAGTTTAACTCTGAGCTTCTCAACGGCAGGGACTGGGTTTGGTGATTATTCTTTTCATTCTTTACACGCAGCACAACGCCAGCTATATACTGTACCTCAGAAATGCTGACTGCATAAATGACTGGACAATATAACCCAATTTCCTGGACCGTTGAGTACCTAGAGATGTGATTTCAAAACAATGTAATGTTTTAAGGCTCTCAATTAAAAATGCAATAGCCTGAGGAATAGTTAGGAAGCAGAAAAGTAATAAACCTGTTATTCTATGCCTTAGTGAGGTTGCTTGGAATGGCAATTTTTCTCAAACCCCTTTCCTGAGCTTCTTGAAGAGAAAGGTGGGGGGTGGGGGGAAGAGGGTTGGTTAGGCATTACCCCTGAAGTGTGTCATCAACTCCTCTTTTTCTTTCTAATCCACATGCATTCTTGTTTCCCAAGAATGAATCCGTGGCTACATGTTCCCATGGAAACTAGATGTCAAGTGTCCCTGCCACTTCTTGGCTATGGCCTGCCCCATTTCTCCGTCTTTCCCTGTTGGAGCCTCTGCAAGTGCAGAAGTGGTGATTGGCATTCCCAGCACACTTTCACCTGCCACCTGGGCTGGCTGTCTCTTGGCTTGCTTCCTGCTGCCCTATTCTGAAGCTGAGCTCTCAGAATGACTCCCAGACCCTCTTTGCTGCCTGGCAGTGGCCTTTCCTGTTCTTTTCATCTCTCTTTGTATCCAGAATCCATATAAGTCAGACTTTGGATATACCGTGATGCAGGATATCTGACCCCCTGTCTCTGTAATCTGTCCACTCCTCACCACCTCTCTAGATATTATGACCTTGGTCAAAGCCACAGTTACTTAGATAACTAAAATTCCCTGCTCCTCTACAGTGTGTTCTCAATTGAGCAATCAGAGGTACCCGGAAGACAATGTTATCTCTCTGTTTAAAACCGTGCGGTGGCAGGGTACCTGGCTGGCTCGATCAGCAGAGCATGCAACTCTTAATTGCCTGGCCATAAGTTCACCCCACGTTGGGTATAGAGTTTTACTTAAAAATAAATAAATAAAATATTTACAAACAACAACAGCAAAAACAACAACAACAGCAGCAAACCTGCAATGGCTTCTCATTTTCCCTTAGAGAAAATCCTCACAGGAGTCTCCAAAGACCATCTGAGTTGACCCTGTTCCTGCTGTGACTCTCTTTGAGATGGTCTCAGAGCTCTTAGACATCATGATTGTGTCTTCCTCCTCTCTATGCTGCCCATGTTTTTCACAATGTCTGGTACCCACTGCATAACAGTGTTCCTTTACATGCTCAATATTAACTCAGATTCCCAGGGAAGATTTAAAGCCAATGCTCTTCTGCCATCTTTCCCTCCCTCCGAGTCTGAGAGCAGACATTCTGAACTGAAGCGATTCAGGATCAGAGACCATCTTCCAACATTGTGCATGAGCCACCAGGACAAAGCAGGAAGCCAGCCCCGAGTCTGGCAGGGATTGCCAGTCATTTGACTTCACAGTAGACATATTCCTATTTCAGCTGAAATTATCTTTCAAATATAGATTCCTTTCTGTTAAGAGTCAATTGCTTCTTTTTGACACTACACCGTCAGTGACTAATTAACACATCTCTATCTAAAAAGATTAATATGCTTTCACTTGGTAGTCAGTTAAAAACATTAATGTAATAAAATGTCATGTTTCTTATGGTTCCTTAAGCCTCAGAAATATAATACTCTCCCAGAGCAATTGGCTGTATTTTAATTATGTAAACACCAAAAACTCAATGGAATGGAAATGCACATTTTACTAGAAATTATCATAAGAGAGATACTTTTCAGAGATTATTTTCTGAAGCATTTACTTGAGACTGTATGTCATGAAAGATTTATAGGATAGCAATTCTCTAAAGCATTTAAAGTGTCTGTGCCTAGTGATTCAACTGGTCTGTATTTTAAAGAGTGTGTAAATATTTAAAAATTAAGTTATTTCAGCATCTCAAAAAGAAATCCCAAAACCCATTATTGCCATTATTGCCCATTTGCCCTCCATGTCCCCAGCCTTAGGTATCCATTAATCTGCTTCCTACAGATTTGCCTATTCTAGACATTTATATATTAAATAGGGTCATGCAATACATAGTCTTCCACGACCAGCTTCTTTCACTTCCATAATATTTTCAAGGTTTATCAATATTCTTCCATGTGTCAGTACTTCATTTTTTATTGTTAAATAATATCCCACTATACGGATATTCCACATTTGTTGGTATATTAGCTGACAGATACTTGGGTTGTTTCTCTATCTTGACTCTTACTTTCTGCTACAAACACTCCTTGTAAAAGTCTTTTGTGTGCTATGTTTCCATTCTCTCAGGTGTATTCCCTAGGAGTGGAATTGCTAATATTGTATGTTTAACCTGCGTCAGACTTTCAATTTATCCACAGTCTCATCAACACTTATTACTGGCTGCCTTTGTGTATAACCACCCTGTAGCATCTCACTGTGATTTTCATTTTCATTTCCATAATGATCAGTAACATTGAGAAACTTTTCATGTGTTTAGTGGTCAGTTGCCTATCTTTTTTGAAGAAATCTCTATTCAGGCCCTCACCCCTTATTTAGCTGAGTGGTTTGTTTTATTACGAAGTTGCAGAAGTTCTGTATGTATTTTAGGTACAGAACTAGGTACAAATCAGACAAATGATCTGGCCATGGTTTCCCATTCTGTGTGCTGTCTTTTTTCCTTTCTTGATGATCTGTTGTTTGAAGCACAAAAGATTTTAATTTTGATGAAGTCCAGTTTATTTTTATTTTGTTACTTGAGCTTTTGGCATCATATCTAGGAGGGCTTAGCTTACCCAAAGGACACAAAGATTTACTCCTACGTATGCAGGAATGACGTTTATAGTTTTAGATTTTACTTTTAGGTCTATGACCCATTTTAAGTGAATTTTATGTGTAGGTTGTAAGAGGAGGAAATAACTTCATTCTTCGCATGTGAAAATCTGATAGGCTCAGCAGTATTTGATGAAAGACTGTTCTTTCCTCATTGGATCGTTTGGGAACCCTTGTAAAAAAAAAGATGAATTACATAAACGTAGGGGACTATTCCTGGGCTCTTCAGTCTATTCCACTGATACACATCTATCCTTATGTTACACTGTGCCATACTGTCTTGATTCCTGTAGCTTTGTACTGAGGTCAGGTTATGTGAGTCCTCCAACTCTGTTCTATTTTTTTAAGATTGTCTTGGTTATTCTAGATCCTTTTCATTTCCATATATTTTTCTCCAAACAATTTAAATTCATTTCATACATGACAGATACTATTTTTGAATACCTATCATGCAGTAAAATGATCTTGCTGGTTTTTAAGTTTTATTTAAGAGTACCCAGTTCAATGCCTGTCTTCAGTGGAAAACAGAGTGAGTCAGCCCCATTGGGATTCACATTAGAGTTTCTAAGGAGCCAAAACTGATTTTTAGACAACTCATCTATTCCTTATTACTTACATAAAATGTCTTTTATACCTTATATTTTCTCACTAAGCTCTTCCTTTATCAAACAGAAAACATGCCTGCGAGGCATGCTATGCTTTTTAAGAGTCCAAGTTCTCTTGATCTCCAGATCAATTCATTATGCCATTTTATTATTTTCTTGTAGTTTGTATTTAGTGAGCCAGTGACTTGCTCAACCTAGTTTCATAGCCTATAAAAATTGGGTACTCCATGATTCTTGTGTATATTTCTCATATGCACTAACTCTGAAAACTGTCAAAATTTGAAAGTATATCTTTTGGTTCTAAAATTATTTCTCTTTTTTTGTAATTTAATTTTTTTTTCAGTGTTCCAAGATTCATTCTTTATGCACCATACCCAGTGCTCCATGAAATACATGCCTTCCTTAATACCCACCACCAGGCTCACCCAACCCCCCACCCTTCCCCTCCAAAACCCTCAGTTTCTCAGAGTCCACTCTCTTATGGTTCATCTCCCTCTCTGATTTCAAAAAAAAATAAATAAAATAAAATTATTTCTAGAGGAAATAGAAAAATAGTTTGTAATTGGGGAAAGCTAGGACATCTTGTTCATGTAATGGAAATAACTTTATTTCCTTTGATTAGCATGATAATTACTTAATTACTCTCTAAATAGTTGTAAAGATTGCTGACATGGCTGAAATAATAATTACTCTACTAGGCAAATAGATCACTATTTTAGATATTTCAAAAGAATGGAAGATAGAACATACTGTGTATGTCTTTTATGTTGGTTCAAGTAATTGGATACAAAATAATTTCTGGAAATTATTATTATTTATTTAATTTATTTAAATTAATTCATTTAAATTATTTAAATTAAATTTATTTATCTATTATTTATTTAATTTCTGGAAATTAATATTATTTCTGGAAAAGACATCTAAAAAACAAATAAATAAAGTGATTATTTTAAAATAGCCTGTTGGGACACCTGGGTGGCTCAGTCAGTTAAGCATCTGCCTTCAGCTCAGGTCATGATATCACGGTCTGGAGATAGAGTCCTGCATCGGGCCCCTTGTTCAACAGAGAGCCTGTTTCTCCCTCTGCCTCTTCTGGCCACTCTGCCTACTATAGTCTCTCTCTCTCTCTCTCAATCTGACACATAAATAAATAAATAAATAAATAAATAAATAAAATCTTGAAAAATAAAGAAAAATAAAAATAGCCTATTACTTTTTAAAGCATCAACATGAAAGATGGAATAGCTGTTTATAAGCTAGAGAGTACGGTAACTGATTGAAAACCATAATCAAAGAAGGAATTTGGTTCTGTCCATTTTCTGTTTTTTCTTTTTCTTAACAGTCTCTGCTGATGACTCTAGATTTTCTTTGGTTTGTATGAACGTCTAAAAGGGTTGTTTTTTTCAGTTCTCTCAAAAAAATTCCCTCTCACTTTCAAATTAGCAAATATGAACTGACTGCTCAGAGCAGAGCTTCACAAGTTTTAATGTTCATCTTAGGATCCAAGTAGTTTTAAGATGGAGATTATATTCAACATACATGGGGCAAAGACTGAGATCCTGCATTTCTAACAAGCTCACAGGTGCCACCAACATGGCAGGAAGCAAGGACTTAAAGAATAATGACTTCCAGAACTTGCCTTTCATGACTAGATTTGCATATCTTGTGAAGACACTACAAGCTCTAGCGTACATCACCTCTATTAAACAGTTCCTATGTATTCTTAAAGAGATAAATTATGCCTGCAAAATAATATTTATAAAATTTTAAACACAAAAAGTAGCATCCAATAGTGTTCTGCATCTTTTTTTATTTTAATATATCTTAAAAAGTGTATGATGTCATTTTTTCTTTAAATTTACTTTCTAAATCATTGATGCTTATATAAGAAACTATTAAGTTCATGTACAAATAATATACTCAGATAACCTGCTGGATTTTGTTACTCTTCATAACTTTTTCCATTTCATTCTCTAGACCTTTTCAGTTGTATTATATCAACTTTGGATAAGGATAATTTTCAATATTTATACTATAGAAATTTGAAATTTAAGGGAGAAGTTGGAATTGCAGATGTATTTTTAGGTGCCATACTAGAGATGCTATTTCAAACTATGGGACTAGATTAATATATTCTTAAGGTACTGTATAATTTATCATGTCTATTGTTAATTTTCTCTCTTAGATATAACATCAAAGAAGGAAGAATATGCCTGTTTTGTTCACCTTTGTGTTTCAAGAGTTTACAACAGTACCTAGTGTCAAAAAATACTTCTGAATTTTGTTGTTCGAGGAAAGGTTATTATCTTGGGAGTGGAGAGGAGGGAGAAGGGAATATTGAAGATGTGAGGAGAGAGGACTTACAAAATCATGTTCTGACAAGTTAGGGAATTGACTAGGGAAGTGTCAAATTGCTAGAGAAGGCTAAGAATCTAATATTTGTGATCATAATGTAATGTGAATCCTTCCTGTGTGGTTATCTTTTCTCTGGCCACATTCAGATACAGCATTAGTGGAGCAGAATCAGCAAGGAGCTTGGTTCAACTAAGGTAGGAGTTTCCAGGTGATAAAAAAAAAAAAAAAAAAAAAGTTAGATTGGTCCTAAGGGATATCCCGAATGGACTTTCTAGGATGCAGATATGATTATATAGTCTTAAACTAATTATTAAACCCATGATTGCTGAAAATATATTTTTTTTAAAAAGTTGAAGCGAAGGCAGTGGGATTAGTAATGATGCAAGAAATCTTAACTACCTAGAAAACAATGAAACCCTGTGCCTAGGAGTTGAGAGACAATAAAAAAGTAGTAGAATATATGGACTGGAGATCCTGATAGATGATAAATTGTTTAGGTGTGGGGTTGGGTAGAGGTGGTTGGTATAATTCATGAGTTGGAAAGCCAGCAATTATGGTCTTTCAGTGGAATGGCTGAAACTGTAATTCTGGGTGTGATGTGATGATTGAAGTGTTGAGGTGAGGTGGCGGAAGGGATATTAGAAAACAAGGCCAATGAACTGGAACCTTAACCCCAGAGCTCATATTCCAAGTAATACATAATCATTACTAATAGAAATGCTGTGGTGCCCCATGATATTCTACAAAATGGTATAAATGTTATTCCATACAGCTGATCAAACATGCACACTTTCACATTTGGCTGGCTTGTACCCAAAGTACATGTAATTATAAAGCAGAATGTCACTGAGCTCCGTGTTTGCTGAGTCCCAAGACAAGATTCTCTTTTAGACTCCAGAAGGGAGAAAATTAAACTCATTGTTCTATTGTAGTTAGAGTTTATGTCTAATTAAATTAAAGAACAGATTGAATAGTTTAACATATCTCATGTTCATATGGCATTGAAAATCCTTGGTTGGCAGCTGTGTAAATCAGCAGGAAATCAGGGGAAGGCAAAAGTGAGATGAATATTTAGAAGTGGAAATTAGAGGCAGTACTATTTCTAAAACACCCCTTGCTGTTTATATGGCAATACCAATAATTGAGATAGGATGTCATTGAGTCATTAATATACTATCAAAACATAATAATAATTAAAACATCATGATTTTTAGTATCTACCTACTATAACTTTTATTTATCATCTTTTCAGTTTTAAAAAGCGAAACACATAACAGAGAAAAACAAATACCTTGAGCTCATCCTTAAATTCCAAAAAAATGCAAACAATCATTTTTATGATTGCCATGCCCATAAAACATTCAAATGCAGTTTGAGATTGGTAGCACAAAAATGACTTTGACATTAAGCATCATAACTTATACACAGATGCCTAGTTACATAATTCCCAAGAATTTAAAGAGAGCTGAACCTTCCATATTTTTCCATTTATCATTTTTTTGGTTGAAAATTTTCATACATCCTCAGAAGCAGAATTATATAATGAACTCCCATGCATTCATAATCCAAATTTTATAATTGTCAAGATTTAATACATTTTTTGTTCTTTTTTTTTTAACTGAAGTCTTTTGAAAAAAATGCCAAATATCTTATAATTTTGCTCCTACATATTTTACAATTATATAGCTTGGGATCCTAGTATTTTTAAATTTATTAGTAGTTTTTTCAAAACTTTGTCATGTTTGCCTATGAAAAACACTTATTTATTCTTCTCAATTTGCATCTAGGAAGAGTAGAGTTGAAACAATTTGGAAAACTAAAATAAAAATAAATGGGAAATTTCTAGGACATAAATCAACTTGATAGAGCAGGTAATATGTCATTTTTCTTATTAAATTTAAAAAATTGTATATTTACATGCAGTTGTTAATAACATTCTGTAGTTAGTTCTGTGTACCCTTGCCCAGTATTCCCCAATGACAATGTCTTGCAAAACCATAAATGAAAGCACAACCAAGGTATTGACATTAGTACAGCCAAGATACAGAACATTTCCATCACCATGAAGATCACTCATGTTACCCTTTTATGCCTACCTTCCACTTCCCTCCCAATCTCATCCCCTCCTTAACTTATGGTACCCACTAATTTGTTCTCCATATCTATAATTCTGTGATTTCAAAAATGTGATACCAGTGGAATCATACAGTATGTAATCTTTCATAATTGGCTTTTTCCAATCCAACAAAGTTCACTGAAGATTTATCCAAATTGTTAGGTTGATCAGTAGTCTATTCCTTTTTATTGATTAATAGGACTCCATTATATGGATCTACCACAGTTTATTATAGTTCAATTAACACTGAAAGACATATGGCTTGTTTATAGCTCTGCTTTTGATGTCAATTCTCAAAACTCTTTGGCTAGACCCAGATTCCTACTCCTATGTTGAATCAGAGAGGTGAAAGTGGACATCCTTGCCTTGTTTCCAGTCTTAGAGTAGGCATTCAGTCTTTCTTATTCAACATATTGGTGTCTATAGGTTTTCATAGATGTTCTTTATCAAGCTGAGGAAGTTACCCACTATTACTATTTTTCTGAGAATTTTTATCATGAATAGGTGCTGAATTTTGTCAGAGACTTTTTCTGTATTGATTGATATGATCATATGACTTTTACCCCTTAGCCTGTTAATACAGTGGAATACATTGATTGACTTTCTAATATTGAACCAACCTTGTATCCTTGGAATAAACTCTAATGTATACTTCTCTTTATATATTGCTAAAATTTATTTGCTAATATTTTGCTAAGGAATTTTGGGTTTATCTTCATGATCTGTAGTTTTGTTTATTTGGAAATATATATATATATATATTTGGTACTGTCTTTGCCTGGTTTGGGTATCATTATTACTGACTACCTAAAATGAATTGGGAATTGTTCCTTTCTCTTCTATTTCCTGAGATTGTATAGAATTGGTGTTAAGATGTGTTGGAGAGGATGTGGAGAAAGGGGAACCCTCTTACCCTGTTGGTGGGAATGGAAGTTGGTGCAGCCTCTTTGGAGAACAGTGTGGAGATTCCTCAAGAAATTAAAAATAGAACTTCCCTATGACCCTGCAATTGCACTCCTGGGTATTTACCCCAAAGATACAGATGTAGTGAAAAGAAGGGCCATCTGTACCCCAATGTTTATAGCAGCAATGGCTACGGTCGCCAAACTATGGAAAGAACCAAGATGCTCTTCAACTGAAGAATGGATAAGGAAGATGTGGTCCATATACACTATGGAGTATTATACCTCCATCAGAAAGGACGAATACCCAACTTTTTAGCAACATGGACGGGACTGGAAGAGCTTATGCTGAGTGAAATAAGTCAAGCAGAGAGAGTCAATTATCATATGGTTTCACTTATTTGTGGAGCATAACAAAAAGGATGGAGGACATGGGGAGTTAGAGAGAAGGGGGTTGGGGTAAATTGGAATGGGAGGTGAATCATGAGAGACTATGGACTCTGAAAAACAATCTGAGGGGTTTGAAGTGGCGGGGGTGGTGGTAGGTTGGGGTACCGGGTGGTGGGTATTATAGAGGGCACGGATTGCATGGAGCACTGGGTGTAGTGAAAAAATAATAATACTGTTATGCTGAAAATAAATAAATGAAAAAAAATTGGTGTTGTTTTCTATAAACATGGTAGACATTTCCAGTGGAAGCATCTATGCCTAGAGATTTCCTTTTTTGAGATTTTTAAATTATGAATCCAATTTTCTTAATAGTTATAGGGCTCACATTGGATCAACTGAGATACTTTGTGTTTTTCAAGGAAGTGGACAAGGAGTTTGTATGATTGATATGTGTAGTGGTTCATAGGATTCCCTCATTATTCTTAGGTGACTGTGAGGTCTGCAGTTATAGCCCATGATTGATCTCTGATATCAAGTTATGGAGTTTAATTATTTTTTTCAAAACATACAAATGTATGTTTTTTCTTTTTGTCCTCATCAATCTTGATACAAGCTTGTTGATTTTATTGATCTTCACAACAAACAAGCTCTTTGCTTTATTAATTGTCTCTTTGGTATACTGTTGGGGATTTCATTGGTTTCTTTTCTTTCATATATTATTCTCTTCTTTTTACTTGCTTTGAGTTTATTTCTTATTTTTTCAATACTCTTGTACTTGGAGGTTAGTTTATTGATTTAAGGCTTTTCCTCTTTTCTCCCATATTTAGTCCAAAAATTTATCTTTTGACACTTTAGTTATTACTCACAAATTTTTATAGATAGCATTTTCATCTTCATTCAGCTAAATGTATTTTTTATTTCTTTGGGAATTCCTTTTGACCCATAGATTATGTAAAAGTGTGTTGTTTAGTTTCCAAGTGTTTGGGCATTTTTTTGGTCTTTCTGTCCTTGATTTCTAGTTTGATTACATTGTGGTAAAAAATACATTCTATGATTTCAAATACTTTAAGTGTGTTGGGATTTTTTTTATAACCCAGGCTATGGTCTGTCTTGTTGAATGTTTTAAAGGTGTGTGAAAAATTTTCTATTCCAACGTTGAGTAGGATATTCTATAAAATGCCACTTAAACCCTGGTGGGCTGATGTTCAGTTCTCCTATATCCTTACTGATTTTCTGTCCAGTTGTTCTAACCTGTTACTAAGAGAGGGGTATTTCAGTAGCCCCCTATAATTGTGGATCTATTTCTCCTTTAATTCTGCTTTCAGTTCTATTGTTTTTTGCAATTTATTGTTTTGCGCATACACAGTTAAGATTGTTACATCTTTTTGATGAACTGATTCTCATCATTCTATCATAACTTTGTCCTTGGTAATTTTCTTTGAAGTCTAATTTATCTGATATTACTTAACCTATTCCTTTTATTTCTTTGATTAAAGTTTGCATGATATATCTTTTTCTATCCTTTTACTTTCAACCTCCCTATATTGTTATAATTGAAGTGGCCTTCTTACAAATGGCATGTACATGGGTCATGCTTTTTAAACCATTATGAAAATCTGTCTTTTACTGCTGTATAGAGACCACTCAGTGTATTATAATTATTGATATGTCAGGGCTTAGGTCTGCCTTTTGTGCGTTTTGTTGTTGTTGTTGTTGTTGTTGTTGTTGTTTATTTGTTTTTTCTTTTTTTCAATGCTTTGTTTTCTTTTTCTTCCTGTAGATTACTTGAATATTTTCTAGAATTCCATTTTGATTCATCTAGTGTTTTTGAATATGTCTTTTTTGTGACTGCTTTAGATGCTATAGATGTGTTACGTTATCGCAGCCTAGAGTTGTATTTTTACCAGTCTGAGTGAAGTATAGAAACTTTGCTTTCATATATGCCTTTGCCTTCTCTTATTTATTCCATGTTTAGAATCACATAGACAGTGTTTTAAGTTTTGCTTCAACCATCAAACAATCTAGAACCCAAGAAGAGAAAGTCTGTTGCATTTACTCATATTTTTGCTTACCATGTTCTTTTTTCTTCCTGATATTGCAAGTTTTCTTTTATTCCCATTTTGTTTAAAGAACTTTCTTTAATAATTCCTTGAGAAACATTTTCCTGGCAGCAAATTCTCTTAGTTTTCTTTATCTTAGAATATTTTGATTTTTGTTTCATTTCTGGAGGATATTTTTCACAAGGTATAGGATTTGGGGTTCATTGTCCTTTTTTAGTACTTGAAAAATGTTGTGCCACTTCCTCCTGGCCTCTAAGTTCTATTGAGAAACTTACTGTCATTTGAATTGTTTTCCCCCTGTATATAAAATGCCATTTCTCTCTGACCGCTTTCAAGATTTTTGTTTGTTTGCTTTCGTCTTATGGAGTTTAATTATGATATATGTTAGCATGGGTTTCTTAGTGTTTATCCTGTTTGGGTTTATTCAGTCTCTTGACTCTGTACGTTTATATCTCTTACCAAATTTGGTAATTTTTTTCTTCATGAACTTCCAGCCCTGCCTCTTTCCCCTTCCTTCTGGGACTCTAATGACATAAATGTCAGATCATTTTGTTGTTGTTGTTGTTGTTGCTCCCACTGGTCACTGAGGATTTTTCTTTTAAGTTTCTTTTCTCTCTGTTGTTTAGACTGAGCTATTTCCCTTGTCCCACCTTCCTGTTGACTGATTTTTCTCCCTCTGTCTTCCCAAGCTCTGTCAACATCATCCACTGAGTTTTTTAAAAATTTTATTTATTATGTGTTTCATATAAATTTTCCATTTGATTCTTCTTTATAGCTTCTCTTTCTTATTATAGCTTCTCTTTCTTTGTTGAGACTTTATTTCTTTCCTGAGGCTTTCTAATTTTTAATTAGTTTCTGGCAGGTTTGGAATTGCTCATAGAAGTACCTTTATCATTCTTTCTTCAAATTCTTTGTTAAATAACTAACATCTCATCTCAGTGTTAATATCTATGGTGTTTTTTATTCAGTTTGTGATCTTCTTTTTTCTTGGTATGAAGAGTGATTTTTTATTGAAACTTAGACTTTTCTTTCTTTCTTTTCTTTTCTTTTTTTTTTTTTTTTGTTATAATACCTGGATCTTTTTTTTTTTTTTAAAGATTTATTTATTTATTTGACAGAGAGAGATCACAAGTAGTCCGAGAGGCAGGCAGAGAGAAGGAGGAAGCAGGCTCCCTGCTCAGCAGGGAGCCCAATGCGGGACTCGATCCCAGGACCCTGAGATCATGACCCGAGCCGAAGGCAGCGGCCTAACCCACTGAGCCACCCAGGCGCCCATAATACCTGGATCTTATTTAAACTTTCTGATATAGCTGGCTTTCTCTGAGAGCATCCCCACAGGGGAAGGGGGGTGACAGGCAGAAATGCAGTTTCCCTACCTAGCCTCCTCTGATACCCAAGATGGAGGTGTCCCCATTACTTCAGAGTAGGGATGGCATTTCTAGATGCCTGCATGATCTCCACTGATACAGCAGTGGGAGAAGCCTCATTACCACTAGCAGCAGTCCTAACTCTCCAGGAGGTTTCTTCAGCACCATCTTTACAGCCAGTGGAGTTAGAAACCTAGGCTTTCCCTGTGCTCTTCACTGACTCTGCTAGAGTGGTGGGACCTCATACTGGCTAATGAGCATAAAAGTCCTGGTCCCCTCCTTGGCCTCCTCTGACATTACTCAAACAGAGGTGTTGGAACACCACTGTATATAGCCTGCTGAGGATACAGATCTAAGCTCCTCTTTCCGCCATTATTGGTGTTGAAAGGAGTGAGCCACAGTTTTACCTGCATTTTCTGCCTGGAATAGAACAGTTACTGTCTAAATGTTTGGTGTCTCACTAGCCTGTCCCTTTCCTAGTCCTTGGTCTACAGACCATATGATTTATTGGAGTTCTTTTAACCTTTACCCTTTGGCACTTCCAAGTTATTGACTTCTTCAGCTCAAAGTCTAGGATATATGAGGGGGCTGGGGGGAAATCCAGAGAACTGACTGCTGTGTGGCTCCTCACATCATAAAGTCCCTGGCTGATTGGCCTTCTTCTTCTACCCTCCCGAGTATTCTCGTACTTGCTTTAGATATAATATGCAGGGTTTTTAATTGTATTTGATGGAAGGAATAGGGAAATTTCTGTCCAGTCCCTCTTCCTAAAGTGTGATTTTAGTAAACAAAAATAATTCATAATAATATATTTTATTTTGGACATGCAACAATCAAACATTCTGTTGTAATTTTAATTAACAAGATGCAGCAAATCAAATAGAATTTTACAAATATTCTTCTGGCAAATCCTCAGTCATTCTTTTAGAAAAATGTGGGGAGTACCATTTCTTCTAACTGAATATGTGTCATCAAGCTTGCTAATAAATTTCATTTAAAAAAGGTAATCAGGGGCACCTGGGTGGCTCAGTGGGTTAAGCCTCTGCCTTCGCTCAGGTCATGATCTGAGGGTCCTGGAATCGAACCCCACATCAGGCTCTCTGCTCAGCAAGGAGCCTGCTTCCCCCTCTCTCTGCCTGCCTCTCTGCCTACTTGTGATCTCTCTCTCTCTGTGTCAAATAAATAAAATCTTTAAAAAAAAAAAGATAATCAGTGTAACCAAAAAATTTGACAACTTATGAGGGTATAAATTATACTATTCATGAATTTGTCTGAATTTTAAAATCTCTTACTATAAACAAGCAGGTTTTTAATATCTAATTCAGGATATTTTGTTGCTTTGCCACATTGATGGTTACCTGGTTTGGGACCAACTAATTCTTAACAATCTTGACAATAAATATAATATTTTATGTCATTGGCCAGATTCAGTTGTAAAGATGACCAAAAGCATTGAAATGATAAGTTTATAACCAGCTATTTATCACAGATGAAGCCAAAATCATAAACTATATGAAAAGGAGTTGAAATAGGGGTTTTCTTTTAATTTATCAATAAAATATACCCACCAACAACACTTTAGCTCATATCTTAGTCCTTATTAATTTACAAAAGTAAATAATTCTATTTTTTAAGTTTTTGTTATCCCACTATAAATATATTCCTGAAATATGATGACCAAAAGATCTAGAAATAAATAGATCTTAGATCTATTTATAGAAATAAATAGATCTTAGATTTATTTCTTTCTACTTAATTTTCAGACAATCTTTCAAGAAATATTAAATGTAGAGAAGTTAAAGAGTTACCATATAATAGATACAAATCAGGATTTCTTGGGAACTGAAGTATTTGCTTGCTCTCTAGCAGATGATATTTTTGGACACTTTTTATCCCCTTTCCACTGTCTTCAATTTGCCATCTCTTGGTTTGATATCTAACCTAGTTTTATCATAGTAGCCACTTAAGGCTTGGTTTTCTACTTTTTATAGTCATTAGTGAGTTGACAAGTTATTTCCAAATAACTGGATAACCAGAAGGTCACATCAACAGTTTCTGTGCCCATTAGTACACATTTTTCAGTTCTGAGGAAGAGTTACAAAACATTAGTTACATTAGTTAGGGTTCTCCAAAGAAACAGACACAAAAGCAAATATATAGATGGATGTACAAGAAAAGATTTAGTGTGAGAATTGGCTTATGCGAATATAGAGGCTGAGCTATGCACATGTGCTGACTGCAACCTGGAGGACCAGAAGAGCCAGCGGTATAATTCAGTCTGAGTATGAAGGCCTGAGAAGCATGAGGGCCACTGATAAAAAGTGTCAGAGTGCAAAGGTCCTACAAGGTCAGGAGAAGATGGATGCTCCAGCTCAAGAAATGAGGGAGAAATTTAGCCTTTTCTTAGTCTTTTTGTTCCCCTCATGCCCTCACTGGATTAGGTAATGCATACTCATATTTGTGAGGGCGATCTCTTTACTCAGTATACTGATTCAAATGCTCATCTCTTCCAGAAACACCCTCACAGAGACACTCAGAAATATTGTTTTACCAGCAATCCAGCAGTTAATTAATTTTGAACCATACCTGTATCTTAAACAAAAATGTTGCAGATGATACCCAATTGATTCTGATAAAATACCAGTAGGAAATATTATAAAATCGATTGTCTTATAATATCTAAAAAGAGGGAGCATTCATCCTTCCTGCTTGAGTTTGGGTGAAAATCTGCCAAGAAAGAAGTCAATAAATGAGACAAAATCAGAGAGGTGGTTTGAGGAGTCTTTTACTTTAGTTAATTAAAGAACCAGCAAAGAGATGGGTTTCTGACTTTGTACCCCAATCTTGGCAGCTCTAAACATGCCAACACAAGCACCCAAGAGAAATGGTCTTCCTACTGCTGGTTATTTCTCAGTGAGGTTTTAAACTCCTTGTCTTGCCAGTCCCATTTTGGATCATGTATATAATTCATTAAGAGGCCAGTTTATTTGCACTTTTCCAACTAGATTTACTTTTTCTCCTTCAGTTCTTGACATTTTAGTGAATGTTGACTCTGAAGTCAGTCAATATTAGCAGGACTTTGCTCCAAACCAGATGCTAAAACTTACAGTGAAAGTGGTATTCCTGAATCCTAATTTTCTTTAGTCTCTTATTCCCAAATTTAAAAAATAAATAAATAAATAAGAGAGTGTTTTCTGAAGTAAGATTCTTTAGTTTAAAAGAATAGCTTTGGGGTACCTGGGTGGCTCAGTAGGTTAAGAATCTGCCATTGGTTCAGGTCATGATCTCAGAGATTTGAGACGGAGTCCAGCGTCAGGATCCCTGCTCAGTGGGGAGTCTGCTTCCTGTCTCACTCTGCACCACCCCCCTCATGTTCTCTCTTGTTCTCTCTCTCAAATAAATAAATAAAATCTTTAAAAAGAAAAGAAAAGAATAGCCTTGACAGGAGCCACCGAGAAGAAATCTGTGACCCGGCTAATGGGTTCTCCCCCAAGATTTGTCTGCTCACATGAACTTTGGAATGGCAGCACCTCTGCCAGAATTTGGCCCCCTCCTGTAGGCACGCTGTCTGCAGGATCATTTCTCCACACTGCTTTGACACTTCTGTTTATTTTCTCATCGAGCTCATCCTTCCCACCACCAATTACATCCACATGGATGAATCACAAGCTTATAATTTTCTTCTGCTGGGTCCTTAAGGGCACCTTAGGAATTCTTCCACTCTACACCTGTACTTTCCATAGACTATAAATGGACTTTAGAATCTATAAATAATCCAATCAACACTAAATACTGCCTTCAGTTGCTGACAAGCTGCTGTTCATTAGGAGCTCATACTGAACCTTCATGCTGTTTGCATCAGCAAATCTTTTCCTTTTAAGTTACTCAGTATACATTCTTTGTGCTACTTACTTTGGAGATTTGAAAAAGAAAAAGAGTCCACCCACTAATCCTTCCAAAAAGCACTAGATAGTAACATTTTACTTAGTCGATGGAGAGATTGAGATAGTTATATAGTCATAATGGGGATATTGTTTTTCATCAAGTCATTTGAGTAAGAACATTTGTTTATATATGCTTTATGTATGCTTTCTTAAAATTTCTATGGCCCATAACAAAGTACGATTGTATGAAACACTGGAACTCTGCTTAATTTAACTTGATTGTAAAATCTCACACAATATGAAATTGTTGAAGGGGAAACCATTGTTGAGAATCAAAGTTTTCTTCATTTTAAACTCCTTTATGGAGTGCCCTAAATATTCCTGATTGAAAAACTTCTAACTCCTGGCAGAAACAGCCCAAAATTTCTAAAGAAGAAGTAAAATGGGAAAACATAGGCATCATTCAAGAAGTTGTCCTCCAACTACTTTCAACTTCACCAAATATTTGGTACATATTTTATGGATGAAACCAAATTAGAGCACATCATTAGTGATCAATTTATAATTGCCTTTTAGAAAAAAGCAGCGTAACACTAGTGAAATAGAAGTTGGTGTAGAATCTGTCATGCTTCCTAATTTGAAGAAGGGGATAAGACGGAGTAAGAAGGAGCAAGAGAATAAATACAATGCTGGTGCAGTAAGAGGGTAATTCCCATACATGTCTGTAAAGAGAGTACCCTGAAAAACCTAATGACAAGGTCTAGAATTTGAGATTGAAATAGGCCACAGTTTTTTTTTTTTTTTAAGATTTTATTTATTTATTTCACACAGAGAGAGAGAGAGATCACAAATAGTCAGAGAGGCAGGCAGAGAGAAAAGGGGAAGCCGGCTTCCCGCTGAGTAGAGAGACCGATGCGGAGCTCGATCCCAGGACCCCGGGATCATGACCTGAACCAAAGGCAGAGGCCCCAACCCACTAAGCCACCCAGGTGCCCCAGAAATAGGCCATAATTATTTCCCAATCCAGATCATCATCCCAGGAAAATTTAGGGTACCTAAAATCTATATTGATGTTAAGGAGGCTTTAGCTTAACTGTAAAAGAATGTATCAGAATTTTAAATTTTCTTTTCATTTGTATTTGTTTCTTTTTCTAACAGACATACTGAACTTTATTTAATAATTTGATTTTCCTGGGGCACCTGGGCGGCTCACTTGGTTGAGTGTCTGACTCTTGATTTTGGCTCAGACCATGACCTCACAGTGGTTGGATGGAGTGCCATGACTGGTTCCACTCAACACTGAGTTCCTCACTTCAGATTCTCTCCCTCTCACTCTGCCCCTCCCCTCACTCACTCTTGTACAGGTACATAAGCATCCGCATCCATACTTCCTCTCTCTCGAATAAATAAATGCATTTTTAAAAATAAGTAAAATAAAAAATAACCGGACTTTCCTTGTAAGAATGTAAACAAAAATTTTAAAAAATATTAAAATTTTTAAAAATAAATAAATAAATATAAAAATTATATGTAAATGGCTAAGAGAGGATTAGTAGAAGTTCAATTTTACATTGAATAGATTTTTTAGTCACAAATAATATTTAATAAAGGCATAATTCACTATAAGTGCTTTGAAAATTGCATCCACAGGGGAAACAATTACTGGAATCTCTTTCCTGCACAGGGAATATGTTCTAAGATCCAGCAGCTGTGTGAGTCTGCCGGCCCCTGTACTCAGAGGGCAGGAAGAGACCCAAGAAGTGGCAGGACACTCCAGGCTGGCAGGTGGCAGTTTTAATAAGCAAAGGGAACTTTGACTTTTCAACAAGACTTTTCTGAAGTGGCAGAAAGATGAATGGGTCCCCACACTCCCCCTCCAAATCTTAACAGTTTACAGAGAGGCCTTGGCTAGATTCGGTCACATCTACTGTGCTGGTGTTTTCATCACTGTGTCTCAACCTCAGTACTGTGGCCTTGGAGCAGCCTCTGGGAACAGGAAAAACAGGCAGGTCCCACATTCCAAGGTCAGGGGAGGGGGTGAGAAGCCTCCGAATGCCTGTGTCAATTGTCAGTCATGTCCTTTTGATGACTTCTCCAATGGAATCAGAGTACCAAAGTAGAGACAGTAGTGCTTCCTTTCATTATGAGAAGAATGGGGGACTCTAAGTTGTCAAAGAGCGATGATTTCTCCAGAAAAATAAATGTAAGAAATAAATGTAAGAAACTCACGCCTGGAAAATATGTATGTTAAGAACCAAACAGGGATGCCTGGGTGGCTCAGTCAGTTAAGCATCTGACTCTTGGTTTTGGTTCAAGTCATATCTCAGGGTCATGAAATCTAGCCCTGCATTGGAGTCTGTGCTCAGTAGAAAGTCTGCTTGAAACTCTCTCCCTTTCATTCTGCCCCTCTCCCTGCTTGCTATCTCTCAAATAAAATAAATAAGTAAAATATTAAACCTTAAAAAAAAAAGGACTGGACAAATATTTTTCAATATTTCACTGAGCAAGAAAAAATATGAAAGTTATTCCCTAAATAAGACATAATATTACATATTTTTATCTTACTTCTCAGGAATGTCTGAGAGATAAAAGATGTGTAGTATTGTCTAGGTATTAGAGGTAGAGTACTGTTCTTCCAGTGAATGAGTACTATCCCTCAAAGGAATTACCTAAATGGTTTCTGCTATAACGTTTTTCCATTCCAGAAAATTTAGATACTAGGTATATTGCAATAAGAAACATGTAATAGTCATAATGATAGCGTTCCAATTAAAATTTCTGTATAACATATCACTCCAAAACTTAGTAGCATTAAAATAAAACCATTTTGTTATAGCTAATAAGTTCTATGAGGTAGGAATTTGGACAGGATGGGGCTGGCTAATTCGTCTGCTCCTTGCTCTGTTGACTGAGGTCACTTATTGGTGCTCCACTGGTGGATGGGTTCATTTGGAGAGTCCAAGACAACCCCACTCATGTTTCTGGGAATGGATGAACCATTGGTTTTAGTGGAAACTGTCCACATGGTCTCTCCATCATGGTGTTCTCAGGGTAGTTGGATTTCTTACATGACAGCTGGATTTCCCAGAGCAACAAACCCAAGACAAGGCAGAGTTGCATCACTCCTACCACATTGTCTTGGATACACATGAGTCATTGGGCCAGCCTAGGTTTCAAGGGGTGGAGAATTAGCCTCTGTATCTTCATGGGTAGCAGCAAGGTCACAATATGAGAGAATGTATAGAATGAGAGATAATGTTATAAACATCGTAGAACATACATTCTGGAAAATACAATTTGGAAATTCATTTATTGTCCAAGGTCACTTGAGTAATAAGTAACAAATCTGGTACATTAACGTAAGCCAAGTGTGACTCCAAAGACTTTTCCATAAGAATTTTGTAATGAATCTGAGAGAGAGGAGATACAGAGACAGAGGCAGAGAGAGAGAGAGAGACAGAGATGGAGAGAGAATATTGTGTTTTGAAAGCTTATTTTAGGATACAGATTAGATTTTGAAAATATCAAATACTTTGACATTTGTCTCTTATTTAAGGGTATTTCTTCCATGAATGTATCATTTGAATCAAAGATCCATTAAGATGGAGGGACTTATTCTTCACTTTTACCTTTCATTCTTTTTTATAGCTTAGTGCCTGACCTAAGGTAGATGATCAACAAAGACTAGTTGGAATGAGTGAATGAATGAATGTTGTGCACAAATGTTGACAAGAGAAAGAACTTGTATTTGGAAAAATAAAGGAACAGTCTTAAGTGCTTTCTAAGAACTATAAGCATTTTATGCTTCCATGAAATTATTTTTCCTACATTATATTTAAAGGGCTTAAAGAGATATATTCTCTTCTCACTCTCAAACACTTTTATGTTAAAAATTATTTAGATAGAAAAATTAAACAAATAGTTTGAGTTTAACAGTTTGCTGGTTATTTCACATATACCTTTCAATTAAATAAAATGCCTATAGTACATAATACTGTAATTAAGAGTATAAACAAATAATATGCTATATCTTTATATTTAAAACCTGAAAAATTATCTGATTTTCAACTTTGACTTATTCTTTAGGAAGCTATGACATTTTAAGGTGCATATAATTAAAATGCACATAAATATGTAATATGTAGAAATGTGTTTATCCAACAGCTACACATTTTCTAAAAGTACAGTTCATTTTATTACATACTCTGATAAATCTCCTCTCTCTTAGAACATTGGAAACGGATGAATAGTATTCGTTTCTAAATTCTGTCAGAATTTCCCAAGGCAGTCGAGAGGATTTTTCCATTGCTTAGGAATGAAGCATTTGGTATAATTTGTTTGCTCAGAGGAAATGTTTCTATATGAGAAAACACAATGTTGCCATGGTGATACATCAAAAAAATCATTTGAAAATATGCAGAGTGACATAAAACTTCTTCTATTCTGTTTTTAAAAATAGTTCATATTTTTAAAATAATATATGCAGAAATTTTATTTTTGAAATGTATTTATAAGGAAACAGTTTAATAAATAAAAATCAATATTTGATTTGCTTACATTTCAAACTTATAAAAAGAAAACTCATTGGATCTCAAGTCAGTCTATTTTCTTTTATTTTGTTTGTTAACATTGGAAAATATCTAGCAAAATGTGGGTAGTGTGAAGGGATCACCTTTTACTGGTCAGCGGAGAAATGTAATAGGATATAGAAATACACTATACAGGAGTGCCTGGGTGGCTCAGTCGGTTAAGTGTCTGCCTTCCACTCAGGTCATGATCCCAGTGTCCTGGGATTGAGCCCCACATCAGGCTTCCTCTTCAGGGGGAGCCTGCTTCTTCCTTTCCCACTTTCCCTGCTTGTGTTCCCTCTCTCGCTGTGTCTCTCTCTGTCAAATAAATAAACAAAATCTTAAAAAGAAGAAGAAGGAGGAGGAGGAGAAGAAATATACTATACAACCCATTCAATCCTGGTATTGGTGGCTTTTTCTTTAGGTTTTGCTTTATCTAAAACAGGCATTGTTTAGTGGACTATATTACTTTCTTAATCTCTTAGTTGATGGGTGAAAGGTGGCTAGCTACTCAATGGGTGAATAAGTGGGTAGGAAATGCGATTTGTTACTTATCAGACCTCAAACTCTGATTGTTAACATTTTCGAACATAGCACTTACCTAGGCAGCAAAAGAGGAAAAGGAATAAAGAATACATTCAAAAGCAAAAATGGCTCTCTACTTTGACTTCTCTGTGAGGACTGAGCCAGTCTGCAATAAAGTCACTTTGTCACCCTCTTGAACTTGAACGCCTCACTTGGTTCTTCTGTTTCAGTCTTTGGAGCTGGATCCCCTCGTGTCTCAGGTCAGCTCTCCTACGTTCAGCTGGCTTGTCTGGATATCAGTGACACTGGCTCCCAGCTGCCTATCAGTTATTAGGTTAGAGCATACTTGTAGCTGTAGCAGTTGGATGCCCTAGATCTCACCAGATGTCAGCATATCACTGGGTGACAAAACTCATCAAATCTCATTGACTTTCTTTGCCTCTGCTGGTGCAAAGTGATTACCTAGGCAATCACCAGGCCTGACATTATCAATCTCCTAGGATCCAAAAGCAAATACACATTACCTTCTTCTTTTCAAAAGATCTAAAAGTAACCTGAATATCGGCCCCGAGTCTTTTGCCTTAAAATTGAATCTCTCAACAAATAAATCTACTAAAGAATAAACACTGTCCCTCAACCTGTAAATCTCTTTCTTTACTGACTGGGAATTATTACATATTTACAGCAATTGGAGAATAGAATAATATTTCATTGACATAAATAAGTTATTATGAGTCCTTTTTTCATACTTGGAATAGTTTCTCCTATTTAAAAATCACACTTTTTTTAAAACAAGTGAATATTCTGTTGCATCGTTATATTGTACACCTGCAACTAATGTCACACTGTGTGTTAGCTAACTGGAATTTAAAGAAGAACTTTAAAAAATGAAATAAAAATAAATAAAATGCATGAATACTCATTTTAATGCTTTATCCTTTATGACAAAAGAATGAGTTGCTGCTGTGGCGGCTGCTGCCAGTTCCCTGTGAAATGGTATCTGCCTTCTTATAAGAGAGAATTACCACTTTTTGGTGTAAAAAGTCTTGTGAAATAGCGGTACAATAAGGTGAACACCTCCCTGAGAAGACATTAAGGAAGAAAAGAAGGAAAATTAAGGAAGAGAGAAGAAATTAAGGAAATCATCTTCAGCAATACCTGACACAAATTTTTATTTGAATCTTCCAGGCTTTATTAGTAACTCTATGTTTCTAAGGGCAATTCCTCTGCTTGAAAGCTAGGACTCTACCTTATTTATCTTCATGTTACTGACGTTGGAAGAAGGATTTTCATAGAGGAGCTGCTCAATAAATATTTATTTGATAAACAAATAGGAGTAAGTATTGATAAATGGATCTGGAGATGTTGATCCCCATTATGAGCTCCGGCAGAAGATGTCCCAGGATGAATTTATAGCTGTGAAGTGAGAGCTTTCCCAAAGACCACAGGCCAGAAAGAACAGTCAATCATCTTATTCTAATTTAATTAACAACACAGAAAGGATACTCCAGTTACAGAGAAATTTCCTTAGGATACAATGTAAGCAAACACAGCAGACATTGTTGGTGCCTGACCACGACCCTCAGGACTCACCATTCCCTTACTTTCTAGCGCTTCCTAGGCAGGCACCTGCCATCAGCCTGGGGACTTCCTCTAGCTAGGAGAGCCTGTGCCACCTTATGACCCAGGTGCAGCACCGTCTAGAAGTGCCAGGAAGCCCATGCCTCTGGGAGCAGGAAATGTGGAAGGGAGTTGTTCAATAAATACCCCAGTATCTTTGCCTTTCTGGTACAAACGCAATCTCCCAGAATTACCTAGCAGAATGGAAGCTCAGTCGTCCAACCTGCTCATTGACATCCTCCCCTTCTTTGTCTCATTTTTCTACTTCCAGGCATCTGATGTTGTTTGTTTGATCTTTCTAAACTGCTACTTTTTAATTTGCTCCCTTGAATTCTAAACCCTTGTCCTTTTATTCAATAAGCTTTTAGTGTCATTTGCCTCGTACGATGAGTTCTTATGGACACTGAGATATTCTCTTAAGCCATTTTCGAACAAATTTTCTATCTCTCATAAGAATTCATGAACTAATTGTGCACAGCCAGCTTCAGTTGATTAAGTAATTCTTACTTGGTTTTGGCTAGAAGGACACTGAAGCTCAAAGTACCTTTATGCCCAAACCTTCAATACTTTACAACATGAACCCATGAAGTCACCTAATACCTGTGTGACTCATGATGCTTAAGATTCATAAGCTGTACTTTCTTAGTTCCGCCATTTTTAGGAAAACCAGATATATTGGGAGATTTGGGTGATTTAGACACCAGAGAATTTTAAATCCCAGTGACAGTACTGAGACCATATGATTAACTTACAGTGGCTGAAACGAACACAACATAGCTCACAGCAAAACTCTCACCTGGCCGGTGCACTTCTAATCTCTCAGCATCCTCCAGCACCAAATAAAGCCACAAGTATTTTTCCAGCAATTTAAATCACTGCCTTTCCACCCTCCATCAGGATAAGAATTTTGTTATTTTTCCTTGGAATGGGAAGAAGAATCTTGGAATTACTTCTTCCTCTAGTTCAAGTGATGCTGTCATAATTACACCCATATCATTAATCTTTTCATGGGGCATCTATTTACAGAGAGCTTTCAAATACGACTTCATATAAACCAGTTTTGATAGGTCCAGAGGTACTACTGGGTTTTTTTTTTTTTATTCTGGAGGTAGGAAAACCAGTGGTTATAAAACTTAAGTGTCTTGACCGATAGAACATGGATTCAGGAATAGTCCCAGATGTCCTTCCTCACATCTTGGGCTCATTCCACTCGACTTTGGGTGGACTCGATAACACTTCTGACTCTAGGGAAAATGCTTGTCCCCTGTCACTTCCATGTTATCAGAGAACTCTTGTATTGTCTGCAAAGAATAAACCTTTTTAGGGGAAAGTCAATATCCCTAGGACCTCATTCAGATCTCCAATGAAAAGGCAGTATTTATTTCATTTCTTTGTGCTGAATCAAATTAAATTCTTGGATGGAAGTCTGTATCAAAACTGTCACTATGTAGGAATTTTTTTATGTAGAAAGTTTTAAAAGCATAAATCCTGTGCAAATGATCAAATCTTAGTGGAGCGGGTGAAGTCACTGGGTTTTCTTTGCTAAAGCTAACATCTGGTAAATTTATAGCTCACTGTGCTGTAGTTTAAGGGCAATAACAAAAACACTGTCATCGCATCAGTAGTCAACCACCATAAGGAGTAAATGTTATTATCCAGAAAATAATCCCCTAAGAAATATATTTCTAACTGATTAGTAAAGCTGCATATGAAGACCCTACATAATAAAGCAACTTTGTTTCTTAGCAACAGGAGAATAAAACAGATTGAAATATGATGGGTTTGACAATGACAATGAATGGGAAATCAGTATAACTTGAAAAAAATCAGCAGGAGAGAAGTTGATAGGTATAGAAGAAAGCTGCAGACGACTTTTAGATTTAAGATTTTAACCATAAATCCAGCACACGGAGGAGCATGAGACTTGTGGCAGAACAAAAATCTGGGGCACCTGAATGGCTCGGTCCATTAAGCATCTGCCTTCAGCTCAGGTCATGATCTCAGAGTACTGGGACCTAGACCCATGTCATGTTGGGCTCCCTGCTCAGTGGAGAATCTGCTTCTTCCTCTCCTTCTGCCTCTCTCCCTGCTCATCCTCTCTCTCTCTCTCTCTCTCTCTCAAATAAATAAATAAAATCTTTAATAAATAAAATCTGAAGGAAGCCAATTTCTTTTACAGGAGAAAGTGTTTCACTGCCTTTCATTATATCAGGAACTACTGCAACCTAACAGCCAATGTGGCAAGGAAAGAGTGAAGGAATAAATCCCACTTGCATGCTTTTAAAGCGCTCTACTGGTGAACTAATCATAAAAGAAATCACATTTTACAGATTAACTAGAATTTTAATATCCTAGGAGGGAATTTTCACTAAAGATCATGATATTTCAAGAGCTCTTTATGTATTTTCTCAACATTCATTTGAATTTTCAGGGGGATGGGGGAATTTTAATACATAATCTAAATACTTTATTCAATGTAATGAATACTGTTGATTAATAACAATTTACTGAGTGCTTACTGTGAACCAAGCTCTTTCTAATCAATTTACATACTTCAGTGTATTTGATCTTTACAATACTACTCAAAGTGCCTCTTATTTTCCTTATTTTACTGAGGAAAGCAGACCCTTAGAGAAATTTGCCTGTGGTAGGCAGAATCCTATGAAGACCCCTAAGAATCCCATCCTCTTACGTGCAAAATTTCCCCCACCTTACCTGTAGGCAGAATCTGTGAATGAATACAGTCACTCCTGTGATTTGGTCACCAATTTGTGGATTTTGAGTTAATCAAAAGAAAGAGGATCTGGGTGAGCTCCATCTCAGTGAGTCCTTAAAAGGATCTGGAGGTAGAGAATGGATAGGGAGGAGTAAGAAAATCTGTGCAGGGGGCCAGGGGACAAGGGCCCAAATACCACCTTTAGGAAATGAGCACAGACTCTGGTTAGCAGCCGGAACAGGGACCTTGCTTGGAAGACAACAGGGACTTCAGTCATAGAACTACGAGGAAGTGAATCTGACCCATTCTAGCCAACTTGGAAGAGGGCCTAGAGCTTCCGCTGGAAATCACAGCCCTGGAAGACACCTTGCCTCCCCCTGGGTGAGACCTTAAGAAGAGGACTCAGCTCACCAGTACCCAAAAAAAAAATGACACCCAGAAATTATGAGATCATCAATGGATGTTGTTTTGAGCCCTTACATGTGCAGAAATGCAGCTATAGGAGAACAATACAGTTCATAAAGCCCAATTTCCAGTGAGCGAGACCAAAACACAGGGCAGTCTGATCCTGAGGGTCTCACTTTCAAAAATCTTCCTACCGATTTCCATATAAATGAAGACCTTTTGTTTGCAATCTATAGAAACTGACTTCCACCTAACTGAAATAAAAGTAAAAGTGAAACAATGTCATTTCATATGAACTACCAAAAATCTTTTAGAATAAAAAAAATGTCAAAAAGCCAGACTCAAGGAGAACAAAACAGAAAGCACTTTCCAGAATCCCAGCTGGAAGATCCAGTCTCTACAGGCAGCTGCTGTAGGAAAATGGCTCTTTCCACTGCCTCAGGCCTGAAGCTCAAGATTCAGATTCCCTGGGAGGAAAGGCTGATGGCACACCTAAGTTACAGGCCCACACTGTGCTCTGAGGACTGAAAGTGTGATTGACAAAACTTCTAGAATCATAAAAAATAATAATGCAGGCTTGCTTTTCATTTCAATTTTGTGAGAAGTGGGTGGTGGATCAGGGTCCTCCAGAGAAACAGAACCAATATACAAAAAGAGATTTCTTTTAGGGAATTGGCTCACATGATTGTGGGGCCTGGCAAATCCAAAATCTGTAGAGAGGGCTGGCAGCCTGGAAATTCTGGCAAGAGTTGATGCAGTTTTGTGTCCAAGGCAGTGTGGAAGGCAGAATTCCTTCCTCTTTGGGAGCACTCAGCTTTTTCTCCTACAGCCTTTAGTAACTGGTGAGGCCCACCCACATAATGGAGAGTCAGCCTCTCCTGATTTAAATGTTCATCACATCTAAAAAAATATATATATATTAGATTCAGAGCACCACATGGATTGTTGTTTGACCAGACAACAAGGAAACTGAAGCCAAGCCAAGCTAACATGTAAAATTAACCATCCCCGGGGGTCTTGTAGAAGTTGGTGGAGGCTTCCAGTGCTTCTCAGACTTTTCTGTGATAGCCCTTGACTGTGGGCCAGGAACCACCAATGAAAGGTTTCTGAAAATTACTGAGGACATCTTTCCATAATGACTGTCACAATATTATCAAAGTTTGCATTGAAAACTGTGTAAATACAATATACATTTAGCTCCAGCGTTAGCACATTTATAGCCATAGGAAAAATGGATAACTTAATTGAATTTTCAGGCGGGATGTGGAAAAATGTCATGGTCTTGATGCGACATTTACTTGAAAGTTTCTTCTACCATAAGTCTATTTCACGAGTATAATTAATTGATTAAGCAGCATGCATGAAGAAGCGTTATAGATTAACTGTATTTGATCTAAATATCCTGGGGTCCCTGACTTTGATAGAATTTCCAAATTGTAGTGAAGAATTGAAATGTGCTATCTTTGGGGAAAATATATTAAATTCTTATGGACTTTAAATTCATTAATTCATTGTTTTATTTAAAAACACTTAAAAGCTCTCTGTGTGATGATCTTCCTTTCCTTCCAGAAGCAAGTGTGGGACAAACCATGGATCTCTAACTTGACTAAAGGATTTCAGGATCTCCTGCATCTGATTGGATTTAGGCTGTGTGGTTTTTTTTAACAAGGGGAATCTTCAAGTCCTGAGTGACGATTTTCTGCCAAAAGTCATTTTTTACAGTGACTCATGCATGGTTATTTGCATTGGCATTCTTAAAAATAGATCCAGGAACATTTGTCTATTAATGTTCCAAATAAGGGTTATGAAGGTTATGTTTCAGGGTTTTTGTGGGCCCTAAATTCCACCTTAATCAGGATGATGAGGGTTTGAGACATTTCCGCACCCTGGCACAGTTATGAATGGATATCTCTAAGGCTTGGTTACTGAGGGGCACACTATTTTGTTGGTGCCCTCAGTTTCAGAGTGGGGACAATTCTTTCAAATTCAGGCATACAAGGCATTCTGGATGACTAAAGACTGCTTCATTATTCAGTGTAAATAACATCAGGCAATATACTGAGAATACACAGAAAATAAAATTTCTATTATCCTCATTTTTTTATTATTAACATATAATGTATTATTCGTTTCAGGGATCTAGGTCTATGACTCATCAATCTTACACATTCAGTGCTCACCGCAACACACGCCCTCCCCAATGTCCATCCCCCAGCCACCCCATCCCCCCACCCTCCTCCCCTCCAGCAACCCTGAGTTTGTTTCCTGAGATTAAGAGTCTCTTAAGGTTTGTCTCCCTCTCTGGTTTAATTTTGCTTCATTTTTTTCCTCTCTTCCCCATGATCCTCTGCCTTGTTTCTTAAATTCCTCATATCAGTGAGATCATATTATCTTTCTCTGATTGACTTACTTCACTTAGCATAATATCCTCTAGACTTAGCATAATACCCTCTAGTTCCATCCACGTCGTTGCAAATGGTAAGATCTCATTTTTTGATGACCTCATAGTATTCCATTGAATGGATAAAGAAGATGTGGTATATACAGTGGAATATTATCCCTCATTTTCCTGTAATTTGTGGATATAGCAAAATGTAGAATGAGTTCAAAAGTCAGAACGCTTAAGTTGAAATCCTGGCTCTGCTGCTTAATAACCATGTGACTCTGGTTCGCTTTCATAACGTCTCTGTGCCTCACTTTCTTTTCAAAATGTGGATAGCAACAGCACAACAAGGACTACAGGAAATCACCTGTGTAAAATGTTTCGAGCTAGAGGATATTAGTAAATTTTAGTAGCTGACTTTTGGGGGAAAAATTCTCCAACTATAGAATTTTCCAATTTCCATGGTTTAAATGCTCCCACTTTAGCCAATTTAAAGCTGCCAATGTGATATCACTGAACCTGGAGGTGGGGATTGGCTCTTGGGAGACAGTATGGGTCAGCTCCAGCACACCACAGATTTGAACAATACCCAGACATACTCAACATCCAAGGAAAGTAAGTTATTGGTATTCTTATTTGTTGAAAAAAATTTTTAAAGATTTTATTTATTTATTTGACAGACAGAGATCACAAGTAGGCAGAGAGGCAGGCAGAGATAGGGGGAAGCAGGTTGCCACCAAGCAGGGAGCCCGATATGGGGCTCGATCCCAGGAACCCGAGATCACAACCTGAGCTGAAGGCAGAGGCTTAACCCACTGAGCCACCCAGGCACCCCAATTTGTTGAAAATTCATAATTAAAGTCATCGAAGAGGTAGCCACACTGGGCAGACCCTGAAACACTCTGCAAGGTCATGGCACCTGGCCAATAAAAGAAAGAATCATCCATTCTATAAAGCTTCAGTTAGTATTTTTCTTTCTTTCTTTTTTTGTTTTTTAAGATTTTATTTTATTTTGTTTTTTAAGATTTTATTTATTTATTTGACAGAGAGAGATCACAAGTAGACAGAGAGGTAGGCAGAGAGAGAGAGAGAGGGAAGCAGGCTCCCTGCTGAGCAGAGAGCCCGATGCGGGACTCGATCCCAGGACCCTGAGATCATGACCTGAGCCGAAGGCAGCAGTTTAACCCACTGAGCCACCCAGGCGCCCTTTAAGATTTTATTTTTAAGTTATCTTTAAACTCAATGTGAGCCTCGAACCCACAATCCCAAGATCAAGAGTTACATGCTCTACTAACTAAGCCTGCAAGGCACTCCCAGTTAGTAATTTTCTACTTGAACTGTTGTTATAAAGGCCAGAGCAATCAATAGCAGAATCACCAACCCTTCAGCCTGTCAGGGGTCTAACCCATGATTCTGACAATGCGCCAGCCCTTCTGCTTGCACAGAATCAACCATCCTGGAGAGAGGTCTTGTTTGTCTATGTTTGTTTTTCAAATTACAGCTTGACACTTGAGCAAATGTCTTCAGAAGTTACTCTGTTTAGTTGACCATGTTCTTTATTTCTATTGACTGGGCTGCATCCAGGCAGCTGCCTTGAGAATGAAACCATCCTCTTTTTCATAGCAAAAGAAATTTGGGACACAATTTGCCTGCAGTTGGTGCTAATCTCCCAAATGGAAGAAACCCCTAATCTTAATCAATGTTTCAAATAAATTTTTATTTATTTGATTCTGGTTGCAATAGTTTATTTGACATTTTAAAAAATCTTCTTACTGAAAAAGGGGGTAGAACATTATTGTGCTTTAAGTTATCCCAAAAGCGCAAAGTAAAGCCACACAATCTGGGCAGTGTGATTCAATCACGCAGAAGACTTCTCCCCACACTCATCATCTCTCTCAGTCTTGGGCCAACTTGCATGATTCTTGAACACCTGAATGTTGTATACATACATTATTATTATTATTATTACATAGGATCTGATGATGAATAAAGTGTGAAATAATAATAATTGTGCTATAGGGTTGTTATGAAAATTAACTGAGATAGTGTATGCATAGAGCATTTAGTAGATGCCAAGCAAATATTATTTACCTTTTATTAATAACATATAATTATAATTATTATTTAGAGGATATATTTTTCTTAAAGAATCTCATAGCAAAGAGGCTTAGTACCCTGATAGAAATTAGATATTTACAGAAATTTTCAAAATATTTAGTTATTTATTTTAGAGAGACAGCATGAGCACTGGGGAGGGGCAGAGGAGCAGAAGAATTCTCAAGCAGACTCTCTGCTGAATATGGAGCGCACACTCAGGGGCTTGATCGCAGGAGTCTGAGATTATGAACTGAGCTGGAATCAAGAGTTAGCCTCCCAAAAAACTGACTGAACACCCAGACACCCCTCAATATTCACAGAAACTTTTAAGTTTTAAAAATCAAAACTGAGGTAATTGAAGACTAAGAAAAGAGTCGTGAAAATCAGGATATAAAGAAAAGTTCATTTCTTGCCTTCTCGCCCTGAAAATTCTGGGAACATGATTATTCCTTTTGCTTTATATGCAACCAAGAAAAGGGAGAGAGTGACATTTAGATGTAAGATTCAGCTGCATTTAATTGCACTTTTTGATTCAATCTGGATTGTCTCCAAAAGCAATGTGTTATACCAGAGGAAAATAGCTCCTTTCACCTGTAAGAGACCTGAGAGAGAGGGAAAGAATTATGGCTTCAAATCTTAGTCTCTGGAGCACCACCAAAGTAAAAGAGTCTTTCCAAACAGCCATATCCATTAGTCTCCGTGCTCCAGCCCAGAAGAGTATTTCAGAATCAAAATTTATATACTAGAAATCAAAAGAAATGAGCCAGCTCTCTCCCTAGAGGATGGCTTAAGTTTAATGAATCTGTGGTTGTAAGAGCTTTTAGCTCCTGTGTTTTAAGAAGACATTGCCATATTATGAATACAACATACCCAGGACCCACTCTAAGCTTTTAGAAATAAATATGATTATATAATTTATAAGATAAGAATTATAAAGATAGTTATCTTTCTGGTTCTTCTCTAAAGAGAGCCTAACATTCAGAAAGCAGAAGTACTACTTGATGACTTTGATGTCAGCTGTGTACATGAAAACTGTGTTACCAAAACTTTGCAACTGAAGAAAGGGAAAAGGTAGACAATAGTTGAGTCATTAGCTCCATTGCTAATGTCCCTGACAATGACATGCCAGCTGGCTTCCTTAATAGAGATTCTCAAAGCTGTGTGCATATTAGAATTTTCTGGGTAGTTTAAAAAATTAGCAAGGATCAGATCTCACTCCAACAGATGATGATCTAATTAATCTGGGGAAAATCCTGGGCATAAGTATATATTAAAAAATAAATGCAGCTGGCAAAATATTGTCTCCAAATGTGTGATGTCTCTAGAATCTGTCCATACATTATGGGATTGGACAGATGAGATGAAGACTGCGACCCTGAGATGAGGAGATTATCTTGGATTATCTGGCTATAAAAGGCTTTAAAATCCAAGAACACCTCCCAACTAGAGTCAGAAATGGGACAGAAAAAGAAAGGAGAGATTTGAAGTAAAAGAGTGACGCAAATCACAATTGCTGGCTTGGAAGATGGGAAAAGGGGGCCGTGAGCCAAGAGTAAGAAGCCTCTAGAAGCTGGGGATAACCTTCCTTTGACATCCTGCAAGGAAACAGGAACCTCAGTCTTACACCCAAAAAGAACTGAATTCTGCCAACAATTCAACTGAGCAAGGAAATAAATGCTTCCCTACAATCTATAGAAAGGAAGACAGTCTAGCCGATGCCTTGATTTGAGCCCAGGGAGACCTGTGTCAGACTTCCAACCTATAGAACTGAAAATTATTAAATTCATATTGTTTAAATTCCTAACATTTTAGTAATTTGTTTACAGAAGTAATAGAAACAATCATACAATAATTCTATATATATTATACATAAAGTAATACTGTGAAAATTCTACAGAAAGAGAATAAATTTCATATTTAGAATAGTTTTAGATTTACAGAAAAGTTGCAAAGATAGTACAGAGAGTTACCCTATACCCCACACCAGTTACCCCTACTAACATATTAGTTTGGTACTTTAGTCACAAATAATGAACGAATATTGATATGATATTTGCTTTTAAATGTTTATTTATTTCAGAGAGAGGATGCACAAGCATGGGGGACACAGATCAAAGGATAGGGAGAAGCAGATTCCCAGGCAAGCAGGGAACCTGATGCTGGGCTCCATCCTAGGACACTGAGATCTTGCTAAACCCAGATGCTTAACCTACTGAGACACCTAGGTGCCCCTTGATACATTATTATTAACTAAAGTTCATACTTTATCCAAATTTGCTTAGTTTTTACCAATGTTATTTTATTGTTCCAGGATCTCATCCAAAGTACCTCATTATGTTTAATCATGTCTCCTTAGTTTCCTCAAGACGGACATTTTCGGGCCACCTGGGTGGCTCAGTGGGTTAAAGCCTCTGCCTCCGGCTCAGGTCATGATCTCAGGGTCCTGGGATCGAGCCCTGCATCGGGTTCTCTGCTCAGCGGGGAGCCTGCTTCCCCCTCTCCCTCTGCCTGCCTCTCTGCCTACTTGTGATCTCTCTTTCTGTCAAAAAAATACATAAAATCTTTAAAAAAAAAAAAAAGACTGACATTTTCTCAGACTTTCTTTGTCCTTGATGATCTGACAGTTTTCAGGAGTACTGGTTGGATATTTTGTAGCATGTCCTTCAATTTAGACTTGTCTGATGTTTCTTTGGGGTTAAGGGGTTTTAAAAGGAAGACCACAAAGCTAAAATGCCATTCTCATAACACCATGTCAAAGGTATTTTCTACCAATAGGACTCATCAACAGTGATGTTAAACCTGGATTATCTGGCATTTGACAGGTGTCTCCAGTGTAAAGTTACTCTTCAGATTCTTTGGTCAAAGTCTGCATTCCTCTCTGGGATTCTTGACCTCTTTTTTTTTTTTTTTTTTTCAATACATTAAAGTTTGTTCGTTGTATTGTCAAATTCTTTATTATTTTTACAGATTCTTAACTCTGTGTTTCTTGTTAGTTTGTTTGTTTTAAGATTTTATTTATTTATGTGACAAAGATCACAAGTGGCAGAGAGACAGGCAGACAGAGAGGGGTAAGCAGGCTCCCTGCTGAGCAGAGAGCCTGATGCGGGACTCGATCCCAGGACCCTGAGATCATGATCTGAGCCAAAGGTAGAGGCTTAACCCACTGAGCCACCCAGGAGCCCCTTCTTTGTTTTTATCATGCAAAGACAGTTAACATGAGATCTGCCCTCTTAACAAATGCTTAGATGTACAATACAGTATTGACTATAAGTACAATGTGGTACAGCATAGCTCTACAATGTATTTATCGTGCTTAACTAATGCTTTACACCCTCTGATTAATAACTACACGCCTCACCTCTCAGCCCCTGGCAACCACTGACTCCACCTTTCCGTCTATGAATTTGGTTGTTTTAGGTACCTCATAAAAGTAGAATTAACTTCTTTTTCTTTTCTGTGATTGGCTTATCTCATTTACAATAATGTTCTTAAGGTTTATCTATGCTGTTGTATCTTACAGAGTATGCTACAAATATTATCATTTTCTTTGTGTGCCATGATATGAGAAAGTTGGGGGAAAAAAACTTAGAGAACAAAATTTAGAACCATTCCTTGAATGCCTGTTCTCTGCCAGGGCATGGCCAGTGTCCCGGGTGTTTAACATAATGGGAAATAGTGAAAGTTTTCTCATTTCTGCCACTGGTTCACTGTAGTTTTGAGTAAGTGACTTAAACACTATGTCTGTACACAACAGGGCAAGAATGGATGATCTCTGAAATTCTAGTGTTCTTTGAGTCTGTTAACAGTTAATGATGAATGCAAAAACACATATAAAATTGAGATATATGGCTAGATGTCAACAAATCTATGGTCTCTGGGATATTTTGTGCAAAGTGGCTTCCTTTGAATTTATGAATCATTCCCAAATGATGCTTTTCATGTCATAGAGTTAGCATTTATTTGCCTAATTAAAGCAAATGTCGACAGACTTATTTCAGACTCCATCTCACCATACAATGTGTTCATCAGTAGAAAATCTCGCTGAAAGCCGATTTGAAAGAGAAGGCAAATTGAATATTTTAAATGAGACTTGCTGAAGTAGATATGAGTAATTAAAAGCAGTGTAAGAATGAGTTAAGTAGATTTATTTTTAAAAGAAAGCAAGCTAGAATGTTCTGCCAATGCTTTTAATCAATTTCTATTGAATGGCTCTGTCCATTTAATGAAAAAGAAAAGAGAACATTTCATCTCATGAACATGATTAGGATATTTTATTACCAGTCCCTAGATTGTAGCCAGTTCAATCTTCTTCAGACATGAATTCAACAACAACAAAAAAAAAACCCTTGAGGATATGCTCAGCATTTATCATACTCTTCAGAAGCCCTGGGAGAAAATAGGAAAAGTTGCAGTGAGAAAGTTTAGGAGATTCATAGTACTTCTCATGCATCAGTCTTGCCAAGAGCTCCTAAATGTTCTAAATGCATTTCTATCTACAGAATAATTTTATTCTCAATGGGATAAATCCTGAAAATGAAGAATATTTCTTGCAAGTGAGCCAATAACAGAGAGGCATTGACTATTTGAGCAAGATGATGTTAATTCCAAATTTATTTTTCTCACTACAGTATTTTCTGAAATGTGGGATGCACATCACAGACTACAAGATAATTCTAGGTGGTACATAGCTTTAAATAGCATTAAATTGCATAGTGATAAAGTGACTGAGTATTTGGTACTTTTTCATTCCTTACTCTTTAGGTCAATAGACAGTCTTAATTTGATGCTTATTTCTTTCTCCTACTTTTAATTTAATTCTATTCTGAAGAGACATTACATATACATTGTTTATAAAGTGAAACGTCAATTAAAAAGCTCTAATTCACCAATGTCCCCCTACCCATCTTCCCTCCCTGGAGAAAAGCATTATTATTCATTTTTTTAAAATAATTTGTCTATAATCTATTCATTCAAATATAAATCATTTTTCTTATCTAAATAGTGTTAATATCTTATATGCTTCCGTGTTTAGAGGGGTTGTTTTAAATGTTATTCATGGGCTTAAACACTGATGTTTAATATTCCTTTTTAACAGAAAGATTTCAATGTTTTACCAGTTAATAGAATGAAGCTAAAATTTAATAACAACTTTACTTCCATTGTATTAAGATCTTATCATTTATTTATGGCAAGTAAGGATGAGGTGATATGATGCTTCCTCTTCAAATATATTTAATTTTTGAAACTTGAACTAATTTAAAGAGAAAAAAATACAGAGGAAATTTTCAATCCAATATAGCTCTACCATCATGCAAAGAATCATTAAAGAATATACTCCACATTCATTATGAATGAAAAAAACAAAAAAAGGAACCAAGCAGAAGACACAGGTTACAAAAGGAACAAATATATATAAGAAGTATCTCTGTAAACCTGGTGAACTTTAGATTATACATATGACTACTACTAATTTCATTTTTTCAAAACTTGAAACTAATTCCTGTAAGACAAATGTGTGGCATTTTAGAGGAACATAAAGGAATAGTTAAAACATGCTAAGTTCCTTATCTTCTGGAGAGGAGGATATAAACACTGAAGTTTAAAGTTTTTTTAATTAATATTTAATAGCAAAAAAAAGCTGTATATGAAGTATTTGATAAGGTTTTTTAAAGCTAATACCTTATAAAGTTTAAAAAGTTTTATGAAGTGTTTTTAAAAATTAATACTTAAGAGCAAAAGAAACTGTAACTTCAGACCACAAATCAGCCAAGGCATGGGGAAGCCATATGGAACAAAGAGACTTTATTAATCCAACAGAATACAAGAAGGAAGAAAAAAAGTAAAGAGAAAAAAAAAAGGCTTGGTATACAGAAACTACCAGATGTACACAGGCTACTTAATTGTGTTTTTCTAAACAATCATCATTCTAAAATAAATAAAATAAAATAAATCCTCATGTTCTAAAATATTGCTGCAAATTCTTTGACATTCTCATACTGAGTGTTCTCTATATTCCTTCTTCTTGAACCTAGGCAGGATCAGAACTACTTTGACCTGTGAATTATGGCAGAAGTGACACTACCTACAGACTTTACCTGAGTCTCTTCAATTGCTCACTTTCCCGACACAGCCCCTTGACAAGTGTGTCTTCATACTGTGAGAACACCAATCAAAAAAAAAAAAATCATGTGTAGCCCCTCTGACCAACAGTCCTAGCTAAATCCAGTCTTCCTGTCATCTCCCTGGGTGGGGATATGGGGAAAAGAACATTCTGGATGAGTTCAGCTCCCAGCCATTTGAAATCCTCCAGTCACACAGGTCATTCCAGCCAAGACTCCAAATTTATTTTAGGAGCAGAGAGAAGCCATATTCCTAATCTCACAGAATCAATAAGCATAATAATGTAAGTTTTCTTTTACGCCAAAAGTTTTGGGGTAGTTTGTTACACAGTAATAGTAAACTACACAATAAAATAGTTAAGACCATATCTGAGCTTTATGTATATGGATATATAATCTATGTACTTTCTGTATTTGGCTTCTTTCTCCCAACATGGCATATTTAAGATTCAACTATTTTGTTCTAAGTAGCTATAGTTCATTTATTTTCACTGCTGTACAGTGTTCTGAGAATAGGCAAAAATTTATTTATGAATTCTGCTTTTGATGGTTTGTTTCCAGTTTAGAGCCTGCTTAGAACAATGCTGCTTCTTAAATATGAACATTCTTACACATTATTCCTGGTGCGCATATGCACAATTTAATACCTTAGGACTGGAGTGCATAATTTCAAGTTGGTTGCCAAAGTTGTTTTGGTAATTTACATTTTTTAAAAAGTGTTAAAAATCTTGTTTCTTCACAAACTGTAATATTATCAGACATTAATTTTTTTGACTTGATAGGAATAATGGTTTCACTGTGTTAATTAGCACTTTCATGAGTAACTGTCCATGTGTTTACCAGTCATTTGGATTTCCTCTTTTGTAGTGCATACGCTGGTACAAATGTATGTTGCTTTTGTTTTGGTTTGAGGCTATTTTGTTGTTGTTAAGATTTTATTTATTTATTTGACAGAAAGAGAGTGCACACAAGCAGGGAGAGTGGGAGAGGGACCTCTTCTGCTTATCAGGGAGTCCATGTGAGGCTATATTGCCTTTCTATATTAATCTTGAAGTGGCATTTCATGAACTCTAGATATTGATCTTCATCAGTTGTATATGTTTCAAATATCTTCTCTCAGTCTTTGGCTTGTTATTTCACTTTCTTCATAGTGTCTTTTGAATATAGAAATTCTTAATTTTAGTGTAGTAAAATTATCAATTTTTCCCTTATTCAGATAATTGCAGAGGTAAATATGTCAGGCCTTGAATGAACACTTTCCTCACAAACTGCTTTCAAGTATTCATAAAAAATAAGGAATCAGCCTAATTCATTTTGTAAAACATGAAACATACATGCTTATTTATGAAGCATTATGAAGTATTAATGTGGTAAGAAAACTTAATAAGGACAATGTAGAAGAGAAAACCATAATCAAATTTAACTTATAAATCAAAACATAAATGTATTAGCTAAATTCTAGAAAATAAAATACAATAGTGTATTAGAAATGTGCATTATAACCAAGTAGATTTGTCCTAGCAAAGTAAGAATAGCTCACTAGAAAAAGAAAAGAAATCAATGTAGTTCACTAGAAGAACAAGTGGACACAGTACTATGGACTGAATGTTTGTGTTCCCCTAAAATTCATACGTTGAATTCCTCACAATTGGTAGTATTAGGAGGCAGAGCCTTTGAGAGAGAATCAGGTCATGAACATAGAGCACCCACAAATGGAGCTGATGTCTCTACAGACAACAGATCTTGCCTTCTTGCTTTCTCTGCTCTGCTCTTCTCCATGGAAGGATGCAAGAGACCATGACCCATCTGAGAACCAGGAAGTGAACGCTCAACAAACACCAGATCTGCCTGCACTTCGACCATGGACTTCCCAATCTCCAGAAACATAAGAAATAAGTAGTTGTTATTTAAGCCACCCAGTCTCTGATCTATTTGTTACAGCAGTCTGAATGAAGACAGAGAAAACCATGTGAATACGTGAAAACTTGTATCAATTGTATTTGAGGAAATTCTACATTCACCCACAATACTAACTCTTAATAATTAGGACTAGAAAACCTTATCAACCTAGTAAAGGGTATTGTAAAATATTTGCAACAAACTGCACACACACACACACACACACACACACACACACACAAAACCCTTGTGGTTTGCAACAAACTGCCTATCAGTGAAAGGTTAAAATGGTTAAAATTTGAGTCAAGATCAAGAGAGGATTTAGGTAGGGCACCTGGGTGGCTCAGTGGGTTAAAGCCTCTGCCTTCAGCTCAGGTCATGATCCCAAGGTCCTGGGATCGAGCCCCACATCATGCTCTCTGCTCAGCAGGGAGCCTGCTTCCTCCTCTCTCTCTGCCTGCCCCTCTGCCTACTTGTGATCTCTGTCTATCAAATAAATAAATAAAATCTTTAAAAAAAGAGAGAGAGAGGATTTAGGTAAGGCAAAGACAAAATACAACAACCACAAAAAGCTAAGACCAAAAAATTACGACTGCCATCATAAAATAAAAAGTAAAATAAAAGAAAGGAAGTATTTATGCCACTAAGTCATTATTATCATGATTACTAATAGCTCTGGAGGTCTATTTGAAAAAGCCAAGAAAAATTTTATATCCTAGTAGAGCTAATAGGAGAATGCAGTAGTCTTGCAGGTTACATGGTTAACATTTTCTTCAAATTTTAAGGGCGTATCCTCAAAATAGTAATAATAAAATAGAAAATATACAGTACCAATATCTTGATTATAAGCACATATCAAACATAAGTTGTGGGAGAATATTTTGGAATTTGAAAAATCATTATTTAAAGACATAAAATAAGGCCACCTTTTCTTGCCTAGATGGTTGCACTAATTTTGTAGCTGATTTCATTCTTTCTGTGATGTATTCTCATCTCCAACAGCAAGAGAGATCCTTTTACAATACAAGGTAGGTCCATTCAAAACTCACCACTGTCTTCTTTCTCATTTAGAATAAAATCAGAGTGCACAGTAGAGTTCCAAAAGGTCCCCAGACTTGACTCACACTGTCCTTGGTCCTACACTACCCTTCATTCATCCCTCATTCAGATCCAATCCTTTTGTTCTTTCTTGAACTTACAAGGTGAACTTATACTTCTAGAGTCTTGACACTTGTAATTCTCTCTATTTGAAATGCCTTTACCCAAAACATTTCTGACTTCTTAGGTTTCTGTTCTGCCCTGGCATACTTGATCCCCCTTATTCTGTTTTGTATTTCTTTTTTTCTTTTATAAGACATTATTTATTTATTTGGCAGAGTGGGGGGTGGGCACAAGCAGTCTCCCCACTGAGCAAGGAGACCTACATGGGACTTGATCCTAGCACCCTGGGATCATGACCAGAGCTGAAGACAGACACTTAACCAGCTGAGTCACCCAGGCACCTGTCTGCTTCTTATTTATTCATTAACAGTTTGTCATCTGATGTTATAGATATTTACTTGCTTAGTTTAATAGTTTCATCCCTTTAGATTACAAATTCCTGTGACTTTGTCTTTTTTTTCTCCACCACTAAATTCCATCCCAATACATAGATGAATTTGTGGATGGAAAGATGCAGTAATATATATTTTTTTAAGATTTCATTCATTCATTTGACAAACAGAGATCACAAGTAGGCAGAGAGGCAGGCAGAGAGAAGGGGAAGCAGGCTCCCCCCTGAGCAGAGAGCCTGATGTGATGCTCGATTCCAGGACCCTGGGGTCATGACCTGAGCAGAAGGCGGAGGCTTTAACCCACTGAGCCACCCAGGCGCCCTGCAGTAATATTTTTTTTAAATGTTGCTTCTCACCAAAATAATCTATATACTTAATGAAACCTTAGAATCAACATTTTCAGGCTATATAATAAAAGCAGGGAAATTTGTTCTAAAGAACAAAGTAAAATAAAGGCATAAAGGTGTATGTGGTGGGGGGCGCACAGACTTGCCCACAGATGCGTTAATACATAGTTATAATAACTAATACGATATTTTATCAATGCAGTTTTAATTTAAAATATTAGAAAATATTAGAGAATCCAGAAACAGCTGCCAGCATATGAAGGACTTGATATAAAATAGAATATTTTAATCATTAGAAAGGGTGAGCCATCCAATATATGTTGCTGAGATGACTGGCTTTTCCTTAAAAATATAAATAGAACTTCATTTCACACCAAAAATAGGAAAAATCTTACTAGATCGAAGACTTAAATGTGAAAATAAACTTTAAATTGTTGGATTAAAATAAAGGATATATTTACCATCTTGGAGGAGAGACAGATTCCTTCAACAAGAATCCAAAATGCAAGTCCCAAAGGAAAAACAGGTAATTTTGATATCAAAATATATACAGTCTGTTTGCCACAAATATAAAGGCACAAACCAAGCAAAAACACAAGTCACATTCTGGGAAGAGGTATCTGTAGTAGAGATAAGAATCGATTAAGAATCAAGAAAAAAAATGATCTAATAAAAAAGTAGTCCAAAGGATTTGAAAAAACAATTCAGAAAAAAGGAAACCCAGTGGCTAACATATATATGAAAAGATATTTGCATCACTTGTAATTGAAGAAATAAAAATAAAAATAAACAGTAAAATCCCATTGCATAATATTTAGATAGGCATGCAAAATATGTATGTAGTTTAAAAACTTTGGTAACTCTACATTTTCATGATGTTATGGAGAAAGGCAATGTAAGGCACTGCATGTGGGAGGTAATCAGGTACCATTACTGTGGAACAATGTGTCAATGTTTAATATTTTTGAAAATGACCGCCCATGTGTAACAAAAGACATTTATGGAACTATATTCATCACAGCAGCTCTTGAAATAAGAACATAAATGAGAACAAGTTGTGCCCACAGCTAGGGGAATGGACACAATGAAAAACCTGCGTGGATGTGTGTTCATCTGAATGGCTTCGAGGGCACATGTTACATCCACACCTGGGTTGCTTTTGAATAATGGGAAGGAACCCACACTCAGAGGACAATAGTAACAACACTCCATCTGTAACAGTATTCTCATCTCTTTCATAGGGAAATATGCAGCCAGATCATAAAATTGAAATGTCAATAATGCTTGAGAGTGGTATATACATGGGACACCTGGTTGACTCAATCATTTGAGCACTTGCCTTCAGCTCGGGTCATGATCCCAGGTTCCTGGCACTGAGCCCCACATCGGGCTCCTTGCTCAGCAGGGAGACTGCTTCTCCCTCTGCCTGCCTCTACCTCTGCTTATGCATGCTCTCTCTCTCTGACAAGAAAAATCTTAAAAAAAAAAAAAAAAGAGTGGTGTATATATACATAGGTATACATTTCGATTGAGAAGAGCAAAATCCCAATGTGCTACACAGAAGCAGCATTCTATTCCTCATATGTCTCTGATGGCTTGACTGCATTAACATATCTGCAAAATGAGTAGGGCTCCACCCCTGAATTAATTTATATCTGATATCTTATTTGATATAGCCATGTACATGAACTTGGTCTTTCAGTTAGTCCTCTTTTCTATTAATGGAGCATGTTACTGCCTCTATAAAATGACAGAATGTATGGTGTTCACTGGTTCACAACTGAGCTACAAATTACCTTGAAAGACTGAAGGACCATATATAAATCTCTTGTCATTTTTACAGCTGAACACCTAACTGTTCACTCACAACTGCATCTGCATCACATACAGACTAGTATTGGGTTTGGTTATTTTATTAATAAAATAGTTTTTAAGGTTTATTAATAACTAATAATAACTAATAATAATAATAATAATAGAATTTTTTTGTTTGCAAACAAACTTTCATTATTCTAGTTCAATTTTTCACATAGTGTTATATGGTATAAAACAAAAGAAAACATCTCTGTCTATTCAATTTAACCCAACACCAAAATAAAGCAATTAAGACTTTGGGAAATTCAAAGGTACAAGAAAACAAAAATGGTTATTACTAATTCCTCAGCTTTTTATCGTAAACATTTGTCATTTAACAGACATAGTGTTTGATATGGTTTCTTTTGTACTGCGAATACTTTTGGTCTTTCCTCACTGGAGAACAAACAAATTAAATGAACCAAATAGTATCCTCTGAAGGAGATGAAAAGATGAAGCTTCTAGACAAGTCTAGCTTATCTTGAAGAATCTATTGTTTCTGAAATTTTTACAAATAAAAATACTGAATACTGGGGCGCCTGGGTGGCTCAGTGGGTTAAGCCGCTGCCTTTGGCTCAGGTCATGATCTCAGGGTCCTGGGATCGAGTCCCACATCGGGCTCTCTGCTCAGCAGGGAGCCTGCTTCCTCCTATCTGCCTACCTCTCTGCCTACTTGTGATCTCTGTCTGTCAAATAAACAAATAAAATCTTTAAAAAAAAATACTGAATCCTCAACTAATGATGCTTATTTTTGGAAGCAATAAATACTGTGAGGTACAATAAATGCTACAGGAATAATAACAACAACAGAAACATATTAACAGTTTCCTTTGGCAAATTTAACTGAAGTGAATGCTGATGTGAACATAGAAAAATAATTACAAAACATATGAAAAATGGAAACAACATGCAATGTTCAAGCAAAGGGGGTATTTCTAACCTTGAGATGATGAGAGAAATGTTTGACGCCATTAAATGCAGAAAAGAAATACATTCTCTTTAAATTATTGTGTACTGTTAGACAAAATATTCCTTGTTTATCTGTCTTTCCCCCCTCCACTTAAAAAAAAAAAAAAAAGACAACAAAACACAGTCTGCAATGCACGTCCTAATGGTTTTGGCTGCAGACTGAACTTGAGTAAATATCATCATTTAGTCAGTATGTTGTGGTAGCTGAGGGCTGCCCATGTGGTTAACCAGCTCAGGCAACATGTGTAAACATTGGAAAATAATAAAATAAAATAAAAAATAAAATAAAAATAAATATACAAAAATACAATTGTATTTTTGTATATTGTACAATGTATATTGTACATTGATATTTTTTATTATTATTGTTTTGGTGATTTCCTTACGAGAGGACTCAATTAATTAAAACACATTTAATAAGTACTACATGACATGCACTGTACCAGGTTCTGGGAATATAGTAATGAACGGAATTCAGAACCTGCCTTGAAGGAGTTAATAATGGCCAGGTTATGGTGACCATAATGTCTGTTCAACTACCTTCTAAGAAAATGATACAGTTACTCTAAAACATTATATACCTGTTCTCTTCTGAAACTGTGTCCCAGGCATTTCATTAAAAGTTAAAGAGAACTTGAGCAAATATTAACTAAGTTACTGAAATGATGATGTGAAAAAATCAATATATATTCATTCCTCTGAAATTGTATATTAAATTAGGTTACATAGAATGAGTTTTCAAAGGGATTAAATGTAAGCATAAAATGAACAGATAATGTCCCTGTTCAGAAACAAACTAAGACTTCTAGAGGCACTTCAAGATTGAAGTTTCCTTAAAGACTGTCAGGAGGGTTGTCGACCCTAGTGGTTGACAAACAGTTCTGAGATGTCTCCTGAAAATGTGTGCACTTCTCTGATTCTGAGAGAGAAACTTAATCCTGATTATGCAAAGACCAATGAAGACAACATCTTTACAGACATTTCCAACCATTCTCTGCTCAGATCGGAAGATGGCCTCCCAAGACGCGTAGTATGATCTACAAACTGTGGCCCGGAACTGAGAAAGGGGGGGAAAAAAGGAACTCAACTTCAGTCAAAGGCAGAAATATCACTAAAACCTCACATTGTAATGCTTGTAAAAGGGTTGACTTAGCTTGTTTGTCATGCTTAAATTCAAACCAATTTGATTTGAAAGAGTCATTATAATTTCTATTCTTTCTATTAAGGTTTTCTTTTAATCAGACTTGAATAAATTTAGTCTGAAATAGACAGGGTTTTTATTCTTCCCACCACAGTATTTTTTTCCCATAATCTATTTGAGTGTGTTCAAATGTATTTTATCATTTATTAACAAAATACACATTTTAATATTTCATTGACAAATGAAAGTACATTGTGAAGACATAAAATGACACAAGGCAATAAAAGATATCTGATAGGAACCATAAATGACTATTAAGTTTTAGTTTTCAAAAATGTTGTTTTTTTTTTTTATTTCAAAGCTGTCTTAATACAATCAGGTAAAGGCACATCTTCGTCAGTCTCTACGAGTTGGCTGCACTGAGGAAGACAAATCTATCACCTAAAATAAAAGCTTCCCAAACATTGCTTCGTTTCTCTGCACAGTGGTGAGTTAACAGACCAGATAACTAGGAGGAAACTTGAGAATTTGCTCCTTCAAGTTATGTAAGGTTGACAGTGTCAAGATAATTCTCCTTTGCATCATAGCTTCAGATGTCACTTTCCACAGTTAAAGAAGAAAGAAAAAACATGAGTTATGAGTTTAGTGGCACCAGGGAGTTTGAATTAAGCAGAGGGCAACTGAGTCAGCAATCAGAAAAGCAGGTCATTATTAATCTATGGTAGCATTTCCATATACCGTCCATTTTAACAATTGTTAAATCGTTGACCATCCTTATGAATGATCTGCATCATGGTAACACGTACTCTGCTTTGGGAACAGTCAGAACAACTTCATACACTGAGGCACAAAGAGGCAGATGGATTAATTAGTTTAATCTACTATTTTCAGATGAATATGTTTCATGTGTGCAGGCTGAAAATATGTATTCATAATCAGTATCACAAATTCTCAGTAGGGGGAATTTGTTCACTATGTAGCCATTCTTTACTTTAGATTTTCTCTACCTTGCCTTGGATTTTAGATTTAGAATGTTTAGATGTTTAGATGTTTAGAATGTTTAGATTTAGATTTAGTGATGAACAGAATTCAGAACTACTCCTCAAGTTATCAACTGGAAATTAGTGAAATCAGAATGTTTGATGAAATATTAAATATGTATGAGGGTCTTGAATTCTCTGCTATAAGTAGTGAACAATATGTTGGGCGTATATGATTAAAATTGTTGAATGAGATTTTAATTTTTATTGTGAGTTGAAATATTAACATTAACTTGATCTTTTTACCACTGATGACTGAGGTATTTTATTGATAATCGGTAATCGATTTTTTGTACTTTGTATGATACATTTTATGTGCTAGAATTTTGTTGAGGCTTTTTACAAGTACTTCATGAGATAAGTGTTTTATTTGTATTTTTCTTTTATTGTAATGTATTTTTTGAAGATTATTTATTTACTTATTTACTTATTGAGAGAGAGAGAGAGAGAGCCCGAGCAGGGTAAGGTGCAGAGAGAGACGCAGACTCCCTATTGAGCAGGGATTCCCAACCTGGGGCTCCATCCTGGGACTCCAGGATCATGACCTGAGCTGAAGGCAGGCACTTAACCAGCTGAGTTACCCAGACACTCCTCTTGTAATGTCTTTAATCTGGATTTGGTATTACAGTAATATTGACCTCATTGAATGAGCTAAGAAATATTCCCTCTTATATTTTCTGGAAGACATTGTAAAGAATTCACATAGTTTCTTTTTTAAATTATTGGAAGAATTCGCCAGTGACACCAGCTGGGGTTGGTGGTTTCTTTTTTGTAAGATTATTATTAATCAATGGATCTTATAAATACAAGCTCCTCAGGTGTTTATTTATCCTGTGCATGAATTTTTGTAGTTTATGTTTTCAAGGAATTGGTCCATTTTGTATAAATTATCAATTTTACTGTCACACCATTGTTCATAATGCTCCTTCAATGTCTAAGGAGTTAGTATTCATGACTCTTCTTTCATTTCAAAATTAGTAATTTATGACCTTTTTTCTTAACTAGCCTGGCTAGAAGTTTATCAATTTTATTAATATTTCACCTATTTACTATTTATTTTCTTTATTGATTACTTTAAGTTTCGTTGACTTCTACTTCAATTCTTTTCTTCTTGCTTTTGAATGAAATTGCTCTTCTTTCTCTGGTATCTAGGTGGAAGCTTAGATGATAGATTTTAGATCTTTCTTCTTTTCTAAGATATACATTTATTGCGATAAGTTTCCCTCTAAGCTTGCCTTTTGTTGCAACCCACAAAACTGATTATCATATACTCATTTTCATTTAATTCAAAATATTTTTAAAATTTCTCTTGAGATGTTTGCATTGGTCAAAGTGTTATTTAGAAGTGTGCTATTTAATCTCCACATATATTTGGGAAATCTCTCAGCTATTTTTCTGTTGTTATTTTCTAGTTTAGTTTCTTTATAGTCTAAAAATTCAGTTTGATTTTCATTCTCTTTATTAAGGTGTGCTTCATGGCTGGGAATGCATTCTATCTTTTATGACAAGTATTCCAGTCAGCTTGAAAGAATACGTTTTCCACTGTTGTTGGGTGAAATATTTTATGTCAATCAGATCCAGTTAGTTAATGGTACCATTTATTTCAACTATATTCTTAATTTCTGCCTGTTGGATCTTTCGGTTACTAAAGTCTGGCATGTTGAAATCTCCAGCTCTAATAGTAGGCTTGTCTATTTCTCCTTCCAGTTTTACCAGTTTTTGAATATCCATCTCTTTGTTTTCTTTAACCATGTATGCTTTCATGTGGCCTGCTTTTCATTAGAGCCCCTAACCTATGCATCATAGGAGTTTACATCCCCTATCTACTAATTCCAAAACTTGTATCATATTTGAAACTAGCACTGAGTCTTCTTAGTTGTTCCCTTCAAGCTTTTTCTTTTTACTTACCTTTTGGCATGTTTTATAATTTTTTCTGAAAGCTGGAGATGATGTATTAGGCAATAGGAAATGAGGTAAATAGGGTTTTAGCCTTAATTTGGTTAAGAGATGAGCTGTATTTAATGATTTAATGATCACTCTAGCTGTAAGTACTGGAGACCTCAGTATCCCCTGAGGTTCTTGTTTTTGATTACCTCATAGTCTTTGGGCTTCCCTAAGAACTCATTGTAACCCAGTGTTATTATACTGGAACCCTGTTGATGTGGTTGGAAGATGTAGGGGAGGGAAGCCTTATAGAATGTAATAATTAAATCTCAGTCTTTTAATGGTTCTGTGTTCCTTGGCTGTGACCTGCTCAAGTGTTTGTTAACTTTTCCTTTCTCTTTGAAAGTGAGACAGGAAAGCTAGAGATACGGGAGCTGACCAACTGCCCTTCTTTCAGGCTGAATAAGGATCTGCTAAAGTCTTTTCCCTGGAAGAAGAAGCCTTTGTTATGGAAAACACTCTGTGTGTATTTTGAAATAGTTACTTTTCTCCTCCTTCTGCCAGAAACATGAGGGTATTACACTTGGATCTTCACCATGAGAATCTCAGTGAGAGGGCATTCCTTGAGGTACCCTCAAAGAATGTCAACAGTTCCCATTTTCAACTTAGTTCACAGTCTGTCTTTAGCAATTCATCAAAATTGCTATTTAAGTGTTCCTACTAGTTTATAACTTCAGCAGCATCTACTCTGCGTAAGTCAACCTCAGCTGTAATTCTGTCTTCTTTGACTCTCTGTGTGTATCTATCTCCCCAAGCTTTGGAGTGACAGCTTTTCCTGGGAACGGAAGTCTCTGATGAGCCCAAGAAAAGTCATTAATTTTCAGTTTGTTCCATTTTTTTCTGGTTATAATGATGAATAGATACTTCTCAAGCTCTTTGTGTGTCAGAGTTGAAACAAGCTAGTTCTTTCTTTTGAATTTAATAAAAAACATGAACACTGATATCACTGTACAACAGACAATAGTGGAAGTAATGCCACATTATATAACAAAGAATTTTTGCACAATTTGAAAGGTATAATAAAAGAGAAAAATAAGTCGGGCTGGATTTCTTCATTAAATAATGTACACTGATCACTAAAACTGCAAAGATGAATAAGACATTTCTTCAGACTTCAAGTAAAATACTGGCCATCACAGAAGGTTGGCACATGAATAGGCAATTAGCATGCAGTTCCCCAACAGAATGGTAGAGGAGCACAGAAAAATTATCATTTGTTTTTGCTTGAATATTTTACATAAATATGTGTTATATGCAAAGATATTATTTCATGCTGGCCAAAGAGTTGAATCCAGCCATATTAAACAGGGAGGGAGAGAGAATGAAAGAAGGAAGGAAGAGAAAAAAGCAAGCAAGAAAAATGATTCCTTTTTACATAGCATAAATATTCTTACTTTTCGAAACTATCAAATTCATGATGCATTATCAGAAAAGAGATAGGATACCATCGATCCTCAAAAACAGATTTCTTGGAGGGAATGATACCTCGGTTGGGTCACAGAAGGTGACCAGGAATTAAAACCAAAAGAGATTGAGGCCATGAATTCCCGATAGAGTGTAAAAGAGGAATAAGGACATGAATTACTGGCCAAGTAAGCAATATGAATTTGAAACTGGAACTCAGGCTAGAACTGAGTTGAATTTTGGAAATTTGGAAATAATGATGAGAACTGGTTGGTAAGCCATGCACCCGTGTTCAGTAGATTTAAAATGATTGTTGCTAAATGGCTTTGAGACTTTAGTAAAAGCTATGAACCTCTCCTCAGAAGTTGTGTCTATGTGTGCGAAATCACGCATTACAATTTCATGGCATTTATTTAGTCACTGAAGCCAATCGAGATCATATTAGGTGAGATAAGGGCACCATGAATGGCTTCAAGGAGAAAACCTGGAGAAAGGCCAAATTTAAGGAGAGGGCAGGAAAGGAAGAGCCCATAAAAAGACAGAGAAGAAATGGTCGGAGCACAAGAAGGAAAACCAGAAAAGATTTTTGTCATTTGAGTGTTACCATACAGCCAGCCAATAGCGTCCAATACAACAGAGCAGTTCAGAGAGACAGTGATTGAGTGTTCATTGGATTTGAGATTATTGGAGTCGTATGTGACCTTTACCGGTGCAGTCTCACTGGGGTAGTGACTATTTATAGTAGATTTATGTGGATTATACGGTGGTTGGGAAATGAGCAAGTGGAGACTCTGAGCAAGAGAATTTGGGCATAGCTGAGAAGAGACGGAGAGAAGAATAGCATGTGTAAGACAGCATATGATTTAAGGAGGGATAGCTATTTTCATAGAGAGAAACTTGACCTTGTTCATAGGATGGGGGAGGCAAATGGAAGCCAGGTGGTGGGTATCAGAGAGGACACCGATTGCATAGAGGTGATGCAAAAACAATGAATACTGTTACGCCAAAAATAAATTTAAAAAAAAAAAAAAAAGAACAAAATGAAGCTTACAAGAATGTAGTAAAGTTCTGTCCTAGTGGGGAGATGGACACCTGGAAGAGTTAAGTTGGAAGGAGTGAAGGAAATAAAATGAGCTACTCTGGAAAAAAAAAAAAAAAGAAAGAAAGAAAGAAATGTGTTTAAGAGGTCAAATGAAGTCCCGAAGAGAGCTGGAAAGAGTGCCTTGAGGCTACAGGTGAACACTTGGTAAACAGGAAGAGGAAGAGTGACAATTCAAAGGCTAATCTGACAGCTCTAGGGGCAAAGGAACTAGATCTTGCTTATTTGCCACTATATTCCTAGCAGAGTACCTGGAAGATTTTCATCTTGCATGAGACGTTTTAGCTTTCATACTAGATGCAGCACGTTTCTTATCACACCCTTTGTGCCCTTATTAGGACTACCTTTTCCCTTAAGCAAATTTTTATTCTTTTCAGTCAAATAATCGTTGATTACAGCATTACAAGTCATCAGAGAGAGAGAAAAAAAAGATTTATATGCAAGGCTGTTTGTTAGAGTTGTATTTATAATAGAGGATAAGTGTAAATTCTGTAAATGTCAAAAAATGGGAAAATGATAAGCAAAAATCATACTATAGCCAAATGATATGGCCATTTAAATTATTATTTTAATTTCCATTATTCATTATGCCTGGAACATAGTGGTAGCTATGAATGAATGAATGAATGAATTATCTCTGGATAAAGTAGGTTAATATGGCCCCATCTGTACATGCTCTAATCTTACGAGAGATTGATTCACAACCATTGTGAAATTCCACATTAAACCATAAAGCTTCTGGCTTGTTATTGGAACTTGGGTTAAGAAAACATTCCAGTGTGTGTCTTCTTTCTGTTCTTGCCCTAAATTCCACATTGCTATCAGTTAACACACCCCAGTTTGGGGAACAGCTCTGAAACACTATCATATACAATGCACAGCAGTCAAATATCATCACTCCATACTAGCCTGATTTTTAGAGGACAGCTATGTATAGATTCTTCTTTTAAAAAAATCACCACTCACCTCATGCCCATATGTTTTCTCCAGCACTGCAGGGATCAGACCCTGGGAACACTGCTTACATTACTTTTAGCAAGAATCGGCATCAGATAAGCAGAAACCATCCTCTCTCAACAGTCACTGACCAATGCTTGCCCCTAGCTGACCTGAGTTTTTTTAGCAGCTTCCAGTCACCCACCTAACCTCTGTGATGCAGGCGGTGCAACCTCGCAGCGTTTCCTTAAGATGGTGTCCCAGAGTCATGATAACTTTTCGATTCCTTGAAAGTTATTCACAGAAGGAAGACCTACAGTTGTCTTTGCCTGAGTGCTATAGCTCTACTCTAACTCTTCCAAAGGCTTTCAGACCACTTCAGATAAATCTCTTATTGTTTGAAACATCCAGAGTGTTTTCTCTTTCTCAGACCAAATGCTGATGAAATCACCCTGTGGTCGGTGGTAAGAGGCTGAACTGTAAACACTGTGGCTGAGCCGTCCCACACACTCTCCTACCACACTTAGCTCACTCAGGGTCACTGTTGTATTCTGCACACTCTCATTTTCTGAGTGTAGGATCATTGCCAATATGTTGAATTGATTCTGATAGGGTCTAATACAGATGGCCTGTGATTTGGGAGTTAAGAACCTAAGTGAATTAGATCTAGAAGTCTTATTTTTGAAAACCCATTTAGGTTCCATTTCCGGAGACACTGGATAGGATCTCTGCCTACCTTTGCTGCCTGGCCCCTGCCCCGGGCACTGAGGGGTCCCTAGGAGGACAGAGTGTGAGCCAGACCTGACCTGAAGCTGCTTTGGCCTGCACAGACGCTCCAGAATGACAATGTATAAAAGTGGGTTTGTTTGGGGTTTTTTCCTCTTTTTTTAAAGATTATTATTTGACAGAGAGAGAGAAATCACAAGTAGGCAGAGAGGCAGGCAGAGAGAGAGAGAGGAGGAAGCAGACTCCCTGCTGAGCAGAGAGCCCGATGCGGGGCTCGATCCCAGAACCCCGGGATCATGACCCGAGCCGAAGGCGGAGGCTTTAACTCACTGAGCCACCCAGGCGTGCCAAAAGTGGGTTTTTTTTTTTTAATTTTTTATTTTTTATAAACATATATTTTTATCCCCAGGGGTACAGGTCTGTGAATCACCAGGTTTACACACTTCACAGCACTCACCAAAGCACATACCCTCCCCAATGTCCATAACCCCACCCCCTTCTCCCAACCCCCCTCCACCCAGCAACCCTCACAAGCAAAAGATCAGCAAGGAAATAAAGGCCTTAAACGACACACTGGACCAGATGGACATCACAGATATATTCAAAAGTGGGTTTTTATATCAACCTCTGCATACCTCTGTTGTCTGGCCCCCACCCAGTCTTGTCTCCACCCTGGTTGCCCTCTAAAGGCCCAGCCATCTCCTTGCAGAGGAGTTCCTACAAGAGGAGCTGGGAAGTTTCTTCTCCTGGAGGGCCAGTGCCCTGGCTGTAAGCAATCACCACTGTGGGAGACCTGTTTTGGCTGTGCAGGATCGGCACAGAAGAGGAAGGGTGGGACCTGGAATTCGAAGAGGACCACTGCACGGACCCTCTGGAGACCTGATTCTCTGCGTCCCCACCCCTCCACCCTCTCCTTTTCTGTGCCATCCTCTGTGAGTCTCGGCCATTTCTACGTGAGTGCAATAAAAAGTTTGAGAGTAAAAGAGAAAACAAAAACAACAACAACAACAATTAAAAAAAACATTTTGGATGTTTTCCTATCGCGAATTTAGAGATCTGATCGAAGTCATTCATTCTGAGTTTATATGATACTGCATTCACTGAGCAAAATCAAAAGCCCTTGGCCCCTTCCAAATGATGCCTCCTGTAGTGGTTTATTAAGAAAACAGTGGTGATTTCAAGGTAATAACAGAGTTTTCAAAATTAAAGAAACAGTTAATATATCTATATGTGCACCATATCTTCCCCCTGCCAATTCATTCTATATAGTGCTATCTGAATATTTCTTTATTTTTTTAAAAGATTTTATTTATTTGATGGATAGAGATCACAAGTAGGCAGAGAAGCAGGCAGAGAGAGAGAGAGAGGAGGAAACAGGCTTTCCGCGGAGAAGAGAGCCCGATGTGGGGCTCGATCCCAGGGCCCTGAGACCATGACCTAAGCCGAAAGCAGAGGCTTAACCCACTGAGCCACCCAGGCACCCCTGAATATTTCTTTATAAAAATGTTTCTGATTATGGCATCGGTATGTTCAAATGAATACAGGATAAATTATAGACTCCTCACCACAGGATGTAAGTTTTTCCATGATCTCTGCCTCCTTTTCATTTCCAAGCATTTATTTTCTTTTAACATACCTAAACTTCTGAAAAGACTGGACCACTAGCCACATGCAACAAGACCATGACAAATCTTAGGGATTCACTCAAGTCCTTCCCTTTTATCTGTCCTTGTCAGGAACCCTCTTACCGCTCTATAGGT